>NC_080185.1:79121512-79824012 GCF_950295315.1 Erinaceus europaeus | reverse complement strand
CAGAGTTATGTATCCCCACTACCTCCATTGTAAGATACAACAGATCTCCTAAGGCTGTAGATATGATTTAACTAATATTTCTATAGATGTCTATCTATACTTGTATGTATTTGTTCATATTTTTGTATGGTCCCATCTTCTCTTCCTTTCCAAATCATACATACATCCAAATGCCCTCTCTTTTTCCTATCTCTAGGTCCTGATAGAATTGGAGTTTAAGCCCTCTGGTAATCTTCCCCTAATATTTTCCCCTCTGGGTGCATGGACCAAAAATATTTTTGGAGTGCAGGATGTAGGAGTTCTCACTTCTATAATTGCTTTTTTGCTGAACATGTGCATTGGCAGGTCAATCCATACCTCCAGCCTGTTTCTTTTTTTTCTTTTCTTTTTTTTGGGGGGTGGATTGTTTTTCTTTTTTCTTTATTTCCTTTTGTTGCCCTTGTTGTTTTATTGTTGTAGTTATTATTGATGTTGTTGTTGGATATGACAGAGAGAAATGGAGAGAGGAAGGGAAGATAGAGAGGGGGAGAGAAAGACAGATACCTGCAGACCTGCTTCATCGCTTGTGAAGTGACTCTCCTGCAGGTGGGGAGCCGGGGGCTTGAACCGGGATCCTTATGCCAGTCCTTGCGCTTAGCGCCACCTGTGCTTAACCCGCTGTGCTACCACCTGACTCCCGCTCCATCTTGTTTCTATCTTTCCTTGGTTGGGTAGAGCTCTGGAGAGGTGAAGTTCCAAAACACATTGTTCAGGTCGTCTACTTAGGGAAGTCAGGATGGAATCATGATAGCATCTGCAACTTGGTGGCTAAAAAAGCAGTTAAGATATAAAGTGAGACAAAATAATTAATGAACTGAAACCAAAAAATAGGAGTATGACAATAGGGATCTTAGGGTGGTTACTAAGTCTTTGTATTCTACTATCATTGTTGGTCAAAAGAGTAATCTTCCTGAGAGTGCTACTCTATGACTGTGTGTCCAGAAATCTATTTATTTATTGTTTGTTTGTTTGACCATGCTCTGTGATGAGATGGATCTTATATGCCTAGATCACTTCTATATACTTACATTTTGCATATGTAGGACCAATGAAATAACTCATTGAGATAGTGTTCTGCTTTGCTATTTATGCAGTTAGAGTTCTACCCTCATGACATTGAGGGAAAGTTCAGTACTGTGTTCTCTTACTGTCTCTCAGTCTTTCTGCTTCTATCTAAATAAACTCCAGAATCTTATATGTGAAGTATAATAGTCAGCACTATGGACTTCTAGACTCCGTATTACTCCTTATGTGTACAACTGATACTTAAGCAACGTGAGTTTGCATTGTGTGGGTCCACTTCTATGAATATTTTATAATAAATACAGTACAATATACCAAATGTATTTTACCATACTTTTAATATTATTTTAAGCATATTTTATTTATTTATTAACACAACATAGTGAGCATCACTCTGGTACATGGGATGCCAGGGGTCAAAACTCAAGACCTCATGACTCTAAGTTCAGCACCTCCTGGGCTTCTAAGTGCCACCTCCTGGGCCCTCATTATAATTTTCTTAAACATATTTTATTTTACTTTATTATCAGAACACAATGCACAATACACAACACACTAAATGTGTGTTAATTGTCTATATTATTGGTATAACTTCCAGTAAACTGTTTACTATAATTAAGTTTTTGGGTAGTCAAAAATTATATATAAATTTTGTCTTGGGGAGACTGTTCATAACACCATATTTCTCAAGAGTTACTGTACTTCACTTCCCCTTTTTAAGACACTTTTACTCTAAATTTTATTTTGAAAGACATAGATTAAAGAAAGCTAATTTAATCTTTAAAAATAATAACATAGGGCTGAGTAGTAGTGCACCTGGTTGAGTGCACATGTTACAGTGCACCAGGACACAGGTTCAAGCCCCCAGTTCCCACCTGCAGGGGAAAAGCTTCAGGACTGGTGAAGCAGATCTGCAGGTATCTCTATGTCTCTCCCTCCCTCCCTATCATACCTACCCTCTTGATTTATGGCTGTTTCTATCCAATAAATAAATAATTGCAAAGAGATTTTACTTAAAAAAATGAATAACATGGAAGGAAATTATATTCCCTATATTTAGACTTAGTGTAGAACTGCAGTAATCAAGATGGCATGGTACTAGTAAAGGGGTATATATGAAATGCAAGAGATGACATATAAATATACCCAACTGTAAACCATTAATCTCTCAATAAGTAAAAATATATTAAAATCAATAATGTAAATAAAAACTTTTATATTTTTTCAATAATAACAACATAAAAAGAAGATCATTACAAAGTAAAAGTTGCCAATATTGTTGAGGTCCAGTATATCACTTTTAAAAAATTTTATGGATTGTGGATTTAGTGTCAAGTCTAGGAGTTCTTTATCTCAAATTTAAAGATTTTCTATTATTTTGTTTCATGAGAGATGTATAATTTTATCTATTATATTTGTGCTGTGATCAAGCTTAGTTAGTTTTTGCATAAAAAAACTATGTTTTTTATGAATGTATAATTCCATCATTAGAAAAACTTTATCACTTCTCTTTTTTAATATTTATTTATTTATTCCCTTTTTTGTTGCCCTTGTTTTTTTATTGTAGTTGTTGATGTTGTCGTTGTTGGATAGGACAGAGAGAAATGGAGAGAGGAGGGGAAGACAAAAAGGAGGAGAGAAAGATAGACACCTGCAGACCTGCTTCACCGCTTGTGAAGTGACTCCCTTGCATGTGGGGAGCAGGGGGCTCTAACCATTCCTTGCACTTTGTGCCACATGCGCTTAACCCACTGCGCTACTGCCCAACTCCCAATCACTTCCCTTTTATTTTTCTTACTTTTTTATATTTATTTTCACTTTTGTTGCCCTTGTTTTTTATTGTTGTTGTAGTTATTATTGTTGTTGATGTCGTCATTGTTAGGACAGAGAGAAATGGAGAGAGGAGGGGAAGACAGAGAAGGGGAGAGAAAGATAGGCACCTGCTTCACCGCTTGTGAAGCGACTCCCTGCAGGTGGGGAACCTGTGGCTCATACTGGGGATCATTATGCTGGTCCTTGCGCTTTGCGCCACATGCGCAACCTGCTGCACATGCGCAACCTGCTGCACTACTGCCTGACTCCTCACTTCCCTTTTCTATATGTCTTAATATATTTTTATAAAATGAGAACACTGAACTTAATGCTCTTTCAGTCACCAAGTTGCAGATGCTGCCATGATGGCAACCTGACTTCTCTAGGCAGATGACCTCACCAGTGTACCTTGGAACCCTACCTCTTCAGAGCCCTGTCCCAATAGGGAAATATTGAAATAGGCTGGGAGTAGGGGGTCAACCTCTCAACACCCATGTTCAGCAGAGAAGCAATTACAAAAGCCAGACCTCCCACCTTCTGTACCCTATAATGATCCTGAGTCCATGCTCCCAGAGAGACTAAGAGTAAGAAAGCTTTCAAGGGCTGGGATGGGATATGAAACTCTAGTAGTACGAATTGTGTGGAATAGTACCCCTCTTATCCTATGGTATTGTTGATTTTTTAATTTTATATATATTTTTTAAAAAAACCCTTCCCAACAACAAAAGTCCTGGACCAAATGGCTCTATAAACAAATTCTACAAAACCTTCAGGAAACAGTTAATACCTATACTTCTAAAGCTCTTCAACAAGAAAGAAGAAATAGGAACACTCCCAACTTCTATGAAACCAACATCACCCTGATACCAAAAGCAGATAGGGACACAACAAAAAAGGCAAACTACAGACCCATATTTCTGATGAACATAGATGCCAAAATATTAAACAGATGCTGCCCAACTGGAAACAGCAGTATATCAAAAAGATTGTTCATCACCAAGTGGGATTTATCCCAGGAATGCAAGGCTGGTTCAACATACTTAAGTCAATCAATGTCAATCAGCACATCAATAAAAGCAAAACCAAAAACAACATGATTATCTCAATAGATGCAGAGAAAGCCTTTGACAAAATCCAACACCCATATATACTCAAAACACTACAAAAAAATGGGAATAGATTGGAAACTCCTCAAGATAGTGGAGTTCATATGCAGCAAACCTACAGTCAACATCATACTCAAAGGACAGAAGCTGAAAGCATTCCCCCTCAGATCAGGGACTAGACAGGGCTGTCCATTATGACCATTACACTTCCACATAGTATTGGAAGTGCTTGCCATAGCAATCAGGCAAGAGAAAGAAATCAAAGGAATACAGATTGGAAGGGAAGAAGTCAAGCTCTCACTATTTGCAGATGATATGATAGCATACATGGAAAACCTAAAGAATCCAACAAAAAAACTACTGGAAGTTATTATGCAATGTAGCAATGTATCAGGCAACAAAATCAAGGTACAAAAATCAGTGGCATTTCTTTATGCAAACACTAAATCTGAAGAAGAAGACATTCAGAAATCACTCCCATTCACTGTTGCAGCAAAATCAATAAAATACCTAGGAATAAAGCTGACCAAAGAAGTGAAAAACTTATATACTGAAAACTATGAGTCACTACTCAAGGAAGTAAGGAATGATACCAAGAAATGGGAAGATATCCCATGCTCATCGGTTGGAAGAATTAATATTATCAAAATGAATATCCTCTCCAGAGCCGTATACAAATTTAATGCAATACCCATCAAAGTTCCACCAAGCTTCTTTAAGAGAATAGAAAAAAAGTTACGATCATTTATCTGGAACCAGAAAACACCACAATCGCCAAAACAATCTTGAAGAAAAGAAACAAAAATGGAGGCATCACACTCCCAGATCTCAAGCTATATTATAAAGCTATCATCATCAAAAACAGCCTGGTACTGGAACAAAAATAAGCACACAGACCAGTAGAACAGAATTGAAAACCCAGAACTAAACCCTCACACCTATGGACATCTAATCTTAGATAAAGGGGCCCAAAGTATTAAATGGAGGAAAGAGGCTCTCTTCAATAAATGGTTCTGGGAAAACTGGGTTGAAACATGTAGAAGAATGAAACTGAACCATTTTATCTCACCAGAAACAAAAACTAACTCTAAAAAGAACCCTTTCAGTTCAATGACTTGATTTCTTCTCTATTATCTTTGTAATGCTTCCTATTGCTGCAAAATTGGGAAAATGTCCATGAGTTTGTTAGATGGAGTTTATTTATGGCATTCAATGGGAGTGATTCTCAGTAGTTCCTGGAGAGTAGACAACAGAGACAATAGCCTATATAGGTGTTTCCTCTTTAGAGGAAAGCTAGTGGTGTTTTCTGTATCCAATCCAGTGAGCATTTCTTGGGCTCTTCAGACCTTGCCTTCTGGAACTGTGAAGGCTCTTTAATTTTTTCAGATGTAGAGTTTTCTCTGATCAGGGAGCCAAGTGGGTGTTTTCCTGAAAAAGACTTATCAGTAACTGTCAACCATTTACATACATCCCTTGCTCTCAGATTGTTCAGTAGGGAACAAGTTGGGAAAAGAACAGGCATATTCAGAATGCGGGAAAGAAACATGACATCTGAAGCTCAATGCTTCTGATATTCTTCGTAGTTGCTTTATAGAGGAGGCTTCCAAAAGGGACTAAGGGGGTATAATTGCCTTAAGGAAACAAATGCCTCCTTTTTCTCTGTAATTATTTTATTTTTAACATGACTTTAGCCCCATGTTTTCCTACTTGTGTGTAGACAAGTTGATGACATTCTTTGAGAAACTCCTTGAGTGCTGTCTTTGGTGAAGAAAAAGGATATTGACTAGAATGAACTTGCTGTCAGAATCTGAGACCCTTTGCATCAACTTTGTTGAGGCTATTTAAATTATACTCCAGCCCAGTTTCAACCATTTCCATAGCTTTAATTTCTCACCAGAATGAGCTAAAAACTTGAATGAACGAACATAGCTATTATGTGGCAGTTGGGGCTGGTATTCATGGAAACAGAAAGTCGCCAACTAGTAAGTGACATACTAAGGATTTGTGTGAGACCTCTTAGAAAAAGACAACCTGAGTCATTACTTCTCAGGGCTTACACAGACATCTGGATCTGGTTTCAGCACAGTTTTACAAGGAAGTAGAGATGACCTAGAGATCTTCTCATGACTTTTCTACCTTACACCCTGAGTTCTATGATGGTGTCTGCTAAAAAGAGCCTAAAGGATGAAGTTTATTTGCATTGCCATGACAGCAGATAAGAGGGAACAGATTTTGAAGAAGGAACACTGCTTTGATCATCATACAGAATACACATCTGCTTCACTACTCCCACCTCCTCCTCCCACTACCATTCCTGGGTTTCTTGCTGAGCATAGTTCCTGCTTTGCAACTCAGACTTGTGGGGACACAAGATCTGTGGGCTGCCCATAGCAGTGTGGGAAGGACACTTCTCCATTTCAGCGACACAGCTATGAAAGCAAAAAAATTACAAAAATATATTTTCCTCAATCACCGAAATAGTGACCTCCAAGCTGAATGTACTTGAAGCTGTCAAATTACCTCACTAGAATGCCTGTGTGAGGCTGAATGTTCAGTGTTGATTCCTGGTAGGATGGGCATCAGAAGGCTGACTTCCAGAAGAAAAAGTTTTTTTCTAGGTAATTAAATCAGTCTGAAGAGATTGTCACCTACAAAACTATACTAATACTTGCATTTGTGCTGACTCTTTAGATTAATGTTTGAAAAATATCTATTTAAGGGCAAATGTGAACACACTGTTCTGGGCTGAACCAAGGACAATTTGCCACATGTGAGTTTATGTGACAATGGCAATAGAAGCAGCAAGACACCAAGAATTAGCATATGTCAAAAATATTCCAAATTTCACTATCAGCTCACTGTATGAGGCTAGACAAGGAACTTTCTGGTTCTGAATCAATGTCCATATCTGTAAAATGGGGCTTATTACATAGGGCTCTTACATAGATCACAAAAGAGGTAGTGCCTTCCCAGCAATGTAACAAATTTCCTTTCTTTACACATCCTTGCCAACAATTGTTATTTCCTGCTTTATTTATGTAGATCATTGCTAACAGTGTGAGATGGTATCTCAATGTGGTCTTGATTTGCATTTCTCTAATGAAAAGTGATGTGGAACATTTTTTCATGTCTATGGGCTATGTGTATTTCTTTTGAGAGTTGTTCCAATCTCTTGCCCATTTTATCATTGGGTTGTTAGTTGTTTTATTGATGTGTTTTATTTCTTTGTAAAATTTCATTATCAGTACTTTGCCAGATGTATGGTACGAAAATATATTTTCCTAGTTGGTCCATTGACTTTTCATCTCTGAAGATATTTCTTTTGATAGGCAGAAAGTTTTCAATTTGATATTATTCCATTTTCTTTTTATTTCTTTAGTTTCCTGGGGTTATGGATTTGAGTCTCTAAATATGTCTTTGATGTTAAGATCCTAAGGTGTTCCGCCTATTTTTCTTCTGTGTATTTAATAGTATCCAGCTCCTTAATTCAATTTGAATTCATTTTGGTGCATGTTTATAGTTGTGCTATTTGCTATAGCTAAAGTATGGAGAAAACCTAAATGTACAATGACAAATGACTTGATAAAGAAGTTATGTGATATATAACTTTGCAATAAAAATGAATGGGGTTGTAACATGTGGGAAAAATAGATAGAATTGGAGGTGAAGATATTGAATGAAAAAAGTAAGGAAGTGGACCACTACTGGATGGTTTTGCTTATATATGGGATATGACTAAATGAGCTTGCAAAAAAAAAAAAAAGGAAGTTAGTTACAGGGCATGAAGTGAGGATTAGGGGAGCACAGAGCATTGGTGAGAGTGCTATGACTTACATGCATCATGTGTAGGAATGAAAATATACCATGTGCAAGGACTCAGGTTCAAACCCTCACTCCCTACCTGCAAAGGGGAAGCTTCATGAGTATGGAAGCAGGTCTGTAGGTGTCTGTCTTTCTCTTTTCCTCTCCATCTCCCCACCCCTCTTAATTTTTCTCTTTCTTATAAAAAATAGAAATAAATAGAAAAAGAAAAGGAAAAATGCTCATTGGGAGTGGTGGATTCTTAGTGCCAAATTCATAGTCCCAGCACCAAGTCTCAATGATAAACCTGGTGGCAATAAATAAATAAATAAATAAATATTGGAGTATTAAACCAATGTAAAAAATTCTGGGGGTGGGGTGGGAAAGTATGGATTTTCAGCTCCACTGTAGTGGGGTAGAAATAGGGACACTAACCTTTGGTGGTTGGAATGGTGTTAACATATTCTCCTATTAACCTATATCTTATAAATCATTATTCAATCAATATGGGAGGGGAAATATAGATTGAATGAGCTTTTTAATGCATAAACTTCAGTTCTGAGTATATACTCTTTCAGTCTAAGTGCTTATGGTTTCAAATGAGAAAACTGAACTGTAACATTGAGCTTAATTTTTCAATTTTTATTTATAAAAAAGAAATACTGACAAAAACCATAGGATAAGAGGAGTAAAACTCCACACAGTTCCCACCACCAGAACACCATATCCCCTCTCCTCCCCTGATAGCTTCCCTATTCTTTATCCCTCTGGGAGTATGGCCCCAGGGTCATTATGGGGTGCAGAAGGTGGAAGGTCTGGCTTCTGTAATTGCTTCCTCACTGAACATGGGCATTAACAGATACTCCCAGCCTGTCTCTCTCTTTCCCTAGTGGGGCGAGGCTCTGGGGAAGCCGGGCTCCAGGACATATTAGTGGGGTCATCTGCCCTAAGAAGTCCAGTTGGCATCATGGTAGCATCTGGAACCTGGTGGCTGAAAAGAAAGTTAACATATAAAGTCAAACAAATTGTTGAATAATCATGAACCTAAAGGCTGGAATAGTTGAGATGATGAGTTGGGGGGGGTCTCTATTTTGTAAATAGCTACTAGGCCTATTTTAGTTATATTCCAAAGGGCCCATGACTATACTAGTTTTTTTATGTTTTTTTACTCCTGAGACTGCCATCTGATATGCAGGTGGATCCAAGTTATTGTCTGGGGAGATGATGGCATGGCTGGAAGAAGGACCAGAAACCTGGATCAGGGAAGAGAGTAGTTCCCAAATATGGGAAAGGTGTATAAATATTGTTGAGTGTAAACCTCACTGATTTGATGTGATCTGGGGCCCATATTCAGCTTAGGAGCCTATATGACCTCTGCATCCCTGTAGATCTGAGTTCACATTCTTTGGTCATGAGTAGGAACGTTTCAAGCTGCCCCAATTTCAGGACCCATCTTCCTCAGGTGGAAGACAGAGTATCTTGTCCATCTTCCCTTTGGTGGATGGAACATTTTCTGCAGTTATTGATCCACACTGAGGGCAAAGTCTTATGGTGGCCCGCAATGGGGTGGTATATTGTGTTGTTCCTGATAGAGATGACCAGTAACAATGGAGAGAGGGATCTATTCAAGGTCCTTGCCATTCATATCTGTTTGGGAATCTTAGGATTCTCCAATCAGGGCCCCAGCTGATGGGGTGGCCTGATAGTGACTAAAGAGTCATCATTAAAGTATGCCAGTCTCTTGCCCTTATTCAGCTTTTGCAGTCTTTACTTTCATAAAGTTAGCTTTGGAGTGAGTGAGGGAAGTGCAATAGGAAGTAAGTGAGGAGGGTATCTAAGTCTAAGTAAACACTATTTCATTGTGAACTTTATGGTATCTTTTTAGGTCTTATTGAATGTCTCAAACATTTCAATACACAGACCATACACTGAGTCTTTGAAATGTTGACTCTGTTAAAACTTAGACCAGGGAGAACAGAAGCAACTGGTGGCGTTACTTTATAAGATACAGTATATATATATATTCAAAGGACAAATTATGGTGAGGTTGTGTATGATACATAAAATCCTAACAATGGGATTTTCAAAGTTAACCACATTGCCAAATAATTTGATTACAGCAATAACTATCTATTGCCTTCTTAAACCCTAAGACAGCAGGAACCTCCCACTTCCTCTATAAAGCCTATATTTCCCCCATTCCTAGAACTTCTAGGGTGGGGCTCACTTTCCTGCATGCTTCTCTCAATTCATACCAAATGATATTGCATCTGCTGATACCAACGCAATGAGTGCTACATCAGCATGCTTCACTTTATACTGTGTCCAGAGATATCCGACGTGGAATGCCAACCCTTCAGCCACATTACTCGGGTGAGACCTTTCCTTTCATAGGATTCTATAATTTCATTTCAGGTGATTCACTTCCTGACAAAGTTCCAAAACCTAGATGTAGATCAGGTTCCATGAGATAGGGCATATGTTCACATGTATCCATAAATTAGGACAGCAAAAGTGCACAATAGTCTGCAGTGAGTCAGTATATATGCAGCAAGTAGGAAGACCTAAAAAGACACCATAAAGTTCACAGTGGGCTTACATTTTTAATGCATTTCTAATAATAATTTTTAAAATATTAGATCACCTGTAATGTTAGACCAAGGGAACCAGAAGTAACTGGTCTTGTTAGTATATAATATATAGTTATTTGTAAATAGAAAATATAAATAAAATGTAAATGAAAAATAACACAAATCATGATAAGGTCTTATGTATTACAGTAAATCTTGACCATGGGATTTTCAAAGTAAATCAAGTTCTCAAATAACTTGGTTATAATAATAATTGCCTTCTTAAGCTCTAAGACAGCAAGGAACCTTCCTCATTCTCTATAAACCCGTATTTCTCCCAGTCCTGGGACTTCTGGGGCTATGCTAGTTTTGCTTCATACTTCTCTTGATCTGTACCATCTGATACTGCATCTGCTGATCTCAACCTAATTACAACCAGTGCTATCTTTACATGTTCCACTTCAGACTATGTTCAGAGAAACCAGGCATGGCATGTCAGATGTCCAGCTCTAATGCTCCAGTGAAACCTTTCCTAACCAATAGGACTCCTTAGTTCCATTTCAGGTAGCACACTTCCTAACAAAGTTACAGAAGCTAGATATAGACCAAGGGCCATGACATAGGGCACAGGTGCACATGTATCCATCCATACATTGGGAAGAAAATATACACCTTAATGTAAATGTGTGCAATAGTCTACACTGACTCAATAAGTGCAACACTCAATAAGTGAACAGTATTTTTAATATACTGCTATATTATGTTGGCAAGAATTTTGTTCAGTATTTTAGCATCTATGTACATGATACTGGTCTGTACCCTTCCTTCTTTCCTTTCCTTTCTTCCTTCCTTCCTTCCTTCCTCTCTTTCTTTCTTTCTTCCTTCCTTCCGTTCTTTCTTTCTTTCTTTCGTTCTTTCTTTCATGTTCCTGTACACTTTGGTATCAGGGTAATGTTGACTTAATAGAAGCTGGAAGGGAGTATTCCTGTATTTTTAATCATTTGGAAGAGCTTTAAAAGTAGTGATAACAACTCTTCCTTGAAGGTTTTGTAGAATTCATTTGTAAAAACATCTGATCCAAGACTTTTATTCTTGGGAAAGTTTTTGATAACGGTCTCAATTTCTTTGGCAATGATTGGACTGATAATATTTTCTGGTTCCTCTGTTTAATTTTGGAAGTTGTTAGGTATCTAGGAACTTGTCCATTTCTTCCAGGTTCTCTAGCTTGGTGGTATAGAGTTGTTCATAGAAACCTTGCATGATACTTTGGATTTCTGTGGTGTCTGTTGTGATATCTCCACTTTCATTTTACAATCCTATGTATTTGAGTCTTTTCCCTCTTTTTTTTTTTTTTAGTGAATCTTGCTAAGGGCTTGTTAATTTTATTAATTTTTTTCAAAGAAAAACCAAAGTAATCCTAGTCACATCTTGCAACATTCTCAGGTGATCCTCTTTTGCTATTACTAGTTGATCAGGGAGAGGAAACTCAGCTGCAGCTACTCAATAGTCCTGCCTCTGGAAGTCTCTCAGAAATTATCCCTTTTAAAATTATTTTCCCCTTTTGTTGCCCCTGTTGTCTATCATCATTGTTGTTATTATTGTTGTTGTTATTGCTGTCATTGTTGGATAGGACAGAGGGAAATAGAGGAGGGGAAAGCAGAGGGGGAGAGAAAGATGGACACCTGCAGACCTGCTTCACTGCCTATGAAGTGACTCCCATGCAGGTGGGGAGCTGGAGCTCAAACCAGGATCCTTATGCTGGCCCTTGTGCTTTGTCATGTGCACTTAACCTGCCCTGTCACTGCCTGGCTCCCCCTGCTTTATATAGTAATGCTTTTCAGCTACAAAGTTGCAGATGCTTCTATGTCATCCACCTGACTTCCCTGGGCAAAGGACTTCTCCAGTGTGTCCTGAAAACTCACCTTTCCAGAGCCCTACCCCACTAGAGAAAAAATAGAAACAGGCTGAGGGTATAGATCAACCTGTCAATGCCCATGTCTATCAAAGAAGCAGTTACAGGAGTCAGACCTCCCACCTTCTGCAACCCATAAAGATCTTTGGTCCATACTCCCAGAAGGATGAAGAATGGGGAAACTTCCAATGGAGGGGAAGGGATATGGAACTCTGGAATTGGGAATAGTACAACAATCTTGTCAATCATTATTAAATTGATAATAAAAATTATTCAGAAAATAAATAGGAAAAAGAAAATACACCTGAAATCTGATAATTTTGAAAAATAATGTTAAATCATAAAAATAAAATGAAGGTAGTTACTTAAACATCAGAGTACTAAGTACAGGTGATTATTTCTTATATTTAGCTCAGAGAGGCAGCAACATTATTGAACTATCTGATTACTGTTGTTATTGGACTAGGTACATGCTCCAAAGTCCAAGAAGTATGAACTTTAAAGGTCTTCTTTCCTGCGGATTCCGGAAGATGGCAGAATGAGAAGCTGCTAGTGGCTTGAGCTCTGACTACATCTACTGGAAATGGTAGGATTTTTTGCCTCTAGTAGGACAGTCAATAAGGGGTCCTAGCAGTGATGCCAAGGAGGTGAGTATAACTCAATTTGGGTTAGAAAATAAAAAAGAAAAAGAAAAAGAAAAAAAAATTATTATTCCCGAAGTGTACCCCTCCCCCCCATAACCAGTCCAGGGGGGCCAGAGATCTGCTCCTAGCAGGCTCCCCTGCTGAGCTTCTTTCTTTACCAAGATTCCTGTTCCACCAGGGGGTGTCATTCATTCTAATTCTATTCTCTTCTGAAACCTTTGGCCTTTTTTCTTTCTAAGTAGCCAATCAGCTGCCTCTGCTCAGGGGGCCTGAGGCAATCTGGAGCCATCCAAGATGAAGACAGGACAGGTTTTTCACTCTGTTCTATTTTATTATCAATACAAGATAAATGCATATCCCTTTACCCCTCTCCTTCAGGTTGACCAGAATTAACTCTTAGTGCATTTTTCATTGCTAGGGGACTGGGTGTCTTATTCACTGCTAAAATAACTTGTTTGACTCTTCCTACCGCCCCTACCCATTCTCTCCCTCCCCCCCGCATAGCAAATTAAATTAAAAAAATAAATAAATATATAAAAACTCTTTCCTTTCACTGCTCTTTTATTACTGTTCTTTTTCTTATCTTTTTCTTTTTTCTCTCACTCCTTTTTTTCTTATTCTCATTCTTCTCACCCTTTCTACCTTCCTCCTTCAGCTTTCTAAATTCACTGATACACTGTTGTTTTCACCGTGCTGGCTTCACGGGCAGGTAACAGATGACCCGGGACTCATGGCTGGGTTGTACGCAGTATCTCTTTATTCATGCAGGATGCAGCACAATCTATACCAAGCTAAGCTAAACTAAAAACTACAAACAATCTTGTCCTTATAAATATACTAGCCCAGTAGGGTGGGAACAGGATGCGACGCAGAGAGGGTGGAGAGAAAAGTGACTGGTGAAAATCAGGGTATGACAAGGAGAGGGGGCGGAGCAGACAAGAATTCTACCACTGAACCACCAATGCCCTGGAGGGAGTGTGGTGCTTTATGTAAATGTAAAAGTGATTTATGTAAATAGACTGCTTGGAATGGGATCAAACCAATCCATATACAGGCATCAAAAACATATCATGAACCAGTGGGGATTGAACCAATGCCCTGCAGTGGTTATGTAAATATAATACAGTAGTTATGTAAATAGAATACAGTGTTAAGCAGGGGGTATTAAACTAATGAAATAGAAGGGGTTTTTAGAAGCATACCAACAATACACATTTAGGAATTATTTTGGGGAAGAAATCTGACTCAGAGTGGACTCTCTCTGTGTGTATCTCTGCTCTACTTCCCTTGCTCCTCTAACTACCGCTAGAATGTACAGTGGATAGTATAATTGCCTAACTGTCTATTCCTGCTACTCTTGTCTAGTCCTGAGTTGTTTTTTTTGTTTGTTTGTTTTTTTACTTTCTTAACTGCTTGGCAGGCTTGAGGCAATCTGGGACAGGTTTTTTTACCCTGCTCGATTTTATTATTAATATTATATAAAGGTATATCTCTTTACCCCCCCCTCCTTTAGGTTGACCAGAATTAACTCTTAGGGTATCTTTCATTGCTAGGGGACTAGGCATCTTATCCATTGTGAGAGGAACTTGTTTCACTACTCCTACCTCCTCTACAGACTCTCACCTTCTCCCTCCGCCTAGCTAATTAAAAAAATAAAATAAAAAATAATTAATCAATTAAAAAACTTTCCTCTCATTACTCTTTTATTACAGCTCTTTTTCTTATTGTTTTTCTTTTCTCACTCTTGTTTCTCTTTTTTATCTTGTCTTCCATTACTTCCTTCCTTCTTTGTCTTTCTGAATTCATTGATATTCATTTGTGAATCATTTTGGGGAATAAATCTTACTCAGAGTGGACTCCCTATGTGTGCATTTCAGCTCTACTTCCCTTTCTCCTCTTGCTACCCCTAGAATATACAGTGGGTAGTATATTTGCATAATTGTCTATTCTTGCTATCCCTTCTTTCCTTTCTCTTTCTTCTTCACTTGGACTTGGTTGCTATTTTTTCACGGACTGGAGACATTGTTTGGCTAACTGGTAGTGATTAAACTGCTTCAATACTTGCTTCAGTTGCTATTGTAATTCCTGAGGTTGGTGATTGCATTTCTCATAAAGGTATTTAGTACAGTGTTGCTTGTACACAAAACAAAACAACTGAGAACAACAGAACATAAAAATAAACTACAAGTCAGCCAGAAGTAACCATAGATAAGAAAAGTATGCAAGCAATAATAAACTTATTAATCACAGAAATGAAAACAACATTGGAGGAAATGAATGGCAGTATTAGGGAAACAACAGTTGAGACCCCCAAAGAAAACACTAATTATCTTGAGGCAATTAGAGAACTGAAAGCTGAAATAGCTGTAATGAAAAAAGAAGCTGAGGGAAGGGAAAGCAGACTAACAGAAGCAGAAAACAGAATTAGTCAGACAGAGGATGAGTTAGAGAAAACTAACAAAGAGGTGAAAGAGCTCAAAAAGAGATTGAGAGACAATGACAACAAAAACAGACATACGGGATGATCTCAAAAGAAGTAACATTCGTATAATTGACCAGCCAGAGGAAGAAAGAGAGGAAGGGGAAGGAAAAATTCTAGAGGAAATTATAGAAGAAAACTTCTCAGACCTGAATAACAGAAAGGACATCAAGATTCAAGAGACCCAGAGAGTTCCAAACAGAATCAACCCAGCCCTGAAGACAGCAAGACACATGATAGTAACAACAGGAATACAGTAATAGTGGGAGATTTTAACACCCCACTCACACTTAAACAGATCAACAAAGCAGAAAATAAACAAAGAAAGAAGAGAATTAAATAAAGAGATGGTCAAACTAAACCGTCTGGACAGTTTCAGAGTCCTTAGGCCCAAAAACCTGGAATACACATTCTTTTCAAATCCAGATAACACACACTCAAGGAGAGACCACATGTTAGGCCACAAAGACAGAATCAATAAATTCAAGAGCATTGAAATCATCCCAAGTATCTTCTCAGACCACAGTGGAGTAAAACTAACATTTAACAACAAACAGAAAATTATTAAAAGACACAGAATTTGGAAACTAAACAACATGCTCCTTAATAACCACTGGGTCAGAGAGGCACTCAAGCAGGAAATTCAAATGTTCCTGGAAACAAACGAAAATGAATACACAACCTATCAAAATATTTGGGACACAGCTAAAGCAGTATTGAGAGGGAAACTTATAGCCATACAAACACATATTAAACAACAATAAAAAGCTCAAATGAACAACCTTACTGCACACCTCAAGGACTTAGAGGAAGAGGAGCAAAGGAATCCTAAAGCAACCAGAAGGACAGAAATCACTAAAATTAGAGCAGAAATAAACAACATGGAAAATAAAAGAACCATACAAAAGATCAATGAAGCCAAATGTTGGTTCTTGAAAGATTAAACAAAATTGACAAACCCCTAGCCAGACTCACCAAATAAAAAAGAGAGAAGACTCAAATTAATAGAACTGTAAATGATGGAGGAGATATCACAACTGACACCACAGAAATCCAGAAAATCATGCAAAACTTCTATGAAGAACTATATGCCACCAAGCTAGAGAATCTGGAAGAAATGTAAGAATTCTGAGAAACATATGCCCTTCCAAAATGGAACCAAGAAGAACTACAAAGCCTAAATGCACCAATCACAGACAAAGAAATAGAAAGAGTTATTAATAATCTCCCCAACAACAAAAGTCCTGGGCCACATAGCTTCACAAACGAATTCTACAAAACTTTCAGGAAACAGTTAGTACCCATACTTCTTAAGCTTTTCCATAAGATTGAAGAAACAGGAATACTCCCTTCCACCTTCTATGAAGCCAACATCACCCTGATACCATAAGCAGAGAGGGACAGAACAAAAAAGGAAACTCCAGACCAATATCTCTGATGAACATAGATGCCAAAATATTAAACAAGATCGTGGCCAACCGGATATAGCAGCACATCAAAAAGATTGTTCATCACGACCAACGGGGATTTATCCCAGGAATGCAAGGCTGGATCAGTGTACACAAGTCAATCAATGTCATTCATCACATCAATAAAAGCAAAGCCAAAAACCACATGATTATCTCAATAGATGCAGAGAAAGCCTTTGACGAAATCCAAAATGCTCAAAACTCTACAAAACTGAGAACAGATGGGAAATTCCTCAAGATAGTGGAATCTATATATAGCAGACCTACAGCTAACATCATACTCAATGGACAGAAGCTGAAAGCATTCCCCCTCAGATCAGGGACTAGACAGAGGTGTCCACTGTCACCATTACTCTTCCACATAGTACTGGAAGTTCTTGCCATAGCAATCAGGCAAGAGAAAGAAATCAAAGGAATACAGATTGGAAGGGAAGAAGTCAAGCTCTCACTATTTGCAGATGATATGATAGTATACATAGAAATACCTAAAGAATCCAGCAGAAAACTACTGGAAGTTATTAGGCAATATATTAAGGTGTCAGGCTACAAAATCAATGTACAACAATCAGTGGCATTTCTTTATGCAAACACTAAATCTGAAGAAGACATCCACAAATCACTCCCATTAAGCAAAATCAATCACCTAGGAATAAAGTTGACCAAAGAAGTGAAAGACTTGTATAGTAAAAACTATGAATTGCTACGCAAGGAAATAGAAACTGATACCAAGAAATGGAAAGACATCCCATGCTCATGGATTGGAAGAATAAATATCATCAAAATGAATATTCTCCCCAGAGCCATATACAAATTTAATGCAATACCCATCAAAGTTCCACCAAGCTTCTTTAAGAGAATAGGACAAACACTACAATCATTTATCTGGGACCTGAAAACACCTAGAATTGCCAAAACCATCTTGAGGAAAAGAAACAGAAATGGAGGCATCACACGCCCAGATCTCAAACTATATTATAAAGCCATCTTCATCAAAACAGCATGGTACTGGAACAAAAATAGGCACACAGAAATAGGCACACAGACTAGTAGAAGAGAATTGAAAGCCCAGAAATAAATCCCCACACTTATGGACATCTAATCTTTGATAAGGGACCCAAAGCATTAAATGGAAGACGGAGGCTCTCTTCAATAAATGGTGCTGGGAAAACTGGATTGTAACATGCAGAAGAATGAAAATGAACCAATTTATCTCCCCAGAAACAAAAATAAACTCCAAATGGATCAAAGACCTACATGTTAGACCAGAGACAATCAAATACCTAGAGGAAAACATTGGTAAAACACTTTCCCACCTACACCTATAGGACATCTTTGATGAAATAAACCCAATTGCAAGAAAGACTAAAGCAGAAACAAACCAATGGGACTACATCAAATTGAAAAGCTTCTGCACAGCCAAATAAACTATTAAACAAACAAAGAGAACCCTCACAGAATGGGAGAAGATCTTCACATGCCATACATCAGACAAGAAACTAATCACCAAAAATACATAAAGGGCTCAGCAAACTTAGCACCAAAAAAGAAAATGATCCCATCCAAAAATGGGCAGAGGATATGAACAAAACATTCACCTCAGAGATCCAAAAGGATAACAAACATGAAAGACTGCTCTAGGTCACTGATTATCAGAGGAATGCAAATAAAGACAACACTGAGATACCACCTCACTCCTGTAAGAATGGCATACATCAAAAAGGACAGCAGTGACAAATGCTGGAGAGGCTGTGGGGACAGAGGAATCCTTTTGCATTGCTGGTGGGAATGTAAATTGGTACAGCCTCTGTGGAGAGCAGTCTGGAAAACTCTCAGAAGGCTAGACATGGACCTTCCATATGATCCAGTAATTCCTCTCCTGGGGTTATACCCCAAGGACTCCATAACACCCAACCAAAATGAGGTTTGTACTCCTATGTTCGTAGCAGCACAATTCATAATAGCTAAAACCTGGAAGCAACCCAGGTGCCCAACAACAAATGAGTGGCTGAGAAAGCTGTGGTATATATACACAATGGAATACTATACAGCTATCAAGAACAATGAACCCACCTTCTCTGACCCATCTTGGACAAAGCTAGAAGGAATTATGTTAAGTGAGCTAAGTCAGAAAGATAAAGATGAGTATGGGATGATCCCACTCATCAACAGAAGTTGATTATGAAGACCTGAAAGGGAAACTAAAAGCAGGACCTGACCAAATTGTAAATAGGGCACCAAAGTAAAAACCCTGTGGTGAAGGGTAGACATGTGGCTTCCTGGGCCGGTGTGTGGTGTGGATTTGGTGGGTGTGATGGGACACAGACTTTTGGTGGTGGGAATGGTGTTTATGTACACTCCTAGTAAAGCATAGTCATATAAATCACTAGTTAATATGAGAGGGGAAAAATTGTATGTCTCAAAGTTTTTAAAACACAGACTGAGTCTTCTTAATATATAGGTTGTGCATTTGATATGCGGACTCTCTCAAAATCCTAGACCAAGTAGTTCAGAGGCAACCAGTGGCACAATTACATACAAGATACTGGGTACTATACAGCAAACCCTAACAAAAGGACTTTTCAAAGTTAAACCAATTACCAAATAATGCGATGATAACATTAACTATCCATTGTCTTTTTGAACCCTAAGACAGCAGAAACCTCACATCTCCACTGTAGAGCCTACATTTCTCCCAGTCTTAGGATAGGGCCCACTTTCCCGCATGCCTCACCCAATCCATATCAAATAATATTACATCAGCCGATTGCCACCTAATCAATGCAACGATTTCCACCTCAGCATGCTTCAGCTCAGACTGTGTCCAGAGACTTCAGGTGTGGAATGACAACCCTTCAGCTTCATTACTCGGGTGAGACCTTTCCTTTCATATAGCATTGTCTAATTCCATCCCAGGTGGATCACTTTCTAACAAAGTCCCAAAACCTAGATATAGACCAGGTTCTCTGAGAGAGAGCATATGTTCACACGTATCCACAAACTACTGCAAAATATATACATGAAAGCAGAAGTACACTAGAGTTTGCAGTGAGTATCCCCCTAACACTTCCTCTCCACTATTCCAACCTTTGGGTCCATGATTGCTCAACAATTTGTTTGGCTTTGTATATTAACTCTTTTCAGCCACCAGGTTCCAGATGCCATCAGGATGCCAGCCAGGCTTCCCTGGACTGAAGACCCCACCAATGTGTCCTGGAGCTCTTCTTCCCAAGACACCCACCCTACTAGGGAAAGAGAGAGGCAGACTGGGAGTATGGACTGACCAGTCAACGCCCGTGTTCAGCGGGGAAGCAATTACAGAAGCCAGACCTTCCACCTTCTGCAACCCACAAGGACCCTGGGTCCATGCTCCCAGAGGGATAGAGAATGGGAAAGCTATCAGGGGATGGGATGGGATATGTAGATTGTGTGGTGGGAATTGTGTGGAGTTGTACCTCTTCTACCCTATGGTTTGTTAATTTATCCTTTCTTAAATAAAAAATAAATTTTAAAAAAGGTCTTCTTTCCATACATGTTCCAAATTATGCAATAATCTTCTTAAAGATGAGCAATGTTAATTACTTCTTGGGCCCTTGATGAGTCTAGAAGGGTTATGGTTTTAGGTATGATAGAAAAAAAAAATCAAGGGATGCTGGAATTGCCTGTGACAGTGAGGTATGTTGGTGTTGAGCTGAATGTGCTGAAAGGGCAAGATTAATGGGGCGGTGGTGGAATAATTGTAAATTTGGAAATCAGGAGGCACATATACCATGCTTTGGAAAATAGACTTAGCAGCAACACTAACTAGGGGATGTAGAGAAGGGTCAGTAATTTAGGGCTTACTGAGATGCTACAGGGGCTTCTGGCTAAACTACCTTACTTCACAATATCTCAAAGTTCTCATATCATGTTGCTTGAATAGGAATTACTCCTTACATGGGAATAAGTGTTTAAATCTCAAAAAAAAAAAAAACTCTCCAATTTGAAATCTTAAGTGCTTAGATTGAAGCTTATACTCAGATCTATGGTCTGTGCATCAAAAAGTTTGAGACATTCAATCCATTTTCCCCTCTCATATAAATTGCATAGTGATTTATGAGACTATAAGTTAATAGGAGTGTGTATTATCACCATTACCACTACCAAAGGTTTGTGTCCCACTCCCCTCCCTCTACCCCTCACCCCCAGTGAAGCTGAACATCTACCCTCACCCTCCACTCAGAGATTCTTATTTTGGTGCCATACTCCAAACATATTCTGCTTTGAGTTATGGAATTGTACCCCTATTATCCTATGGTCTTGTAAATATTTCCATTTTATAAATTAAAAAAAGAAAATATACTTTCCAAAGAAATTTTAGAGTAATCTTGCTTGTACTGAATTGAGTTTATTTGACTAAAGGAAACAGAAATTCTAGATTCACATATAACATTGCACTTTGTCAGCTGTGTGCCATTCTGTTAGTTTACTTCCTTCTCTGAACCTTTGTGTCCTCAATTATAAATCAAATAGTTTGGTCTAAGTGATCTTTAAGATATCTTGCAGTTCTGAAATTCAATGATTCCTTCATTTGCAGACATCACAGTTATTTATAGGCCATTAACTCTCCTTCCTAGCAGGTAACAAAGCAAAGTAGACTCTTGACCTTCTATCCCACTGCCCTTGCACTATATTCTGCCTTTGTGTACTTGTTTCCAGTATACAAAGATTACAAAGTGTGTATATATATATATATATATATATATATATATATATATATATATATGTGTGTGTGTGTGTGTGTGTGTGTGTGTGTGTGTTGCCTAATCTGGGTTTCTAGTTATATTTTCAATTCTGACACCATCTTTTCAGACAGAAGTTCTAAAGTACATTCATGATTTTTTTTACCCTAAGGTTCTCATCTCATCTGCTATATTCCTACTCTTTGGTTCCTGTTTATTAAACATTGTGTGGTGCTTTATATCTTCATCCACCAAGTTTAAGATGCTACTATGACCTGCTACTGACCTGCCTGGGCAGATGACCTCACCAAAGTTTCCTGGAACCTCACCTCTCCAGATCCTACCCTACTCAGAAAGAAAGATAGAAGCAGGCCAGGGGCATGGATTGACCTTCATTACCCAGTTGAAAATCAATTACAGAAGCCAGAACTCCAACTTTCTACACACTATAAAGAATTTTGGTTCATATTCCCAGAGGGTAGAAATGATAGGAGAAGATGACCAGAGGGCTCAGAACCCCAATTATACCAGGACCTGAAGTATTTTTCATCAGGAATCTTTGTTTTTATGCCATCACTGAAGAGAATAAAAAACAGCATGGGTAATCAGATGCTGTTGTACTTACCTGAGAGAGAAGAAAAAGGTGCAGGTGGGCAAATATAAATACAGATATAGACGGATAGAGATAGACAGACAGACAGATATACATATGTTGTCTACCCATATCTATTATCTGGGGAGAACTATTGCTGTTTCTGCTAGAGGGGGATGGAGGGAGATGGAGACACAGAATTCTGCTGATAGCAATGTTGCGGAATTATATAACAATTATCTTATCAATTTTTAAATCACTAATAAAAATAAATATTACAAATATTTCCCCCTAGGAGTCATTCAGGGTTTCTTTCAAGGTTTCTTCTTAAGAGATTGAGTGACCTTCAGTATAAATAACTGGTCTTTAACAACAAAAGGCTCCTCACTACTGGTTTGTCCTTACGGCCACAGTCTGTTCACAAGCTGCCCCAGACCTCTCCCTCCAGCTATTTATATATTTTGGTTATTAGCCTCGTCTTATGTATGACATGTGAAGATCTTCTCCCATTCTGTGATGAGTCTCTTTGTTTGGATGGTGGTTTCTTTTACTGTGCAGAAGATTTTTAATTTGATGTAGTACCATTGTGTTGATTGGCGCAGCAGTGGGGTGCGATGGAGAGAGAATCTAAGTGCAGAGAGAACACAAATCTTTATTGTTGGGTCAGACGGGTGATTCAGGCCACGTGGAGCCAGCCAAAAAAATGGCTGCTTCTTGCTACCTCACCACCGGGGAAGAGAGAGGGCATGTGGGGAGAGAGAGTAGGCGGACTTTTTTGGTCAACACCCCGGAGTGATGTATCGGGATATTATTGGTGAAATAATATTTTGGTTGGTGAAACAATATATTGGTTGGTGAAAGCCTTGAAAATACCATATTTCTCTGAGTAGGGTGGCAGGACCTTGGGGCGACATCTGCATGGCATCTCCCCCTTTTATTTTATAAGGAAATGTATAGAGTGGAGCAGGCTTAAATGTTTTTAAGGAATGCCGTGCTCAGGTGGGAAGAAATAGAACGTTTTTGTGGGGGAGGGAAGGCTTAAATGGCCGCCAACCTTGTGAAATTCATGTGTCCCCCCTGTTAGAGAGAGAGACTTACCTGGAGGGACTCATAGGTTAAGCTCTGCCAGCTCAACCGTCTCCTCACAAAATTTCTACATCTTCCTTTATCTTTCTATCTAGTCATCGCATTAGGATGGATCAATGTCTGTAAACTACTCTATCTGTGACAGAGGAATAGTAGTGTAGGGGTGAGCAGAAACCTTTTGGGCATAAAACTGAATGATATAACAAAACAGGAAGGGACAAGTAGGGGAAGAGTAAGAGCCAGTGTGATGTCAGGGGAAGGCTTGGTGCACAAAGAAATGTTACCTGTCTCTGGGGGGGGCAAGGGTTCATAATGAGGGGGCGTTTCCTGCCTCAAAGGGCAGGACCTGTAGGCAGGAGGGAATGGCCCGCCAAGCAGAGGGGCTATTTGGCATTGTATAGACCTCAAAGCAACAGTCTGCAAAGTCTATGAACTACTCAGGGTCAGTCTTTGAAAAGCCAGCAGTGTGAAGGGAAGGAAGCTGCTGTAAAAATTGTGTAAAGTGTCCAAAGGGTAAACCAGCAAGTCCAATAGAAGTGTCAGTCCAAAGTAGGCGACTAGGGGAAGAAATGCCAGGGGATGAAACGCTGCATGAGGAAGGTCAGCTGCTGGAATTCCGCTTTTCTGTAGAGAGTGAGCTGGAATCGCCAAAAGGTTAGAGGCAAAGCAGAAGCAGGAAGGGCAGACAGGCAGTAAAAAAGTTCTGTCCTTGGAGTCTGTGAATCAGGTTCTTTAGATCACTTCAGGTGACATCTAGGGTTTCGGGGGGTGTGCCACTGTAGTTGTGCCATCTGGTGGGTGATGTCAGAGAGTGCAGGGGTCCAGATGGTTTTTCCCAGGATTCCTGAGAAAGAAACACAAACAATCTGCTTCCCGTGGTTAGCAGGGCATCTGATTTGAATTTTTTATAGAAAAAGAGATTTGGTGCCTTAGCAAACTGAATATTGGGGGGTATATCTTCCCTTATTTATTTATTATTTTAATTTTTTTACTTAATTGAGCCTAGGTGTTTGGCGGGCCTATAGTGGCAACACGAGATACACCAGTTAAGTGTAGAAGAATATGTGAATGTTGTTAATTCACATAGGTTGTGTATGGAAAAACTTTTTATAGTTTAATACATTACCATATGAACAGATGATTCTTCATGTGAAGGCTTGATTGCTGTAATCACTTGTGAAAAAAAAAACTTGTAACAAGTTAGAGGTTTACTATAATTAATAGCTCGATGATTATAATTGGTTTAAGTATCTTTATGATTTTGTTAAAAGGTCATCTAATGTGACCTCTTGTGGCAGTCTCTACAGGAGGATCTTCAGACCAATTTTAGTTAAAATACATATTGATTTTTTAACCATTTTACTTTGGACTATAAACAGACAGGTTACTAGAGAGTTAACACATGTTAGTGACAATGGTTTTAAGATTTACAGTGTCAGATTGATGCCAGATTTGTTGTGGATTAATTACAAGATGGTTTACAGGGCACTTTTGAGGGCCCTCCAATAGTGCCCTGGATAGAGAATTTGTATTTTAGTTTTGTGGATGTATTTTCATGTTAAACACTTATTTTTTACCTTAAATAGTTACTTTTAGCAAATTAATTTTACCTTGTCTGGTAGTAATGTAGCTTCAAGGTTACACTTTTAATTGTTAAGTTAGTGTTTACCAAACTCGAAACATACCTATAAACATTTAGTTATAACACACAGAAGGAGAAAAACTTTTGTTATGAAAACATATCGTTTTAAAAACAAATTTAGATCTTTTACTCACACAGTTTAAGACTAAGCACTTTACATATATACCAAGACTTATAAATAAAAAATCAAAAGAGAAAGAAAAATATAAAAATTTTTGGAATGTTTCTGGATGTCTCCAGAAACCTTTGCTGCATCCAGCATTTTTATATAAAGTCAATTAAGTTTTAGAGTACTCTGACCAGATGGGTTATATGAAAATTTTTGGTCGTTTAACACACTCACAAAACACAACTGGCCAGTCATAACATAAGACATCCAGAGAAGGGGTAGGAGAGAGGGCTCTGTGAGCCAGATTTTCCAGATTCTGCCATGTTGTAATATGGATCCTGGGATGCATCCTGCATCTAGTCCTCTTGTAGTATTTCTTGTTCTTCAGAGATAGCAGCACCATCATGCGGGTAGGAACCCAGACAGGTTTGGAGTAATTAGGTGGAAAAACGCATGGGAAACCCCTCCCCATGGTTAATAGGGGGTCAGGCCCTTTCCAGATTTTATCAAGTGGGTCTTTCCATTTGATCTTAATAGCTGGGAGGGTAGATGGTGTTTGCCAGTGAAGCATAATAGGAGGTAGGTCCGAATTATTGTAAATTTTAAAGAGATTTAATGTAGCTAAGGCTTTTGCTAGCTGGATATTGGGGGGTACATTCCTCCTTTATCTTTGTTTAATTGAGCCTTAAGGGTTTGATGGGCCCTCTCAACAATGCCTTGTCCCTGTGGATTATAGGGAATGCCTGTGGTATGAGTAATGTTCCAAAGGGAACAAAAATCTTTAAATTGTTTGCTAATAAATGTAGGGCCATTGTCAGTTTTCAGTTGAAGAGGTAAGCCCATTACAACAAAGCAGGAGAGCATATGCTTTATAAGCCTTTTAGAGCTTTCTCCCGTCTGAGCTGTCGCCCACATAAACTTAGAAAAGGTATCAATTGAGACAAACACATATCTTTGTTTGCCAAAGTTTGGTATGAGGGTGACTTGCCAAAGAGCATTGACTTTTAAGCATTGGGGGTTGACCCCAAGAGTTTGAATAGCAGGTGCTTTTACGAGACTTGCACAGGAAGAACATGTAGTAAGGATATGTTTCAACTGTGGTAAAGGAACATCAGGAAATTGAGCTCGAAGGCCTTTAAGATTAATATGGGTTAGGGAATGAAAGTCAGCAGGATCAGAGACAGAGACTAGGAGAGTTCCTGTGGAGGCAAGGCTGCAGCATTCCCTTCGGACAGGGAACCAGGAAGATGGCTGTGGGAACGAAGGTGTTGAACATACAGTGCTTGGGTTCGAGAACAGAGCATAGAGGCGATTTGAATCAAGAGAAGGGAAAGTGGGTTGTCATCAATTCTCACATAAGAACGAGCAAGCCATGGAAGTAAGTTAACAGTATACACACTGTCAGAAAAAAGGTTGAAGGATTCTGGAACAGCTTTTAATGCAAGGAAAGCAGCATAAAATTCTTTGTACTGAGGGTAATTATCAGGAAGCTCAGTAAAGGGACGTTTAGGGGATGGTTTGTCTGGGTAATATATAATGGCAGTAGCTCCCTTTTTTCCACCATCAGTGAAGACTGTAGGAGCAGAAGGGATGGGATCTCGAGAGAAAAGTTTAGGTACTAGTAGAGGCAAAAGAGGTAAAGAAGCTATCAGTTTATTAGAAGGAAAATGGTTGTCTATTTGTCCTGGAAACTGCATGAATCTTATGGCAAAATGGGAATGGTGGCATATGAGCCACTCTGTATCTGTGAAAGGAAAAGGAAGAATAATTAAATCCGGTTCTTTCCCTAAGACCTGCACAGACCTGTTTCTTCCTTGGCGAACCATGAATACTAACGCGTCTATCTCAGTGAGGAGTCTTGGAGCTCTGCCTACTGGCATGTGAAGCCATTCGAGAACCCCGTGGTTCTGCCACAGTGTTCCCACTACTGTGGGGGTGGAGTTAAAGATTAGAAGGTTTACCAGAGAGGAGGGAGAGAATCGACAAGGTGCATGTCCTGGAGGGCCTGGTCAACCCTTTCCAGTGCCAAGGAGGCCTCGGGAGTTAACATTCATTTTGAGGAGGGCTGCTTGTCTACTTTTAACAGGTCAAACAGTGGTTGGAGGCAGCTAGTAGGCAGATAAAGGCAGTATCCTAAGCCAATTTAAATTTCCAAGAAAACTTTATAAAGAAACAAGAGTAAGGTTAGAAGGAAAAGTAACACTAGGTTTTAAGTGATGAATTTTCATTAGAGAAATCTCTGAACCTAAGAAAGATATTGGGGGAATTAGCTGTATCTTCTCAGGAGCTACATTACTGCCACTTTTCTTTAAAGTAGGAATGAGAAAATCACGTAGGGCACAGAGATCTGTATCTAATTCTCCCCATAGTAAGAAGTCATCCATGTAATGAAAAACCTTAAGGCCCTTATGAATATATGGGGAAAAGGTGGATTTAACAACCTCTTGAAAAATTGTAGAACTATTGGCCATGCCCTGGGGCAGCACCACCCATTCAAATCTGTCAGCAGGGCTGGCGTTATTAATAGAAGGAACAGAGAAGGCAAAACGCTTACAATCTTGTGGATGCAAGGGAACAGAGAAAAAACAATCTTGTATATCAATAGCTATGATTGGAATTCCCATGGGAATTGTAGAAGCAAGAGGCAAACCCCTTTGGGGTAGGCCCAAACCTGCATGGTTTGATTTACTGCACGGAGATCTTGGAGGAGGCGCCATTTTCCTGGGCGCTTTTTTATCACAAAGACAGGAGTATTCCATGGGCTTTGGGAATGACGAATGTGTCCCAAGGAGAACTGCTCTCGGATGAGCTCTTTTAAAATTTCTAGCTTATCCCTAGACAAAGGCCACTGTTCCACACAGACAGGCTCTTAGAAAGCCAGTCTAAGCAGGGAGTTTGGTTACGAAAAGTGGCAGTTAGTATTGGGGGTGCTGATTAGATCTAGTCTCACAGGAGCAGGTGTTACACTCTGCAGAGGCATCTGTGGATATCCTAACATCAAGACATTCCAGAAGATCCCTGCCCAGTATGTTGGTGCTAATATCAGCTACCAAAGGGTGAAAGTGTCCGGTAGTCTCTTCAGGGTCTTCCCACATGAGTGAATCTCTTGTGAGATAGGCTTGAGTCAACCCTCCAACTCCATGTAAATGGGGTCCTGGAGGAGTTCCCAATTTTGGGGAACCTCTGCTTGCCTTAAAATAGTCTTTTCTGCCCCCGTGTCAATCAAATATTTAAAAGGAATATTGCCAATCCTTACTGTCAAAATAGGGTGACCTCGTTTTAAAACAAGAGTGGTCCACAAAATCTCAGGCCCCAAATTTGTACCATTCAGGGGCGTGCCATCTTTATGAAACTTGGACCAACAATCTCTCCTCCAATGAAAACCTTTCTGACATCTAGGACAAGGTGTTTGTGGCCTCTGGCTCCCTGACTGAAGGCGGGGTTGCCCTGAGTGGAGGCGGGGTTGCCCTGACTGGAGGCGTGTTTGTCCTAACTGGAGGTGGGGTCGCCTGACTGGAGGCGTGGTTGTCCTAACTGGAGGTGTTGTCACAGATTATCTGGACATTGGTTATGCCAATGCCCTTGGCAACCACATTGAAAGCAGGCCCCGTTTTGATTATGTGGGGTAACTGCATAAGCCTGTGTCATAATGGGTGTCCCATAAAAGCCTGATCTAAGTTCCTGTGTCGCTAAAATCTAATTATCTGGGTGTTGGTGTTTAAGACTGAGGCATGCCTGATGGAATTCTGGAATCATGCCATCCCAGACAATAGAATGCAGGAGGAGAGAACGGACTTCAGGATTATAAATCTTTCTCTCTAAGATTGACCGCACCCTGGCAATGAAGTTAGCTAGGGATTCATCGGTTTCTTGGCTTAGGGAGTTAATGGGGACTGAGGCCTCTCCTGTGGATAGGGTTAATCTCTCCTATGCTTGTGTTGCACAGATGCATACCTGTTCAAAATAACCAGTTGGAAACTTGGCTTCTGCCTGCTGAATTCCAGTTTCAAACTCTCCCACTTCAAACAGTGCATTAAAATTCCATTCTAGCTGTTTGTGACTATTTTTCTGGGATTGTTTTGAGCATTCATCACGAAAGCATGCCTCTCATTGTAGGTAGAGGGGATCTGGGAGCACAGCAAGAGCTAAGTCCCTCCAATCTTGGGGGGTATTAAGGTGCTGGAAAAAGCCTCGTAAAATGTACTTTGTCCATGGGGCATGAAACCCGTCCTCCTTCACTGCCTGCTTGAGTCCTCTGAGTACTTTGGAGGAGTATGGATGCCACACCTGAGGGTTTTGTTTATTGGGGGCCATATTTACTAGGAAGGTGTGGACTTGGTTTGATGACAAGGTATCAGCAGGGGAAGGAGTCATGGAAGTGGAAGCCGCTGGGGAAGTGGCTGCCGGAGAAAACGAATGGGTGTCTGCCAGAATAGAACTCTTGGGGCAAACTGTAGAGGAATTAGGGTGGTTAAGCACCGAGAACATCTCTTTTAACTTTTGTATCTCAGCCTCAAGGTCTCTTAATGACGAGGTATCAGCAGGGGGAGGAATCCCGGAAGTGGAAGCCACTGGAGTAGTGGCTGCCGGAGAAACCAAACACGTGTCTGAAAAAACAGAAACAGAACTCTCAGGGCAAACTGCAGAAGGCTTAGGGTGTTTAAGCTCTGAGAACATATCCTTTAACTCATGTACCTCAGCCTCAAGGTCTCTTAATGACGAGGTATCAACGGGGGGAGGAGTCACGGAAGTGGAAGCCACTGGAGTAGTGGCTGCCGGAGAAACCAAACATGTGTCTGACAAAACAGAAACAGAACTCTCAGGGCAAACTGCAGAAGGCTTAGGGTGTTTAAGTGCCAAGAACATATCCTTTAACTCTTGTATCTCTGCCTCAATGTCTCTTAACCTTTTGGCAGGACGCCTTATACATATCCCAAAAATTGCAAATATAGCCAAGAGAACCCATGGTGCAGCTCCAATCAAAGTGTCTCTGAGATAGAGAGCCTGTCCCATGAGAAAAGAATAGAGTGTCTGGGATGCCTCCTCATAAAACAGAAGGAAACCCATGGTGGCTGCAGTCAGGCAGCTGTTACTTACCTGTGTCTAGGCAGCAGAAGGGTCGGGCAGGGTCTTGCGTCTCCTAAGGCTGCAGCGGGGACCCTCGTCTCTTCAGACGGCTGCACGAACAGTCACCCAAAGACAGTCTGGCCCAGCACTGAGAGCGGGTTGGCTGCAGGCATGTCCCAGTACCCCGGCTCCACCAGCGGGGCGGCTTCTCTGGACCTCAGGCCGGCCGGTGGGAATGTGGGCCTATCAGCCCCAATCTGGGCACCAGGTATTGATACGCGCAGCAGTGGGGTGTGATGGAGAGAGAATCCAAGTGCAGAGAGAACACAAATCTTTATTGTTGGGTCAGACAGGTGGTTCAGGCAATGTGGAGCCAGCCAAAAAAATGGCTGCTTCCTGCTACCTCACCACCAGGCAAGAGAGAGGGCTCATGGGGAGAGAGAGTAGGCGGACTTTTTTGGTCAACACCCCGGAGTGACGTGTCGGGACATTATTGGTTGGTGAAAGCTTTGAAAATACCATATGTCTCTGTGTAGGGTGGCAGGGCCTTGGGGAAACATCTGCATGGCACCATTGGTTTATTTTTGTTTTAGTCTTCCTTGCATTTGGGTCTGTATCATCAAAGATGCCCTTGAGGTTTAGGTGGGAAAGAGTTATACCAATACTTTCCTCAAAGTATTTGAGTTTCTTGTCTAACTTCCAGGTTCTTGATACATTTGGGTTTTTTTTTTTCTGGTGAGATAGTGGTTCAGGTTCATTTAAAAAATGCCATAAATAAGAACACCCAAGACAAGTTTAGAATAATGGCATTGATATATATATGAGAAACATTGACAAAACCATAGGATAAGAGGGGTACAACTCCACACAATTCCCACTACCAGAACTCCATATCCCATCCCCTTCCCTGATAGCTTTCCTACTCTTTATTTAACCTTCTGGTGGGAATATGGATCCAAGGTGATTGTTGGATGCAGAAGGTTGAAGGTCTGGCTTCTATAATTGCTTTCCCACTGAACATGGGCGTTGACAGGTTGATCCATATTCCCAGCCTGTCTCTCTCGTTCCCTAGTAGGGTGGGGCTCTGGGGAAGCAGAGCTCCAGGACACATTGGTGGGGTTGTCTTTCCAGGGAAGTCTGGTCGGCATCCTGCTAGCATCTGGAACCTGGGTGCTGAAAAGAGAGTTAACATACAAAGCCAAAAAAATTGTTGATCAATCATGAACTTAAAGGCTGGAATAGTGCAGATGAAGAGTTGAGGGGGTACTCCATTTTGTAGATAGCTGGTAGGCATACTTTAGTTATATTCCAAAGGACCTGTGGCTATACTGGTTTTTTTCCCCTCAGTCTGAAATCTTGTATGCAGGTGGATCCAAGTTATTGTCTGGGGAGATAATGTCATGTCTAGAAAAGGAACAGAAAACTGGATCAGGGAAGAGAGTAGCTCACTAATATGGAAAAGGGGTATAAATATTGTTGACTGTAAACTCCATCGATTTGATTTTGTCTGGGGCCCATATTCAGCTTAGGAGCCTATGTGTCCACTACATCCCTCTAGATCTGAGCTCACATTCTGTGGTCATGAGTAGGAACATTTCAAGCTGCCCCAATATTGACCCATCTTCCGCTGGTGTAGTATAGAGTACCATTGTTGATCCAGGTTGAGGGCAAGGTCTCATGGTCTGTTTTGTTGTTCCTGATAGAGATGACCAGTAAGAAGGCGAGAGGGCTTTATTTGAGGTCTAGGCCCATCATGTCTGTTCGGGAATCTCAGGACTCTCCAAATAGGGCTCCAGCTAATGGGGTGGTCTGATAGTGACTAAAGAGTCATCATTAAAGTATGCCAGTCTCTTGCCCTTATTCAGCTTTTGCAGACCTAGCTTTGATAAAGTTAGCTTTGGAGTGAGTGAGATAAGTATAATAGGAAGTAGGTGAGGAGGGTATCTAAGTCTAATGAGATACTATTTCACTAGGAACTTTATACTGACTCACTGAAGACTGTTGTGTACTTTTTCTTTCAGGTATATATTTTGCCCTAATTTATGGATACATATGGACATATGCTCTATCTTATAGGACCTGGTCTATATTTAGGTTTTGGAACTTTGTTAGGAAGTGAACCACCTGGAATGGAATTAGAGAATACTATGAAAAGAAAGGTCTTACTCGAGTAATGAGGGTGAAGGGTTAAATTCCATTCCTGACGTCACTGGACACAGTCTGAAATGAAGCATGCTGAGGTGGTACTCATTGTGTTGATTAGGTCGGGATCAGCAGATGCAATATCATTTGGTATGATTTGAGAGAAGCATGCATTTGGTATGATTGAGAGCCCCATCCTAGAGGTTCCAGGACTGGGGGAGGCAATGATATATCTTAAATCCACATTGATAATGCCAGTGGCTTTAATTCATTCATTATAAAGCAGAGAGTAGAATGGTGGATCAGAAAACACAAACCAATTAAATATTGTCTGCAGGAATCCCACCTAACTTGACAGGACAAAAACAGATTCAAATTGAGAGGATGATAAATCATCATACAAGCTAAAGGGCCAGAAAAGGAAGAACGGGCTCCTTCTATCTGATACAACAGACTTTAAAATAGATAAAATAATAAAAATAAGTATGGATATTACATGATGTTCAGAGTATCAGTCAACTGGGAGGATTTAATAACTATCACCCACACAACCAAGGCGAGGCTATCAAAATATGTCAAACATCTGCTAAAAGAAGTATGAAAATACATCTTTAGGGACACAGTAATAGTAGAAGATTTTTAACACCTCATTCCTTCAAATAGACCAATTATCCAGGAAAGAGTTAATAGAGACAAGAAAATTAAATGAATATTGATAGAGTCTACTAAACTAAATTGATAGAGTAGACCTATTGGGTATCTTAAAAACTTTTCACTCCAAGAAACTGGACTAGATATTTTGGAAGTAAACATCAACAGTTCTCAAGGATAGACCATAGAGTGTTAGTAAATTAAAATACATTTAAATCATCCAAATTATCTTCTCAGACCACAGAGAAATTAAACTAACATTCAACAACAAACAAAATTAGAAATAGTCCCTGAATTTGCAAAATCAACAGTACGCTACTTAAAAATTATTGATTCAAAAAGGAAATTAAGAAAGGAATTAAAATGTTCCTGGAAACAAATGAAAATGAACCTGTAAGCTATCACAATGTTCAGGAGACAGCTAAGTGTTAAAAGGGAAATTCATGACCATGGAGGAAACATTAGGAAACTAGAAAAAGTGTAATTAAACAACCTGACTGCATACCTCAGGGAGCTGGGAGAAAAATAAAGGAAATCTAAAGTAAGCATTTGAACTAAAATAATATGAATTAGGTCAGAAATAAATAAAATCAAATTTAATAGAACCAAAGAAAAGATCAAGAAGCTAAGTGCTGGTTCTTAGAAAAAGTAAATAAAATTGACAAACCTTTGGCCAGACTCACTAAAAGAAAGAGAAGATTCAAATAATAGGATTGTAAATTAATGAGATTTCACAACAGATATTGTAGACATCAAAATATCATGTAAGGCTTCTATTAACAACTATATACCACCAAGTTAGATAACTTGGAGAAGATGGAAACGTTTCTAGAAGCATACAACACTACACAACTGAAAACCTAAATGGACTAATCACAAAGAAATTAAAACAGTTATTAAGAATCTTCCCAACAACAAAAGTCCAGGACCATATGGCTTTAAAAACTATTTCTAGGATTCAACTTCCGGAGGCGGAGCTACGAGCAGCAGATCACTTTCTCTCCTCTCCTCTCCCGGATCAACTAGGAATACCAAAGGAGACCACCCGGGATGAAAACAAGACAGGACTAGAATGACCACAGGAAACCAGTAAATCACCCGTGAGTACAAACACGCGTGGCTGGTGACAGAGAGGAGAGAGGGGCCTAAGGAAAGATTAAGTGACTGCTAACAGTTCAACAGTTTATCAGTGGAGACACCACCTCCAGGCTGCTCCACAACAAGGGGACAGCTGAAGGAAGGAAAGGACTCCCCAGAGACTCACCAAGTGCAACTCTGAGTCTCCATTGCTACTACCCTCAGAATCTGGAGGGACACCAGGGAACAGAGATCTAACCGGGAAACTCAGGAGAAGACCTATACCTCGGTGGCATAGCTGAGGGGCTGTGAAAGTCTCTTTGCATAACCACTGGATTATCTCTGCCACACCTTGCTTTATCTCTTGGTCAGGAGTCAGTGATTAAGCTAAGAAGCCTATTGATAGTTTAAAAGCCCTCAGGCACCCATAGCCTACAGGGAAGAAAAAAAAGAGGCTTTTACACCACTGAGCTCCAACTCAGGGATTGAAAAAAAAACTGTTAACTTCCACCACGGTAAATCCTTTAATTAAATTACTGAGACACAAGTCAATCCAGGCAATAGTGATAAATAATTTGAAAAATTCTGATAAAGGGAACTCATAACATAATATATAAAAATGGTTAAAACAACAAGAAAAAATATTGGAGACTCGAACCAGGACAAGAGTCCAGCTAAAAGTCCTCCAGAGGGTGAAGCACAAAACAACGAGTTCAACATCCAAACATTAGCTAAGGAAATAATAACAGGAGTGAGTAAAGAATTTGAAAAAATTGTAATCAGAACTGCAGGAACAACAAATGAGAATATGGAAGAAAATTCTGAAAATCTCATGGTTATTAGAGAGCTGAAAGCTGAAATCGCTGAGCTAAGAATGCAACGAGCTGAACAAGCTAAAACAGTATCAGAGCAGGGCAACAAAATAGATGAACTCCAGAAAGCAGTAGAGGAAAGAGAGAATAGAATCTATGAGGCTGAAGACAGAATTAGCAAGATTGAGGATGAATTAGAGACAACTAAAAAAGAAGTAAGAGATCTCAAAAAGAGATTAAGAGATGCTGAAAACAACAACAGAGTCCTATGGGATGACTTCAAAAGAAACAATATACGCATTATTGGCTTACCAGAGGAAGAAAGAGAAGGAGAGGAAGAAAGCATTCTCCAGGCCATAATAGCTGAAAATTTCTCTAGTCTAGACAACACCAAAGACATAAAGATTCAAGAAGCCCAGAGGTTCCCAAACAGAATTAATCCAGACCTAAAGACACCAAGACATGTCATACTTAGAATGGAAAGGAATAAGGATAAAGAAAGGATCCTCAAGGCTGCAAGAGAAAAACAGAGTCACCTACAGAGGAAAACCCATAAGATTAGCAGCAGATTTCTCCATACAGACATTACAGGCCAGAAGAGAATGGCAAGATGTATATCGAGTGCTCAATGAGAAAGGCTTTCAGCCAAGAATACTATATCCTGCTAGATTGTCAATCAGACTAGATGGAAGCATCAAAACCTTCTCAGACAAGCAACAGTTGAAGGAAGCAACCATCACCAAGCCTGCCCTGAAAGAAGTTCTAAAAGGTCTCCTATAAACAACCAGACCACCACACATAGGAAATATATCAAAACACTCTAAAAGTCTACAAGAATGGCGTTAAAATACCTTCAATCTTTGATATCAATAAATGTCAATGGCCTGAATTCACCTATTAAAAGACACAGAGTAGGAAGATGGATCAGAAAACACAACCCAACAATATGTTGTCTACAGGAAACTCACCTAACACAACAAGACAAACACAGACTGGAAAGTGAAAGGATGGAAAACTATCATTCAAACCAATGACCCACAAAAAAGGGCAGGAACAGCTATTCTCATATCTGACATGATAGACTTTAAAATAGATAATATTAAAAAAGATAGGAATGGACACTACTTAATGCTCAGAGGATCAGTCAATCAAGAGGACTTAACAATTATTAATATCTATACACCCAATGAGAAGCCATCTAAACACATCAAACTTCTACTGAAAGAGCTACAGCAATATATTAACAGTAACACAATCATAGTAGGGGACTTCAACACCCCACTATCCCAACTTCTTGACAGGTCATCCAGGAAGAAAATCAGTAAAGACATAAGGGAGCTAAATGAAGAGATAGATAAACTAGAACTATTGGACATTTTCAGAGTAATTCATCCCAAGAAACTGGAATACACATTTTACTCAAATCCACATGGATCATTCTCAAGGATAGACCATATGTTAGGCCACAAAGACAGCATCAGCCTATTCAAGAGCACTGAAATCATCCCAAGCATCTTCTCAGACCACAGTGGAATTAAACTAACACTTAACAATCAACAAAAGATTAGTAACAGTGCCAAAATGTGGAAGCTCAACAGTACACTTCTTAACAACTTCTGGGTCAAAGAGGAAATCAAGGAAGAAATCAAAATGTTTCGAGAGTTCAATGAAAATGAAGACACAAGCTATCAAAATATTTGGGACACAGCTAAAGCAGTCCTAAGAGGGAAGTTCATAGCTATACAAGCACACATTAGGAAACAAGAAAAGGCACAAATAAACAGCCTGATTGCACATCTTAAAGACCTAGAAGAAGAACAACAAAGCAATCCTAAAGCAACCAGAAGGACAGAAATTACTAAAGTAAGGGCAGAAATAAATAACATTGAGAATAGGAAAACCATACAAAAGATCAATGAAAGTAAATGTTGGTTCTTCGAAAGAGTAAACAAAATCAACAAACCTTTAGCCAGACTCACAAAACAAAAAAGGGAGAAGACCCAAATAAATCGGATAGTAAATGAAAGAGGAGAAATCACAACAGACACTACAGAAATTCAACATATCATGCGAGGCTTCTATGAACAACTATATGCCACCAAGCTAGAGAACCTGGAAGAAATGAATGATTTCCTAGATACCTACCAACTTCCAAAACTAAGTAAAGAGGAAGTGGATAACATGAACAGGCCCATCACAGCTAATGAAATTGAAACAGTTATCAAAAATCTTCCCAAAAATAAAAGTCCTGGACCAGATGGTTTTACAAATGAATTCTACAAAACTTTCAAAGAAGAACTAATACCTCTACTTTTAAAAGTCTTCCAGAAGATTGAAGACACTGGAATACTCCCTGCCAGCTTCTATGAAGCCTACATCACCCTGATACCAAAAGCAGACAGGGACACAACCAAAAAAGAAAACTACAGACCAATATCTCTGATGAACATAGATGCGAAAATATTGAACAAAATTCTAGCCAACCGGATACAGCAGTATATCAAAAAGATTGTTCATCATGACCAAGTGGGGTTTATCCCAGGCATGCAAGGTTGGTTTAATATACGTAAATCAATCAATGTGATCCACCACACCAACAAAAGCAAGACCAAAAACCACATGGTCATATCAATAGATGCAGAGAAAGCCTTTGACAAAATACAACATCCCTTTATGATCAAAAGACTACAAAAAATGGGAATAGATGGAAAAATTCCTCAAGATAGTGGAGTCGATATATAGCAAACCTACAGCCAACATCATACTCAATGGTGAAAAACTGGAAGCATTTCCCCTCAGATCAGGTACTAGACAGGGCTGCCCACTATCACCATTACTATTCAACATAATGTTGGAAGTTCTTGCCATAGCAATCAGGCAGGAGCAAGGAATTAAAGGCATACAGATTGGAAGAGAAGAAGTCAAACTCTCCTTATTTGCAGATGACATGATAGTATACATGGAAAAACCTAAGGAATCCAGCAAGAAGCTTTTCGAAATCATCAGGCAATACAGTAATGTGTCAGGCTATAAAATTAACATTCAAAAGTCAGTGGCATTCCTCTATGCAAACACTAAGTTAGAAGAAATTGAAATCCAGAAATCAGTTCCTTTTTCTATAGCAACAAAAACAATAAAATATCTAGGAGTAAACCTAACCAAAGAAGTGAAAGACTTGTATACTGAAAATTATGAGTCACTTCTCAAAGAAATTGAAAAAGACACAAAGAAGTGGAAAGATATTCCATGTTCATGGGTTGGAAGAATTAACATCATCAAAATGAATATATTACCCAGAGCCATCTACAAATTTAATGCTATCCCCATCAAGATCCCAAGCACATTTTTTAGGAGAATAGAACAAATGCTACAAATGTTTATCTGGAACCAGAAAAGACCTAGAATTGCCAAAACAATCTTGAGAAAAAAGAACAGAACAGGAGGCATCACACTGCCAGATCTCAAACTGTATTATAGGGCCATTGTCATCAAAACTGCTTGGTACTGGAACATGAACAGACACACTGACCAGTGGAATAGAATTGAGAGCCCAGAACATCTAATCTTTGACAAAGGGGCCCAGACTATTATATGGGGGAAGCAGAGTCTCTTCAACAAATGGTGTTGGAAACAATGGGTTGAAACATGCAGAAGAATGAAGCTGAATCACTGTATTTCACCAAATACAAAAGTAAATTCCAAGTGGATCAAGGACTTGGATGTTAGACCAGAAACTATCAGATACTTAGAGGAAAATATTGGAAGAACTTTTTTCCGCATAAATTTTAAAGACATTTTCAATGAAACGAATCCAATTACAAGGAAGACTAAGGCAAGTATAAACCTATGGGACTACATCAAATTAAAAAGCTTCTTCACAGAAAAAGAAACCACTACCCAAATCAAGAGACCCCTCACAGAATGGGAGAAGATCTTTACATGCCATACATCAGATAAGAGTTTAATAACCAACATATATAAAGAGCTTACCAGACTCAACAACAAGACAACAAATAACCCCATCCAAAAATGGGGGGAGGAATTGGACAGAATATTCACCACAGAAGAGATCCAAAAGGCCGAGAAACACATGAAAAAATGCTCCAAGTCTCTGATTGTCAGAGAAATGCAAATCAAGACAACAATGAGATATCACTTCACTCCTGTGAGAATGTCACACATCAGAAAAGGTAACAGCAGCAAATGCTGGAGAGGGTGTGGGGTCAAAGGAACCCTCCTGCACTGCTGGTGGGAATGTCAATTGGTCCAACCTCTGTGGAGAACAGTCTGGAGAACTCTCAGAAGGCTAGAAATGGACCTACCCTATGACCCTGCAATTCCCCTCCTGGGGATATATCCTAAGGAACCCAACACATCCATCCAAAAAGATCTGTGTACACATATGTTCTTGGCAGCACAATTTGTAATAGCCAAAACCTGGAAGCAACCCAGGTGTCCAACAACAGATGAGTGGCTAAGCAAGTTGTGGTATATATACACAATGGAATACTACTCAGCTGTAAAAAATGGTGACTTCACCGTTTTCAGCCGATCTTGGATGGACCTTGAAAAAATCATGTTGAGTGAAATAAGTCAGAAACAGAAGGATGAATATGGGATGATCTCACTCTCAGGCCGAAGTTGAAAAACAAGATTAGAAAAGAAAACACAAGTCGAACCTGAAATGGAATTGGAGTATTACACCAAAGTAAAAGACTCTGGGGTGGGTGGGTGGGTGGGTAGAATACAGGTCCATGAAAAATGATGAATGAAATAGTGGGGGTTGTATTGCTAAATGGGAATCTGGGGAATGTTATGCATGTACAAACTATTGTATTTACTGTTGAATGTAAAACAATAGTTCCCCAATAAAGAAATAAATTATTAAAAAAAAAGCAAGGGCAACAAAATGGAAAATAAATGTAAAAAAAAGAGAAAAAATACTTTCAGGTCTAATATATTTAATCCAGCTTGAGCATTCTGATGGAATTGGGGTTCATAGCTTTCTATCCATCTCTCTCTATCCTTTCCCCACTCTGGCAGTATGGACCAAAATTCTCTTTACAGTGCAGAAAGAGTTCTGGCTTCTATATCTGCTTCTCTTCTACTTATTGATGTTGGTCAGTTGATTCATATGCCCAGCCTGTCTCTATCATTCCCTAGTTGGGTAGGGGTCTGGATACGTGAGGTTCTGGGACATATTCAAAAGATTATCTGCCCAGTGAGGTCAGTAATAGGTGTAGGTGTTACTTAGAAAGAAAGAGGAAGAGTGTGGGGCCAAGATGACATCTTGAAGACAATACATGGTTTGAGCCCTGCAAGGAGGTTTCTCGAAACCTGGGAATTTCAGTTGGGGATTGGATTTCCAGGTAAGTGATGGAGGAGGAGAGCAGGGCTATGGTCAAGGTGGAATGAAGGAAGAGTCCTATTACCCACACTTAGTCTGGCAAATGGAGGCTGAAAAGGACAAAGGAAACATGGATTCTGCTGGGGGCTTTAGGTTTTATTTCTCTCTACACTCCCCTACCCTAAGACCAATACCCACACCAGAGAGGTGAGGGAGCCAGCTGCTTCTGGTAGGCCTCCTGCAGAGCTCATTTCTTTATCAGGATTCCAGGATCAGCCTAGGAGTCATCAAAGGAGGGGGATATTTCCACAAGCAAGGATCTTTTTTTTTCTTTTTGAAGGGGGCTGGAGCTCTATCTGAGTGATGGCTGCCTCCTAAAATCCAGAAGAGAATGAGAAGATATCTACTGAGCTCTCAATGAAAAAGGGTTTCAAGCAAGGATAATATATCCTGCTAGACTGTCATTCAGATTAGATGGAAGGAGAAAAAAATTAAAAAGCAACAGTTAAAGGAGAGAATCATCACCAAGCCTGCCCTGAAAGAGGTTCTAAATGTCCTCTTATAAACATGAACATCGCCAAAAACTCACCATATATCAGAACAAACAAAAAATGTTGGATAATGGCACTGAAATACCTTAAATCTATAACATGAGTAAATGTCAATGGCTGAAACTCACCTGTTTCTACTTTGCTGGTGTTTCCCTTTACTGTGAAGAAGATTTTCAGTTTGATGTACTCCCCATTGATTTGTTTATGTGTTCATTACTATTGGACTTAAGCTTTCCAAAGCAGTGTCTGCTTCCTTTCACAAAACAGTGAATTAAAGTTTGAAATACTAAAATAAACAAATTAAAGGCAAAGAGAAGAAGGATGGATCATAAAACACAACCCAAACATATACTGTCTGCAGGAATCCCACCTGATCCAACAAAATAAATAAAAACTCGAAATGAAAGGATAGAAAACTATCTACAGGAGATCCAAAAGGCTAACAAACATATGAAAAATTGCTCTAGGTCACTGATTGTCAGAGAAATGCAAATTAAGACAACAAAAAGATACTACATCACTCCTGTAAGAATGGCATACATCAAAAAGGACAGCAGCAACAAATGCTGGAGAGGTTGTGGGGACAGAGGAACCCTTTTACATTGATGGTGGGAATGTAAATTGGTACAACCTCTGTGGAGAGCAGTCTGGAAAACTCTCACAAGGCTAGACATGGACCTTCCATATAATCCAGTAATTCCTCTCCTGGGGTTATACCCCAAGAACTCCATAACACACAACCAAAAAGAAGTGTGTACTCCTATGTTCATAGCAACACAATTCATAATAGCTAAAACCTGGAAGCAACCCAGGTGCCCAACAACAGATGAGTGGTTGAAAAAGCTGTGGTATATATACACAATGGAATACTATGCAGCTATCAAGAACAATGAACCCACCTTCTCTGACCCATCTTGTACAGAGCTAGAAGGAATTATGTTAAGCGAGATAAGCCAGAAAGATAAAGATGAGTATGGGATGATCCCATTCATCAACAGAAGTTGAGAAAGAAGTTCTGAAAGGGAAACTAAAAGCAGGACCTGACCAAATTGTAAGTAGGGCACCAAAGTAAAAACCCTGTAGTGAGGGGTAGGCATACAGCTTCCTGTGCCGGTGGGGGGTAGGAGTGGATGGGAGGGATGGGTCACAGTCTTTTGGTGGTGGGAATGGTGTTTATGTACACTCCTAGTAAAATGTAGTCATATAAATCACTAGTTAATTAATACGAGAGGAGGAAAATTAATTGTATGTCTCGAAGTTTTTCAAAACACAAACTGAATCTTTTCAATATATAGGCTGTGTAATTGATATTCACACTCTCTCAAAAGCCTAGACCGAGGAGATCAGAAGCAACCAACAGCACAGCTATATACAAGATACTGGGTACTGTACAGCAAACCCTAACAAAAGGACTTTTCAAAGTTAACCCAATTACTAAATAATGTGATGATAACATTTAACATTGTCTTTTTGAACCCTAAGACAGCAGGAACCTCACATCTCCACTATAGAGCTTCTACTTCCCCCAGTCCAGGAACCATTGGATAGGGTCCACTTTCCATTACACCTCACCCAATCCATATCAAATAATATTGCATCTGCCGATCACAACCTAACCAACACAATGATTGCCACCTCAACATGCTTCACTTCAGACTGTGTCCAGAGACTTCACGTGTGGAATGACAAGCCTTCAGCTTCATTACTCGGGTGAGACCTTTCCTTTATAGTATAATCTAATTCCATCTCAGGTGGTTCACTTTCTAACAAAGTCCCAAAACCTAGATATACACCAGTTTCTGTGAGAGAGAGAGCATATGTTCACACGTATCAGTAAACTACTGCAAAATATATACCTGAAATCAGAAGTACACTAGAGTTTGCAGTGAGTACCCCCCCTAACACTTTCTCTCCACTATTCCAAGCTTTGGGTCCATGATTGCACAACAATTTGTTTGGCTTCGTATGTTAACTCTCTTTTCAGTTACCAGGTTCCAGATGTCATCAGGATGCCAGCCAGGCTTCCCTAGAGTGAAGACCCCACCAATGTGTTCTGGAGCTCTGCTTCCCCAGACACCGAAAGAGAGAGGCATACTGGGAGTATGGACCAACCAGTCAACACCCATGTTCAGCGGGGGAGCAATTACAGAAGCCAGACCTTCTACCTTCTGCAACCCACAATGACCCTGGGTCCATGCTCCCAGAGGGATAGAGAATGGGAAAGCTATCAGGGGAGGGGGTGGGATATGGAGATTGAGTGGTGGGAATTGTGTGGAATTGTACCCCTCCTACCCTATGGTTTTGTTAATTAATCCTTTCTTAAATAATACAAAATAAATAAATAAATAAATAAATAAATAAAAAGAAAACTATCTACAAGCTATTGGACCACAAAAAAGGCAGGAACAAGCTATTTTCATTTCTGACATAACAGAGTTTAAACTAAATAAATAATGAAATATAGGCATGGTCATTACACAGTCATCAGAGGGTCAATTAACCAAGAATATTTAACAATTATTAACATATATGCACCCGATGAAGGCCCATCGAAACACATCAAATACTTACAAAAAGGGCTATAAAATACATCAATAGTAACACAGTAATACTAGGAGACTTCAGCACCCCACTCTCACACATAGACAATTAAACTAAGCAGAGAATCAACAAAGAAAAAAGATAATTAATTGAAGAGCTGGATAGTCTAGATCTCCAGGAAACTGGAATATACATTCTTTTTGAATCGACATGGTACATCTTCAAGGATAGACCATATGTTAGGCCATAAAGACAGTATCAACAAATTCAAGAGCATTGAAATCATCCCAAGCATCTTCTCAGACCACAGTGGAGTAAAGCTAACTTTTAACAACAAACAGAAAATTACTAAAAGTCACAAAATTTGGAAACACAATAATATACTGCTGAATAACCACTGAGTCAAAGAAGAACTCAAACAAGAAAATCAAATGTTCCTGGAAAGAAATAAAAATGAAGATCCACACTACGAAAATATTTGGGACACATCTAAAGCACCACTTAGAGAGGAAACTCACAGCCATAAAAACACACTTTAGAAAACAAGAAATGTCCAAGTAAATGACCTTACTGCATGTCTTAAAGACTTCAAAGAAGAGAAACAAAGGAACTCTAAAGTAACCAGATGGACTGAAGTCACTAAAATTAGAGTGGAAATAAACAACATTGAAAATAAGAGAGCCATAAAAAATATCAATGAATCCAAATGTTGATTCTTTAAAAAAATTAAGCAATTGACAAACCCTTAGCCAGACTCACTAAAAAAGGTAATACTGACCCAGTAATTTATCTCCTAGGAATTTACCCTAAGGACTCTATTAACACCAAACCAAAAATATATGTGTACACCTATGTTTAAAGTAGCATAATTTGTAACAGCTACAACCTGGAAGCAACACAGGTGCCGAAGAAGAGATAAGTAGCTGAGAAGTTGTGGCATATATACACCATGGAATATTACTCAGCTATTAAGAATAATGGATCCACCTTTTCTGACCCATCTTGGTTGAAGCTAGAAGAAATTATGCTGATTGAGATAATTCAGAAAGAGAAAGATGATATAACCCATAAACAGAAATTGAGAAACAAAAACAGTAAGGGAAACACACAGTAGATTTTGTCTGAGTTTGGAATATTGCATCAAAGTAAAACACTCTGGCTTCTGGGAGGCATGGTTTATAGAGTAGCCTCAATATGACCTCCACTCTCCCTGAAACAACTATTGAAGACAACAAGAGATCGAATTGGACAATATAATCTACAGCTGAAAAACCTACAGCTTCAGGTGTGCAGTTAGGAAAAAATAGGGGCGTGAGTTGGAAGACAAGGTCAAACCAGTGGCAGCTCGGTGCCAACCCTTGGACATTAATGCAGTTATCAGACCTTCCAGAAGAAAAGAAATTGGAGCTTAAAACCTCTCAATCTTTGACTCAATTTTTTTCTAGTCTGAGTTTATGACATACACAAAAATCAAATATCCCACAAGATATCCCCCACCTACCACCATGGATTATATAAACAAGAAAATCCCAGAGATCATAACAGCACCACCTGATGGGCAACAATAACCAACACCATACATGTGGAAACAAAGGGGCAAACTGACAAGCAGTTGATATCAAACGTCTCTAAAGAACTCGTACAGACAGACACAAAGAAAAAGAATAACCCAACAAAAAAGTGGGTAGAGGACATGCATAGACAGTTCTCCAAAGAATAAGTAGACATGCTCTAATGCATTCATCACCATGGAAATGCAAATTAAAACCACATTGAAATATCACCCCATACTTGTAAGAATGGCCTTCATCAACAAAACATGAGAGGATAAATGTTGGAAAGGATGTGAAGAGAAAGAATCTTGAGAGCTTGTTGGAGGTTCTAGCAGTCACTCGTATATCCTCTACTAGTACCAGTCCATCTCTATTCAGGGAAGGCCGGCCTTTTTGACTGAGTGTGCAACTTCAGGAGGGATGCACATGGAGTGTTGAGGGAGGAAGGGGACCCCCACCTAGCCAACCAGATCAGCGGAATCAACCCTGGGGATCAATGGGATGACAGCTGTCACAGCCAGATCCCCTCGCATCCACAGATTCACATCCATGGGAACTCTAATACATTGTTGGTGGAGAATCCTTAAGCAAATACAGATGGAAATACCTTACAACCCAGCAATTATACTCCTAGGCATTATTGTCCAAAAGAGATAATAGCACTAATTTGAAGGGATATATGTACACCCATGTTCATAGCGGCCAGGCTAGCTTTGCTGGGGAGAGAGGGGGAACTCATGGAGGTATGGTAATACAATTCTTTATTGATGCTGGGTCCCAGAGTCTGGTTGAGCACAGTGGTTTAGGCCACTTAGAGCTAGCAAAAAGGCTGCCCCCCGCTATGCACGCCAGCCCTTCTCTAGGTCTTCTCCAGGTTGGGACGTGGAAGAGAAAGAGAGAGCGAAACCAGAACAGCAGCTGGTAAAAAACCGGGAGTGGTAAGATGGAAACAGAAATGGCTAGGAAAGGGAGTGGAGAGAGGCAAAAAACATGCTGGGGAGGGAAAAGCGTCCTTAGCAGCTGTTGCGATGGTTTTAACTGAATTAGCAGTACCCTGAGGAGATAACATGGTGGGGATCTTTCAGGCAAAACAATGATTATGTAAACAGACCATAGAACATGGAGCATGGAGCAGAGCGGGTGGAGGAGGCGGCTTTAAGGCCCAACAATGCTATTATCCATAATAGCAAAAAATGGAAGCAACTAAAATGCCCCTCCAGATGACTGGTTAAAAAGTTATGAGACTGCAGTGAGTACCCCCCTAACACTTCCTCTCCACTATTCCAAGCTTTGGGTCCATGATTGCTCAACAATTTGTTTGGCTTTGTATGTCACCAGGTTCCAGATGTCATCAGGATGCTGGCCAGGCTTCCCTAGACTGAAGACCCCACCAATGTGTCCTGGAGCTCCGCTTCCCCAGAGACCCACCCTACTAGGGAAAGAGAGAGGCAGACTGGGAGTATGGACCGACCAATCAACGCCCATGTTCAGCGGGGAAGCAATTACAGAAACCAGACCTTCTACCTTCTGCAACCCACAATGACCCTGGGTCCATGCTCCCAGAGGGATAGAGAATGGGAAAGCTATCAGGGGAGGGAGTGGGAAATGGAGATTGGGTGGTGGGAATTGTGTGGAATTGTACCCCTCCTACCCTATGGTTTTGTTAATCCTTTCTTAAATTAAAAAAAAAGTTATGAGACATATACTCAGTGGAGTAATACTCAGCAGTATAAAAAGATGATTTTACATCCTTTGGGGTAAAATGTGTGGGGCTCAAGAAATAGTGAAATATGCTTTGTGAAATAAGTGCTTAGTGAAATAAACAAAGTGGCAAAGGAAAGCTAGAGGATGGTTTCACTCATATGTAGAATTTGAAGAACTGAACATCCACACACTTAAAATAAACAACCAGACCCAACACAATGCATATTTAAGTTGGAAAACTACAGTGGTTACCTAGGAGCAAGGGAGGAGGGCACAGACTTTCAGTGGTGAGAATGATGTGAAATCTTAGTCATATCACTATTTAGTTCTATCACTAGTAATAAGACATATCAGGGAGGGGGGGACAGATTTAATATCTCAGGTTCTTTAACTGCATACACCATAACCCTAAGCAGAAATACTAACTTTTGCCTAAGCATTTAATATCTTAGATTTGCAAGATGATCTGACTCTGATAATCGGGTTTAATTGTTCATGGAGCTCTAAAAATGTATCTGAAAATATAGTTCTGCAAACACATAAGTCAACTAAAGCTTTAGGCCAGACAGATCAAGACCTTTTGGTCATCTAAGCATCTGAATTACAAAGAGGTTCAGATGTCAGTAAAAGGGTACAAAGCATAGTGAAGTCAAGTATATTAATATAGGTAATAACCATTGGATTATCATAGAAACCAACATCCAACTAACCTGGTTATAATAATGATTAATTATTGATATTTTAAATCTTTATAAGACTATAAAAACCTTGCATTCTCTTTAAAACAACCCCCCCCAACTAACCTGGTTATCAAAATAGTTAATTATTGATATTTTAACTCTTTTTAAGACTATAACAGACCACTTGCATTCTCTTTAAGACCCTCATTTCTCCTAGTCCTGGTACATCTAGGATATGTCCATACTTCTTGATAGTTCTTCTCTATGATTCCTTGCTGCCATACCACTTCTGTCACCTTTAACCAAATCAATATTGGTGCAGCCACCCCACATTATGCTGCTACTGAAATCCTACTATGGACTGTACCCAGAGACACTGTATCTGAGCAATCAACCTCACAGCTCTTCAAATCTGATGAGACCTTTTCTAACACACAGGACTACCTACATCTATGTTTGATGGCACGTCGTTTGACTAGGTAACAGATACCAGATATAAGCTAGTGTTTAGGGTACTGGATAGAAGTGTACACATATCCACGAGCAAAGGGGTAATTATATAATTCAGAGTCAAAGTACTCAATAATGGTTGAAGTGCCTAAAGAAGTCATCATCAGTTCTCTAATTGTTAACTGTAAACTCCATCCATCTTATCTGGGACCCTTAGTCAGCATAGGAACCTATGTAACCTCTGCATTCCATGGTCATGCCTGGGAACATTCCCATGCCTGGGAACATCTTTGGGTGATAGGCAGAATATGCTATCTAACCTCTCTTCAGAGAATGGAACACTCCTTACCATTGTTGATTCACATTGAAGGCTAGATCCAATAGGGGCCCATAGAGAGGTCCCTTATGTTGTTCCTGGTGGAGATAACCAGTGACAGTTGTGAGAGGGATCTGTTAGAGGTCTAGGCCTATCATGGGTCCCTTGGAATATACCTAAAATAGACCTACTAACTTTTTCCAAAATGGAGATCCCAAATCTCCACCCACAATATTATTGCCTTTAGGTTTATGATTATTCAGTCAACAATTTCCTCTGCTTTCTATCTTAACTCTTTTTCAGCCACCAGGTTCCAGATGGTACCATGATGCCAACCGGACTTCCTTGGGAAGATGGCCCCACCATGTGTCCTGGAGCCCCACCTCCCCAGATCACTGCCCCACTAGGGGAAGAGAGAGACAGGCTGGGAGTATGGATCAACCTGTCAATGCCCACTTTCAGTGGGGAAGCAATTACAGAAGCCAGGCCTTCCACCTTCTGTACTCCATAATGATCCTGTGTCCATACTCCCAGAGGGATAAAGAATTGGAAAGCTATCGAGGAAGGGAATGGGATATGGAGTTCTGGTGGCAGGAATTGTGTGGAATTGTACCCCTCATATCCTATGATCTTATTGGTGTTTCCATTTTATAAATAAAAACTTTATAAAAATTATCTAATTGATTACACTTAAACCAAATTAGCTGGGCAGCCTAGCAGAAAGGCCCAAAGAAGACAGTCTAAAATCCAAACTGTGGCTGGGTTCAACAAATAAATGATACTCAGTGCCTAAACAACTGAGAGAAAAATCTAAAATCATCAGCTAAAGAGAGGACTACAAAAGTTGCATAAGTGAAAAAGACTGGACCATTTAATAATGGCCAGTTTGGTCAATATCACACCACCTCATCATCTGGGGCCCTGGATAGGGAATCCTTGGATTCCCATATACATATAATAGGCCAAGACTTCTAAAGGGTCTCTCTCTCTCTCTCCACTACCACTGGACACTGTGGGCCCTCCCAGAATCTTTTCCTCACCATTAAGCAGTGACAGCAGGGATAGCCCCAGTCTCTTAAGGGAGGCTGGGGTGTAGCCTGACCTGCTACTCAAAATAGAGTGGTCCTGAAATGAGTGCAGCCTGTGATGTTCCTCACATGTGACCATAAGCTCAGACCAACAGGGACTTAGGTTACACAGAGTCTGATGCTAAATTATATATATGCCCTGGAGCAGCTGGATGGAATTAAATAGTTATTTTCAGCCACAGATTTTTTTTCCAAGAACAGGAGCTACTCCCTGCCCTAGTCCAACTTTCTAGCCCCTTTCTCCACTCTGACACCATTCTCTCAGATTATATTCTTATTCAACCTCAGGCCAGCTACCAAACTCAAGCAAAACTATCATAGTTATGTGCTCCCAGGAACATGCCTAAAATGAATTCCCTAGATTTCTTCTACAGTAAAATCCCTAATATCATTTGTTCTAATCCTACTTTTTGGTTCCTGCTCATTAACCATTTTGTCTCAATTTAGGTCATCTCACCTTCCAGACATCAAGCTACAGATGCTACCATGACTCCATCCATACTTCTCTGGGAAGACAACCTCACCACTGTGTTCTGGACCCTAGCATCTCCAGAGCTCTGGTCCACTAGGGAGAGATACAAACAGGCTAGGGGTGTATAGACCTGTCAACAATTATGCTCAGCCGAGAATCAATTACAGAAGTGAGAACTCCTACCTTCTGGTCCCTATAAGCAACCTTGTTCCATAATCCTAGTGGGGGAGAAGTGATAGGATGAAGATAAAAGGACTCTGAACTCCAGCTCCATCAGCACCCAGAGAGACAGAAGGAAAAGGAGAGGGATGTATGTAGGTAGTTATGTTGTCATGAGTGGCTTGGAATGGAAGAGAGGATGGAATCAGAAAAAAGGGGGAGATAATTATGTATAAATCTGGGCAGATAGTTGTAGAGATGATGGTTGGCCCATGTCTACAACCTTAGGGGAACTGTGGTAGATTGCAGTGGGAAGAGTGAAAAATAGGAACTCTGGTTGTGGGGATGGTGTGGATTCAAACTCCTGTCAACATGTAATCCTGTAACATGAAAATAAATTAAAAAAATAAAAACAAAGTAAAAATCTCTGGGGGGAGGTGGTGAGGGAGGGTATATTCTCAGCTACTCTACACAGGTGGCAGGAATCATGTTAATACACATTCCTATTAATTTCTAGTCTTATAAATAACTATTCAATATGAGGGGGAAATATATTGGATGTCTCAAAAAGTTTTAATACATAGATCCCAGTTCTGAGTATATATTCCTTTAATCTAAGTGCTCAAGGCTCCAAATTAGTAACCTGATTGACTCTCAACACTGGGAATAAATTAATATATTTGTAATAATGTCTCTTTTTTGAAATATTAAATCACCTATAATCTTAGAACAGAGAGACTAGAAACAACTGGTTGCATCATTATTTAAGATACAGCTATATGTAAATATCATTAAATGACATGAACCATGGTGAGGTCTTGTATGATGTAGAAAGTTCTAACGGAGTCGGGCAGTGGCATAAAGCACAAGGACCGGCATAAGGATCCTGGTTCGAGCCCCCGGCTTCCCACCTGCAGGGGAGTCGCTTCACAAGCAGTGAAGCAGGTCTGCAGGTGTCTTTCTCTCCACCTCTCTGTCTTCCCCTCCTCTCTCCATTTCTCTCTGTCCTATCCAACTACAACGGCTTCAGTAACAACAATAATAACTACAACAATAAAACAACATGGGTAACAAAAGGGAAAATAAATAAATATTTATAAAAAAAGAAAGTTGTAACAATGGGATTTTCAAAGCAAACCAAATTTCCAAGTAACTTGGTTATAATCATAAGTATCTATTCCCTTCTCAGTCCCAAAGACAGTAAGAACCCCTCCCATTCTCTATAAAATCCATATTTCTCCCAGTCCTGGAACCTCTGCTGAGGAGATTGTTACCCAGCAGGATTCTCTGAACCCATACCAACTGATGCTTCATCTGCTGATTTCAACCTAATCAATGCAGCCAGTACCACCTCGATTTGTTTCACTTTGAACTATGTCTACTGAAGCCAGGCTTATGACATCAACCTTCAACTCCAGTACTCTTTAGTTACTACCAGGCCAACCCCTCACCCAGAGCCATAGTCAGGTAAGCCTGGGACTTCCACATAGGCATGGTGGACCTAGACCTCTCCAGATCCCTCTCTCCACTGTCACTGGTCATCTCAATCAGGAACAGAATAATGGACCCTTTTGTGGGCCCCTATAAGACCTTGCCATCAATGTAGATGAACAATGGTAGGGACTGCCCCATTCTTTGTAGTGAGGTTGGACCAAAATACTCTTATCACTTGTAGTAGATGGGTCTGGAATGAGTGCAGCCTAGAATGTTCCTAGCTATGACCACAGAATACGAGCTCAGATCTACAGGGATGCAGAGGTTACGCAGACTCATACAATGATTATGAGATGCAAATCAAATCGATATGATTTTTCTGTTAAGCATATTTATATACTTCCTCCATATTTGGGAGATACTCTCTTCCCTGATCCAGCTTTCTAGTCCTCTTTCCAACCTTGAAACCATCTCCCCAGACAATACCCTATCTTTACATTAGCTGCCAAGGCTTAGGCAAAAAATAGTAATATAATGCCCCCCCCTCTTGTCAGGGGGTTCTGGGATTCCCACACAGACATGATGGTCCCAGACCTCTAACAGATCCCTCTACTACCACTGGTGAGCTCTATCAGGAACAACATAATGAACCCCTTTTTGTGTCCCTACAGGACCTTGCCCTCAACATGGATCAACAATGGTAGGGACTGCTCCATTCTCCAAAGGAAGGTTGGGAAACATACTCTACCACTGGAGGAAGATGGGCCATGAAATTAGTGCAGCCTGGAATGTTCCTAGACATGACCACAGAATGTGAGCTCAGACGTACAGAGATGTAGAGGTTACATAGGCTCCTGTAATGACTATGAGCCTCAGATCTAATCGATGGGGTTTCCAGTTAATAATATTTACATATTTTACCATATTTGGAAACTAATTTCTTCCCTAATCCAAAATTCTAGTCCTTTTTATAACTATGACACAATCTCTCCAGACAATAAACTGGGTCCACCTGCATATTAGATGTCAGGCTCAAGCAAAAACTAGTGAAGTCATGGACCCCTTGGAATATAACTAAAATAGACCTACTAGTTTTTTTTTAGTTCAAATCAGAGACCCTCCACAAATCTTCATCTGCAATATTCCTGCATTTAGGTTCAGCAGTTTTACTCAACAATTTGTTCTGTTTTATATTTCAACTCTTTTTTAGCTACCAGGTTCCCGATGCTACCATGATGACAACCTGACTTCCCTGGGCAGATGACCCCACCAATATGTCCTGGAACCCTGCCTCCCCAGAGTCCTGCCCCACTAGGGAAAGATAGAAACAGGCTGGGAGTATGGCTTGACCTGCCAACGCCCACGTTCAATGGAAAAGCAATTGCAGAACTCAGACCTTCCACCTTCTGCACTCCATTATGACCCTGGATCTATACTCCCAGAGGGATAAAGAATAGAAAAACTTTCAAGGAAGAGAATGGGATACGGAGTTCTGGTGGTGGGAATTGTGTGGAAATGTATCCCACTTATCCTATGGTCTTGTCAATATTTCCATCTTATAAATAAATTTAAAATGTTGAAAAAATCATAGCCCCCCCATAATATACCTAAAGTAGACCTACTAGCTTTTTTCCAAAATGGAGACCCAAATCTCATCTGCTATACTTCTGTGTTTAGTTTCCTGATTAGTAAACACTTTGCTCTGCTTTATATCTTAAAGCTTCTTCAGCCACCAAGTTCTGGATGCCACTATAACACAAACCTGAATTCACTGGGCAGACAACCTCACCAGTATATCCTGGAACCCCATCTCTCCAGAGCGCTGCCCCTCTAGGAAAAGACAAACAGGCTGAGAGCATGGATCAACCTGACAACTCCAATTTTCCATGGAGAAGCAATTACAGAAGCCAGACCTTCCACTTTCTGCACCCCATAATGATCCTGGGTCCAAGCTCCCAGGGGGATAAAGACTAGGAAATCTTTCTAGGGGATTGGATATGGAACTCTGGTGGCAGAAATTGTGTGGAACTGTACCCCTCTTATCTTATGGTCTTGTCAATGTCTTTTATTTTATGAATAAGTTTTTTTTTAAATCTTTATTTATTGGATAGATATCCAGTAATTGAGAGGAAATGGGGTGATAGGAAGAGAGACATCGAGAGGCACCTGCACCCCTGCTTCACCACTCACAAAGCTTCCCCCTTGCAGGTGGGGACCAGGGGCTTGAACCTGGGTCCTTGCACACTGTAACATTTACACTCAAGCAGGTGCGCCACCACCCCACCCCCTGGGACTCAGTGCCTACACTATGAATCCACTGCTCCTGAAGCTATTTTTTCCCTTTTTTTTTTCTTTTTTTCTTTTCTTTTTTATTAAAGAAAGGATTAATTAACAAAACCATAGGGTAGGAGGGGTACAACTCCACACAATTCCCACCGCCCAATCTCCATATCCCACCCCCTCCCCCGATAGCTTTCCCATTCTCTGTCCCACTGGGAGCATGGACCCAGGGTCATTGAGGGTTGCAGAAGGTAGAAGGTCTGGCTTCTGTAATTGCTTCCTCGCTGAACATGGGCGTTGACTGGTCGGTCCATACTCCCAGTCTACCTCTCTCTTTCCCTAGTAGGATGGGTCTCTGGGGAAGCTGAGCTCCAGGACACATTGGTGGTGTCTTCAATCCAGGGAAGTCTGGCCGGCATCCTGATGACACCTTGACCCTGGTGACTGAAAAGAGAGTTAACATACAAAGCCAAACAAATTGTTGAGCAATCATGGACCCAAAGCTTGGAAAAGTGGAAAGGAAGTATTAGGGAGGTACTCACTGCAAACTCTAGTATACTTCTGCTTTCTTACTTTGGTGCCATACTCCAAACTCAGTCAATTTCTGCTTTGCGTTTCTACTTCTTTTTTTTTTTTACATGCATAACATTCCCCAGATTCCCATTTAGCAATACAGCCCCCACTATTTCATTCATCATTTTTCATGGACCTGTATTCTACCCACCCACCCACCCACCACAGAGTCTTTCACTTTGGTGTAATACTCCAATTCCATTTCAGGTTCGACTTGTGTTTTCTTTTCTAATCTTGTTTTTCAACTTCGGCCTGAGAGTGAGATCATCCCATATTCATCCTTCTGTTTCTGACTTATTTCACTCAACATGATTTTTTCAAGGTCCATCCAAGATCGGCTGAAAACGGTGAAGTCACCATTTTTTTTACAGCTGAGTAGTATTCCATTGTGTATATATACCACAACTTGCTCAGCCACTCATCTGTTGTTGGACACCTGGGTTGCTTCCAGGTTTTGGCTATTACAAATTGTGCTGCCAAGAACATATGTGTACACAGATCTTTTTGGATGGATGTGTTGGGTTCCTTAGGATATATCCCCAGGAGGGGAATTGCAGGGTCATAGGGTAGGTCCATTTCTAGCCTTCTGAGAGTTCTCCAGACTGTTCTCCACAGAGGTTGGACCAATTGACATTCCCACCAGCAGTGCAGGAGGGTTCCTTTGACCCCACACCCTCTCCAGCATTTGCTGCTGTTACCTTTTCTGATGTGTGACATTCTCACAGGAGTGAAGTGATATCTCATTGTTGTCTTGATTTGCATTTCTCTGACAATCAGAGACTTGGAGCATTTTTTCATGTGTTTCTCGGCATTTTGGATCTCTTCTGTGGTGAATATTCTGTCCAATTCCTCCCCCCATTTTTGGATGGGGTTATTTGTTGTCTTGTTGTTGAGTCTGGTAAGCTCTTTATATATGTTGGTTATTAAACTCTTATCTGATGTATGGCATGTAAAGATCTTCTCCCATTCTGTGAGGGGTCTATTGGTTTGGGTAGTGGTTTCTTTGCTGTGAAGAAGCTTTTTAATTTGATGTAGTCCCATAGGTTTATACTTGCCTTAGTCTTCCTTGTAATTGGATTCGTTTCATTGAAAATGTCTTTAAAATTTATGCGGAAAAAAGTTCTTCCAATATTTTTCTCTAAATATCTGATAGTTTCTGGTCTAACATCCAAGTCCTTGATCCACTTGGAATTTACTTTTGTATTTGGTGAAATACAGTGATTCAGCTTCATTCTTCTGCATGTTTCATCCCATTGTTTCCAACACCATTTGTTGAAGAGACTCTGCATCCCCCATATAATAGTCTGGGCCCCTTTGTCAAAGATTAGATGTCCATACGTGTGGGGCCTCATTTCTGGGCTCTCAATTCTATTCCACTGGTCAGTGTGTCTGTTCATGTTCCAGTACCAAGCAGTTTTGATGACAATGGCCCTATAATACAGTTTGAGATCTGGCAGTGTGATGCCTCCGGTTCTGTTCTTTTTTCTCAAGATTGTTTTGGCAATTCTAGGTCTTTTCTGGTTCCAGATAAACATTTGTAGCATTTGTTCTATTCTCCTAAAAAATGTGCTTGGGATCTTGATGGGGATAGCATTAAATTTGTAGATGGCTCTGGGTAATATATTCATTTTGATGATGTTAATTCTTCCAACCCATGAGCATGGAATATCTTTCCACTTCTTTGTGTCTTTTTCAATTTCTTTGAGTAGTGACTCATAATTTTCAGTATACAAGTCTTTCACTTCTTTGGTTAGGTTTATTCCTAGATATTTTATTGTTTTTGTTGCTATAGAAAAAGGAACTGATTTCTGGATTTCAATTTCTTCTAACTTAGTGTTTGCATAGAGGAATGCCACTGACTTTTGAATGTTAATTTTATAGCCTGACACATTACTGTATTGCCTGATGATTTCCAAAAGCTTCTTGCTAGATTCCTTAGGTTTTTCCATGTATACTATCATGTCATCTGCAAATAAGGAGAGTTTGACTTCTTCTCTTCCAATCTGTATTCTTTTAATTCCTTGCTCCTGCCTGATTGCTATGGCAAGAACTTCCAACACTATGTTGAATAGTAATGGTGATAGTGGGCAGCCCTGTCTAGTACCTGATCTGAGGGGAAATGCTTCCAGTTTTTCACCATTGAGTATGATGTTGGCTGTAGGTTTGCTATATATAGACTCCACTATCTTCAGGAATTTTCCATCTATTCCTATTTTTTGTAGTCTTTTGATCATAAAGGGATGTTGTATTTTGTCAAAGGCTTTCTCTGCATCTATTGATATGACCATGTGGTTTTTGGTCTTGCTTTTGTTGATGTGGTGGATCACATTGATTGATTTACGTATATTAAACCAACCTTGCATGCCTGGGATAAACCCCACTTGGTCATGATGAACAATCTTTTTGATATACTGCCGTATCCGGTTGGCTAGAATTTTGTTCAATATATTCGCATGTATGTTCATCAGAGATATTGGTCTGTAGTTTTCTTTTTTGGTTGTGTCCCTGTCTGCTTTTGGTATCAGAGTGATGTTGGCTTCATAGAAGCTGGCAGGGAGTATTCCAGTGTCTTCAATCTTCTGGAAGACTTTTAAAAGTAGAGGTATTAGTTCTTCTTTGAAAATTTTGTAGAATTCATTTGTAAAACCATCTGGTCCAGGACTTTTATTTTTGGGAAGATTTTTCAATTTTTCAAATTGTTTCAATTTCATTAGCTGTGATGGGCCTGTTCATGTTATCCACTTCCTCTTTATTTAGTTTTGGAAGTTGGTAGGTATCTAGGAAATCATTCATTTCTTCCAGGTTCTCTAACTTGGTGGCATATAGTTGTTAATAGAAGCCTCGCATGATATGTTGAATTTCTGCAGTGTCTGTTGTGATATCTCCTCTTTCATTTACTATGCGATTTATTTGGGTCTTCTCCCTTTTTTGTTTTGTGAGTCTGGCTAAAGGTTTGTCGATTTTGTTTACTCTTTCGAAGAACCAACATTTACTTTCATTGATCTTTTGTATGGTTTTCCTATTCTCAATGTTATTTATTTCTGCCCTTACTTTAGTAATTTCTGTCCTTCTGGTTGCTTTAGGATTCCTTTGTTGTTCTTCTTCTAGGTCTTTAAGATGTGCAATCAGGCTGTTTATTTGTGCCTTTTCTTGTTTCCTAATGTGTGCTTGTATAGCTATGAACTTCCCTCTTAGGACTGCTTTAGCTGTGTCCCAAATATTTTGATAGCTTGTGTCTTCATTTTCATTGAACTCTCGAAACATTTTGATTTCTTCCTTGATTTCTTCTTTGACCCAGAAGTTGTTAAGAAGTGTACTGTTGAGCTTCCACATTTTGGGACTGTTACTAATCTTTTGTTGATAAGTGTTAGTTTAATTCTACTGTGGTCAGAGAAGATACTTGGGATGATTTCAACGCTCTTGAATTGGCTGATGCTGTCTTTGTGGCCTAATATATGGTCTATCCTTGAGAATGACCCATGTGGATTTCAGTAAAATGTGTATTCCAGTTTCTTGGGATGAATGACTCTGAAAATGTCCAATAGTTCTAGTTTATCTATCTCTTCATTTAGCTCCCTTATGTATTTATTGATTTTCCACCTGGATGATCTGTCAAGTTGAGAGAGTGGTGTGGTGAAGTCCCCTACTATGATTGTGTTGCTGTTAATATATTGCTGTAGCTCTTTCAGTAGAAGTTTGATGTCTTTTAGTAGTTGAATTCAGGCCATTGACCATTATTGGTATCAAAGATTGAAGATAGTTTAACGCCATTCTTGTAGAGTTTTAGAGTGTTCTTATATATGTCCTATTTATGGTGGTCTGATTATTTATAGGAGACATTTCAGAACTTCTTTCAGGGCAGGCTTAGTGATCTAAGTATGATATGTCTTGTCTTTAGGTCTGGATTAATTCTGTTTGGGACCCTCTGGTCTTCTTGAATCTTTGTCTTTGATGTTGTCTATACTAGAGAAGTTTTCAGCTGTTATTGGCAAATGCTTTCTTCCTCTCCTTCTCTTTCTTCCTCTGGTATGCCAATAATGCGTATATTGTTTCTTTTGAAGTCATCCCATAGGACTCTGTTGTTGTTTTCTGCATCTCTTAATCTCTTTTTGAGATCTCTTACTTCTTTTTTAGTTGTCTCTAATTCATCCTCAATCTTGCTAATTCTGTCTTCAGCTTCATAGATTCTATTCTCTCTGCCCTCTACTGCTTTCTGGAGTTCATCTATTTTGTTGCCCTGCTCTGATACTGTTTTAGCTTGTTCAGCTAGTTGCCTTCTTAGCTCAGCGATTTTAGCTTTCAGCTCTCTAATAACCATGAGATTATTAGAATGTTCTTCCATATTCTCATTTGTTGTTCCTGCATTTCTGATTACAATTTTTTCAAATTCTTTACTCACTCCTGTTATTATTTCCTTAGCTAATGTTTGGATGTTGAACTCGTTGTTTTGTGCTTCACCCTCTGGAGGACTTTTAGCTGGACTCTTGTTCTGGTTCGAGTCTCCATTATTTTTTCTTGTTGTTTTAACCATTTTATATAAGTTAACAGTTTTTTCAATCCCTGAGTTGGAGTTCAGTGGTGTAAAAGCCTTTTTTTTCCCCCTGTAGGCTATGGTAGCCTGAGGGCTTTTAAACTATCAATAGGCTTCTTGGCTTAATCAATGATGCCTGACCAAGAGATAAAGCAGGGTGTGGCAGAGATAATCCAGTGGTTATGCAAAGAGACTTTCACAGCCCTTCAGCTATGGCACCGAGGTTTAGGTCTTCTCCTGAGTTTTCCGGTTAGATCTCTGTGCCCTGGTGTCCCTCCCTGTTGCTGCTCCAGATTCTGAGGGTAGTAGCAATGGAGACTCAGAGTTGTACTTGGTGAGTCTCTGGGGAGTTCTTTCCTCCCTTCAGCTGTCCCCTTGTTGGTGGAACAGACTGGAGGTGGTGTCTCCACTGACAAACTGTCGAACTGTTAGCAGTCACTTAATCTCTCCTTAGGCCCCTTTCTCCTCTCTGTCACCAGCCACGCGTGTTTGTACTCACGGGTGATTTACTGGGTTTCTGTGGTCATTCTAGTCCTGTCTTGTTTCGGTCCGGGTGGTCTCCTTTGGTATTCCTAGTTGATCCGGGAGAGGAGAGGAGAGGAGAGAAAGCGATCTCCATGTCTAGCCTTGTGAGAGTTTTCCAGACTGTTTTCCAGAGAGGCTGGACCAATTTACATTCCCATCAGCAGTGCAGAAGGGTTCCTTTGTCCCCACAGCCTCTCCAGCATTTGTTGCTTTTGTCTTTTTTGATGTATGCCATTCTCACAGGAGTGAGGTGGTAACTTAGTGTTGTCTTAATTTGCATTTCTCTGACAATCAGTGACCCAGAGCAGTTTTTCATATGTTTGTTAGCCTTTTGGATCTCCTCTGTAGTGAATGTTTTGTTCATATTCTCTGCCCATTTTTTGATGGGCTCATTTACTTTTTTGGTGCTAAGTTTGCTGAGCTTTTTATATATTTTGGCGATTAGTTTCTAATCGTCTGCTGTCTGGCATGTGAAGATCTTCTCCCATTCTGTGAGGGGGTCTCTCTGTTTAATAGTTTCTTTGGATGTGCAGAAGCTTTTGAATTTGATATAGTCCCATTGGTTTGTTTCTGCTTTAGTATTCCTTGCAATTGGGTTTGATCCATCAAAGATGTCCTTGAGGTGTAGGTGGGAAAGTGTTTTACCAATGTTTTCCTCTAAGTATTTGATTGTTTCTGGTCTGACATCCAGGTCTTTAATCCATTTGGAGTTGATTTTTTATTCTGGTGAGATAAAGTGGTTAAATTTCATTCTTCTGCATGTTACAACCCAGTTTTCTCAGCACCATTTATTGAAGAGAGCCTCCTTCTTCCATTTAATCCTTTGGGACCCCTTATCAAAGATTAGATGTCCATAGGTGTGGGGATTTATTTCTGGGCTTTCAATTCTGTTCCACGGGTTTGTGTGCCTATTTTTGTTCTAGTATCATGCTGTTTTGATGATGATGGCTTTATAATACATTTTAAGGTCTGGGAGTGTGATGCCTCCATTTCTGTTTCTTTTCCTCAACATTGTTTTGGCAATTCTAGGTGTTTTCATGTCCCAGATAAATGATTGTAGTGTTTGTTCTATTCTCTTAAAGAAGCTTGGTGGAACTTTGATGGGTATTGCATTAAATTTGTATATGACTCTGGGGAGAATCTTCATTTTGATGATATTTATTCTTCCAATCCATGAGCATGGGATATCTTTCCATTTCTTGGTATCAGTTTCTATTTTCTTGAGTAGCGACTCATAGTTTTCAGTGTACAAGTCTTTCACTTTCTTTGGTCAACTTTATTCCTAGGTATTTGATTGATTTTGCTGAAACAGTAAAGGGGAGTGATTTCTGGATGTCTTCTTCTTCTTCAGATTTAGTGTTTGCATAAATAAATGCCACTGATTTTTGTACAATTATTTTGTAGCCTGATACCTTGCTATATTGCTTAATAACTTCCAGTAGTTTTCTGCTGGATTCTTTAGGTCTTTCTATGTATACTGTCATATCATCTGCAAATAGTGAGAGCTTGACTTCTTCCCTTCCAATCTGTATTCCTTTGATTTCTTTCTCTTGCCTGATTGCTATGCAAGAACTTCCAATACTATGTTGAAGAGTAACGGTGACAGTGGACAGCCCTGTCTAGTCCCCGATCTGAGGGGGAATGCTTTCAGCTTCTGTCCATTGAGTATGATGTTGGCTGTAGGTTTGCTATATATAGACTCCACTCTCTTGAGGAATTTCCCATCTATTCCCATTTTTTGTAGAGTTTTGAGCATGAATGGGAATTGGATTTTGTCAAAGGTTTTCTTTGCATCTATTGAGATAATCATGTGGTGTTTGGCTTTGCTTTTATTGATGTGGTGAATTACATTGGATGTCATTATGGATGTTGAACCAGCCTTGCATTCCTGGGATGAATCCCACTTGGTCGTGATGAACTATCTTTTTGATATGTTGCTGTATCCGGTTGGCCAAGATCTTGTTTAATATTTTGGCATCTATGTTCATCAGAGATATTGGTCTGTAGTTTTCCTTTTTTGTTGTGTCCCTATCAGCTTTTGGTATCAGGGTGATGTTGGCTTCTTAGAAGGTGGAAGGGAGTATTCCTGTTTCTTCAGTCCTATGGAAAAGCTTAAGAAGTATAGGTACTGTTTCCTGAAAGTTTTGTAGAATTCATTTGTGAAGCCATCTGGTCCAGGACTTCTGTTGTTGGGGAGATTCTTAATAACGGTTTCCATTACTTTGTCTGTGATTGGTGCATTTAGATTTTGTAGTTCTTCTTGGTTCAGTTTTGGAAGGGCATATGCTTCTAGGAATTGTTCCATTTCTTCCAGATTCTCTAGCCTGGTGGTGTATAGTTCTTCATAGAAGTTTCACAGGATTCTCTGGATTTCTGTGGTGTCAGTTGTGATATCTCCTCCATCGTTTACAATTCTATTAATTTGAGTCTTCTCTCTTTTTGTTTGGTGAGCCTGGATAGGGGGTTGTCAATTTTGTTTAATCTTTCAAAGAACCAACATTTGGCTTCATTGATCTTTTGTATGGTTCTCTTATTTTCGATGTTGTTTATTTCTGCTCTAATTTTAGTGATTTCTGTCCTTCTGGTTGCTTTAGGTTTCAATTGTTCCTCTTCCTCTATGTCCTTGAGGTGTGCAGTAAGGTCGTTCGTTTGATCTTTTTCTTGGTGATTAATATGTGATTGTATGGCTATAAGTTTCCCTCTCAGTACCGCTTTAGCTGTGTTCCAAACATTTTGATAGATTGTGTCTTCATTTTCATTTGTTCCAGAAACATTTGAATTTTCTGCTTGAGTGAATCTCTGACCCAGTGGTTCTTAAGGAGCATGTTGTTTAGTTTCCAAAGTCTGTGACTTTTAATAATTTTCTGTTTGTTGTTAAATGTTAGTTTTACTCCACTGTGGTCTGAGAAGATACTTGGGATGATTTTGATGCTTTTGAATTTATTGATGCTGTCTTTGTGGCCTAACATGTGGTCTATCCTTGAGTATGTGTTATGTGGATTTGAAAAGAAGGTGTATTCCAGTTTTCGGGAGTGAAGGACTTTGAAAATGTCCAATAGGTCTAGTCTGTCAATCTCTTCACTCAATTCTCTTCTATCTTTGTTGGTTCTCTGCTTTGTTGATCTGTCTAAGTGTGAGAGTGGGGTATTGAAGTCTCCCACTATATATATTGCAAGTATTATAGTGATGTTCTTGTGTATAAGAGGTCTTTTAGAACCTCTTTCAGAGCCGGTTTGGTAATGGTTGCTTCCTTTAACTGTTGTTTGTCTAAGAAGGTTTTGATCCCTCCATCTAGTTTGAATGAAAGTCTAGCTGGATATATTATCCTTGGTTGAAACCCTTTTTTCATTCAGGGTTCGATAGATATCTTGCCATTCTCTTCTGGCTTTTAGAGTTTAAGTGGAGAAGTCTGCAGATAATCTTATGGGTATTCCCTTGTATGTGACTTTTTGTTTCTCTCTTGCAGCCTTTAGGATCCTTTCTTTGTTACTCCTTTTCATTGTGACTATGACGTGTCTTGGTGTCTTCAGGTCTGGGTTGATTTTGTTTGGAACTCTCTGGGCCTCTTGATTCTTGATGTCCTTTCTGTTATTCAGGTCTGAGAAGTTTTCTTCTATTATTTCCTCTAGAATGTTTGCTTCCGCTTCCTCTCTTTCGTCCTCTGGAAGGCCAATTATACGAATGTTACTTCTTTTGAGATCATCCCATATGTCTCTGTTGTTGTATTCAGTGTCTCTCAATCTCTTTTTGAGCTCTTTCACCTCTTTGTTTTCTCTAACTCATCCTCTGTCTGACTAATTCTGTTTTCTGCTTCTGTTAGTCTACCTTTCCTCAGCTTCTTTCTTCATTACTGCTATTGCAGCTTTCAGTTCTCTAATTGCTTCAAGATAATCAGAATTTTCCTTGGGGGTCTCAACTGTTGTTTCCCTAATACTGCCATTTCTTTCCTCCAATGTTTTTTTCATTTTCTGTGATTAATATGTTTATTATTGCTTGCATACTTTTCTTATCTATAGTTACTGCTGGCTGATTTGTAGTTTCTTCTGGGCTCTTGTCTTCATTCATTGGAGTAGCAGTTTATTTGTTTTTGATCTACCCATTTTTTTGATTTATGTGTTTCTTTTTTCTTATGTTCTGTTGTTCCTCAGTTGTCACTGTACTAAATATCTTTATGACAATTGCACTCACCAACCTCAGGAATTACAATAGCAACTGAAGCAAGTATTGAAGCAGTTTAATCACTACCAGTTAGCCAAACAATGTCTCCAGTCCATGAAAAAATAGTAACCAAATCCCAGTGAAGAAGAAAGAGAAATGAAAGAAGTGATAGCAAGAATAGACAGTTATGTAAATCTACTATCCACTGTATATTCTAGGGGTAACAATAGGGGAAAGGGAAGTAGAGCAGAGATACACACATAGAGAGTCCACTCTGAGTCATATTTCTTTCTCAAAATAACTCCTAAATTCAGATAGGCAAAGAAGAAGGAAGGAAGGAAGAGAAGAGAGAGAAAAAAGAAAAGATAAGAAAAAGAGCTGTAATTAAAGAGCAGTGAAAGGAAAGTTTTTTATTACTTTATTTTTGAATTAATTTGATTTAATTGTATTATTTAAAATTTTTTAAAAATAATTTATTTCTTTATTGGGGAATTAATGTTTTACATTCAACAGTAAATACAATAGTTTGTACATGCATAACATTCCCCAGATTCCCATTTAACAATACAACCACCACTATGTCATTCATCATCTTTCATGGACCTGTATTCTCCCTACCCACCAAAATAAAAGAGTCTTTTATTTTGGTGTAATACTCCAATTCCATTTCAGGTTCAATTTGTGTTTTCTTTTCTAATCTTGTTTTTTAACTTCGGCCTGAGAGTGAGATCATCCCATATTCATCCTTCTGTTTCTGACTTATTTCACTCAACATGATTTTTTCAAGGTCCATCCAAGATCGGCTGAAAACGGTGAAGTCACCATTTTTTACAGCTGAGTGGTATTCCATTGTGTATATATACCACAACTTGCTCAGCCACTCATCTGTTGTTGGACACCTGGGTTGCTTCCAGGTTTTGGCTATTACAAATTGTGCTGCCAAGAACATATGTGTACACAAATCTTTTTGCGTGGATGTGTTGGGTTCCTTAGGATATATCCCCAGGAGGGGAATTGCAGGGTCATAGGGTCGGTCCATTTCTAGCCTTCTGAGAGTTCTCCAGACTGTTCTCCACAGAGGTTGGACCAATTGACATTCCCACCAGCAGTGCAGGAGGGTTCCTTTGACCCCACACCCTCTCCAGCATTTGCTGCTGTTACCTTTTCTGATGTGTGACATTCTCACAGGAGTGAAGTGATATCTCATTGTTGTCTTGATTTGCATTTCTCTGACAATCAGAGACTTGGAGCATTTTTTCATGTGTTTCTCGGCCTTTTGGATCTCTTCTGTGGTGAATATTCTGTCCAATTCCTCCCCCCATTTTTGGATGGGGTTATTTGTTGTCTTGTTGTTGAGTCTGGTAAGCTCTTTATATATGTTGGTTATTAAACTCTTATCTGATGTATGGCATGTAAAGATCTTCTCCCATTCTGTGAGGGGTCTCTTGATTTGGGTAGTGGTTTCTTTTTCTGTGAAGAAGCTTTTTAATTTGATGTAGTCCCATAGGTTTATACTTGCCTTAGTCTTCCTTGTAATTGGATTCGTTTCATTGAAAATGTCTTTAAAATTTATGCGGAAAAAAGTTCTTCCAATATTTTCCTCTAAGTATCTGATAGTTTCTGGTCTAACATCCAAGTCCTTGATCCACTTGGAATTTACTTTTGTATTTGGTGAAATACAGTGATTCAGCTTCATTCTTCTGCATGTTTCAACCCATTGTTTCCAACACCATTTGTTGAAGAGACTCTGCTTCCCCCATATAATAGTCTGGGCCCCTTTGTCAAAGATTAGATGTTCTGGGCTCTCAATTCTATTCCACTGGTCAGTGTGTCTGTTCATGTTCCAGTACCAAGCAGTTTTGATGACAATGGCCCTATAATATAGTTTGAGATCTGGCAGTGTGATGCCTCCGGTTCTGTTCTTTTTTCTCAAGATTGTTTTGGCAATTCTAGGTCTTTTCTGGTTCCAGATAAACATTTGTAGCATTTGTTCTATTCTCCTAAAAAATGTGCTTGGGATCTTGATGGGGATAGCATTAAATTTGTAGATGGCTCTGGGTAATATATTCATTTTGATGATGTTAATTCTTCCAACCCATGAGCATGGAATATCTTTCCACTTCTTTGTGTCTTTTTCAATTTCTTTGAGTAGTGACTCATAATTTTCAGTATACAAGTCTTTCACTTCTTTGGTTAGGTTTACTCCTAGATATTTTATTGTTTTTGTTGCTATAGAAAAAGGAACTGATTTCTGGATTTCAATTTCTTCTAACTTAGTGTTGCATAAAGGAATGCCACTGACTTTTGAATGTTAATTTTGTAGCCTGACTGTATTGGCTGATGATTTCCAAAAGATTCTTGCTGGATTCCTTAGGTTTTTCCATGTATACTATCATGTCATCTGCAAATAAGGAGAGTTTAACTTCTTCTCTTCCAATCTGTATGCCTTTAATTCCTTGCTCCTGCCTGATTGCTATGGCAAGAACTTCCAACACTATGTTGAATAGTAATGGTGATAGTGGGGAGCCCTGTCTAGTACCTGATCTGAGGGGAAATGCTTCCAGTTTTTCACCATTGAGTATGATGTTGGCTGTAGGTTTGCTATATATAGACTCCACTATCTTGAGGAATTTTTCCATCTATTCCCATTTTTTTTAGTGTTTTGATCATAAAGGGATGTTGTATTTTGTCAAAGGCTTTCTCTGCATCTATTGATATGACCATGTGGTTTTTGGTCTTGCTTTTGTTGATGTGGTGGATCATATTGATTGATTTATGTATATTAAACCAACCTTGCATGCCTGGGATAAACCCCACTTGGTCATGATGAACAATCTTTTTGATATACTGCCGTATCCAGTTGCTAGAATTTTCTTCAATATTTTCGCATCTATGTTCATCAGAGATATTGGTCTGTAGTTTTCTTTTTTGGTTGTGTCCCTGTCTGCTTTTGGTATCAGAGTGATGTTGGCTTCATAGAAGCTGGCAGGGAGTATTCCAGTGTCTTCAATCTTCTGGAAGACTTTAAAAGTAGAGGTATTAATTCTTCTTTGAAAGTTTTGTAGAATTCATTTGTAAAACCATCTGGTCCAGGACTTTTATTTTTGGGAAGATTTTTGATAACTGTTTCAATTTCATTAGCTGTGATGGGCCTGTTCATGTTATCCACTTCCTCTTTACTTAGTTTTGGAAGTTGGTAGGTATCTAGGAAATCATTCATTTCTTCCAGGTTCTCTAGCTTGGTGGCATATAGTTGTTCATAGAAGCCTCACATGATATGTTGAATTTCTGCAGTGTCTGTTGTGATATCTCCTCTTTCATTTACTATGCGATTTATTTGGGTCTTCTCCCTTTTTTGTTTTGTGAGTCTGGCTAAAGGCTTGTCAATTTTGTTTACTCTTTTGAAGAACCAACATTTACTTTCATTGATCTTTTGTATGGTTTTCCTATTCTCAATGTTATTTATTTCTGCCCTAACTTTAGTGATTTCTGTCCTTCTGGTTGCTTTAGGATTCCCGTGTTGTTCTTCTTCTAGGTCTTTAAGATGTGCAATCAGGCTGTTTATTTGTGCCTTTTCTTGTTTCCTAATGTGTGCATGTATAGCTGTGAACTTTCCTCTTAGGACTGATTTAGCTGTGTCCCAAATATTTTGATAGCTTGTGTCTACATTTTCATTGAAGTCTCGAAACATTTTGATTTCTTCCTTAATTTCCTCTTTGACCCAGAAGTTGTTAAGAAGTGTACTGTTGAGCTTCCACATTTGGGGACTGTTAATTGTTGTGTTAGTTTAATTCCACTGTGGTCTGAGAAGATGCTTGGGATGATTTCAGTGCTCTTTGAATTGGCTGATGCTATCTTTGTGGCCTAACATATGGTCTATCCTTGAGAATGATCCATGTGGATTTGAGTAAAATGTGTATTCCAGTTTCTTGGGATGAATTACTCTGAAAATGTCCAATAGTTCTAGTTTATCTATCTCTTCATTTAGCTCCCTTATGTCTTTACTGATTTTCTGCCTGGATGATCTGTCAAGTTGAGATAGTGGGGTGTTGAAGTCCCCTACTATGATTGTGTTACTGTTAATATATTGCTGTAGCTCTTTCAGTAGAAGTTTGATGTATTTAGATGGCTTCTCATTGGGTGCATAGATGTTAATAATTGTTAAGTCCTCTTGATTGACTGATCCTCTGAGCGTTAAGTAGTGTCCATTCCTATCTTTTCTAATCTTATCTATTTTAAAGTCTATCATGTCGGATATAAGAATAGCTGCTCCTGCCCTTTTTTGTGGGCCATTGGCTTGTATGATAGTTTTCCATCCTTTCACTTTAAGTCTGTGTTTGTCTTGTTGAGTTAGGTGAGTTTCCTGTAGACAACATATTGTTGGGTTGTGTTTTCTGATCCATCTTCCTACTCTGTGTCTTTTAGTAGGTGAATTCAGGCCATTGACATTTATTGATATCAAAGATTGAAGATATTTTAACGCCATTTTTGTAGAGTTTTATAGTGTTTTGATATATGTCTTATTTGTGGTGGTCTGGTTGTTTATAGGAGACCTTGCAGAACTTCTTTCAGGGCAGGCTTGGGGATGGTTGCTTACTTCAATTGTTGCTTGTCTGAGAAGGTTTTGATGCTTCCATCTAGTCTGAATGACAGTCTAGCTTTCTTGGCTGAAAGCCTTTCTCATTGAGCACTCGATATACATCTTGCCATTCTCTTCTGGCCTGTAGTGTTTGTATGGAGAAGTCTGCTGCTAATCTTATGGGTTTTCCTTTGTAGGTGACTCTTTGTTTTTCTCTTGCAGCCTTGAGGATCCTTTCTTTATCCTTATTCCTTTCCATTCTAAGTAGGACATGTCTTGGTGTCTTTAGGTCTGGGTTAATTCCGTTTGGGACCCTCTGGGCTTCTTGAATCTTTATGTCTTTGGTGTTGTCTAGACTAGAGAAATTTTCAGCTACTATGGCCTGGAGAATGCTTTCTTCATCTCCTCTTTCTTCCTCTGGTAAGCCAATAATGCGTATATTGTTTCTTTTGAAGTCATCCCATAGGACTCTGTTGTTGTTTTCTGCATCTCTTAATCTCTTTTTGAGATCTCTTACTTCTTTTTTAGTTGTCTCTAATTCATCCTCAATTTTGCTAATTCTGTCTTCAGCCTCATAGATTCTATTCTCTCTGCCCTCTACTGTTTTCTGGAGTTCATCTGTTTTGTTGCCCTGCTCTGATACTGTTTTAGCTTGTTCAACTAGTTGCCTTCTTAGCTCAGCGATTTCAGCTTTCAGCTCTCTAATAACCATGAGATTATTAGAATTTTCTTCCATATTCTCATTAACAAATGAGAATTCCTGCATTTCTGATTACAATTTTTTCAAATTCTTTACTCACTCCTGTTATTATTTCCTTAGCTAATGTTTGGATGTTGAACTCGTTGTTTTGTGCTTCACCCTCTGGAGGACTTTTAGCTGGACTCTTGTCCTGGTTCGAGTCTCCAATATTTTTTCTTGTTGTTTTAACCATTTTATATAAGTTAACAGTTTTTTTCAATCCCTGATTTGGAGTTCAGTGATGTAAAAGCCCTTTTTTTTTTTTCCCCTATAGGCTATGGGATCCTGAGGGCTTTTAAACTATCAATAGGCTTCTTACCTTAATCACTGACTCCTGACCAAGAGATAAAGCAGGGTGTGGCAGAGATAATCCAGTGGTTATGCAAAGAGACTTTCACAGCCCCTCAGCTATGCCACCGAGGTATAGGTCTTCTGAGTTTCCCGGTTAGATCTCTGTCCCCTGGTGTCCCTCCGTGTTGCTGCTCAGGATTCTGAGGGTAGTAGCAATGGAGACTCAGAGTTGCACTTGGTGATTCTCTGGGGAGTCCTTTCCTCCCTTCAGCTGTCCCCTTGTTGGTGGAGCAGACTGGAGGTGGTGTCTCCACTGACAAACTGTCGAACTGTTAGCAGTCACTTAATCTCTCCTTAGGCCCCTCTCTCCTCTCTGTCTCCAGCCACGCGTGTTTGTACTCACGGGTGATTTACTGGGTTTCTGTGGTCATTCCAGTCATGTCTTGTTTCGGTCCGGGTGGTCTCCTTTGGTATTCCTAGTTGATCCGGGAGAGGAGAGTAGAGGAGAGAAAGCGATCTGCTGCTCGTAGCTCCGCCTCCGGAAGTCGAATCCGAGGCAACTAAAATTTGACAAGCCTGGCCTAGAGGCTTTAATATCAGAATGTGTCCAGGACCATGGCTTCATTCATCCCCTCAGCCCACCTCCTCCTAAGTTTTCTATCAGTTTGATTCAGTTATTGCCTTTCTGTAGGGAAATCTGCCTTCTTCCATAACTGCTCTGTGATGGCAAAAAAAATCTTTGGGCAGAGAAAGACAAATACATTTTAAAGAGTACGGTCTGAGGATTCCATATCTGTGGTCTCATTTCTCTGATATTCAGTTTTTACAATGAACTGGGGGTGGGTGTCATCATTTGTCTCCACAGATCTGTCAGATTCTGGATCTGTTTCTCCACTTCGAAAAGGAAGAGACAAACTAGAAAATCTCAAATGTATTTCCAGGTTCAGAATTCTATAATATGATTTGAACCTATAAGTACAGCCTAGAATCTTGGGTGACTACTGAGAATAAGAAGTCAATTGGCAGGTGGAAGCAGGTGCAGGTTTTTCTTTTGTTCTCCTCTCCCCTTCCTTTCTCAATTATCTTTATTTACTGTATAGAGGCAACTAGAAATTGAAAAGGAAGGGATTGATAGAGAGGGAGACACCTGCAGTACTGCTTCACCACTTGCAAAACTTTCCACCTACAGGTGGGGACTGGGGGCCCAAGCCAGGGTCCTTGTGCACTCAATCAGGTGTGCCACCACCCAGCCCCTTGGAATCAATTTCTTAGTCATAAAAGAAATGAAAATATATATAACTCCAGAATCCCAAGTGTCAGGTTAAGACCTGCTTCTGCTACAATTCCCTCAATTTGCTCAAGGTCACAGCAGAAGCAAGTCTTAACTTGACACTCTGGGTTCTGGAGTCATGTTATTTTATGACTTTCATGTTATTTTATGACTTCTCCTGTAGGCAATCACTCAGCCCCATATACCCTGCTCCTATGTGAGTTGCCTGTACCTGTCCCCAACATCCTGATTCCTTTTCAGCATCCCTGAATCCTAGTGTATGTGGAAGATAAACCTAGTATGGGGTAATGGAGCCATATCTATAAGCCCATTAGAAAATCAACTAAGCAGACTTAGAAAGGCTCTTGTAGGCTACATTCTCAATCTTTACTATCACCAGTGAGATTGTCTTAAAATGGAGCTTTAATTGCCATTTTTCAGGAAAAGTCTGTTCTGTCTGTGCCTCCCTATTGTCAAGGACTAAGGTTCAGGATCTTTTCTTCTGTTGACACTTTGATGTTATTGCAATACTCCATCAGGCTTTTCGACCTGCTATTCCCATTTACAGGCAACTGGACTAATTTGCCCTTCCCTGAGTATATCATGCACATTTCCCTGCCTCTTTGCACTTGTCTATTCCCTTTTATCTAACCGGAATGGTATTTCTTATCTATCCTCTTGGATCATACCTATCTATCCCCCAAGAACCTGCTTAATTTCTACCTCCACTCTGGAACCCTGTCTCCTAATATGTTAAGTGTAGTTCCTGTCCACCATGGTCCCCCCCTAAATTCTTGGCCCACTGCTGAACACATGCATTTTTCCTTTATACAGACAGAGATAGAGAGGGAATGAGGGTGAAAGAGAAAGAGACTACAGCACTAAAACTTTCTTCGATTACATGGGGGCTGTATTCAAACCTGGGTCACCTCCTGGCAATGCAGCACCTAAGTGAACTGTTTTACCGGCTTGATCACATGCATTGTTAGCATTATCTTCTGGACCAGACTGAGTCTTCTCTCTGTTCCTCTGTGACTTCATTGGGCTGACAATGCAGGTGCCAAATGAATGCTAATGACGGGAATGTTGTGTTTTTTAGCCAGCTCATTTCCACCTAAAATGCCCACCTAACGACTGAAGACAGTGTCCAAGAGCTTATGTTCAAACCTATCCTACACCACCCTTTATCTGCTTCCATTTCTATTAATAGGCCAATGCCCAAATTCATGAAGAGGAACAAGATCCCAGACTACCGACATGTTTTTTGGGTGCCACCCCTCATCCATGTGCAGCCCACAGGCCAGCCACTGCCACAGAGCATTCAGCAAGCCATGCGTTATTTACATAGCCAGTGTCTGGGTCAGGTGAGCCTTCCTGGAGAGCCAGTTGGGGGAGGTTTGTGACTGAGGAGTTAAGAAGGGGGATTTCTCTGTTCTTGTTCTTTCCTTGGTTTGGGCAGGCCCACCAGCAACTTCGTCTATCTTCAGAATAGTGATCAGGCGCCCTTCTGCCCAATTTTGTGTGAGCTTTCTGGCCCAGGCATCTTCCAGAGCCTGTTTTTGCCTATATCTACCTTTTCCTACTCATCTCCTTGGAAACCATCTTTCACCTTAGTCTTTAGCTTATAAAATGCCTTCTTTTTAATTTTGTCACTTCTACCCAGTGGGCCAGTCTGGAAGGTTTGGAAATACATGGAGGTGTTCTACGTGGGGCTATGTGTAAGCTTGATAGAGCTTAGGGAGAACTCCCCCATCCTTGGATGGAGGTCTGAGAAGATACTCTCTTGTTAGTCTCCCTCAACCAAGGTGAGCAAAGGGGAGAAACCGTCTCTCAGACTAAGTTCTTCTCTTATTGACTCTCAAGCCCACAGAAACCTCAATACTTCTCTCCATTAACTACAGGCCACATGGCCGCCTACTTTAAGATTCATTTACTCAAAGTTCACCTCACCTTCTGATCACAGAGGAGAACACACCTTATCACACGCTGCATCATACACCTCAGACCCCAGACAAGAGACATTCCAAACTATATGGCCTTTTGATATCCATCTTCTCTCTGTCTCACCCTACTGGTTTAACCCCTGTGCTTCTCTCAAATACCTTTGGAGAATTAAGTTGCTTGCATCATGGAGAATAACTGTCTTGTATCTCATCAATTCCTGTCATACCAGCCCCCTACCATAGGGGCAAGCTGACCTTTAAGAAACCTGTAATTTCTGACATGTTTGAAATATGTTCTTTGTTTTTCTATTTAAACTCTTGCCCACCTGCTAACAAACGAGATCTGAGCACGCTTCATCTCCCCGGTGTCTTTGCTTCATTTTTCGTCCCTTGAGCGAGCGAGAAAGAACCAATCGGTTGCCTTTCTGCTGGAGATCAGACCGCCAGAAAGCCTACAGTTCTAGCATCCTGATCTCTAGGAGTATCTTCATAGTTTCCCTCTAGCCCCTGCATGCCTCCTCTTCTCTTCCCTGCATGAGCCAGGTGGGCATCTTCTGCATGTCTGGAGTGAAGTCTAGGATCTAGAACCTGAGTCAAATGAATGAAACCTCCCCTGACCATATCTGTTATGAGGGCCAGTCAACCTATGATGTGGATGATTTGCTGAAGCAGTGTTTTAGAGAACTGCCTGAACCTATCTTCACCACCAAGCTCACTACAACTTTCCTACAGATCTACCAGTGTGAGTTGCCTTTACCTGTCCCCATCAATCTGCTTCCTTCTCAACCTCCCTGAATCCTAGTGGAAGATAAACATAGAATGGGGTAGTAGAGCCATACTTTTGAGCCCACTGGAACATCATCCAAGCAGAATTAGAAAGGCTCTTGTAGGACACAAACTATTCCTCCAACTCCAAATTGGAACTGGAACCCTGAGGTCTCATGATAACCTGCATATTATCAGCAGGGAATATACTTATCACCCAGAGACCTCCTAGAGCCTATATGCTGCCTTCCTTATTAGTGACTTTCTTTGGCAATGCTGTGTCTTCTGCATTCCTAGAATCAGGAGACTTTAGGGGGAGTAAGGAAGTCCTTTTGCTATTACTTCCTCACAGTGCTCCCCAAGGAACAATGGTTTGCAGCAGCTCAAGCTGCCACCTTGCTGCTTCCTGATGAGAATTGAGAGGTGCTACAGACTCTCCTCTATTTCCTATTTGATATTGCCTGTGCTGAGGAAAACCAGATGACAGCTGGAAACCTGACAGTGTGCCTGGCACCTTCTATCTTCCATCTCAACATTTCTAAGAAGAATAGCCCCTTACCCAGGTAAACAAGGGCAGGAAAGGGTAAGATCAGACTCCAAAGGTTTGCCCTCTTTGATCCTTTAGAACTACTGTTCCCAAACTTATATAAGCACAAGGGGTCAACCTGACAACTCAAAATCCTTCAAGATGTTGTGCCTTCTAAGAGGCACTTAATTTTGTTTATGACTCTCAAGCTAAATTTTGGGGAGCTGAAAGATAACTTTCTGCCATATTGTCATCCATAAGCCTTTGTTTCAACCTTTTCTCCTCACCCTTCCTTCCAGGATCAAGAGCAAACACAGTTTAGTTGGCTGGCCAGGCTCTAGGAACCTGAGTGAAAGGAGAGGAGAACAACATCACTAATCTGAGCATGTATGTCTCTTTCTCCACGGGATGTGGCACTCTGACCTGCCCAGTGGGGATTGCTTGTTGGTCTCTCAATCCTTGGACCCGGAACAACCTGTGACAGAGTCAGGTGTGCAGGCTCTGATGCTTACTTCTCAGTATCTCATGGAACCTTGTGGCCTGGCTTGCTCCCAGCTCACTCACATCTGTCAAGCTGACCTCAGGTACCATGCTTCCTTAGGTCTCTCTCTATCCCTGCCTCTGTCTCAATACAGTGAGCTCTCAGGACTGGGATAAGTGCTTTCTCTCCTCTCTCTATTGTTTTTTTTTTTTTTTTTTTTTTTTTACTTAAGAAAGGAACATTAACAAAACGTAAGATAGGAGGGGTAAAACTCCACAAAATTCTCACCACCCAATCTCCATATCCCATCCCCTCCCCTGATAGCTTTCCCTATCCCTCTGGGAGCATGGCCCCTCCCCTGATAGCTTTCCCTATCCCTCTGGGAGCATGGACCCAGGGTCTTTGTGGGTTGCAGAAAGTGGAAGGTCTGGCTTCTGTAATTGCTTCCCCACTGAACATGGATGTTGACAGGTTGGTCCATACTCCCAGTTTGCCTCTCTCTTTCCCTATAAGGGGGGGGGTCCTCTGGGGAAGCTGAGCTCCAGGACACATTGGTGGCGTCATCAGTTCAGGGAAGCCTGGCCGGCATCCTGATGGCATCTGGAACCTGGTGGCTGAAAAGAGAGTTAACATACAAAGACAAATTGTTGAGCAATCAACAAATTGTTGACCCAAAGGTTGGAATAATGGAGAGGAAGTGTTGGGGGGGTACTTACTGCAAATTCTAGTGTACTTCTGCTTTCAGGTATATATTTTGCACTAGTTTATGGATACGTGTGAACATATGCTTTATCTCACAGAACCTGGTCTACATCTTGGTTTTGGGAATTTCTTAGGAAGTGAGCCACCTGGGATGGAATTAGAGAATACTATGAAAGGAAAGGTCTCACCTGAGTAATGAAGCAGAAGGGTTGTCATTCCACACCTGAAGTCTTGCATTGATTATGTTGCGATCAGCAGATGCAATATTATTTGATATGAATTGGGAGAGGCATGCGGGAAAGTGGGCCATACCATAAGGTTCCAGGACTGGGGGAAATATAGGCTCTATATTGGAAATGTGAAGTTCCTGCTGTCTTAGGGTTCAAAAAGACAATGGATAGTTATTGTTATAATCACATTATATGGCAAGAACTTCCAATACTATGTTAAAGAGTAATGGTGGAAAGGAGACCACCTGGGACCGAAACAAGACAGGACAAGAATGACCACAGGAACCCACTAAATCACCAGTGAGTACAAACACGTGTGGCTGGAGACAGAGAGGAGAGAGGAGCCTAAGGAGAGATTAAATGTCCAGCAGTTTATCAGTTGAAACACCACCTCCACTCTGCTCCACCAACAAGGGCACAGCTGAGGGGAGGAGAGGACTCCCCAGTGACTCACCAAGTGCAACTCTGAGTCTTCATTGCTACTGCCCTCAGAATCTGGAGCGTGACAAGGAGGGACACCAGGGGACAGAGATCTAACCGGGAAACTCAGGAGAAGACCTCGGTGGCATAGCTGAGGGGCTGTGAAAGTCTCCTTGCATAACCACTGGATTATCTCTGCCACACCCTACCTTATCTCTTGGTCAGGAGTCAGTGATTAAGCTAAGAAGCCTATTGATAATTTAAAAGCCCTCAGGCTCCCATAGCCTACAGGGAAGAAAAAAAAAGAGGCTTTTAAACCACTGAGCTCCAACTCAGGGATTAAAGAACTATTGAAACAGCTGTTAACTTCCACCACTGTGAGTCCTTACTTAGATACAAGTCAATCCAGGTAATAGTGATCAATAATTTGAAAAGTACTGATCAAGATTGAGGATGAATTAGAGACAACTAAAAAAGAAGTAAGAGATCTCAAAAAGAGATTAAGAGATGCTGAAAACAACAACAGAGTCCCATGGAAGGACTTCAAAAGAAACAATATACGCATTATTGGCATACCAGAGGAAGAAAGAGAAGGAGAGGAAGAAAGCATTTGCCAATAACAGCTGAAAACTTCTCTAATATAGACAACATCAAAGACAAAGATTCAAGAAGACCAGAGGGTCCCAAACAGAATTAATCCAGACCTAAAGACAAGACATATCATACTTAGATCACTAAGCCTGCCCTGAAAGAAGTTCTGAAATGTCTCCTATAAACAATCAGACCACCATAAATAGGACATATATAAGAACACTCTAAAACTCTACAAGAATGGCGTTAAACTATCTTCAATCTTTGATACCAATAAAGGTCAATGGCCTGAATTCAACAAAACATCAAACTTCTACTGAAAGAGCTACAGCAATATATTAACAGCAACACAATCATAGTAGGGGACTTCACCACACCACTCTCTCAACTTGACAGATCATCCAGGTGGAAAATCAATAAATACATAAGGGAGCTAAATGAAGAGATAGATAAACTAGAACTATTGGACATTTTCAGAGTCATTCATCCCAAGAAACTGGAATACACATTTTACTGAAATCCACATGGGTCATTCTCAAGGATAGACCATATATTAGGCCACAAAGACAGCATCAGCCAATTCAAGAGCGTTGAAATCATCCCAAGTATCTTCTCTGACCACAGTAGAATTAAACTAACACTTATCAACAAAAGATTAGTAACAGTCCCAAAATGTGGAAGCTCAACAGTACACTTCTTAACAACTTCTGGGTCAAAGAGGAAATCAAGGAAGAAATCAAAATGTTTCGAGACTTCAATGAAAATGAAGACACAAGCTATCAAAATATTTGGGACACAGCTAAAACAGTACTAAGAGGGAAGTTCATAGCTATACAAGCACACAATAGGAAAAAAATCACAAATAAACAGCCTGATTGCACATCTTAAAGACCTAAAAGAAGAAGAACAAGGGAAGCCTAAAGAAACCAGGACAGAAATCACTAAAATTAGGGCAGAAATAAATAACTGAGAATAAGAAAACTATACAAAAGATCAACGAAAGTAAATGTTGGTTCTTCCAAAGAGTAAACAAAATTGACAAACCTTTAGCCAGACTCACAAAAAAAAAAGGGAGAAGACCCAAATAAATAGCATAGTAAATGAAAGAGGAGAAATCACAACAGACACTGCAGAAATTCAACATATCATGCGAGGCTTCTATGAACAACTATATACCACCAAGCTAGAGAACCTGGAAGAAATGAACGATATCCTAGATACCTACCAACTTCCAAAATTAAGTAAAGAGGAAGTGGATAACATGAACAGGCCCACCACAGCTAATGAAATTGAGACAGTTATCAAAAATATCCACCCAAATAAGAGTCCAGGACCAGAGGGTTTTACAAATGAATTCTACAAAACCTCCAAAGAAGAATTAATACTTCTACTTTTAGAAGTCTTCCAGAAGATTGAAGACACTGGAATACTCCCTGCCAGCTTCTATGAAGCCAACATCACTCTGATACCAAAAGCAGACAGGGACACAACCAAAAAAGAAAACTACAGACCAATATCTCTGATGAACATAGATGCGAAAATATTGAAGAAAATTCTAGCCAACTGGATACAGCAGTATATCAAAAAGATTGTTCATCATGACCAAGTGGGGTTTATCCCAGGCATGCTTGCAAGGTTGGTTTAATATACATAAATCAATCAATGTGATCCACCACATCAACAAAAGCAAGACCAAAAACCACATGGTCATATCAATAGATGCAGAGAAAGCCTTTGACAACATCCAACATCCCCTTATGATCAAAACACTACAAAAAATGGGAATAGATGGAAAATTCCTGAAGATAGTGGAGTTTATGTATAGCAAAACTACAGCTAACATCATACTCAATGGTGAAAAACTGGAAGCATTTCCCCTCAGATCAGGTACAGCCCACTATCACCATTACTGTTCAACATAGTTGTTGGAAGCTCTTGTCATAGCAATCAGGAGCAAGGAATTAAAGGGATACAGATTGGAAGAGAAGAATTCAAACTCTCCTTATTTGCAGATGACATGATAGTATACATGGAAAACCTTAGATATCCAGCAAGAATCTTTTGGAAATCATCAGGCAATACAGTAAGGTGTCAGGCTACAAAATTAACATTCAAAAGTCAGTGGTATTCCTCTATGCAAACACTGTTAGAAGAAATTGAAATCCAGAAATCAGTTCCTTTTTCTATAGCAACAAAAACAATAAAATATCTAGGAAACCTAACCAAAGAAGTGAAAGACGTGTATACTGAAAATTATGAGTCACTACTCAAAGAAATTGAAAAAGACACAAAGAAGTGGAAAGATATTCCATGTTCATGGGTTTGAAGAATTAACATAATCAAAATTAATATATTACTCAGAGCCATCTACAAATTTAATGCTATCCCCATCAAGATCCCAAGCACATTTTTTAGGAGAATAGAACAAATGCTACAAATGTTTATCTGGAACCAGAAAAAAACCTAGAATTGCCAAAACAATCTTGAGGAAAAAAAAATAACAGAACCGGAGGCATAACATTCCCAGATTTCAAACATGAACAGACACACTGACCAGTGGAATAGAATTGAGAGCCCAGAAATGAGGCCCCACACGTATGGACATCTAATGTTTGACAAAGGGGTCCAGACTATTACATGGGGAAAGCAGAGTCTCTTCAACAAATGGTGTTGGAAACAATGGGTTGAAACATGCAAAAGAATGAAACTTCTTCTAGCGTTTGCCCTTCTTCCGTAGCCAGTCAACAGCATCAGGTTGAGCCTGATGTAAAGTTTTGAGACCTCCTTTGAATGTGGAGAGGTGGCAGTCGTTGACTAAGTGGGTCATAGTCTGTCTGTAGCCACAGGGGCAGTTCGGGTAGTCTCTGGCTCCCCAGTGATGGAACATAGCGGCGCACCCGCCATGGCCTGTTCGATAGCGATTGAGGAGGGCCCAATCATAACGTGCTAGGTCAAAGCCGGTTTGATTTAAGATACTTAGGATGATTTCAATGCTCTTGAATTGGCTGATGCTGTCTTTGTGGCCTAATATATGGTCTATCCTTGAGAATGACCCATGTGGATTTGAGTAAAATGTGTATTCCAGTTTCTTGGGATGAATGACTCTGAAAATGTCCAATAGTTCTAGTTTATCTATCTCTTCATTTAGCTCCCTTATGTATTTATTGATTTTCCACCTGGATGATCTGTCAAATTGAGAGAGTGGTGTGGTGAAGTCCCCTACTATGATTGTGTTGCTGTTAATATATTGCTGTAGCTCTTTCAGTAGAAGTTTGATGTTTTGTTGAATTCAGGCCATTGACCTTTATTGGTATCAAAGATTGAAGATAGTTTAACGCCATTCTTGTAGAGTTTTAGAGTGTTCTTATATATGTCCTATTTATGGTGGTCTGATTGTTTATAGGAGACATTTCAGAACTTCTTTCAGGGCAGGCTTAGTGATAGTTGATTCTTTCAACTGTTTGTCTGAGAAGGTTTGTAGGCCTCCATCTAATCTGAATGACAGTCTAGCAGGATACAGTAGTCTTGGTTGAAAGTCTTTCTTATTGAGCTCTCGATAGATATCTTGCCATTCTCATCTGTGATGAGATGTTTGTTCTTTACCTCAGCTGACTGCCAGCTCTGTTTCCAAGAGACTGGAACAGAGAACTTCAGTGAAGGCGTAGGGGACCAGATTGGGTGACAAGACGTCAAGCGTTGACGTGGGCGAAGATATCCACATATATTGGCAGGTCCGGTCGAGCGTAGACGTGGGAAATGAACTTAGATGATGCCGCATCCCGACGAATATCTGGCGGGGCGATGTTGCTAAGAACTGGCAGCCATGGAACCGGGGTGGAACGGATGGTTCCAGAAATTATCCTCATGGAGGAATATAATTTGGAATCAACCAAGTGGACATGGGGGCTACGGAACCATACTGGGGCACAGTATTCAGCAGTGGAATAGCATAATGCCAGAGATGATGATCGTAGTGTGGAAGCTCTCTCGCCCCATGAGGAGCTGGCCAGTCTTGCAATGATGTTATTCCTTGCGCCCACCTTTGCTGCAGTTTTTATGAGATGTTTGTGAAATGACAGAGTGCGATCGAGAGTAACGCCAAGATAGACTGGCTGGGCTTCATGCCGGATTCTCGTATCGCCAAGCTGCACATTAAACTCACATGACGCCGAGGCATGGTGTAGATGGAAAACAGATGATAACGTTTTAGCAGTGTTAGGAATTAGTCGCCATTTTTTACAGTAATCAGATATCAGAGACACGAGGATGTCGAACTTTGATGCCTGAGTTGCACAGCAGATGTCATCGGCGTAGATGAACTTCCTTGAAGAAGTTTCTGGGAGGTCATTGATGTAAATATTAAATAGCGTAGGAGCCAGAACAGAGCCCTGGGGGAGGCCACTTGAGACAAGTCTCCATCTGCTAGACTTGTCACCCAGATGTACCCGGAATCTTCTGTTTTGGAGAAGAAACGGTATAGTGTTGGCCACCCATGGCGGCAGGCATCTTGAGATCTTGACCAGGAGACCACGGTGCCAGACCGTGTCTTAGGCTGCTGTGAGATCATCAAAGACAGCACCGGTCTTTAAATTCTTCTGGAATCCATTTTCAATGTAAGTTGAGAGGGCCAGGGCTTGTTCGCAGGTAGATCTTCCTGGGCGGAAACCAGCCTGGGCGGGTGATAGGAATTTCTCTGTAAGATGAGAAATACGTGATAGAAGCAGCCTCTCAAGGAGTTTGTAACACACGGAGAGGAGAGAAATTGGTCTATAGCTGGCAGCCAGTGTTGGGTCTTTCTTTGGTTTCAAAACCACTATGATCTTCGCACGACGCCAAACTTTGGGCATAGACTCAGATTCCAAGATGTGGGACAGGAATGAAGCGAGCCACTTCTTTGCCGCGGGGCCCAGGTTAAGAATGAGTTCTGGGTGATGTTATCATAGCCAGCAGCTGTTCCCAGTTTAACCCTCTTCAAAGCGTCTTCCAGTTCAGACAGTGTAAAAGGGAGAGAGTTTTGGAGATGGACAAGATAATCTGAAGTGGGATGACCACTCATGGAAAATTTCTCTTTTCCAGACTGGGTCGATCTTAGCACGTCCAACTTGAGTTAGGTGACTGGCCACTGAGTTTGGAGATACGGGAGGATGGGAGACGGGAAGGGGTTCCGGCTTCCGGCACCCAGTCTGTGAAGAAGCTTCCAGGCCTTCCTACTTGAGTGGGTGAAGTTCAGACTTTCCATGAGTTGTTGCCAGCGGGCTTGGCGTGCTGCATCCAGGGAGGTAATGAGATGGTCAGCCACATCTGGGTCGACCGACATACTGCTTTAGTAGTTGCTCGCATTCAGCATCAAGACAAGGCATATAGTTAGCACGTCTCCCACGAGGAATGGCTTGGGAAGCTGCTTTGAAGATGGCTTGGCGGAAGCGACTGTAGGAATCTTCAGAGGGGATAGAGTTAATTGGAATTACAGGAATAGATTTTTTGGTAAGATCACTGAACAGACGCCAGTTTGCTTTCCGAAAGTTCCATCTTAGTTTCTCCGAGCACAGAATCAGTGGGAGCTGGAGACCAATGTGGATGATTGGGCGGTGATGACTGTGCGGGAAGATCTGAGAACTTGTCTCGTAGCAGGAAAGGCTTGTCCGTTGACTGTGCTAATCCAGCATAGGTCGGGTGACGAGTCTTTATTCCATCTAACACTGTGAAAAGAGCCTGGTTGTTTGGGATCGTATTAAATAGGGAGAGGTCATTCGCTGAAGCCCAGTCGGCTTAGAGCCGTCAGCACGAGTGGAAGAAAATCCCCAGTCTTGGTGATGACTATTAAAGTCTCCAACATAAACGGCTGGGTGATTCGGGCTAGGCAGGACCTCGTTATCCCATGAGGCACTGGGAGGCTTATATACGTTGATGAGCTGAATAGTTCCAACAGTAATGGTGTCGTAGAAGGTCGAAGAGGCCGTATGGTAAACGTCCGCAAGACACGATTTGGCGTAGATAGCTCGGACATGTTTATGATGGAGATTACAGCGTATTAAATCGAATCCACTGATGGTAAATCGAGCAGCTTCATCGACTGCTATATGTGTTTCTTGTAGGCAGATAACATCTGCCTGATGCCGTATCGCCAATTGACTAATAAGAACGCGTTTGGCAGTGGACAGCCCCTCAACATTAAGTTGGAGGACTCGAAGAGCAGGACCAACAGCTTGAAAGCTGGCAGGAGCTGCTTGTTGCTGGCTTTGAAAGTGACTGGGATCCATGTGGATTCAGTCGGCTAGGAAGGATCGTCAGTTTCCCCAATGAATGGGTGCTCACGGGATGCACCACTAGAAGGTCCATCCATTGCATCCCAGAATGAAACTGAATCACTGTATTTCACCAAATACAAAAGTAAATTCCAAGTTGATCAAGGACTTCGATGTTAGACCACAAACTATCAGATACTTAGAGGAAAATATTAGCAGAACTCTTTTTCCGCATAAATTTTAAAGACATTTTCAATGAAACAAATCCAATTACAAAGAAGACTAAGGCAAATATAAACCTAAGGGACTACATCAAATTAAAGAGCTTTTTCACAGAAAAAGAAACTACTACCCAAACCAAAAGACCCCCTCACAGAATGGGAGATCTTTACATGCCATACATCAGAAAAGAGTTTAATAACCAACATATATAAAGAGCTTGCCAGACTCAACAACAAGACAATAAATAACCCCATCCAAAAATGGGGGGAGGACTGGGACAGAATATTCACCACAGAAGAGATCCAAAAGGCCGAGAAACACATGAAAAAATGCTCCAAGTCTCTGATTGTCAGAGAAATGCAAATCAAGACAACAATGAGATATCACTTCACTCCTGTGAGAATGTCATACATCAGAAAAGGTAACAGCAGCAAATGCTGGAGAGGGTGTGTGGTCAAAGGAACCCTCCTACACTGCTGATGGGAATGTCAATTGGTCTACCCTCTGTGGAGAACAGTCTGGAGAACTCTCAGAAGGCTAGAAATGGACCTACCCTATGACCCTGCAATTCCCCTCCTGGGGATATATCCTAAGGAACCCAACACATTCATCCAAAAAGATCTGTGTACACATATGTTCTTGGCAGCACAATTTGTAATAGCCAAAACCTGGAAGCAACCCAGGTGTCCAACAACAGATGAGTGGCTGAGCAAGTTGTGGTATATATACACAATGGAATACTACTCAGCTGTAAAAAAAAAATGGTGACCACCGTTTTCAACCTATCTTGGATGGACCTTGAAAAATTCATGTTATGTGAAATAAGTCAGAAACAGAAGGATGAATATGGGATGATCTCACTCTCAGGCAGAAGTTGAAAAACAAGATCAGAAATGAAAACACAAGTAGAACTTGAAATGTAATTGGCATATCGCACCAAAGTAAAAGACTCTGAGGTGGGTCAGTGGGGAGAATACAGGTCCATGAAGGATGATAAATGATATAGTGGGGGTTGTGTTGTTAAATGGGAAACTGGGGAATGTTATGCATGTACAAACTATTGAATTTACTGTTGAATGTAAAACATTAATTCCCCAATAAAGAAATTTTTAAAAAGAGTAATGGTGATCGCGGATAGTCCTATCTAGTCCCCGTTCTGAGGGAGAATGCTTTCAGCTTCTGTCCATTGAGTATGTTGGCTGTAGGTTTACTATAAATTGATTCCACTATCTTGTGGAGTTTCCCATCTATTCCCATTTTTTGTAGAGTTTTGAGTATGAACGGGTGTTAAATTTTGTCAAAGGCTTTCTCTGCGTCTATTGAGATATTCACGTGGTTTTTGGCTTTCCTTTTATTTATGTGCTGAATGACATTGATTGACTTATGTACGTTGATCCAGCATTGCATTCCTTGGATGAATCCACTTGGTCATGTTGAATAATTTTTTTGATATGCTGCTGTATTCGGTTGGCCAAGATCTTGTTTAATATTTTGGCATCTATGTTCATCAAAGATATTGGTCTTTAGTTTTCCTTTTTTGTCATGTTGCTATCTGCTTTTGTTATCAGGGTGATGTTGGCTTCATAGAAGGTAGAAGGGAGTGTTCCTGTTTCTTCAATCTTTTTAAAGCATTTTTTTATATTTATTTTATTTATTTATTCCCTTTTGTGGCCCTTGTTTTATCGTTGTAGTTATTATTGTTGTTGTCTTTGTTAGATAGGACAGAGAGAAATGGAGAGAGGAGGGGAAGACAGAGAGGAGAAGAGAAAGATAGACACCTGCAGACCTGCTTCACCGCCTGTGAAGCGACTAACCTGCAGGTGGGGAGCTGGGGTTCGAACCGGGATCCTTATGCTGGTCATTGTGCTTTGCGCCACCTGCGCTTAACCCGCTGCGGTACAGCCCGACTCCCCTGTTTCTTCGATCTTAAGGAAAAGCTTTAGAAGTATGAGTAATGTTTCCTGAAGGTTTAGTAGATTCATCTGTGAAGCCATTTTGTCCGGAAATTTTGTTGTTGGCTAGAGTCTTAATAACTCTATTTGTCTGTGATTAGGTTTCCTATTTCCTTGAGCAACACTTACTTTTCAGTATACAAGTCTTTCACATCTTTGGTCAGCTTTATTCCAAGGTATTTTATTGATTTTGCTGCAACAGTGAATGGGAGTTATTTCTGGATGTCTTCTTCAGATTTGGTGTTTGCATAAAGAAATGCCTGATTTTTGTACACTGATTTTTTTTTTTCCTCTGGCCCCCAGGGTCTGGTTGGGGGCTGGCAAGGGCGCACTTTGTGAATAATAATTTAATTTTTTTCCTTTTTTTTCCTCTATTTTCTAACCCAAATTGAGTTATAGTCACATTCTTGGTGTCACAGCTAGCGCCCCTTATTTACTATCCTGCTAAAGGTAAAAAATCCTACCATTTCCAGCAGATGTTGTTGGCACTCAAGCCACTAGCAGCTTCTCAGTAGCTATCTTGCCTCCGTTGCATCTCTCCTCTCTTTAAGGAAGAGCCCATTATTAATGCCTACTTGCTTTTATTCCCTAGGGGCCGTTCTCCTGACTGGTATGACAAACTGCGCACTTTTTTGCCATGGATGTGGCAAAGATTCGTGACTACTTTGTGACCCTGCAGACAGCTTGCCCTGAGACAAAGTTGTGAGACTTGTTAGGTCCCCAGAATTGCACCACCCTGACCTTCTGGCATTAAGGGTATAAGCAGAGTGAGCAAAGTGCAGACCCCAGATTCTGCATCTAGATGGAGAGTCAGGCCCTCATAGCCTCCATTAACTGTCCTCCATACCTCTCAAAATTCCTCTGTACAGCCAGAAAGGAAGAGTGAATTTCAGTATCCCATCTACTCCTTTATTCCTAAACTGTTGTTATATATATTTTTTGGGGAGGAGAGATGACCTGAGCATCAATGACTTCCTAACATGCATGGGAAGACATGGAGAGGACTATGTTCTCAGGTCTCTATTAGATAGAGCCATTATTTTTTGATGATATGGTCCATTGACACTTTGACAGGAGGTTCTACTATTGTCTTTGAGCCTAACATTGATCCTGAGCTTGGTTTTCAGAGGAATTGTCTTGAAATAGAGCAAAGCACTGAGTAGCTTCATCTGTTCAGTTTATATACATATGACGATCGTTTTTATGAGACTGAGAGAGTGGATATTGATGGGCATCTAATATGTGATATGGAGTTGGGTGACTTGCAAGTGGGTGCCATTTCTTAATTCTTAAGAGAACAATGAGACAATTTCATCTGGCTTGGACTCTATGGAGTCCCATATAGTCTGTGGTCATGCATTGCCTTCTCTATGAGTAAACCGGTTCGTTCCAACCATGTAAAGCAAGTAGAAGCAGATGGTGACAGAGACACTTAAGCTGTGCTAGCATCCCTTTTCTTTTTCTTTCTTCCTGCAGTAGCAGGTTGACATAATACCTCCTTCAAGTAGAGACCTTGCTCTTGGTTAAGATGGTGCCTAGTGTGATCTCTGCCAGTGGGGCACAATCCAAATCTAATTTATCTTAATCACAGGACATATGGAAAGTCAAAGGTCATTCAGAAGGTAATTAGTGCACTATTTTTCTGGCTGAATAAACTCGAGTTAAATTGGTACCCCACTAATATTGTGATTTTTAAACCTGTTTTATATCATAATATAAATCTGAGTTCGTGTACATATAGATAGTTAGATATATAGATACACACACACACACATATATATATATACACACATATATTTGTCATCTCATGACTTTACCATAAGTTGTAAGTAAGATAGCAGGTTGGGGAGCCTTGGAGGTCAGATGACTTAAAATAAAAGGAGAAGGCAAAGAGTACATATGAATAGTACATATGAACCAGCTGCAGAACAATAAATAACTACATTCATTTTGATTGTGTGCTTATCTTCTGAGATTATAGGCTCAGTTGAAGTGTGTCTCATGTACAGGGTCAGTGGCTTTGAGCCTCACTAGTATTAAATTCACGTCTGGTGCTATGAGATACTTCTCAAGAAAATAGAAAAAGATACAAAGAAATGGAAAGACATTCATGTTTATGAATTGCGGGAATTAACATGGTTAGAATGACAATTCTACTTAAAGCCATATACAAATTAAATGAAAGATCCCACCAAATTTTCTCAATAGAGCAAAACAAAAGATACAACAGTTTAACTGAAACTTACCCAAGATAACCAAAGCAACCCTGAGGGAAAAAACTAAGAATGGAGGCATTACAATTCCTGAGCTCAAAACATGCTATAGAACCACTAAAATCAAAATGGTCTGGTACTAGAAACAAAATAAACACACAGACTAGTGGAATGGAATCAAAAGTCCAAAAATCAGCCCCCACAGTTATAGTCAATAAATTTATGACAAAGGTGCCTAAATAATAAAATGTAAAAAAGGAGAACCTATTCAATAATGTCCTGAAAATTGGATTGAACATGTACAATAAAACTGGACTTCCATATTTCACCATATAAAATAATCAACTCCAAATAAATTAAAGATTTAGAAGTTAGGCTAGAAACCATTAAATACCTAGTGAGAAACATAGGCAAAAAAGTCTTCCATATGTTTGAATGTTCACAGATTCAAATCGAATTTCAAGGAAAACAAACGTAAATGTATATCAATGGGACTATATCAAACTGAAAAGCTTCTACATGACAAAGGAAATCACTACCATAACAAAGAGATCACTCATGGAGTGGAAATAGTCTTTATGTGTTATACATTGGCCAGAGAACTGATAACTAAATAACTCATCAAGCTCAACAATGAAAAGATAAACAACTGCAGTGAAAACTGGAGAGGAAGATATGGGAAGAATCTTTTCCAAAAAAGAGTTACAAAGAACCAACCAATATATGAAAAAATGTTTAAAGTCAATGATGGTTAGGGAAATGCATATTGAAACAATGAGATAACACTTTACACCAGTAAGAATGTCATATTAGAAAAGACAGAAAATATACTGAAAACTATGAGTCATTATTCAAGGAAATAGAAAATGATACCAAGAAATGGAAAGACATCCCATGCTCATGGATTGGAAGAATAAATATCATCAAAATGAATATTCTCCCCAGAGCCATATACAAATTTAACGCAATACTTATCAAAGTTCCAGCAAGCTTCTTTCAGAGAATAGAACAAAAATTACAATCATTTATCTGGAACAAGAAAACACCCAGAATTGCCAAAGGATTCTTCAGGAAATGAAACAGAAATGGAGACATCACACTCCCAGATCATAAACTATATTATAAGGCTATCAACATCAAAACAGCCTGGTACTGAAACAAAAATAGGCACACAGACAAGTGGAACAGACCTAAACCCCCACACCTATGGACATCTAATCTTAAAGAGGCCCAAAGTATTAAATGGAGGAAAGAGGCGCTCTTCAATAAATGGTGCTAGGAAAACTGGGTTGAAACATGCAGAAGAATGAAACTGAACCTTAACTCACTGAAAACAAAAATCAACTCCAAATGGATCAAGGACCTGGATGTTCGACCAGAAACTATCAGATACATAGAGGAAAACATTGGTGGAACACTGTCCCACCTAAACCTCAAGGACATCTTTGATGATACAAACCCAATTACAAGGAAGACTATAGCAGAAACAAATCAATGGGACTACATCAAATTGAAAAACATCTGAACAGCTAAAGGAACTATCACACAAACAAGGAGACCTCTCACAGAATGGGAGAATATCTTCCCATGCAATAACATAAGACAAGAGACTAATCACCAAAATATATAAAGAGTTCAGCAAACCTAGCAACAAAAAAGTAAATGACCCCATCTAAAAATGGTCAGAGGATAACAGAATATTCACTACAGGAGAGATCCAAAAGGCTAACAAACACATGAAAAATTTCTCCAGGTGGTTTATTATCAAAGAAATGCAAGCAAAAACAACATTGAAATACCACCTCACTCTTTGAGAATGGCATACATCAAAAATGACAGCAGCTACAAATGCTGGAGAGGCTGTGGAGACAGAAGAACCCTTCTGCAATGCTGGTGGGAATGTAAATTGGTCCAGCCTCTTTGGAGAGCAGTCTGGAGAATTTTCACAAGGCTTGACATGAACCTTCCATATGATCCAGTTATTTCTCTCTTGGGGATATACCCTAAGGACTCCGTAACACCCAACCAAAAAGATATTTGTACACCTATGTTCATAGCAACAGTTTATAATAGCTAAAACCTGGAAGGAACCCAGGTGCCCAACAACAGATGAGTGGCTTAGAAAGCTGTGGTATATATACACAACGGAATACTATACAGCTATTAAGAACAATTAACCCACCTTCTCTGACCATTCTTGAATGGAGCTAGAAGGAATTATATTAAGTGAGCTAAGTTAAAAAGATAAAGATGAGTTTGGGATGATCCCACTCATCAACAGAAGTTGATTAAGATCTGAAAGGGAAACAGATCAAATTGTAAGTAGGGCACCAAAGTAAAAACCCTGTGGTGAGGGGTAGACATTTAGCTTTCTGAGCCAGTGTGTGGGGGGGTGGGAGTGGGTGGGAGGGATGGGTCACAGTCTTTTGGTGGTGGGAATGGTGTTTATGTATACTCCTAGCAAAATGTAGACATATAAATCAGTAGTTAATTAATATGAGAGGGGGAAAATCAATTGTATGTCTCAAAGTTTTTCAAAACACAAACTACTGAATCTTTTTAATATGTAGGCTGTGTACTTGATATGCAGATTTTCTCAAAAGCCTAGACCAAGTAGATTAGAAGCATCCAATAGCAAAGCTATATACAAGATACTGGATACTGTACAGCAAACCCTAACAAAAAGACTTTTCAAAGTTAACCCAATTACCAAATAATGTGATGATAACATTAACTATCGATTGTCTTTTTGAACCGTAAGACAGCAGGAACCTCACATCTCCACTATAGAGCCCTTACTTCCCCCAGTCCTGGAACCCTTGGATAGGGCCCACTTTCCCGTATGCCTCTCCCAATCCATACCAAATAATATTGCATCCGTCGATCACAACCTAACCAACGCAACAATTGCCACCTCAACATGCTTCACCTCAGACTGTGTCCAGAGACTTCACGTGTGGAATGACTACCCTTCCGCTTCATTACTCGGGTGAGACCTTTCCTTTTATAGTACACACTAATTTCATCTCAGTTGGTTCACTATCTAACAAAGTCTCAAAACCTAGATATACACCAGTTTCTGTGAGAGAGAGTTTATGTTCATACGTATCCGTAAACTACTGCAAAATATATACCTGAAAGCACTAGAGTTTGCAGTGAGTACCTCCCTAACACTTCCTCTCCACTATTCCAAGCTTTCGGACCATGATTGCTCAACAATTTGTTTGGCTTCATATGTTAACTCTCTTTTCAATAACCAGGTTCCAGATGCCATCAGGATGCTGGCCAGGCTTCCCTGGATTGAAGACCCCACCAATGTGTCCTGCAGCTCAGCTTCCCCAGAAACACACCCTACTAGGGAAAGAGAGAGGCAGATTGGGAGTATGGACCGACCAGTCAACGTCCATGTTCAGCGGGGAAACAATTACAGAATCCAGACCTTCTACCTTCTGTAACCCTCGATGACCCTGGGTCCATGCTCCCAGAGCGAAAGAGAATGGGAAAGCTATCATGGGAGGGGGTGGGATATGGAGATTGGGTGGTGGGAATTGTGTGGAGTTGTACCTCTCTGTCCTATGTTTTTGTTAATGTCTCCTTTTCTAAATAAATAAATGAAAAGACAGAAACAGCAACTACTTGAGAGACTGTGTGGGGAACGGAACTCTCCTGCATTGATGAGGGGTATGTACAACCCCTGTGAAGAGCAGTATGGAGATTCACCAGAACTGTATAAATGGAGTTTTGACCTTATGACCCAACAATCTCTCTTCCATGGGAAACAAAAACATATATCCAAAAAACACCTATGCACAACAATGTTCGTATAAGAACAGTTTGTAATAACCTAAACTTGTAAGCAACACAATTCTGCCAAGCCATAGGAATATTAACTTGAATAAACCTTTTTGCTCTGTGAGCCTCAGTTTCCTCATTTTAAAAATGGGTGTAGGCACATGTATATGTCAAGACTGCATTTTGATAGTCATTCCTTGCCCACTTTTAGAAGTGTAAAATCTAATATAAAATATGGGTGCAGGAATGTCTATATTTGTTCGTATGCACCTTGCATGGTACCTAGTGCAGTCAAAGACATAGACTGAGTGGTGCCTTGTTCACTTCAAACCCTTATTCTCTAAGCTCTCACTCTTTATATGGTCTTCAGATATACTTACCCTTTCATTCCCAGCCATCTTTTCCTAATCAAGTCGCCTTTAAGCTCCTGAAGCAAGTCCCATTGTTATCACTACACTTAAGTTGTGAAATCAAGGACAGGTACTAGGAAAGAATGTTAGCAAGATCAGGGAATGTATGCTGGATACTGTTGAGTATATATGTGTGTGCTGGCACATAAAGATATAGGTGTGAATGCCTGAAATGGGACTAGGGATGACAAGGACATGGTAGCTTGGAAGACCCAGTGGTAGAGTGAGTGAGGATGGCAGTAAACTCACTATCCAGGAGAAAAAGAATGGTTATTGAACCTCTCATTTATACCAGGCACTATACTTTTCATTTTTTTTCACAAGGGTTGTGTCAACATCAAATAACCCTTGTAAGGTATAAGCAGCATTATGTTCCCAGATAGAGATCTGGTAAGCCAGGAAATTTGTCTTGGAATACAAAAGAACTTCAACTGAGACTTCCAAGTCTGTTTACTTTCCACTCTAGCTCTGTTGCAAAGGAAGAGGAAACCATGGGGTCTAGTGGCTACAATGTGAAGGAGAGTCTGTTGAGTAGTTTAACGGACATTGCAGAAATGAAAGCTGTTGAATAGAAGAGGGTATGTATTTCAGAAAGACTGGATAGAGAAAAATGATGTCAGGAAGAAGTGAAGAACAGAAGGCTTTAGGGTGCAGGGTTAGGTCTTAGAGGCAATCCCCTCTACTCCCAGGCTACTGTGAACTGTATGGGAGTCCACTTATCCTGTCTTGTTCCTGGGATTGCAGACCTTACCAGGAAAGGCCTTAAAGAGAATCTGGGTTGCCTCAGTGTCAGTGAGCAAGTGTTACAGAATCCATCTGGTTCTCCATATATTTCTTATATGCTCTCACTACTTTCTGCCCCTTTTTCTTGTCTCCTGAGTCTAAAGAAAGTCTAACTAGGAGACTCATACACATCCTGGAAAAAAAAGTTTTGGTTAATGATATCTCCAATGTTTTCAAGATAAAGATCACAAGGTATTGATGATTTATTCTTTATAGAAGGGCTTCTTCCAACCAGACAGACACTTTACATCAGTCAGATGTCCATGCGATTGGATCACTTTCCTCCCACTGACTCACTACCCTCTGTAAAACCTGAACCCCAACAAGAACGCAAGATGGATTTTTTGAGATATGCATCTGCCACCATCTCAGGTTTTACTAGAACCCAATCATGCTCTTGGATAGTTGACTGTTCCAAGTGGCAAGCAATAAACCTTCCATCCTGTATCAGATTTTGGATAAGTCAGACAGAAGTAACTGAGTACCTGTGGCACTTTAATTCTCTCAGTTCCCAATTGGTAATAGTTGGCTGAGGAAATGAACCAGGGCTACCTGATCACTTTACTGAGAGTGGTAACAACCACCAGATGTGTACCAGGTGCTTGCCTCTAACTGACTCTATAAAGGGAATTTTCACAACTGCCAAGACCTCTTTGTATCAGGGAATATCTTTTCTTTTCTCGTGAGGCACCAGCTTCTTTTGTAAGAATAGATTAGACAAATATAGGGACCTGCACAGGGATCCAGGTTGAATCCCCGTCTCCCCAGCTACAGGGGGTTTGCTTCACAGTGAAACAGGTCAGCAGGTGTCTTTCTCTCCCCCTCTCTGCATTCTTGTCCTCTCGTGATTTCTCTCTGCCCTATCCAACAATGACTACAACAGCAACAAAAATAATAATAACAGTAAATAACAAGGGAAACAGAAAGGGAAAAAATAGCTTCCGGGAGAAGTGGATTTACAGTGCAGACACTGAGCTTCAGCAATAACCCTGGAGGTGAAAAAAAAGGAGGGATCTGTTAGAGGACAGTAACTATAGGGGAATCCAAGGATTTTCTAATTATGATCCCAGGTGATGAAGGACCCTGATAGTCAAAATGACTATCACTATTTGACCAGCTGTTTAGGCCTTGATCTATAACTTTTTTGGAAAACAGCCAAGCTAAAACGGAATTGGATGGTCCTGTGTGTTAGAAAAGATCTCACTAAACCAAAGGAGTTGAGGGTCTTTGCATCAGGGATATAGACATTATTTATCTACTTTTTTGTAGAATATTTTCCTTTTGGGGATCAGGATGATATTACCTTATAGAGCATGTTCCCTCGTCTTCACTTTTCTAGAAGCGTTTGAAACAATGAGTTATAGTTCTTTGAATGGCTTAGAGAAGTCATTAGTATAGCCATCTGGAACTGGGCTTTTGTTCTTGGGAAATCTTGTGATTACTTTTTAAATTTATGCACTAGTCATTGGCCTGTTGAGTTTATTTACTTGTTCTTGTATCAAGGTTGGCAGTTCATATGACTCTTAGAATGTGTCTATTTATTGTAGGTTGTCAATTTATTTCCATATAGATTTCCATAATAGTGTCACCTGATTCTTTGTATATTTATATCAGTTGTTATTTCTTCTCTCTTGTTTGTAGGTGATTTTTTTTGCCTCCAGAGTTATTGCTGAGGCTCAGTACCTGTACCACAAATCCACTGCTCCTGGAGCTATTTTTTTCCCTTTCATTGCCCTTTTTGCTTTATCATTCTTGTGGTTACTATTATTGTTGTTATTTATGTCATTGTTGTTGGATAGGACAGAGAGAAAAGGAGCGGAGAAGACAGAGAGGGGTAGAGAAATATAGACACCTGCAAGCCAGCTTCACTGATTGTGAAGCGACCCTCTGCAGGTGGGGAGCGGGGGGGGGGCTCTAACCGGGATCCTTACAACGGGTAATTATTGTACTTCATGCCATGTGCGCTTTAACTGGCTGTCCTACTGCACGGCCCCCTTATTTTATGATACTTTTTTTTTCTCTTAGTTTATTTTATTTATTCTTCAAAGTACCAGTCTTTGGTTTCCTTAAGCTTTCTGATGTTTTCTTTTTCTTCTATTCCATTGATTTATGGTCTGATTTTTTCTGTTTCCTGCTAGTTTTTAGTTATTTTTGTTGCTCCTTTTCTAGTTGGTTCAATAGGATTTGTGTCCCCTGTTTTTGGAATTAAGTCTTCAAAGATGTTTCTAAAGTAGGCATGAAGTGTTTTGACAACATTTTCATCTATGCATTTGATGATTTAATGCCCAAGTTTTCTTTGTTTTTAATCTATTTGGAGTTGACTTTGTGTGTTTGGTGGTCCTATTTCATTCTTCTGCATGTCCCAACCCAATTCCCCAGCACCGTTTATTAAAAAAAATCTCTCCACTTAACATTCTGGGTTGCCTTGTCATAAATCAGATGCTTGTATGTGTGGTGGCTTATTCTGGGCTTTCAACTCTGTTACATTTATCTATGTTTATCTTTTTGTTCCAGTACCACACAATACTTTGTGATATAATTCAAAGTCAGTGTGATGCTTCCATTTTTCTTAGGATTGCTTTAACAACTCTGAGTATTTTATAGTTACAGATGCAATTTCTGTTCTATTCTCTCACTAACTTTGGTGGTACTTTGATAGGGAATACCTTAACTCACTATATTTTTCTGGGTAGAATATTCACTTTAACAGTGTCAATTCTTTCATTCCAGGAGCATGGGGTATTCTTCTGTTTCTTTGTGTTTTTCTTCTTTAGTAATGACAGGATTTTCACTGCATAAGTGTTTTACCTGTGTTAAATTTATTCCTGGATAACTAGTCGTTTTTGCTGTTACTGTGAATTGGATTGACTTCTTGATTTCTTCTCCTTTTAGTTTATTACTTGCATAGACAAATACTACATATTTTGCATATGTTTTGTAACCTTGTTACATTTCTAGCAAGTCCATGAGTTTTCTGTTGGATTATTTTAAAATTTCCACGTATGCTGTCATATAACCTGTGCATCTTATTTAAAAGAGAAGCATGAAAAACTCTTGGTTAACCATGAAAGGCACAGAAATTGTTCTCAATAAATAAACATGAATTTTGTTAAAGTTCATCTTGCCCTAAGTGCCAAGGTAATGGGAGAGACTGAAAATAATTTCATGCATATTTATTGCTGGGGCCACAACAAATGATCCTGATTCTTAGATCAAGTGGGGACTAATGTCTTGGTGATCTTTACTAAGGAAGAGTACAGCAAGCTCTGAAACACAGAAGAATGATAGATGTCTTTCCAGGATTGAATTGTAATCATAAACTTTGATTTGTAGTCATAAACAAGTCAGGTCTGAATATACTCCTTTTTTGCCTCACCAGGCTTATAAGGAAGCAGGTAGGGATGTCAAAGGAAATACAATCACAGCCTCAAATTCTACTTTATTTCAGAGATAGGTATTCATTCTGCCAAGGACTTTTCGTTCTTCAGTAAATATCGCAATCTACCCCAAAATCCCCACAAACTGAAACATTCCCAACTATTTCTATCCCCAAAAGACACAGTTCCATTCTTCTGACTCCTTGAATATAAAAGAGCAGGTTCTAGCCAGAAAACCTGGTTCTAAGCTTTCTCAGTTATGATGAAGCCCTTTAGCAGCAATATACTGTAAGAGTTGCTAAAATGAAGTGAATCAAAGAAAGATGCTGGTGCACCTCACAGTAACCATGAGAAGCCCAGGACCCAAAGAAAGGACCAATTCCCCTAAAGTCTCTGGCTCCACTGATTCTTGTAGTTTTCTAGCAAGATTTTCCAGAGATTTTTGTTTCTTATTTTATTGATTCAATTATTATCAACAAGTTTGTTTGACAAGAGACATACAATTCCACAAAATTCCCATTAGCTTTCCTATTATTAATCCCTCTGGGAGTATTGGACCCAGGATCATTATAGGGAGCAGAAGGTGGAAGGTATGGCTTCTATAAGTGCTTCTCCTCTAGACATGGGTATTGGCAGACCAATCCATACTCCCAACTTGTCTTTATCTTTCCCTAGTGGAGCAGGGCTCTGGAGACGTGGGGCTTCAGGACACATTGGTGAGGTCATCTGCCCAGGGAAGTCATGTTTGGTGTCATGGTAGCATCTGCAATTTGGTGATTGAAAAGCATTAAGATATAAAGCCAAACAAACTGTTTAATAATCAGGAACCTAAAGGTAAGAATATAGAAGGTGAGATTTGCTGTTTCCATTCTTGAAAAAAAAAAGTTAGGAAAAATGTAAGAATATAACAGATGAGAATTGGGGTCTTCATGTTGGAAGGTTCTAGGAAATATGTTTTATGTACATTTCACTGGGCCCATGAATTTAACAACTTTTGCCTGAGCCCAATAGCTACCATGCAGGTGGGATAAAGGTATTGTCTGGAGACAATACCTGGAGTGTTAGAGTTGGAAATACGACTAGAAAGCTGAATTAGGGCAGAGAATAGCTCCCAAATATGGGAATAGTATATAAATACCATTAACTGTAATCTCCATCCATCTGACCTAGGACCCATATTAAGCACAGGAGCCTATGTAACCTCTGCATCCCTATAGGTCTGAGCTTGCATTTAATGGGCATAGCTAGGAATTCTAGGCTGCATTCATTTCAGGTCCAGTTGTCTTTGAGATTTTTTTTTTTTTATATTCCAATAAGCTACATGAGGCTTCACTGAGTCAAGTTAAACTTGCACTGAAGGGAAGGGTAATGGGCTTTGTAGAAACTTGGTCTACATTTGTCCTGACTGGAAGATTGAGTCTGTCTGCAGTACTTACTAGTAAGTGGAGACTCTGTTTTTTCAATAATTGAAATCAGAAGTCAAGAAGTTATTCCTGACTTTTAGTTTTCTGTTTTTCCATGTCCCCAATGTCTGTTTTTTTTTCTTTCAAGATTCACACAGAATTCATTCCTATTTCTATCATACTACCCACTAAGTCCTTTCTATCATCTCTCACTAGAGTGACTGTGATTCTCTCAACTCTTCCTATTGCCACCCTTGTTTTCCACTAATTTACTCTCAAAATAGAAGCTACAAATTATTTCTGCTTGAATATTTGGTAGCTTCATGTATTACTTGAGCTTTTGTGAAAGTCCACAAGAATCTGCCTCACTTTACCCATTCTGACCACATCACCCATTCTGACCACATCACCATTCCAGCTACACTGCCTACACTGGTGCCCTTGTTATCCCTCAGGCATACTCCTACTTTGGTGCTCTGTCCATCCCTTCTAATTTCTACATGATTTCTCTTTCACACCCTTTAGATATTTTAAAATTTATTTTTAACTTATTTCGGGATTAATGGTTTACAGTTTACAGTAAAATATAATAGTTTGTACCCTCATAACATTTTTCAGTTTTCCACATAACAATTCAACCCCCATTCTGCCATAATGTTCCATGACCTGAACCGCACATCCACCCACACACACCCCCAGAGTCTTTTACTTTGGTGCAATACCCCAATTAGGTGTTCTTACTTAAATGTCAGTGAGATTTTCTGTGAGCATCTCTCAGAGATGACAACACACACAGCTATTACTAATCTATTATACTTGATACCATTTTTCCTCTCTACTCACGCTTGGCATACCATTCATCTATCATTTTGTTATCATTTATTATTTGTCTATCCTCACTATGTGGAAATCCAACAAGCGCAAGGATTTTTGATAGCTGTGGTCAATACCATATTTCCACATCAGGATTATATTTAATACAAAGTCAATGAGTAAATGTTGAAATAATTTGTTAGTGAAACCCTTCAAATCACATGAACTCTTCTGTCAAAAATGAAACTGTGAGTCCCATGAGGCAAAGACTGGGTGACTCAATATACAAGGAGTCTGAGACTTTGTAGGTACTCAGTATTTATTTGTTAGGCATACAAGAGGTAAGCTTTTTAGAAAACATTCTATTAAATTAATGAACTGTATTAAATTAGTAGGCAGGACTGGCCCAGTGTGTTTTTCTCATTGTTGCTTGTGAGCTCCAGCCTCATGGCTAAGCCAAGGTTGAATCCCCAGACTGCTAATATCCAAAGTGGATTAGTGTGTCAGTTGAAAAGACAAAATAAAGCAAGGCAAAACAAAACAAACCTCTCTGTAATTACATTGTACCCTTATTTCATTTTTTATGTTTCTTTCTCTCATAAGTACTCTTTCTCTCATAAGTACTCTTTCTCGACTGCTGTTTCTCTATCCATTATATCCAGAAATATGAAAATAACTTCACGGAGTGGTAACTGGAAATTCAGAGTTAGTCATGACATGGAGAGTGAGGGATGGGTAGTGAGTGAGCCCTAAGGATTTCTGGAGGAAAGATAGTTTAAAAATATGGTAACATAAGGAATAAGTAGGCAGACAATGAATGGACAGGCCACAGTAGGCATTCTTACTAAGGGTACATGAGTGAAGGTGAATATAGATACCAGATTTCAAAAAGTTGCATACAGCATGTTGAGCCAGTCTTCCTTAAATTGGTCTTCTTCTGAATACTAGTTAGTTGGTATGCTTCTAGATTCTGCTTGTGAAGCCTTCTGTTTTTACCATCATATTGGGTTTGCTTGAGTTGCTTGCTATGTGTTTTTTTTACACGTCCACTGTTGGCTGGGCAGCCCCTGCCTCCGGGATATTGGTTTGGTCTTCTCTCCTCTGCTTCTGGGACAATTGGTTTAGTCATTGCTGGTTCGTGCTTCTTCCTTCTCCCCACCCACTACTGTACATATTTCCTTTGTTCCTGACTCTTCCGCTGGAGGAGAGGGATGCAGGACAGAATTGGGTTGTGATGAGATTAGATTACTTTGTTGAACTGCTTCCCCACTCGTGAATAAAGATTGAACTGCGTTCTCAGCTCAGCCATGAGTCATCTCTATCTCCCACCTGCGAAGCCAGCCTGGCAAAAATGACACTAGATCATATGAGAAAGATGGGGTAACAGAAGATTCTGTCAATCCCTCTACACAGCATAGAAATAAGTACCATTCAGTCCTGCAATAAAGACAGAATCCCCTGTTATGTGCCCTTGGTTTGTTGCCAAATGCTAATGTTGATAACAATAATTAAACAGTGAAGAAGGGGGTTCAAATATCCATGATCAGTCTCAGTTCCTTATCCAGACCAAGATGGAAACAGCCTGACAAGCTATTTCTGTGAACAATGCTGAAGGGGCACTTTCCTACACTGTGCTAGCCAAACAAGGCCCCAAAGTTCATTAAAAGGAAGATGCAGCTGGTGTCCCTCATAGGCTTAGAGAAACAAGCTCACACACTGGCACATAATATCTTGACCTGGCTGCTTGAATGCATCAATTTGAACACCAGGAACATTTTGTTCAGAAGACTTTAATGGGGTGGATTTGATATAAAGAAATTTTTGCAAGGTCTTAACATTAAACTATCAAATTGTCAGCTAAAATATATGATTGTTATCCAACTAGCATTGTTTTATTGGTAATCCCCAACTAGCATTGTTTTATTGGTAATCCCCAGCTCTCATGGGAATTAATGGAAGAATTTAAAGAGAAAGTTAAGAAATGTTTGGAAGCTATTTGCCTAACTAAAAAAAAAATCTGATTTTACATTGTGTAGTAACTACAGAAGAGTGGATCTCTTAATTTTCTGTATTAGAATATGGTACATGGGATGGTGGACCCTGCTTATGTATTAAAAAAAGAAAAGAAAAAAAATGCTGCTATGGTCTTGCATTGAATCACAGGACACACAGGCATGTGTCTACACAGTGACACAAAAAATCAACTTCAGGTACAAAAAGCAGTACTTGTGCAGACCATAGAACCCTGCACAAAGTCTCCATCAGAGCTGAAGTCATCAAAAAACAAGATTAATTAGTGAGTTAGGAATGAATTTTTAAAATAGCATTTGATAATAATATGCATATACTTTATCTGAAGGTTTAATGTTGTCTTGATCAAAAATCTCACTCACTGGTCATATAATTCCATGGTTGGGGAATTCCACTGGCCCAGTATTTGTTGGAACTGGACTGTGTGGTAAGCACATCAGTCAAGGGACAAGCACTGAGACAAGGCTGTACTTACAGACCTTCACAATGAAGATACTGAATTAGCTGATTCCCTGGGAGCTTCTGGAGCCAAGGGGATGCTTCAGATATGGCTCAAGAGCTAGCCAATGATCATCCTGTAAACCTCCTACAGACCAGTGTGCTTGGTCCCACAAACATGGGTGACAGGACATATGTTGTTGATGCTCTGTATGACCTTTGCAAGACCCTGGGAGTAAGATTTGTTTCAATCAGGTACTTGCCCTGTGTATTGAGAAATCTCTATCTGTTAGAGAGCAAAGAACAATCCTCTTCCAGCTAAGGTTGTGGAGAGAAAGGAGAAAGTGAGGAACTGGGTTTCAGAATGAAATAACTCCTCAGGTCAAGTCTTCTAAACAGACCCCACCATATTATGTGGGGAGAGGATCTCTGGTCACTGGAGCTCAAAAATCTTTGTACACAACTATTCCACATCCTATCTCTTTAATTGCTAAAGGGGTATCCACAACCAGAGTTGACTCTACTGAAAGGTATGGGCCAGGAAAATGGAAGTTAGTGTTTTTCAATCCTTTCTCCACCTCCCCACAAGGAAGGAAGGTAACGAATTTGAGTGGTGATAGAAGACAATTCCTACTGCTGTTCCCGAGAACACATTGTGTATCTGTTTTATAAAACAGTCTGGCAGTTCCACAGAAAGGCGTAGTAACTCCCTTCTGATGCAACCATTACAATACTCATATTACACCCAAGGGGAAAAATGAAAATGTTGTGCATACACAAATACTTATACAGGATTTTTACAGTATATTTATTTATTCCTATTTGTACTTTTTTTAATGTTGTAGTTACTGTTGTTGATATCATCATTGTTGGATAGGACAGAGAGAAATGGAAGAGGAGAGGAGTTGAAGAAAGAGAGAAGAGAAAGAAAGACACCGGCAGACCTGCATGACCACCTGTGAAGTGAAGCCCCTGCAGATGGGGAGCTGGAGGCTCGAACTGGGATCCTTATGCTGGTCCTTGCTTTTTGCACCACCTGGCGCTTAACCTACTGCACTACCGCCCGACTCCCAGATTTATTCTTACTAGTTAAGAAATTTTTTTAAAAAGTCCATCAAGGGTTGAATAGATAAATAAAGAATGTCGTAACCACATATTGGAATATTATTCAACAACAACAAAAAAGAAATAAAGTGTCAATAACTCTTCAAATATTGTGCAGGGAGTCAGGTGGTAGTGCAGTGGGTTAAGCACACATGGAACAAAGCGCAAGGATGGTATAAGGATCCCCGTTTGAGCTCCCAGCTGTCCACCTGCAGGGTAGTCGCTTCACAAGCGGCGAAGCAGGTCTACATGTGTCTTTCTCTCACTCTCTCTGTCTTCCCCTCCTCTCTCCATTTCTCTCTGTCTTATCCAACAATGACTACAACAATAATAACTACAACAATAAAGCAGCAAGGGCAACAAAAGAGAATAAACAAACACATAAATAAAATATTATGCTAACCTTATCAAAGAAGGAATATAAAAACTGAAAAAAGGCTCAGAGACTGACATACTTTAATGACGAATCTTTAGTCACTACAGACCACCCCATCAGCTGGTGCTCTAGTTGGGGAGTCCTGAGAGTCCCAAACAGACATGATGGGCTTAGACCTCAAATAAATCTCTCTCTTCATTGTTACTGGTCATCTCTATCATGAACAACACGTGGGATACTATATTTCAATCAAAAAGATGATTTTGTTATGAAATGGATGGAACTGGAGATTGTTATGCTTAGCAAAATAAAGAAGTGAAAGACTGGAGTATTTCACTAATGTGGACTCTAGAGAACTGAATCATATGAACTTCAAAAAAAAAGGAGAGAGAGATAAACTGCCCCAAATACTTTAACAGTAGTGGTCCAGTTAGGTTGCACAGTGGTTAAAGCATTGGATTCTCAAGCATGAGGTTCTGAGTTCAATCCCCAGCAGCATATGTACCAGAGCGATGTGTGGTTCTTTCTCTCTCCTCCTATCTTTCTCATTAATAAATAAATAAATTCTAAAAAAAAATTTTAAACAAGACTTTAATGGTACATACTTAGGAGCAGCTACTACCAGTCCAGCAGTTTTCTACTTGACACACCAACTCTGGTCTGAGTTTTACCAACAAAAGCTCAGATGAAGAGAAAACCACCTAAAACTCACCAATGTGAGTCTCCATTACTGCTAGCCCTCAGAGGATGGAACAGGAACAGGGAAACCCTATACTGATGTCTTAGAGCAGCGAAATAGCCGGGTGACTCAGGAGAAAATGTACACTTCCAGTGGTCCAGATGTGTGGCTATATAGTAAGAACCTTTCCAAATTGTCCTTCTTATAAATCAGGAAACATGGTGATTAATTGCCTCAGAACCCACCAAAGAAAGGCAGGATTTACTCAGAATCTTACATTATCAAAGAGTGCTGCTCTGCTTGGCTTGGCTTTTGGTGGTAGAGCAGGGGATTAGAGTTGAGAGACATTGGACACTCAGGGCATAGAAGTCTCATTGCATAGCCATTGTGCTTTCTATCCCCTAGTCCAACACTCAAGCTTTCAATATTCAGAATGATTAAGTTAAAAATCTACTTATAGCTAAAAAAAGAACTCTCAGGCTCCCTGCAGGAAACGTAAATAGTATAACAATATATTAGTAATTAACAGCCACTATGCTTCACCTCAGGGACTGATATAACATTGCAACAACTGTTAATTTCCACAACTGTGAACCTTACCTAGACACAAGTCAATTCAGGCAAGTGGGATCAGTGGATTGAAAATACTGAGAGGGACTTTATAACACACCAAATATAATGGTGAAAACAAGAAGAAACATTGGAGAAATGAACTAGGACAAAAGTGCATATAAAAGCCCCCCAAATTAGAAGTGCGTAAGAATGAAAACAAAATCCAAACACTAATTGAAGCAAATGTTGGTATGCTTTTAAATTCTGCTTCTAAGACCCCTTCTGTTTCATTGGTTTAATCCCCCCCTGTATTAATCCCCCACTGTATTCTATTTACAAAACCACTGTTAACTAAGCATCACCCTGCCTCCAGGTTTAATCCTCACTTTTTTGCACGCTTTTTCCTTCTCCCCACCCCCTACCCTACATACATCATCTTCGGACCTGACACTTCCGCCTCAGGATATATAAGGACTGTGATTAGAGATAGCTTAGATTACGCTGCATTCCACATAAATAAAGACTGAACTGCGTACCACTCAACTATGAGTCCCTGTTCTTCTCTCTCTCCCGCCTGTGAAGCTAGCCTGGCTTAAAGGAGTGAGAAAAGTTTTTGAAAGCAATATAATCAGAAATGAGGAAACAACAAATGAGACTTTGAGAAAAATATTATCTCAAGATAGTCAGAGAGCTTCAAGCTTAAATAGCTGAGATAAGAGCATAAATAGCATGAAAAGCTAATACAGTATCTGAACAGTGTAACAAAATAGTTGTGCAACAGAAAATAGTGGGGGGGAGAGGAATGAAGCAGAAAAAGTTAGCAAGATCAAGGATGAATTAGATAAGACTAAGAAAAAAGTAAGAGAACTAAAAAAGACATTAAAAGATACAGAAAACAACAGACATATGGGATGGGAAGTAGTAAATTCATATAGGTTTACCAGAGGAAGAGAGAGGAAGGAAAAGAAAACATTCTACAGGACATAATAGTCTAGAACATTTCTACTCTAAACAACATAAAGAACATAAAAGTTCAAGAATTACAGAGTCCCAAACAGAATTTACGCAGACCTAAAGACACTGACATATTTAGAATGAAAAGGTGTAAGGATAGAGAAAGGATTCTGAAGGCTGCAAGAGAAAAAACAGAATCACTCGCAGAGGAAAACCTATATAAGATTAGCATCAGATTTCTCCACACAAACACTAAAGTCCAGAAGAGAATGGCAAGATAACTATGGAGTTCTCAAAGAGAAAGGCTTTCAACCAAGACTGAAGTTTCATACTAGAATGTCATTCAGAATAGATGTAGGCATAAACACCTTCTCAGACAATTAACAGTTGAATGAATCTACTATTACAAAGCTTGCCCTGCAAGACGTTCTTAAAGGTCTCCTATAAACAACCACACTGTCATACCACTTAAAACCACACCATCAGAACACTTAAATGTTTGGAATGCGTTTGTTAGCCTTTTGGATCTCCTCTGAAGTGAATGTCTTGTTCATATCGTCTGCCTATATTTGGATAGGGTCATTTGCTTTTTGGTGCTAAGTTTGCTGAGTTCTTTGTATATTTTGGTGATTAGACTCTTGTCTGATGTATGTGAAGATCTCCCATTCTGTGAGGGGTCTCTTTGTCACTTCAGATGAGATCCAAAAGGCTAACAAACATATGAAAAACTGCTTCAGGTCGCTGATTGTCAGGGAAATTCAAATAAAGACAACATTGAGATACCACCTCACTTCTATGAGAATGGCATACATCAAAAAGGACAACAGCAACAATTGTCAGAGAGGCAGGCTGTGGCGACGGAGGAACCCTTCTGCACTGCTGATAGGAATGTAAATTGGTCCAGCCTCTCTGGAGAACAGTCTGGAGACCTGTTTTTAATTATTTAATATTTAATTAATATGAGAGGGGAAAAATTGATCATATGTCTAGAACTTCTTAAAACACACTTTTTAAAAAAGATTTTTATTTATTTATTAATGAGAAACATAGGAGGAGAGAGAAAGAGCCAGACATCACTCTGGTACATGTGCTGCCGGGGATTGAACTCAGGACCTCATGCTTGAGAGTCCGATACTTTATCCACTGCGCCACCTCCCGGACCACCAGACTAAGTCTTTTTAATACATAGGCTGTCTTTGATATGTTGACTCTCCCAAAATCCTAGACCAGGGAGCACAGAGGCAACTGGTAGCACAGCTATATACACGATGCTGGGTATTATACCCTAAACCCTAACAAAGGGACTTTTCAAAGTTAACCCAATTACCAAATACTGTGATGATAACAATATCCATTGACTTCTTGAACACTAAGACAGCAGGAACCTCACATTTCCACTATAGAGCCTATATTTACCCCAGTCCTGGATCCTTAAGGTGGGGCCCACTTTCCTGCATGCTTCTCTCAATCCAAATCAAATACTATTGCATCCACAGATTACAAACCAATCAACGCAACGAGTGCCACAGCAACATGCTTCACTTCAGACTGTGTCCAGAGACTTCAGGTGTGGAATGACAACCCTTCAGCTTCATCACTCGGGTGAGACCTTTCCTTTCATAGTATTCTCTAATTCCAGTCCAGATGTTCCAATAAAGTCCCCAAACATATAGTCCAGGTCCCCTGATATAGAGCCTATGTTCATACTCCTCCATAAACTAGGGAAAAATATATACCTGAAAGCTGATGTACAGAAGAGCCTGCAGGGAATACCCCCCAACACTTCACCTACACTATTCTAGTCTTTAGGTCCGTGGTTGTTCAACAATTTGTTTGGCTTTGTATTAACTTTCTTTTCAGCCACCAGGTTCCGGATGCCAGCACGATGCCAACCAGACTTCCCTGGACAGACAACCCCACCAATGTGTACTGGAGCTCCACTTCCCCAGAGATCCACCCTAGTAGGGAAAGAGAGAGGCAGACTGGGATTATGGATCAACCAGTCAAAATCCATTTTCAGTGAGGAAGCAATTACAGAAGCCAGACCTTCCACCTTCTGCAACTCACAAGGACCCTGAGTCCGTACTCCCAGAGGGATAGAGAATGGGAAATCTATCAGAGGAGGGTATGGGATATGGAGATTGGGTGGTGGGAATTGTGTGGAACTGTACCCCTCTTATCCTATGGCTTCGTTAATGACTCCTTTCTTAAATAAAAAAAAATAATTAAAATAAATAAATAAATAAATAAATGTTTGGCATAATGACATTAAAATATCTTGTCTATAACCTTGATAAATGTCAATGTCTCAGTTCTCCTATTAAAATGCACAGAGTAGGAAGATGAATCAGAAAACACAACTGAACCATGTGCTGTCTGAAGGAATCCCACCTAACTCAACAACGACAACAACAAAACACAGAGTCAAAGTGAAAGGATGGAAAACTATCATTTAATCCAATGGAACAAAAAAGAGGGGTGACAGGAGCTACTATTTTCATATCTGATATATGTTAAATTATTAAACTCTGCACCCAATGAGAAGCCATCTAAATACACCAAACATCTACTGAAAGAGCTACAGATATACGTTAACAACAACACAGTAATAGTAGGGGATTTTTAACACTCCACTCTCTCAACATGACAGATCATCTAGGCAGAGAATCAAAAAAAAAATGAGGTAAGTGAAGAGATAGATAAACTAGGACTATTGGACATTTTCAGAGTCATTTCTCTGAAGAAAATGGAATAAACATTATTCAAGTCCACATGGGTCATTCTCAAGGACGGACCATATGTTAGGCCATACAGACAGTGCCAACAAATTCAAGAGCACTGAAATCAGCCCAAGCATCTCCTCAGGCCACAGTGGAATTAAATTAACACTTAACAACAGACAAAAACTAGTAAAAGTTCCAAAATATAGAAACTGAACAGTACACTATTTAACAAGTAGTGGGTCAAAGAAGAACCTAAGGAAGAAATCAGAATGTTTCGAGAATTCAATGAAAATGAAGACTTGAGCTCTCAAAATATTTGGGACACAACTAAGGCGGTACTGAGAGGGAAGTTCATAGCCATACAGGCAGACATTAGAGGACAAGAAAAAGTACAAGTACACAGTCTGACTCCACCTTAAAGCCTTAGAAAAAGAGTAAAAAAAGAAACCTCAAAGCAACAAGAATGACATAAATAGCTAAAATTATGGTAGAAATAAACAAAACTGAAAATAAAGGAATCATACAAAAGATCAGCAAAGCTAAATGTTGATTCTTCGAAAGGATAAAATGAACTGAGAAACACTTAGCTATCTTCCTTTTAAAAAGATGGAGAAGACTCAAATAAATTGAATTGTAAACTAAAAATGAAATATCACAACAGATGCTAGGCTAGTGTGGGGGTGCTTCTTCCTGGGTGCATACTCTCTGTGTTGGAGAGAACATGACCAGAGGCACCCTGGGCTGTTACTCACTCAGCGACACGAGGGAGATGACTCATGAACAGAGTTCATGGGGGTGAGGCAGTTTGATTCTTTATTGATCAGAGAGCCACGGCTTTGAAGAGTTGGACCCGGAAGTGACAAGTCGGAAACATAAATGGCTTGACATGATTTGGAAAGGGGCGGAGAAAGGCAAAAGGGCTGGGAAAAGTAGGAACTTCCTTACCAACTGTTGCGAGGGTTTTAACTGGTAAGATTAATAATACCCTACAGGCAGGGAGGGTCTTGAGGGTAGAAAGAATATATTTCAAAGGACTGGAATGGGTGTGGGGGGGTCTTTCAGGCAAAACAATGATTATGTAGATAGGCCATAGTGTCAGGAATACAGGGTGGAGCAGGCTTAATGTCTTAAGGAATGCCAGGCTCCTGGAAGCAGAAAAACACAGGGTGCTTTGTGAGGCAGGGAATCTGATAAGAGAGGGCAAATCTTGGGGTGTCATGTCCCTCCTTGCTCAACCTCTCAGAGAGACTGACAGGATAGATGTCCCCTCAAGTCAAGCCCTGCCAAGTTCAACCACATCCTTACCATTTCCCGACAAACAGACACTACAGAAATCCAAAGTATCGTGAGAATTCTGTGAACAACAATATGCCAACAAGCTGGAGAACCTGGAAGAAATGTATGAATTCCTAGATACCTACAAACTTCCCAGATTAGATGAAGAAAGTCTAGAAAATATGACCAGGCCAATAACAGCCAAAGAAAATGAAGTAGTTCTCAAAAACATTTCCAAATATTAATGTTATGGACCAGATACTTTTACAAATGAATTCTACAAAATCTTCAAGGAAGAGTTAATACCTCTACTTTTGAAGCACTTCTAAAAGATTGAAGAGACAAGAAAACTTCCTTACACCTTCTGTAAGTCACCAAAAAGCAGACATCCAGACTTTACTTTTACAAAAAGGTAAACTATAGAGCAATGATACATAGATATAGAGCAATGGACATAGATACTAAAATATTGAAGAAAATTCTAGCCAACCGGATACAACAATCTTAAAAAGATTGTTCATCATGACCAAGCGGAGTTTATTCCAGGGATGCAAGTTTGATTTAATTTTCATAAATCAGTCAACGTGATCCACCACATCAATAAAAGCAGGACAAAAGTTACATGAATATATCAATAGATGCAGAGAATGCATTTGACAAAATCCAATACCCATTCATGATAAAAAACCACAAAAATGGGAATAAATGGAAATTCCTTAAGATATTGTTGTCCATATATAGAAAACCTACATCCAACATCAATTCAATGGTTAAAAAGTGGAAACATTCCCCCCTCAGTTCAAGTACTAAACAGGGCTGTCCACTATCACCATTACTATTTAACATAGCGTTGGAAGTTTTGACATAGCAATCAGGCAGGGGCAAGGAATTAAATGGATACAGATTGGCAGCTAAGAAGTCAAACTCTCATTATTTACAAATGACATGATACTATACATAGAAAAACCTAAATAATCCAGTAGGAAGCCCTTGGAAATTATCAGGCAATACAGTGAGGTGTCAGGCTATAAAATTAACATACAAAAGTCAGTTGCATTCTTCTATGCAAACACTAAAGTATCAGAAGATTAAATTGAAAAATCTTTTATAACAGCAACAAAACAATAAAATATCTAGGAATAAAGCTAACCAAAGAATTGAAAGTGCCATATACTAAACATTATGAATAGGAAACTACTTGGTACTGGAACATGAATGGACATGCTGACCAGTGGAATAGAACTGGGAGTCCAGAAATAATCTCGCATACCATATCTAATCTTTGACAAGGGTGTCCAGACTATTAAATGGGGGCAAGGGGAGTTGAAACATGCAGAAGAATGCAGCTGAACTACTATATTTCACCAAGCACAAAACTAAATTACAAATGGATTAAGGACTTTGATGCTAGACAAGAAAATATCAAATATTTAGAGGAAAATATTGGCAGAACTCTTTTCTGTCAAAATTTTAAAGGAATCATCAATGATACAAATCCAATTACAAAGGAGACTAAATTAAAAATAAAACAATGGGACTACATCAAATTAAAAAGCTTCCACATAGCAAAAGAAACCACCATCCAAACAAATAATGGGAAAGGAATTCGCATGCCATGTATCACACAAAAGATTAATAAAAAAATATAAAGAATTCACCAAACTCAGTATTAAGGAAACAAATGACCCCATCCAAAAATGGGGAGATTATATGAACAGAATATTCACCAAAGAAGAGATCCTAAAGGACAACAAACATGAAAAAATGCTCCACGTCATTGTCAGAGAAATTCAAATAAAGACTGCCATTTAAGAATGGCATACATCATAAAAGGTAGCAGCAACAAATGCTGGAGAGGTTGTAGAAACAATGGAACACTCTTGAACTGCTGGTGGGAATGTAAATTAGCCCAACACCTGTGGAAAACAGGTTGGAGAACTCTCAGAAGGCTAGAAGTGGTCCTACCCTATAACCCTGCAATTCCTCTACTGGGGATATATCCTAAAGCAGCAAGTGCACCTATCCAAAAAAGATTTGTTTCTATCTATGTTCATAGTAGCATAATTTGATCTTTAAATATTTATTTTATTTATTTATTCCCTTTTGTTGCCCTTACTTTTTTTTTTATTGTTGTAGTTATTATTGTTGTTGTTGGATAGGACAGAGAGAAATGGAGAGAGGAGGGGAAGACAGAGAGGGGGAGAGAAAGACAGACACCTGCAGACCTGCTTCACTACTTGTGAAGCGACTCCCCTGCAGGTGGAGGAGCCAGGGCTTGAACCGGGGTCCTTATGCCTGTCCTTGAGCATTGTTCCACCTGCGCTTAACCCGCTGCGCTACAGCCCGACTCATAGTAGGAAAATTTGTAATAGCTAAAAACCTGGAAGCAACTCAGTTCATACTACTCAGCCTAAATGCCCATCAGCAGATGACTGGTTAACAAAGCTGTGGGATATGTATTTCACAGAGAATTTCTCTGTTATAATAATAAAACAAGACTGTGTGCTTTGGAACAAAATGAATGAAACTGGAAGTGATTATGCTTGGTAAAGTAAAAAGTTGAGAGACAACAACCAGATAATTTCACTCATCTGTGGAATCTAGAGAACTGATAAGCATGAACTTGCTAAGAAAAATAAGTGAGCAATCTGTTTCTAAGACTTGAGAAACTATGGTGGCTATTTCTGAAAGGTGGGAGGGTGGGAACATGAAACTTTGGTGGTGGGTGTGGTGTGGAACTATATCTTGTAATCCGAAATTTTGTACTCACTATAATGACCAACAAAGAATAAAAGGAATAAAAATAAAAACATTCACATCGTCATATCAAAAAAAACAAAAACTTCAGTGGTGGGTATAATATGGAACTATAACCCTTTAGTCTTGTAAACCATTATTGAACCACTAGTTAAAAAATAGAAAGAAAAAAGGACCAACATTTCATCATACTGCAACTACAATTTCTGCAAAAATATGTGTGTATATGTATGTGGCTAGCAGGCAGAGAAGTGAAAAAGAAGTATAACTCAGGGCTAAAGACATTTGTGCTAGCCAGCCACCAATACCATCTTGGCAAACATGCAATGGACCTTGGGAAGATGGATAGACTCTGAGGTCTTTTCAAATAAATGAATTTTTATTACATAGATTATTCTAAGAGAGACAGAGAAAGAAAGAGAGACTAGAACACAGCTTAACTTTGGTTTTGGTGTTACTGAGGATTAAACCTGAGAGACCACAGCCTCAGGTATGAAACTCTTTTATGTTGTCTCCTCTGCCCCAGACTTTAAGCCCTTGCTTCGGGAATTTCTCAGGGGAAGTAGGGTACTGAATCGTTCACAAAAACTCACTTGTGTGACAAAGAAGCTAGTCAACAGCTGGCCAATTAGCCCAATGAGGACAGTCTCTGTTCCCAGCCATTAAGGAAGAATGCTGAGAATTAAAACAGCACAGGAACCCAGATAGGAAAGTACAACTTCCCCCTGAGAAACACACAGAGAAAAACAGCTCCTGCACTGTTGGTTCGTAGGGAAATGAATGCTGTCTGGAACATTCTGAAGCTCCCAGTTACTTTTACAATGTTAGGCTCCATTCTGGGTCATCATCACCCAGCGCCTCTTTCCATCAGCTAGAACATATAAACAAAGGTAAACTCAGTGCTGTAGACACAGCGCCATCTCCTGACATAACAGCAGAAACCAAACTAGATGCACTAACAGAAAAACACTAAATCATAAAAATTTGGTTGTTTTACTGGTCCTCAAATGAGCGAAGGCTAGAATGTTCCTAACCATTACCATGGAATGTGAGCTCAGACTTACAAGGATACAGAGGGTACATAGGCTTATGTCTTAATTATGTATAAACATGGGCCCTAGGTCAAATCGATGGTTCTTTAAAATTTTTTATTTAAGAAAGGATTAATGAAAAAAACATAAGGTAGGAGGGGTACAACTCCACACAATTCCCACCACCCAATCTCCATAACCCACCCCTCCCATGATAGCTTTCCCATTCTCTAGCCCTCTGGGAGCATGGACCCAGGTTCGTTGAGGGTTGCAGAAGGTAGAAGGTCTGGCTTCTGTAATTGCTTCCCCGCTGAACATGGGCATTGACTGGCCCGTCCATTCTCCCAGTCTACCTCTATCTTTCCCTAGTAAGGTGTGTCTCTGGGGAAGCTGAACTCCAGGATACATTGGTGGGGTCTTCAATCCAGGAAATCCTCCTGATGGCATCTGGAATCTGGTGACTGAAAAGAGAGTTAACATACGAAGCCAAACAAATTGTTGAACAATCATGGACCCAAAGCTTGGAATAGTAGAGAGGAAGTGTTGGGGAGGTACTCACTGCAAACTCTAGTGTACTTCTGCTTTCAGGTATATATTTTGCAGTAGTTTACAGATACGTGTGAACATATGCTCTCTCTCACAGAAACTGGTGTATATCTAGGTTTTGGGACTTCGTTAGAAAGTGAACCACCTGAGATGAAATTAGAGTATACTATGAAAGCAAAGGTCTCACCTGAGTAATGAAGCTGAAGGGTTGTCATTCCACACGTGAAGTCTCTGGACACATATGCAATATGCATATGCAATATGGACTTCATATGCAATATTCCAGCCTTTACGTTCAAGATTATTCAACAATTTGTTTGGCTTTATATGTTAACTCTACTTTCAGCTACCAGGTTCCAGATACTACCATGATGCCAACTGGACTTCCCTGGGCAGACAACACCACCAATGTGTTCTGGAGCCCTGCTTCCCCAGATGAGTGACTGAGCAAGTTGTGGTATATATATATATAACAGAATACTACTCAGCTTAACCGATCTTGGATGGACCTTGAAAATTTCATGTTAAGTGAAATAAGTTAGAAACAGAAAGATGAATATGGGATGATCTCACTCTCAGGTAGAAGCTGAAAAACAAGATCAGAAGAGAAAACATAAGTAGAACCTGAACTGGAATTGGCATATTGCACCAAAGTAAAAGACTCTGGGGTGGGTGGGTGGGAGAATAAACATCCAAAAAGGATGACAGAGGACCTCATGGGGGTTGTATCATTATATGGAAAACTGGGGAATGTTATGCATGTACAAACTATTTTATTTACTCTTGCATGTAAACTATTAATTTTCCAATAAAGAAATATTTTTTAAAAAGCTATATTTGCAGAGACATTTTTAGATCATCTTGAACACTTTAATTCTATTATCAGAGTTTGATCATCTCGCAGATCTAATATATGAGTTTAGTCTAAAGCAAATATTTGTCTAGGGATTTAGAGAGCTTGAGATATTAAATCTATTCCCCCTTGACAACTCATATTAATAGTGATTTTTGAGAATATAAATCAAGAGGATTACAACTTCACACCTTTTCTTCCACCAAGAGACCTCCCCCTTCCCCATAAGTAACCATTAAAGATTTCCAATCTAAATATGGATTGTATTGTGTCTTATTGTTTGAGTATATGTGTTCAGTTCTCTAAATTCCACATAAATTCCATACTGTATCTTTAAAAAGGGCTATAAAATACATCAATAGTAACACAGTAATACTAGGAGACTTCAGCACCCCACTCTCACACATAGACAATTAAACTAAGCAGAGAATCAACAAAGAAAAAAGATAATTAATTGAAGAGCTGGATAGTCTAGATCTCCAGGAAACTGGAATATACATTCTTTTTGAATCGACATGGTACATCTTCAAGGATAGACCATATGTTAGGCCATAAAGACAGTATCAACAAATTCAAGAGCATTGAAATCATCCCAAGCATCTTCTCAGACCACAGTGGAGTAAAGCTAACTTTTAACAACAAACAGAAAATTACTAAAAGTCACAAAATTTGGAAACACAATAATATACTGCTGAATAACCACTGAGTCAAAGAAGAACTCAAACAAGAAAATCAAATGTTCCTGGAAAGAAATAAAAATGAAGATCCACACTACGAAAATATTTGGGACACATCTAAAGCACCACTTAGAGAGGAAACTCACAGCCATAAAAACACACTTTAGAAAACAAGAAATGTCCAAGTAAATGACCTTACTGCATGTCTTAAAGACTTCAAAGAAGAGAAACAAAGGAACTCTAAAGTAACCAGATGGACTGAAGTCACTAAAATTAGAGTGGAAATAAACAACATTGAAAATAAGAGAGCCATAAAAAATATCAATGAATCCAAATGTTGATTCTTTAAAAAAATTAAGCAATTGACAAACCCTTAGCCAGACTCACTAAAAAAGGTAATACTGACCCAGTAATTTATCTCCTAGGAATTTACCCTAAGGACTCTAACACCAAACCAAAAATATATGTGTACACCTATGTTTAAAGTAGCATAATTTGTAACAGCTACAACCTGGAAGCAACACAGGTGCCGAAGAAGAGATAAGTAGCTGAGAAGTTGTGGCATATATACACCATGGAATACTACTCAGCTATTAAGAATAATGGATCCACCTTTTCTGACCCATCTTGGTTGAAGCTAGAAGAAATTATGCTGATTGAGATAATTCAGAAAGAGAAAGATGATATAACCCATAAACAGAAATTGAGAAACAAAAACAGTAAGGGAAACACACAGTAGATTTTGTCTGAGTTTGGAATATTGCATCAAAGTAAAACACTCTGGCTTCTGGGAGGCATGGTTTATAGAGTAGCCTCAATATGACCTCCACTCTCCCTGAAACAACTATTGAAGACAACAAGAGATCGAATTGGACAATATAATCTACAGCTGAAAAACCTACAGCTTCAGGTGTGCAGTTAGGAAAAATAGGGGCGTGAGTTGGAAGACAAGGTCAAACCAGTGGCAGCTCGGTGCCAACCCTTGGACATTAATGCAGTTATCAGACCTTCCAGAAGAAAAGAAATTGGAGCTTAAAACCTCTCAATCTTTGACTCAATTTTTTTCTAGTCTGAGTTTATGACATACACAAAAATCAAATATCCCACAAGATATCCCCCACCTACCACCATGGATTATATAAACAAGAAAATCCCAGAGATCATAACAGCACCACCTGATGGGCAACAATAACCAACACCATACATGTGGAAACAAAGGGGCAAACTGACAAGCAGTTGATATCAAACGTCTCTAAAGAACTCGTACAGACAGACACAAAGAAAAAGAATAACCCAACAAAAAAGTGGGTAGAGGACATGCATAGACAGTTCTCCAAAGAATAAGTAGACATGCTCTAATGCATTCATCACCATGGAAATGCAAATTAAAACCACATTGAAATATCACCCCATACTTGTAAGAATGGCCTTCATCAACAAAACATGAGAGGATAAATGTTGGAAAGGATGTGAAGAGAAAGAATCTTGAGAGCTTGTTGGAGGTTCTAGCAGCCACTCGTATATCCTCTACTAGTACCAGTCCATCTCTATTCAGGGAAGGCCGGCCTTTTTGACTGAGTGTGCAACTTCAGGAGGGATGCACATGGAGTGTTGAGGGAGGAAGGGGACCCCCACCTAGCCAACCAGATCAGCGGAATCAACCCTGGGGATCAATGGGATGACAGCTGTCACAGCCAGATCCCCTCGCATCCACAGATTCACATCCATGGGAACTCTAATACATTGTTGGTGGAGAATCCTTAAGCAAATACAGATGGAAATACCTTACAACCCAGCAATTATACACCTAGGCATTATTGTCCAAAAGAGATAATAGCACTAATTTGAAGGGATATATGTACACCCATGTTCATAGCGGCCAGGCTAGCTTTGCTGGGGAGAGAGGGGGAACTCATGGAGGTATGGTAATACAATTCTTTATTGATGCTGGGTCCCAGAGTCTGGTTGAGCACAGTGGTTTAGGCCACTTAGAGCTAGCAAAAAGGCTGCCCCCCGCTATGCACGCCAGCCCTTCTCTAGGTCTTCTCCAGGTTGGGACGTGGAAGAGAAAGAGAGAGCGAAACCAGAACAGCAGCTGGTAAAAAACCGGGAGTGGTAAGATGGAAACAGAAATGGCTAGGAAAGGGAGTGGAGAGAGGCAAAAAACATGCTGGGGAGGGGAAAGCGTCCTTAGCAGCTGTTGCGATGGTTTTAACTGAATTAGCAGTACCCTGAGGAGATAACATGGTGGGGATCTTTCAGGCAAAACAATGATTATGTAAACAGACCATAGAACATGGAGCATGGAGCAGAGCGGGTGGAGGAGGCGGCTTTAAGGCCCAACAATGCTATTATCCATAATAACAAAAAATGGAAGCAACTAAAATGCCCCTCCAGATGACTGGTTAAAAAGTTATGAGACTGCAGTGAGTACCCCCCTAACACTTCCTCTCCACTATTCCAAGCTTTGGGTCCATGATTGCTCAACAATTTGTTTGGCTTTGTATGTCACCAGGTTCCAGATGTCATCAGGATGCTGGCCAGGCTTCCCTAGACTGAAGACCCCACCAATGTGTCCTGGAGCTCCGCTTCCCCAGAGACCCACCCTACTAGGGAAAGAGAGAGGCAGACTGGGAGTATGGACCGACCAATCAACGCCCATGTTCAGCGGGGAAGCAATTACAGAAACCAGACCTTCTACCTTCTGCAACCCACAATGACCCTGGGTCCATGCTCCCAGAGGGATAGAGAATGGGAAAGCTATCAGGGGAGGGAGTGGGAAATGGAGATTGGGTGGTGGGAATTGTGTGGAATTGTACCCCTCCTACCCTATGGTTTTGTTAATCCTTTCTTAAATTAAAAAAAAAGTTATGAGACATATACTCAGTGGAGTAATACTCAGCAGTATAAAAAGATGATTTTACATCCTTTGGGGTAAAATGTGTGGGGCTCAAGAAATAGTGAAATATGCTTTGTGAAATAAGTGCTTAGTGAAATAAACAAAGTGGCAAAGGAAAGCTAGAGGATGGTTTCACTCATATGTAGAATTTGAAGAACTGAACATCCACACACTTAAAATAAACAACCAGATCCAACACAATGCATATTTAAGTTGGAAAACTACAGTGGTTACCTAGGAGCAAGGGAGGAGGGCACAGACTTTCAGTGGTGAGAATGATGTGAAATCTTAGTCATATCACTATTTAGTTCTATCACTAGTAATAAGACATATCAGGGAGGGGGGGACAGATTTAATATCTCAGGTTCTTTAACTGCATACACCATAACCCTAAGCAGAAATACTAACTTTTGCCTAAGCATTTAATATCTTAGATTTGCAAGATGATCTGACTCTGATAATCGGGTTTAATTGTTCATGGAGCTCTAAAAATGTATCTGAAAATATAGTTCTGCAAACACATAAGTCAACTAAAGCTTTAGGCCAGACAGATCAAGACCTTTTGGTCATCTAAGCATCTGAATTACAAAGAGGTTCAGATGTCAGTAAAAGGGTACAAAGCATAGTGAAGTCAAGTATATTAATATAGGTAATAACCATTGGATTATCATAGAAACCAACATCCAACTAACCTGGTTATAATAATGATTAATTATTGATATTTTAAATCTTTATAAGACTATAAAAACCTTGCATTCTCTTTAAAACAACCCCCCCAACTAACCTGGTTATCAAAATAGTTAATTATTGATATTTTAACTCTTTTTAAGACTATAACAGACCACTTGCATTCTCTTTAAGACCCTCATTTCTCCTAGTCCTGGTACATCTAGGATATGTCCATACTTCTTGATAGTTCTTCTCTATGATTCCTTGCTGCCATACCACTTCTGTCACCTTTAACCAAATCAATATTGGTGCAGCCACCCCACATTATGCTGCTACTGAAATCCTACTATGGACTGTACCCAGAGACACTGTATCTGAGCAATCAACCTCACAGCTCTTCAAATCTGATGAGACCTTTTCTAACACACAGGACTACCTACATCTATGTTTGATGGCACGTCGTTTGACTAGGTAACAGATACCAGATATAAGCTAGTGTTTAGGGTACTGGATAGAAGTGTACACATATCCACGAGCAAAGGGGTAATTATATAATTCAGAGTCAAAGTACTCAATAATGGTTGAAGTGCCTAAAGAAGTCATCATCAGTTCTCTAATTGTTAACTGTAAACTCCATCCATCTTATCTGGGACCCTTAGTCAGCATAGGAACCTATGTAACCTCTGCATTCCATGGTCATGCCTGGGAACATTCCCATGCCTGGGAACATCTTTGGGTGATAGGCAGAATATGCTATCTAACCTCTCTTCAGAGAATGGAACACTCCTTACCATTGTTGATTCACATTGAAGGCTAGATCCAATAGGGGCCCATAGAGAGGTCCCTTATGTTGTTCCTGGTGGAGATAACCAGTGACAGTTGTGAGAGGGATCTGTTAGAGGTCTAGGCCTATCATGGGTCCCTTGGAATATACCTAAAATAGACCTACTAACTTTTTCCAAAATGGAGATCCCAAATCTCCACCCACAATATTATTGCCTTTAGGTTTATGATTATTCAGTCAACAATTTCCTCTGCTTTCTATCTTAACTCTTTTTCAGCCACCAGGTTCCAGATGGTACCATGATGCCAACCGGACTTCCTTGGGAAGATGGCCCCACCATGTGTCCTGGAGCCCCACCTCCCCAGATCACTGCCCCACTAGGGGAAGAGAGAGACAGGCTGGGAGTATGGACCAACCTGTCAATGCCCACTTTCAGTGGGGAAGCAATTACAGAAGCCAGGCCTTCCACCTTCTGTACTCCATAATGATCCTGTGTCCATACTCCCAGAGGGATAAAGAATTGGAAAGCTATCGAGGAAGGGAATGGGATATGGAGTTCTGGTGGCAGGAATTGTGTGGAATTGTACCCCTCATATCCTATGATCTTATTGGTGTTTCCATTTTATAAATAAAAACTTTATAAAAATTATCTAATTGATTACACTTAAACCAAATTAGCTGGGCAGCCTAGCAGAAAGGCCCAAAGAAGACAGTCTAAAATCCAAACTGTGGCTGGGTTCAACAAATAAATGATACTCAGTGCCTAAACAACTGAGAGAAAAATCTAAAATCATCAGCTAAAGAGAGGACTACAAAAGTTGCATAAGTGAAAAAGACTGGACCATTTAATAATGGCCAGTTTGGTCAATATCACACCACCTCATCATCTGGGGCCCTGGATAGGGAATCCTTGGATTCCCATATACATATAATAGGCCAAGACTTCTAAAGGGTCTCTCTCTCTCTCTCCACTACCACTGGACACTGTGGGCCCTCCCAGAATCTTTTCCTCACCATTAAGCAGTGACAGCAGGGATAGCCCCAGTCTCTTAAGGGAGGCTGGGGTGTAGCCTGACCTGCTACTCAAAATAGAGTGGTCCTGAAATGAGTGCAGCCTGTGATGTTCCTCACATGTGACCATAAGCTCAGACCAACAGGGACTTAGGTTACACAGAGTCTGATGCTAAATTATATATATGCCCTGGAGCAGCTGGATGGAATTAAATAGTTATTTTCAGCCACAGATTTTTTTTCCAAGAACAGGAGCTACTCCCTGCCCTAGTCCAACTTTCTAGCCCCTTTCTCCACTCTGACACCATTCTCTCAGATTATATTCTTATTCAACCTCAGGCCAGCTACCAAACTCAAGCAAAACTATCATAGTTATGTGCTCCCAGGAACATGCCTAAAATGAATTCCCTAGATTTCTTCTACAGTAAAATCCCTAATATCATTTGTTCTAATCCTACTTTTTGGTTCCTGCTCATTAACCATTTTGTCTCAATTTAGGTCATCTCACCTTCCAGACATCAAGCTACAGATGCTACCATGACTCCATCCATACTTCTCTGGGAAGACAACCTCACCACTGTGTTCTGGACCCTAGCATCTCCAGAGCTCTGGTCCACTAGGGAGAGATACAAACAGGCTAGGGGTGTATAGACCTGTCAACAATTATGCTCAGCCGAGAATCAATTACAGAAGTGAGAACTCCTACCTTCTGGTCCCTATAAGCAACCTTGTTCCATAATCCTAGTGGGGGAGAAGTGATAGGATGAAGATAAAAGGACTCTGAACTCCAGCTCCATCAGCACCCAGAGAGACAGAAGGAAAAGGAGAGGGATGTATGTAGGTAGTTATGTTGTCATGAGTGGCTTGGAATGGAAGAGAGGATGGAATCAGAAAAAAGGGGGAGATAATTATGTATAAATCTGGGCAGATAGTTGTAGAGATGATGGTTGGCCCATGTCTACAACCTTAGGGGAACTGTGGTAGATTGCAGTGGGAAGAGTGAAAAATAGGAACTCTGGTTGTGGGGATGGTGTGGATTCAAACTCCTGTCAACATGTAATCCTGTAACATGAAAATAAATTAAAAAAATAAAAACAAAGTAAAAATCTCTGGGGGGAGGTGGTGAGGGAGGGTATATTCTCAGCTACTCTACACAGGTGGCAGGAATCATGTTAATACACATTCCTATTAATTTCTAGTCTTATAAATAACTATTCAATATGAGGGGGAAATATATTGGATGTCTCAAAAAGTTTTAATACATAGATCCCAGTTCTGAGTATATATTCCTTTAATCTAAGTGCTCAAGGCTCCAAATTAGTAACCTGATTGACTCTCAACACTGGGAATAAATTAATATATTTGTAATAATGTCTCTTTTTTGAAATATTAAATCACCTATAATCTTAGAACAGAGAGACTAGAAACAACTGGTTGCATCATTATTTAAGATACAGCTATATGTAAATATCATTAAATGACATGAACCATGGTGAGGTCTTGTATGATGTAGAAAGTTCTAACGGAGTCGGGCAGTGGCATAAAGCACAAGGACCGGCATAAGGATCCTGGTTCGAGCCCCCGGCTTCCCACCTGCAGGGGAGTCGCTTCACAAGCAGTGAAGCAGGTCTGCAGGTGTCTTTCTCTCCACCTCTCTGTCTTCCCCTCCTCTCTCCATTTCTCTCTGTCCTATCCAACTACAACGGCTTCAGTAACAACAATAATAACTACAACAATAAAACAACATGGGTAACAAAAGGGAAAATAAATAAATATTTATAAAAAAAGAAAGTTGTAACAATGGGATTTTCAAAGCAAACCAAATTTCCAAGTAACTTGGTTATAATCATAAGTATCTATTCCCTTCTCAGTCCCAAAGACAGTAAGAACCCCTCCCATTCTCTATAAAATCCATATTTCTCCCAGTCCTGGAACCTCTGCTGAGGAGATTGTTACCCAGCAGGATTCTCTGAACCCATACCAACTGATGCTTCATCTGCTGATTTCAACCTAATCAATGCAGCCAGTACCACCTCGATTTGTTTCACTTTGAACTATGTCTACTGAAGCCAGGCTTATGACATCAACCTTCAACTCCAGTACTCTTTAGTTACTACCAGGCCAACCCCTCACCCAGAGCCATAGTCAGGTAAGCCTGGGACTTCCACATAGGCATGGTGGACCTAGACCTCTCCAGATCCCTCTCTCCACTGTCACTGGTCATCTCAATCAGGAACAGAATAATGGACCCTTTTGTGGGCCCCTATAAGACCTTGCCATCAATGTAGATGAACAATGGTAGGGACTGCCCCATTCTTTGTAGTGAGGTTGGACCAAAATACTCTTATCACTTGTAGTAGATGGGTCTGGAATGAGTGCAGCCTAGAATGTTCCTAGCTATGACCACAGAATACGAGCTCAGATCTACAGGGATGCAGAGGTTACGCAGACTCATACAATGATTATGAGATGCAAATCAAATCGATATGATTTTTCTGTTAAGCATATTTATATACTTCCTCCACATTTGGGAGATACTCTCTTCCCTGATCCAGCTTTCTAGTCCTCTTTCCAACCTTGAAACCATCTCCCCAGACAATACCCTATCTTTACATTAGCTGCCAAGGCTTAGGCAAAAAATAGTAATATAATGCCCCCCCCTCTTGTCAGGGGGTTCTGGGATTCCCACACAGACATGATGGTCCCAGACCTCTAACAGATCCCTCTACTACCACTGGTGAGCTCTATCAGGAACAACATAATGAACCCCTTTTTGTGTCCCTACAGGACCTTGCCCTCAACATGGATCAACAATGGTAGGGACTGCTCCATTCTCCAAAGGAAGGTTGGGAAACATACTCTACCACTGGAGGAAGATGGGCCATGAAATTAGTGCAGCCTGGAATGTTCCTAGACATGACCACAGAATGTGAGCTCAGACGTACAGAGATGTAGAGGTTACATAGGCTCCTGTAATGACTATGAGCCTCAGATCTAATCGATGGGGTTTCCAGTTAATAATATTTACATATTTTACCATATTTGGAAACTAATTTCTTCCCTAATCCAAAATTCTAGTCCTTTTTATAACTATGACACAATCTCTCCAGACAATAAACTGGGTCCACCTGCATATTAGATGTCAGGCTCAAGCAAAAACTAGTGAAGTCATGGACCCCTTGGAATATAACTAAAATAGACCTACTAGTTTTTTTTAGTTTAAATCAGAGACCCCCCCACAAATCTTCATCTGCAATATTCCTGCATTTAGGTTCAGCAGTTTTACTCAACAATTTGTTCTGTTTTATATTTCAACTCTTTTTTAGCTACCAGGTTCCCGATGCTACCATGATGACAACCTGACTTCCCTGGGCAGATGACCCCACCAATATGTCCTGGAACCCTGCCTCCCCAGAGTCCTGCCCCACTAGGGAAAGATAGAAACAGGCTGGGAGTATGGCTTGACCTGCCAACGCCCACGTTCAATGGAAAAGCAATTGCAGAACTCAGACCTTCCACCTTCTGCACTCCATTATGACCCTGGATCTATACTCCCAGAGGGATAAAGAATAGAAAAACTTTCAAGGAAGAGAATGGGATACGGAGTTCTGGTGGTGGGAATTGTGTGGAAATGTATCCCACTTATCCTATGGTCTTGTCAATATTTCCATCTTATAAATAAATTTAAAATGTTGAAAAAATCATAGCCTCCCCATAATATACCTAAAGTAGACCTACTAGCTTTTTTCCAAAATGGAGACCCAAATCTCATCTGCTATACTTCTGTGTTTAGTTTCCTGATTAGTAAACACTTTGCTCTGCTTTATATCTTAAAGCTTCTTCAGCCACCAAGTTCTGGATGCCACTATAACACAAACCTGAATTCACTGGGCAGACAACCTCACCAGTATATCCTGGAACCCCATCTCTCCAGAGCGCTGCCCCTCTAGGAAAAGACAAACAGGCTGAGGGCATGGATCAACCTGACAACTCCAATTTTCCATGGAGAAGCAATTACAGAAGCCAGACCTTCCACTTTCTGCACCCCATAATGATCCTGGGTCCAAGCTCCCAGGGGGATAAAGACTAGGAAATCTTTCTAGGGGATTGGATATGGAACTCTGGTGGCAGAAATTGTGTGGAACTGTACCCCTCTTATCTTATGGTCTTCTAATGTCTTTTATTTTATGAATAAGTTTTATTTAAATCTTTATTTATTGGATAGATATTCAGTAATTGAGAGGAAATGGGGTGATAGGAAGAGAGACATCGAGAGGCACCTGCAGCCCTGCTTCACCACTCACAAAGCTTCCCCCTTGCAGGTGGGGACCGGGGCTTGAACCTGGGTCCTTGCACACTGTAACATTTAGACTCAACCAGGTGCGCCACCACCCCACCCCCTGGGACTCAGTGCCTGCACTATGAATCCACTGCTCCTGAAGCTATTTTTTCCCTTTTTTTTTCTTTTTTTCTTTTCTTTTTTATTAAAGAAAGGATTAATTAACAAAACCATAGGGTAGGAGGGGTACAACTCCACACAATTCCCACCGCCCAATCTCCATATCCCACCCCCTCCCCCGATAGCTTTCCCATTCTCTATCCCTCTGGGAGCATGGACCCAGGGTCATTGAGGGTTGCAGAAGGTAGAAGGTCTGGCTTCTGTAATTGCTTCCTCGCTGAACATGGGCGTTGACTGGTCGGTCCATACTCCCAGTCTGCCTCTCTTTCCCTAGTAGGATGGGTCTCTGGGGAAGGTGAGCTCCAGGACACATTGGTGGTGTCTTCAATCCAGGGAAGTCTGGCCGGCATCCTGATGACACCTTGACCCTGGTGACTGAAAAGAGAGTTAACATACAAAGCCAAACAAATTGTTGAGCAATCATGGACCCAAAGCTTGGAAAAGTGGAGAGGAAGTATTAGGGAGGTACTCACTGCAAACTCTAGTATACTTCTGCTTTCTTACTTTGGTGCCATACTCCAAACTCAGTCAATTTCTGCTTTGCGTTTCTACTTCTTTTTTTTTACATGCATAACATTCCCCAGATTCCCATTTAGCAATACAACCCCCACTATTTCATTCATCATTTTTCATGGACCTGTATTCTCCCCACCCACCCACCCACCCCAGAGTCTTTCACTTTGGTGTAATACTCCAATTCCATTTCAGGTTCGACTTGTGTTTTCTTTTCTAATCTTGTTTTTCAACTTCGGCCTGAGAGTGAGATCATCCCATATTCATCCTTCTGTTTCTGACTTATTTCACTCAACATGATTTTTTCAAGGTCCATCCAAGATCGGCTGAAAACGGTGAAGTCACCATTTTTTTACAGCTGAGTAGTATTCCATTGTGTATATATACCACAACTTGCTCAGCCACTCATCTGTTGTTGGACACCTGGGTTGCTTCCAGGTTTTGGCTATTACAAATTGTGCTGCCAAGAACATATGTGTACACAGATCTTTTTGGATGGATGTGTTGGGTTCCTTAGGATATATCCCCAGGAGGGGAATTGCAGGGTCATAGGGTAGGTCCATTTCTAGCCTTCTGAGAGTTCTCCAGACTGTTCTCCACAGAGGTTGGACCAATTGACATTCCCACCAGCAGTGCAGGAGGGTTCCTTTGACCCCACACCCTCTCCAGCATTTGCTGCTGTTACCTTTTCTGATGTGTGACATTCTCACAGGAGTGAAGTGATATCTCATTGTTGTCTTGATTTGCATTTCTCTGACAATCAGAGACTTGGAGCATTTTTTCATGTGTTTCTCGGCCTTTTGGATCTCTTCTGTGGTGAATATTCTGTCCAATTCCTCCCCCCATTTTTGGATGGGGTTATTTGTTGTCTTGTTGTTGAGTCTGGTAAGCTCTTTATATATGTTGGTTATTAAACTCTTATCTGATGTATGGCATGTAAAGATCTTCTCCCATTCTGTGAGGGGTCTATTGGTTTGGGTCGTGGTTTCTTTTGCTGTGAGGAAGCTTTTTAATTTGATGTAGTCCCATAGGTTTATACTTGCCTTAGTCTTCCTTGTAATTGGATTCGTTTCATTGAAAATGTCTTTAAAATTTATGCGGAAAAAAGTTCTTCCAATATTTTCCTCTAAATATCTGATAGTTTCTGGTCTAACATCCAAGTCCTTGATCCACTTGGAATTTACTTTTGTATTTGGTGAAATACAGTGATTCAGCTTCATTCTTCTGCATGTTTCAACCCATTGTTTCCAACACCATTTGTTGAAGAGACTCTGCTTCCCCCATATAATAGTCTGGGCCGCTTTGTCAAAGATTAGATGTCCATAGGTGTGGGGCCTCATTTCTGGGCTCTCAATTGTATTCCACTGGTCAGTGTGTCTGTTCATGTTCCCGTACCAAGCAGTTTTGATGACAATGGCCCTATAATATAGTTTGAGATCTGGCAGTGTGATGCCTCCGGTTCTGTTCTTTTTTCTCAAGATTGTTTTGGCAATTCTAGGTCTTTTCTGGTTCCAGATAAACATTTGTAGCATTTGTTCTATTCTCCTAAAAAATGTGCTTGGGATCTTGATGGGGATAGCATTAAATTTGTAGATGGCTCTGGGTAATATATTCATTTTGATGATGTTAATTCTTCCAACCCATGAGCATGGAATATCTTTCCACTTCTTTGTGTCTTTTTCAATTTCTTTGAGTAGTGACTCATAATTTTCAGTATACAAGTCTTTCACTTCTTTGGTTAGGTTTTTTCCTAGATATTTTATTGTTTTTGTTGCTATAGAAAAAGGAACTGATTTCTGGATTTCAATTTCTTCTAACTTAGTGTTTGCATAGAGGAATGACACTGACTTTTGAATGTTAATTTTATAGCCTGACACATTACTGTATTGCCTGATGATTTCCAAAAGCTTCTTGCTATATTCCTTAGGTTTTTCCATGTATACTATCATGTCATCTGCAAATAAGGAGAGTTTGACTTCTTCTCTTCCAATCTGTATTCCTTTAATTCCTTGCTCCTGCCTGATTGCTATGGCAAGAACTTCCAACACTATGTTGAATAGTATTGGTGATAGTGGGCAGCCCTGTCTAGTACCTGATCTGAGGGGAAATGCTTCCAGTTTTTCACCATTGAGTATGATGTTGGCTGTAGGTTTGCTATAGATAGACTCCACTATCTTCAGGAATTTTCCATCTATTCCTATTTTTTGTAGTGTTTTGATCATAAAGGGATGTTGTATTTTGTCAAAGGCTTTCTCTGCATCTATTGATATGACCATGTGGTTTTTGGTGTTGCTTTTGTTGATGTGATGGATCACATTGATTGATTTACGTATATTAAACCAACCTTGCATGCCTGGGATAAACCCCACTTGGTCATGATGAACAATCTTTTTGATATACTGCTGTATCCGGTTGGCTAGAATTTTGTTCAGTATTTTCGCATCTATGTTCATCAGAGATATTGTTCTGTAGTTTTCTTTTTTGGTTGTGTCCCTGTCTGCTTTTGGTATCAGGGTGATGTTGGCTTCATAGAAGCTGGCAGGGAGTATTCCAGTGTCTTCAATCTTCTGGAAGACTTTTAAAAGTAGAGGTATTAGTTCTTCTTTGAAAGTTTTTGTAGAATTCATTTGTAAAACCATCTGGTCCAGGACTTTTATTTTTGGGAAGATTTTTGATAGCTGTTTCAATTTCATTAGCTGTGATGGGCCTGTTCATATTATCCACTTCCTCTTTACTTAGTTTTGGAAGTTGGTAGGTATCTAGGAAATCATTCATTTCTTCCAGGTTCTCTAACTTGGTGGCATATAGTTGCTCATAGAAGCCTCGCATGATATGTTGAATTTCTGCAGTGTCTGTTGTGATATCTCCTCTTTCATTTACTATCCGATTTATTTGGGTCTTCTCCCTTTTTTGTTTTGTGAGTCTGGCTAAAGGTTTGTTGATTTTGTTTACTCTTTCGAAGAACCAACATTTACTTTCATTGATCTTTTGTATGGTTTTCCTATTCTCAATGTTATTTATTTCTGCCCTTACTTTAGTAATTTCTGTCCTTCTGGTTGCTTTAGGATTCCTTTGTTGTTCTTCTTCTAGGTCTTTAAGATGTGCAATCAGGCTGTTTGTGCCTTTTCTTGTTTCCTAATGTGTGCTTGTATAGCTATGAACTTCCCTCTTAGGACTGCTTTAGCTGTGTCCCAAATATTTTGATAGCTTGTGTCTTCATTTTCATTGAAGTCTCGAAACATTTTGATTTCTTCCTTGATTTCCTCTTTGACCCAGAAGTTGTTAAGACGTGTACTGTTGAGCTTCCACATTTTGGCACTGTTACTAATATTTTGTTGATTGTTAAGTGTTAGTTTAATTCCACTGTGGTCTGAGAAGATGCTTGGGATGATTTCAGTGCTCTTGAATAGGCTGATGCTGTCTTTGTGGCCTAACATATGGTCTATCCTTGAGAATGATCCATGTGGATTTGAGTAAAATGTGTATTCCAGTTTCTTGGGATGAATTACTCTGAAAATGTCCAATAGTTCTAGTTTATCTATCTCTTCATTTAGCTCCCTTATGTCTTTACTGATTTTCTTCCTGGATGACCTGTCAAGAAGTTGGGATAGTGGGGTGTTGAAGTCCCCTACTATGATTGTGTTACTGTTAATATATTGCTGTAGCTCTTTCAGTAGAAGTTTGATTTATTTAGATGGCTTCTCATTGGGTGCATAGATATTAATAATTGTTAAGTCCTCTTGATTGACTGATCCTCTAAGCATTAAGTAGTGTCCATTCCTATCTTTTTAAATCTTATGTATTTTAAAGTCTATCATGTCAGATATCAGAATAGCTGTTCCTGCCCTTTTTTGTGGGCCATTGGCTTGAATGATAGTTTTCCATCCTTTCACTTTAAGTCTGTGTTTTTGTTGCGTTAGGTGAGTTTCCTGTAAACAACATATTGTTGGATTGTGTTTTCTGATCCATCTTCCTACTCTGTGTCTTTTAATAGGTGAATTCAGGCCATTCACATTTATTGATATCAAAGATTGAAGATATTTTAACGCCATTCTTGTAGAGTTTTAGAGTGTTTTGATATATGTTCTATTTGTGGTGGTCTGGTTGTTTATAGGAAACCTTTCAGAACTTCTTTCAAGGCAGGCTTGGTGATGGTTGCTTCCTTCAACTGTTGCTTGTCTGAGAAGGTTTTGATGCTTCCATCTAGTCTGAATGACAATCTAGCAGGATATAGTATTCTTGGCTGAAAGCCTTTCTCATTGAGCACTCGATATACATCTTGCCATTCTCTTCTGGCCTGTAGTGTTTGTATGGAGAAGTCTGCTGCTAATCTTATGGGTTTTCCTTTGTAGGTGACTGTTTTTCTCTTGCAGCCTTGAGGATCCTTTCTTTATCCTTATTCCTTTCCATTCTAAGTATGACATGTCTTGGTGTCTTTAGGTCTGGATTAATTCTGTTTGGGACCCTCTGGTCTTCTTGAATCTTTATGTCTTTGGTGTTGTCTATACTAGAGAAGTTTTCAGCTACTATGGCCTGGAGAATGCTTTCTTCCTCTCCTCTTTCTTCCTCTGGTAAGCCAATAATGCGTATATTGTTTCTTTTGAAGTCATCCCATAGGACTCTTTTGTTGTTTTCTGCATCTCTTAATCTCTTTTTGAGATCTCTTACTTCTTTTTTAGTTGTCTCTAATTCATCCTCAATCTTGCTAATTCTGTCTTCAGCCTCATTGATTCTATTCTCTCTGCCCTCTACTGCTTTCTGGAGTTCATCTATTTTGTTGCCCTGCTCTGATACTGTTTTAGCTTGTTCAGCTAGTTGCCTTCTTAGCTCAGCGATTTCAGCTTTCAGCTCTCTAATAACCATGAGATTATTAGAATTTTCTTCCATATTCTCATTAACAAATGAGAATTCCTGCATTTCTGATTACAATTTTTTCAAATTCTTTACTCACTCCTGTTATTATTTCCTTAGCTAATGTTTGGATGTTGAACTCGTTGTTTTGTGCTTCACCCTCTGGAAGACTTTTAGCTGGACTCTTGTCCTGGTTCGAGTCTCCAATATTTTTTTTTGTTGTTTTAACCATTTTATATATTATGTTATGAGTTCCCTTTATCAGTACTTTCCGAATTATTGATCACTATTGCCTGGATTGACTTGTGTCTAAGTAATTTAATTAAAGGGTTTACCATGGTGGAAGTTAACAGTTTTTTTCAATCCCTGAGTTGGAGCTCAGTGGTGTAAAAGCCTCTTTTTTTTTCTTCCCTGTAGGTTATGGGAGCCTGAGGGCTTTTAAACTATCAATAGGCTTCTTAGCTTAATCACTGACTCCTGACCAAGAGCTAAAGCAGGGTGTGGCAGAGATAATCCAGTGGTTATGCAAAGAGACTTTCACAGCCCCTCAGCTATGCCACCTATAGGTCTTCTCCTGAGTTTCCTGGTTAGATCTCTGTCCCCTGGTGTCCCTCCCTGTTGCTGTTCCAGATTCTGAGGGTAGTAGCAATGGAGACTCAGAGTTGCACTTGGTGACTCTCTGGGGAGTCCTTTCCTCCCCTCAGCTGTCCCCTTGTTGTGGAGCAGACTGGAGGTGGTGTCTCCACTGATAAACTGTTGAACTGTTAGCAGTCACTTAATCTCTCCTTAGGCCCCTCTCTCGTCTCTGTCACCAGCCACGCGTGTTTGTACTCATGGGTGATTTACTAGATTCCTGTGGTCATTCTAGTCCTATCTTGTTTCGGTCCGGGTGGTCTCCTTTGGTATTCCTAGTTGATCCGGGAGAGGATAGGAGAGGAGAGGAGAGGAGAGGAAAGGAGAGGAGAGAAAGCTATGTCCCACTCTATTTTTTAACCCAAATTAAGTTCTAATCACCTCCTTGGTGTCACTGCTAGGACCCCTTATTGACTGGCCTACTAAAGGCAGAAAATCCTACTGTTTCCAGAAGATGTGGTCAGAGCTCAAGCCACAAGCAGCTTCTCAGTCCGCCATCTTCCAGGAACTCTCTCTTTTTTTAATTTAAGAAAAGGTAAATTAACAAAACCATAGATTAGGAGGGGCACAACTCCACACAATTCCCACCACCCAATCTCCATATATCCCACCCCCTCCCCTCATAGCTTTCCCTTTCTCTATCCCTCTGGGAGCATGGACCCAGGGTCATTGTGGGTTGCAGAATGTGGGAGGTCTGGATTCTGTAATTGCTTCCCTGCTGATCATGGGAGTTGACTGGTTGGTCCATACTCCCAGTCTTCCTCTCTCTTTCACTATTAGGGTGGGTCTCTGGGGACGTGGAGCTCCAGGACACATTGGTGGGGTCTTCACTCCAGGGAAGCCTGGCCGGCATCTTGATGGCATCTGGAATCTGGTGACTGAAAAGAGGTCTAAGTTTTTAAGAGAGTGAACATTTCAAAGACTCAGACTATGTGCATTAGAAAATTTGCGACATTCAATCAAATTTTCCCATCTCATATTAATTTAATGACTTAAATGACTACAAGTTACAAGGAGAGTACATAAACACCATTCCCACCACCAAAAGACTGTATCTCATCCCATCATCCCCCACTTCCCTCACCCCAGTGAGGGTGAACATCTGGTCTCACCCTCAACCCAGAGATTTTTACTTTGTTGCTCTACTCCAAACTCAATCAAAACCTATGTTGAGTTTCCCTTTCTGTTCTTCTTTCTCAACTTCTGTTTATTATTGGGATCATCCCATACTCAGCTTTATCTTTCTGACCTAGTTCACTTAACATAATTCCTTCTAGCTCCGTCCAAGATGGGTCAGAGACAGTGGGTTCACTCTTCTTAATAGCTACATAGTATTCCTTTTTTTAATTTAAGAAAGTATTAATTAACAAAACCATAGGATAGGAGGGGTACAACTTCACACAATTCCCACCACCCACTCTCCACATCCCACCCCCTCCCCTGATAGCCCTCCCACTCTCTATACCTCTGGGAGCATGGACCCAGGGTCATTGAGGGTTGCAGAAGGTAGAAGGTCTGGCTTCTGTAATTGCTTCCCCGCTGAACATGGGTGTTGACTGGTCGGTCCATACTCCCAGTCTGCCTCTCTGTTTCCCTAGTAGGGTGGGTCTCTGGGGAAGCAGAGCTCCAGGGCACATTGGTAGGGTATTCAGTCCAGGGAAGCCTGGCCGGCATCCTGATGACATCTGGAACCTGGTGACTGAAAAGAGAGTTGACATACGAAGCCAAACAAGTTGTTGAGCAACCATGGACCCAAAGCTTGGAATAGTGGAGAGGAAGTGTTAGGGGGATATTCACTGCAAACTCTAGTGTACTTCTGCTTTCAGGTATATATTTTGCAGTAGTTTACGGATACGTGTGAACATATGCTCTCTCTCTCTCACAGAAACTGGCGTATATCTAGGTTTTGGGACTTTGTTAGAAAGTGAACCACCTGAGATGAAACTAGAGTGTACTATGAAAGGAAAGGTCTCACCTGAGTAATGGAGCTGAAGGGCTGCTATTCCACACGTGAAGTCTCTGGACACAGTCTGAAGTGAAGCATGTTGAGGTGGCAATCGCTGTGTTGGTTAGGTTGTGATTGTCAGATGCAACACCACTTGATATGGATTGGGAGAGTCAGACGAGAAAGTGGGCCCTATCCAATGGTTCCAGGACTGGGGGACGTAGAGGCTCTATAGTGGAGATGTGAGGTTCCTGCTGTCTTTGGGTTGAAAAAGACAATTGATAGTTAATGTTATCATCACATTATTTGGTAATTGGGTTAACTTTTGAAAAGTCCTTTTGTTAGGGTTTGCTGTACAGTACCCAGTATCTTGTATATAGCTGTGCTATTGCTTGCTTCTGATCTACTTGGTCTAGGCTTTTGAGAGAGTCTGCATATCAATTACACTGCATATACTGAGAACTACATAGTATTCCACAGCTTTCTCAGTCATTCATATGTTGTTGGGCACCCAGTTTGCTTCCAGATTTTAGCTATTATGAATTGTGCTGCTATGATCATAGGTGTACACATATCTTTTTGGTGGGTGTTATGGAGTCCTTGGGGCACATCTCAAGGAGAGGAATTACTAGGCCATATGGAAGGTTCATGTCTAGGCTTGTGAGAGTTCTCCAGACTTCTCTCCACAGAGGTTGAACCAATTAACATTCCCACCAAGCAGTTCAACAGGGTTCCTTTGTCTCCACAGCCTCTCCAGCATTTGTTGCTGCTGTCCTTTTTATGTACTGGCATGATGTGTTATCTAAGTGTTGTCTTTATTTGCATTTCTCTGATAATCGGTGACCTGGAGCAGTTTTTCATGTGTTTGTTAGCCTTTTGGATCTCTTCTCTAATGAATATTCTGTTCATATCCTCTGCCTATTTTTGGATGGGGTCATTTGCTTTTTTGTTGCTAAGTTGTGGAGCTTTTTGTGTATTTTGGTTAGTAGTCTCTTGTCATGTGAAGATCTTCTCTCATTCTGTGAGGGGTCGCTTTGTTTGTGTGCTGGTTTCTTTGGCTGTGCATAAGCTTTTCAATTTGATGTAGTCCCATTGATTTGTTTTTGTTTTAGTCTTCCTTGCAATTGGGTTTGTATCATCAAAGATGTCCTTGAGGTTTAGGTGGGAAAGTGTTCCACCAATGTTTTCCTCTAAGTATTTTCTAGTTTCTGGTCTAACATCCAGGTCCTCGATCCATTTGGAGTTGACTTTTGTTTCTGGAGAGATAAAGTGGTTCAGTTTCATTCTTCTGCATGTTTCAACCCAGGTTTCCCAGGACCATTTATTGAAGAACGCTTCCTTCCTCCATTTAATACTTTGGACCCCCTTTTAAGAGATTAGATGTCTGTAGGTGTGGGGGGTTAGTTCTAGGCTTTTAATCTTGGTCCCTTGGTCATTTTGCCTATTTTTGTTCCACTACCAGGCTGTTTTGATAAAGATGGCCTTATAATACAGTTTGAGTTCTGAGAGTGTGATGCTTCCTTTTCTGTTTCTTTTCTTCAAGATTGTTTTGGCGATTCTAGGTTATTTCTGTTTTCAAATAAATGATTATAATTTTTGTTCTATTCTCTCAAAGAAGCTTGGTGGAACTTTGATGGTTATTGTGTTAAATTTGTATATATCTTTGGGGAGAATACTCATTTTGATGATACTAATTCTTCCAGTCCATGAGCATGGGATGTCTTTCCATTTCTCAGTACCATTTTCTATTTCCTTGAATAGTGACTCATAGCTTTTAGTATACAAGTCTTTCACTTCTTTGTTCAGCTTAATTCCAAAGTATTTTATTGGTTTTGCTGCAACAGTGAATGGGAGTGATTTCTGGATATCTACTTTTTCAGATTTAGTGTTCATATAAAGAAATTCCATTGATTTTGTAGCTTGATACCTTGCTATACTGCCTAATATCTTTCTTCTGGTTTCTATAGGTTTTTCTATGTATACTATAATATCATCTACAAATAGTGAGAGCTTGACTTGTTTCCTTCCTATCTGTATTCCTTTGATTCATTTGTCTTATCTGATTGCTATGGTAAGAACTTCCAATTCTATGTTGAAGAGTAATGGTGATAATGGACCATCCTGTCTAGTCCCTGATCTGGGGGAAGCTTTCAGCTTCTGTTCATTGTGTATGATGTTGGCTGTAGGCCTGATATATATATATATTCCACTATCTTGAGGAATTTTCCATCTGTTTCCATTTTTTATAGTGTTTTGAGCATGAATGGGTGTTGGATTTTGTCAAAGGCTTTCTGTGCATCTATTAAGATAATCATGTGGCTTTTTGTTTCGCTTTTATTGATGTGGTAAATGACATTGATTGTCTTACATATATTGAATCAGCCTTGCATTCCTGGGATAAATCCCACTTGGTCATGATGAACAATCTTTTTTTTTTTTTTTAATTTTTTTTTTAATTAAAGAAAGGATTAATTAACAAAACCATAGGGTAGGAGGGGTACAACTCCACAGAATTCCCGCCACCCAATCTCCATAACCCAACCCCTCCCCTGATAGCTTTCCCATTCTCTATCTCTCTGGGAGCATGGACCCAGGGTCATTGAGGGTTGCAGAAGGTAGAAGGTCTGGCTTCTGTAATTGCTTCCCCGCTGAACATGGGTGTTGACTGGTCGGTCCATACTCCCAGTCTGCCTCTCTGTTTCCCTAGTAGGGTGGGTCTCTGGGGAAGCAGAGCTCCAGGGCACATTGGTAGGGTATTCAGTCCAGGGAAGCCTGGCCGGCATCCTGATGACATCTGGAACCTGGTGACTGAAAAGAGAGTTAACATACGAAGCCAAACAAGTTGTTGAGCAACCATGGACCCAAAGCTTGGAATAGTGGAGAGGAAGTGTTAGGGGGATATTCACTGCAAACTCTAGTGTACTTCTGCTTTCAGGTATATATTTTGCAGTAGTTTACGGATACGTGTGAACATATGCTCTCTCTCTCACAGAAACTGGCGTATATCTAGGTTTTGGGACTTTGTTAGAAAGTGAACCACCTGAGATGAAACTAGAGTGTACTATGAAAGGAAAGGTCTCACCTGAGTAATGGAGCTGAAGGGCTGCTATTCCACACGTGACGTCTCTGGACACAGTCTGAAGTGAAGCATGTTGAGGTGGCAATCGCTGTGTTGGTTAGGTTGTGATTGTCAGATGCAACACCACTTGATATGGATTGGGAGAGTCAGACGGGAAAGTGGGCCCTATCCAATGGTTCCAGGACTGGGGGACGTAGAGGCTCTATAGTGGAGATGTGAGGTTCCTGCTGTCTTTGGGTTGAAAAAGACAATTGATAGTTAATGTTATCATCACATTATTTGGTAATTGGGTTAACTTTTGAAAAGTCCTTTTGTTAGGGTTTGCTGTACAGTACCCAGAATCTTGTATATAGCTGTGCTATTGCTTGCTTCTGATCTACTTGGTCTAGGCTTTTGAGAGAGTCTGCATATCAATTACACTGCATATACTGAGAACTACATAGTATTCCACAGCTTTCTCAGTCATTCATATGTTGTTGGGCACCCAGTTTGCTTCCAGATTTTAGCTATTATGAATTGTGCTGCTATGATCATAGGTGTACACATATCTTTTTGGTGGGTGTTATGGAGTCCTTGGGGCACATCTCAAGGAGAGGAATTACTAGGCCATATGGAAGTTTCATGTCTAGGCTTGTGAGAGTTCTCCAGACTTCTCTCCACAGAGGTTGAACCAATTAACATTCCCACCAGCAGTTCAACAGGGTTCCTTTGTCTCCACAGCCTCTCCAGCATTTGTTGCTGCTGTCCTTTTTATGTACTGGCATGATGTGTTATCTAAGTGTTGTCTTTATTTGCATTTCTCTGATAATCGGTGACCTGGAGCAGTTTTTCATGTGTTTGTTAGCCTTTTGGATCTCTTCTCTAATGAATATTCTGTTCATATCCTCTGCCTATTTTTGGATGGGGTCATTTGCTTTTTTGTTGCTAAGTTGTGGAGCTTTTTGTGTATTTTGGTTAGTAGTCTCTTGTCATGTGAAGATCTTCTCTCATTCTGTGAGGGGTCGCTTTGTTTGTGTGCTGGTTTCTTTGGCTGTGCATAAGCTTTTCAATTTGATGTAGTCCCATTGATTTGTTTTTGTTTTAGTCTTCCTTGCAATTGGGTTTGTATCATCAAAGATGTCCTTGAGGTTTAGGTGGGAAAGTGTTCCACCAATGTTTTCCTCTAAGTATTTTCTAGTTTCTGGTCTAACATCCAGGTCCTCGATCCATTTGGAGTTGACTTTTGTTTCTGGAGAGATAAAGTGGTTCAGTTTCATTCTTCTGCATGTTTCAACCCAGGTTTCCCAGGACCATTTATTGAAGAGCGCTTCCTTCCGCCATTTAATACTTTGGACCCCCTTTTAAGAGATTAGATGTCTGTAGGTGTGGGGGGTTAGTTCTAGGCTTTTAATCTTGGTCCCTTGGTCATTTTGCCTATTTTTGTTCCACTACCAGGCTGTTTTGATAAAGATGGCCTTATAATACAGTTTGAGTTCTGAGAGTGTGATGCTTCCTTTTCTGTTTCTTTTCTTCAAGATTGTTTTGGCGATTCTAGGTTATTTCTGTTTTCAAATAAATGATTATAATTTTTGTTCTATTCTCTCAAAGAAGCTTGGTGGAACTTTGATGGTTATTGTGTTAAATTTGTATATATCTTTGGGGAGAATACTCATTTTGATGATACTAATTCTTCCAGTCCATGAGCATGGCATGTCTTTCCATTTCTCAGTACCATTTTCTATTTCCTTGAATAGTGACTCATAGCTTTTAGTATACAAGTCTTTCACTTCTTTGTTCAGCTTAATTCCAAAGTATTTTATTGGTTTTGCTGCAACAGTGAATGGGAGTGATTTCTGGATATCTACTTTTTCAGATTTAGTGTTCATATAAAGAAATTCCATTGATTTTGTAGCTTGATACCTTGCTATACTGCCTAATATCTTTCTTCTGGTTTCTATAGGTTTTTCTATGTATACTATAATATCATCTACAAATAGTGAGAGCTTGACTTGTTTCCTTCCTATCTGTATTCCTTTGATTCATTTGTCTTATCTGATTGCTATGGTAAGAACTTCCAATTCTATGTTGAAGAGTAATGGTGATAATGGACCATCCTGTCTAGTCCCTGATCTGGGGGAAGCTTTCAGCTTCTGTTCATTGTGTATGATGTTGGCTGTAGGCCTGATATATATATATATTCCACTATCTTGAGGAATTTTCCATCTGTTTCCATTTTTTATAGTGTTTTGAGCATGAATGGGTGTTGGATTTTGTCAAAGGCTTTCTGTGCATCTATTAAGATAATCATGTGGCTTTTTGTTTCGCTTTTATTGATGTGGTAAATGACATTGATTGTCTTACATATATTGAATCAGCCTTGCATTCCTGGGATAAATCCCACTTGGTCATGATGAACAATCTTTTTTTTTTTTTTTAATTTTTTTTTTAATTAAAGAAAGGATTAATTAACAAAACCATAGGGTAGGAGGGGTACAACTCCACAGAATTCCCGCCACCCAATCTCCATAACCCAACCCCTCCCCTGATAGCTTTCCCATTCTCTATCTCTCTGGGAGCATGGACCCAGGGTCATTGAGGGTTGCAGAAGGTAGAAGGTCTGGCTTCTGTAATTGCTTCCCCGCTGAACATGGGTGTTGACTGGTCGGTCCATACTCCCAGTCTGCCTCTCTGTTTCCCTAGTAGGGTGGGTCTCTGGGGAAGCAGAGCTCCAGGGCACATTGGTAGGGTATTCAGTCCAGGGAAGCCTGGCCGGCATCCTGATGACATCTGGAACCTGGTGACTGAAAAGAGAGTTAACATACGAAGCCAAACAAGTTGTTGAGCAACCATGGACCCAAAGCTTGGAATAGTGGAGAGGAAGTGTTAGGGGGATATTCACTGCAAACTCTAGTGTACTTCTGCTTTCAGGTATATATTTTGCAGTAGTTTACGGATACGTGTGAACATATGCTCTCTCTCTCACAGAAACTGGCGTATATCTAGGTTTTGGGACTTTGTTAGAAAGTGAACCACCTGAGATGAAACTAGAGTGTACTATGAAAGGAAAGGTCTCACCTGAGTAATGGAGCTGAAGGGCTGCTATTCCACACGTGACGTCTCTGGACACAGTCTGAAGTGAAGCATGTTGAGGTGGCAATCGCTGTGTTGGTTAGGTTGTGATTGTCAGATGCAACACCACTTGATATGGATTGGGAGAGTCAGACGGGAAAGTGGGCCCTATCCAATGGTTCCAGGACTGGGGGACGTAGAGGCTCTATAGTGGAGATGTGAGGTTCCTGCTGTCTTTGGGTTGAAAAAGACAATTGATAGTTAATGTTATCATCACATTATTTGGTAATTGGGTTAACTTTTGAAAAGTCCTTTTGTTAGGGTTTGCTGTACAGTACCCAGAATCTTGTATATAGCTGTGCTATTGCTTGCTTCTGATCTACTTGGTCTAGGCTTTTGAGAGAGTCTGCATATCAATTACACTGCATATACTGAGAACTACATAGTATTCCACAGCTTTCTCAGTCATTCATATGTTGTTGGGCACCCAGTTTGCTTCCAGATTTTAGCTATTATGAATTGTGCTGCTATGATCATAGGTGTACACATATCTTTTTGGTGGGTGTTATGGAGTCCTTGGGGCACATCTCAAGGAGAGGAATTACTAGGCCATATGGAAGTTTCATGTCTAGGCTTGTGAGAGTTCTCCAGACTTCTCTCCACAGAGGTTGAACCAATTAACATTCCCACCAGCAGTTCAACAGGGTTCCTTTGTCTCCACAGCCTCTCCAGCATTTGTTGCTGCTGTCCTTTTTATGTACTGGCATGATGTGTTATCTAAGTGTTGTCTTTATTTGCATTTCTCTGATAATCGGTGACCTGGAGCAGTTTTTCATGTGTTTGTTAGCCTTTTGGATCTCTTCTCTAATGAATATTCTGTTCATATCCTCTGCCTATTTTTGGATGGGGTCATTTGCTTTTTTGTTGCTAAGTTGTGGAGCTTTTTGTGTATTTTGGTTAGTAGTCTCTTGTCATGTGAAGATCTTCTCTCATTCTGTGAGGGGTCGCTTTGTTTGTGTGCTGGTTTCTTTGGCTGTGCATAAGCTTTTCAATTTGATGTAGTCCCATTGATTTGTTTTTGTTTTAGTCTTCCTTGCAATTGGGTTTGTATCATCAAAGATGTCCTTGAGGTTTAGGTGGGAAAGTGTTCCACCAATGTTTTCCTCTAAGTATTTTCTAGTTTCTGGTCTAACATCCAGGTCCTCGATCCATTTGGAGTTGACTTTTGTTTCTGGAGAGATAAAGTGGTTCAGTTTCATTCTTCTGCATGTTTCAACCCAGGTTTCCCAGGACCATTTATTGAAGAGCGCTTCCTTCCGCCATTTAATACTTTGGACCCCCTTTTAAGAGATTAGATGTCTGTAGGTGTGGGGGGTTAGTTCTAGGCTTTTAATCTTGGTCCCTTGGTCATTTTGCCTATTTTTGTTCCACTACCAGGCTGTTTTGATAAAGATGGCCTTATAATACAGTTTGAGTTCTGAGAGTGTGATGCTTCCTTTTCTGTTTCTTTTCTTCAAGATTGTTTTGGCGATTCTAGGTTATTTCTGTTTTCAAATAAATGATTATAATTTTTGTTCTATTCTCTCAAAGAAGCTTGGTGGAACTTTGATGGTTATTGTGTTAAATTTGTATATATCTTTGGGGAGAATACTCATTTTGATGATACTAATTCTTCCAGTCCATGAGCATGGCATGTCTTTCCATTTCTCAGTACCATTTTCTATTTCCTTGAATAGTGACTCATAGCTTTTAGTATACAAGTCTTTCACTTCTTTGTTCAGCTTAATTCCAAAGTATTTTATTGGTTTTGCTGCAACAGTGAATGGGAGTGATTTCTGGATATCCACTTTTTCAGATTTAGTGTTCATATAAAGAAATTCCATTGATTTTGTAGCTTGATACCTTGCTATACTGCCTAATATCTTTCTTCTGGTTTCTATAGGTTTTTCTATGTATACTATAATATCATCTACAAATAGTGAGAGCTTGACTTGTTTCCTTCCTATCTGTATTCCTTTGATTCATTTGTCTTATCTGATTGCTATGGTAAGAACTTCCAATTCTATGTTGAAGAGTAATGGTGATAATGGACCATCCTGTCTAGTCCCTGATCTGGGGGAAGCTTTCAGCTTCTGTTCATTGTGTATGATGTTGGCTGTAGGTCTGATATATATATATTCCACTATCTTGAGGAATTTTCCATCTGTTTCCATTTTTTATAGTGTTTTGAGCATGAATGGGTGTTGGATTTTGTCAAAGGCTTTCTGTACATCTATTAAGATAATCATGTGGCTTTTTGTTTTGCTTTTATTGATGTGGTAAATGACATTGATTGTCTTACATATATTGAATCAGCCTTGCATTCCTGGGATAAATCCCACTTGGTCATGATGAACAATCTTTTTTTTTTTTTAATTTTTTTTTTAATTAAAGAAAGGATTAATTAACAAAACCATAGGGTAGGAGGGGTACAACTCCACAGAATTCCCGCCACCCAATCTCCATAACCCAACCCCTCCCCTGATAGCTTTCCCATTCTCTATCTCTCTGGGAGCATGGACCCAGGGTCATTGAGGGTTGCAGAAGGTAGAAGGTCTGGCTTCTGTAATTGCTTCCCCGCTGAACATGGGTGTTGACTGGTCGGTCCATACTCCCAGTCTGCCTCTCTGTTTCCCTAGTAGGGTGGGTCTCTGGGGAAGCAGAGCTCCAGGGCACATTGGTAGGGTATTCAGTCCAGGGAAGCCTGGCCGGCATCCTGATGACATCTGGAACCTGGTGACTGAAAAGAGAGTTGACATACGAAGCCAAACAAGTTGTTGAGCAACCATGGACCCAAAGCTTGGAATAGTGGAGAGGAAGTGTTAGGGGGATATTCACTGCAAACTCTAGTGTACTTCTGCTTTCAGGTATATATTTTGCAGTAGTTTACGGATACGTGTGAACATATGCTCTCTCTCTCACAGAAACTGGCGTATATCTAGGTTTTGGGACTTTGTTAGAAAGTGAACCACCTGAGATGAAACTAGAGTGTACTATGAAAGGAAAGGTCTCACCTGAGTAATGGAGCTGAAGGGCTGCTATTCCACACGTGACGTCTCTGGACACAGTCTGAAGTGAAGCATGTTGAGGTGGCAATCGCTGTGTTGGTTAGGTTGTGATTGTCAGATGCAACACCACTTGATATGGATTGGGAGAGTCAGACGGGAAAGTGGGCCCTATCCAATGGTTCCAGGACTGGGGGACGTAGAGGCTCTATAGTGGAGATGTGAGGTTCCTGCTGTCTTTGGGTTGAAAAAGACAATTGATAGTTAATGTTATCATCACATTATTTGGTAATTGGGTTAACTTTTGAAAAGTCCTTTTGTTAGGGTTTGCTGTACAGTACCCAGTATCTTGTATATAGCTGTGCTATTGCTTGCTTCTGATCTACTTGGTCTAGGCTTTTGAGAGAGTCTGCATATCAATTACACTGCATATACTGAGAACTACATAGTATTCCACAGCTTTCTCAGTCATTCATATGTTGTTGGGCACCCAGTTTGCTTCCAGATTTTAGCTATTATGAATTGTGCTGCTATGATCATAGGTGTACACATATCTTTTTGGTGGGTGTTATGGAGTCCTTGGGGCACATCTCAAGGAGAGGAATTACTAGGCCATATGGAAGGTTCATGTCTAGGCTTGTGAGAGTTCTCCAGACTTCTCTCCACAGAGGTTGAACCAATTAACATTCCCACCAGCAGTTCAACAGGGTTCCTTTGTCTCCACAGCCTCTCCAGCATTTGTTGCTGCTGTCCTTTTTATGTACTGGCATGATGTGTTATCTAAGTGTTGTCTTTATTTGCATTTCTCTGATAATCGGTGACCTGGAGCAGTTTTTCATGTGTTTGTTAGCCTTTTGGATCTCTTCTCTAGTGAATATTCTGTTCATATCCTCTGCCTATTTTTGGATGGGGTCATTTGCTTTTTTGTTGCTAAGTTGTGGAGCTTTTTGTGTATTTTGGTTAGTAGTCTCTTGTCATGTGAAGATCTTCTCTCATTCTGTGAGGGGTCGCTTTGTTTGTGTGCTGGTTTCTTTGGCTGTGCATAAGCTTTTCAATTTGATGTAGTCCCATTGATTTGTTTTTGTTTTAGTCTTCCTTGCAATTGGGTTTGTATCATCAAAGATGTCCTTGAGGTTTAGGTGGGAAAGTGTTCCACCAATGTTTTCCTCTAAGTATTTTCTAGTTTCTGGTCTAACATCCAGGTCCTCGATCCATTTGGAGTTGACTTTTGTTTCTGGAGAGATAAAGTGGTTCAGTTTCATTCTTCTGCATGTTTCAACCCAGGTTTCCCAGGACCATTTATTGAAGAGCGCTTCCTTCCTCCATTTAATACTTTGGACCCCCTTTTAAGAGATTAGATGTCTGTAGGTGTGGGGGGTTAGTTCTAGGCTTTTAATCTTGGTCCCTTGGTCATTTTGCCTATTTTTGTTCCACTACCAGGCTGTTTTGATAAAGATGGCCTTATAATACAGTTTGAGTTCTGAGAGTGTGATGCTTCCTTTTCTGTTTCTTTTCTTCAAGATTGTTTTGGCGATTCTAGGTTATTTCTGTTTTCAAATAAATGATTATAATTTTTGTTCTATTCTCTCAAAGAAGCTTGGTGGAACTTTGATGGTTATTGTGTTAAATTTGTATATATCTTTGGGGAGAATACTCATTTTGATGATACTAATTCTTCCAGTCCATGAGCATGGCATGTCTTTCCATTTCTCAGTACCATTTTCTATTTCCTTGAATAGTGACTCATAGCTTTTAGTATACAAGTCTTTCACTTCTTTGTTCAGCTTAATTCCAAAGTATTTTATTGGTTTTGCTGCAACAGTGAATGGGAGTGATTTCTGGATATCCACTTTTTCAGATTTAGTGTTCATATAAAGAAATTCCATTGATTTTGTAGCTTGATACCTTGCTATACTGCCTAATATCTTTCTTCTGGTTTCTATAGGTTTTTCTATGTATACTATAATATCATCTACAAATAGTGAGAGCTTGACTTGTTTCCTTCCTATCTGTATTCCTTTGATTCATTTGTCTTATCTGATTGCTATGGTAAGAACTTCCAATTCTATGTTGAAGAGTAATGGTGATAATGGACCATCCTGTCTAGTCCCTGATCTGGGGGAAGCTTTCAGCTTCTGTTCATTGTGTATGATGTTGGCTGTAGGTCTGATATATATATATTCCACTATCTTGAGGAATTTTCCATCTGTTTCCATTTTTTATAGTGTTTTGAGCATGAATGGGTGTTGGATTTTGTCAAAGGCTTTCTGTACATCTATTAAGATAATCATGTGGCTTTTTGTTTTGCTTTTATTGATGTGGTAAATGACATTGATTGTCTTACATATATTGAATCAGCCTTGCATTCCTGGGATAAATCCCACTTGGTCATGATGAACAATCTTTTTTTTTTTTTAATTTTTTTTTTAATTAAAGAAAGGATTAATTAACAAAACCATAGGGTAGGAGGGGTACAACTCCACAGAATTCCCGCCACCCAATCTCCATAACCCAACCCCTCCCCTGATAGCTTTCCCATTCTCTATCTCTCTGGGAGCATGGACCCAGGGTCATTGAGGGTTGCAGAAGGTAGAAGGTCTGGCTTCTGTAATTGCTTCCCCGCTGAACATGGGTGTTGACTGGTCGGTCCATACTCCCAGTCTGCCTCTCTGTTTCCCTAGTAGGGTGGGTCTCTGGGGAAGCAGAGCTCCAGGGCACATTGGTAGGGTATTCAGTCCAGGGAAGCCTGGCCGGCATCCTGATGACATCTGGAACCTGGTGACTGAAAAGAGAGTTAACATACGAAGCCAAACAAGTTGTTGAGCAACCATGGACCCAAAGCTTGGAATAGTGGAGAGGAAGTGTTAGGGGGATATTCACTGCAAACTCTAGTGTACTTCTGCTTTCAGGTATATATTTTGCAGTAGTTTACGGATACGTGTGAACATATGCTCTCTCTCTCACAGAAACTGGCGTATATCTAGGTTTTGGGACTTTGTTAGAAAGTGAACCACCTGAGATGAAACTAGAGTGTACTATGAAAGGAAAGGTCTCACCTGAGTAATGGAGCTGAAGGGCTGCTATTCCACACGTGACGTCTCTGGACACAGTCTGAAGTGAAGCATGTTGAGGTGGCAATCGCTGTGTTGGTTAGGTTGTGATTGTCAGATGCAACACCACTTGATATGGATTGGGAGAGTCAGACGGGAAAGTGGGCCCTATCCAATGGTTCCAGGACTGGGGGACGTAGAGGCTCTATAGTGGAGATGTGAGGTTCCTGCTGTCTTTGGGTTGAAAAAGACAATTGATAGTTAATGTTATCATCACATTATTTGGTAATTGGGTTAACTTTTGAAAAGTCCTTTTGTTAGGGTTTGCTGTACAGTACCCAGTATCTTGTATATAGCTGTGCTATTGCTTGCTTCTGATCTACTTGGTCTAGGCTTTTGAGAGAGTCTGCATATCAATTACACTGCATATACTGAGAACTACATAGTATTCCACAGCTTTCTCAGTCATTCATATGTTGTTGGGCACCCAGTTTGCTTCCAGATTTTAGCTATTATGAATTGTGCTGCTATGATCATAGGTGTACACATATCTTTTTGGTGGGTGTTATGGAGTCCTTGGGGCACATCTCAAGGAGAGGAATTACTAGGCCATATGGAAGGTTCATGTCTAGGCTTGTGAGAGTTCTCCAGACTTCTCTCCACAGAGGTTGAACCAATTAACATTCCCACCAGCAGTTCAACAGGGTTCCTTTGTCTCCACAGCCTCTCCAGCATTTGTTGCTGCTGTCCTTTTTATGTACTGGCATGATGTGTTATCTAAGTGTTGTCTTTATTTGCATTTCTCTGATAATCGGTGACCTGGAGCAGTTTTTCATGTGTTTGTTAGCCTTTTGGATCTCTTCTCTAGTGAATATTCTGTTCATATCCTCTGCCTATTTTTGGATGGGGTCATTTGCTTTTTTGTTGCTAAGTTGTGGAGCTTTTTGTGTATTTTGGTTAGTAGTCTCTTGTCATGTGAAGATCTTCTCTCATTCTGTGAGGGGTCGCTTTGTTTGTGTGCTGGTTTCTTTGGCTGTGCATAAGCTTTTCAATTTGATGTAGTCCCATTGATTTGTTTTTGTTTTAGTCTTCCTTGCAATTGGGTTTGTATCATCAAAGATGTCCTTGAGGTTTAGGTGGGAAAGTGTTCCACCAATGTTTTCCTCTAAGTATTTTCTAGTTTCTGGTCTAACATCCAGGTCCTCGATCCATTTGGAGTTGACTTTTGTTTCTGGAGAGATAAAGTGGTTCAGTTTCATTCTTCTGCATGTTTCAACCCAGGTTTCCCAGGACCATTTATTGAAGAGCGCTTCCTTCCTCCATTTAATACTTTGGACCCCCTTTTAAGAGATTAGATGTCTGTAGGTGTGGGGGGTTAGTTCTAGGCTTTTAATCTTGGTCCCTTGGTCATTTTGCCTATTTTTGTTCCACTACCAGGCTGTTTTGATAAAGATGGCCTTATAATACAGTTTGAGTTCTGAGAGTGTGATGCTTCCTTTTCTGTTTCTTTTCTTCAAGATTGTTTTGGCGATTCTAGGTTATTTCTGTTTTCAAATAAATGATTATAATTTTTGTTCTATTCTCTCAAAGAAGCTTGGTGGAACTTTGATGGTTATTGTGTTAAATTTGTATATATCTTTGGGGAGAATACTCATTTTGATGATACTAATTCTTCCAGTCCATGAGCATGGCATGTCTTTCCATTTCTCAGTACCATTTTCTATTTCCTTGAATAGTGACTCATAGCTTTTAGTATACAAGTCTTTCACTTCTTTGTTCAGCTTAATTCCAAAGTATTTTATTGGTTTTGCTGCAACAGTGAATGGGAGTGATTTCTGGATATCCACTTTTTCAGATTTAGTGTTCATATAAAGAAATTCCATTGATTTTGTAGCTTGATACCTTGCTATACTGCCTAATATCTTTCTTCTGGTTTCTATAGGTTTTTCTATGTATACTATAATATCATCTACAAATAGTGAGAGCTTGACTTGTTTCCTTCCTATCTGTATTCCTTTGATTCATTTGTCTTATCTGATTGCTATGGTAAGAACTTCCAATTCTATGTTGAAGAGTAATGGTGATAATGGACCATCCTGTCTAGTCCCTGATCTGGGGGAAGCTTTCAGCTTCTGTTCATTGTGTATGATGTTGGCTGTAGGTCTGATATATATATATATTCCACTATCTTGAGGAATTTTCCATCTGTTTCCATTTTTTATAGTGTTTTGAGCATGAATGGGTGTTGGATTTTGTCAAAGGCTTTCTGTACATCTATTAAGATAATCATGTGGCTTTTTGTTTTGCTTTTATTGATGTGGTAAATGACATTGATTGTCTTACATATATTGAATCAGCCTTGCATTCCTGGGATAAATCCCACTTGGTCATGATGAACAATCTTTTTTTTTTTTTAATTTTTTTTTTAATTAAAGAAAGGATTAATTAACAAAACCATAGGGTAGGAGGGGTACAACTCCACAGAATTCCCGCCACCCAATCTCCATAACCCAACCCCTCCCCTGATAGCTTTCCCATTCTCTATCTCTCTGGGAGCATGGACCCAGGGTCATTGAGGGTTGCAGAAGGTAGAAGGTCTGGCTTCTGTAATTGCTTCCCCGCTGAACATGGGTGTTGACTGGCCGGTCCATACTCCCAGTCTGCCTCTCTGTTTCCCTAGTAGGGTGGGTCTCTGGGGAAGCAGAGCTCCAGGGCACATTGGTAGGGTATTCAGTCCAGGGAAGCCTGGCCGGCATCCTGATGACATCTGGAACCTGGTGACTGAAAAGAGAGTTAACATACGAAGCCAAACAAGTTGTTGAGCAACCATGGACCCAAAGCTTGGAATAGTGGAGAGGAAGTGTTAGGGGGATATTCACTGCAAACTCTAGTGTACTTCTGCTTTCAGGTATATATTTTGCAGTAGTTTACGGATACGTGTGAACATATGCTCTCTCTCTCACAGAAACTGGCGTATATCTAGGTTTTGGGACTTTGTTAGAAAGTGAACCACCTGAGATGAAACTAGAGTGTACTATGAAAGGAAAGGTCTCACCTGAGTAATGGAGCTGAAGGGCTGCTATTCCACACGTGACGTCTCTGGACACAGTCTGAAGTGAAGCATGTTGAGGTGGCAATCGCTGTGTTGGTTAGGTTGTGATTGTCAGATGCAACACCACTTGATATGGATTGGGAGAGTCAGACGGGAAAGTGGGCCCTATCCAATGGTTCCAGGACTGGGGGACGTAGAGGCTCTATAGTGGAGATGTGAGGTTCCTGCTGTCTTTGGGTTGAAAAAGACAATTGATAGTTAATGTTATCATCACATTATTTGGTAATTGGGTTAACTTTTGAAAAGTCCTTTTGTTAGGGTTTGCTGTACAGTACCCAGTATCTTGTATATAGCTGTGCTATTGCTTGCTTCTGATCTACTTGGTCTAGGCTTTTGAGAGAGTCTGCATATCAATTACACTGCATATACTGAGAACTACATAGTATTCCACAGCTTTCTCAGTCATTCATATGTTGTTGGGCACCCAGTTTGCTTCCAGATTTTAGCTATTATGAATTGTGCTGCTATGATCATAGGTGTACACATATCTTTTTGGTGGGTGTTATGGAGTCCTTGGGGCACATCTCAAGGAGAGGAATTACTAGGCCATATGGAAGGTTCATGTCTAGGCTTGTGAGAGTTCTCCAGACTTCTCTCCACAGAGGTTGAACCAATTAACATTCCCACCAGCAGTTCAACAGGGTTCCTTTGTCTCCACAGCCTCTCCAGCATTTGTTGCTGCTGTCCTTTTTATGTACTGGCATGATGTGTTATCTAAGTGTTGTCTTTATTTGCATTTCTCTGATAATCGGTGACCTGGAGCAGTTTTTCATGTGTTTGTTAGCCTTTTGGATCTCTTCTCTAGTGAATATTCTGTTCATATCCTCTGCCTATTTTTGGATGGGGTCATTTGCTTTTTTGTTGCTAAGTTGTGGAGCTTTTTGTGTATTTTGGTTAGTAGTCTCTTGTCATGTGAAGATCTTCTCTCATTCTGTGAGGGGTCGCTTTGTTTGTGTGCTGGTTTCTTTGGCTGTGCATAAGCTTTTCAATTTGATGTAGTCCCATTGATTTGTTTTTGTTTTAGTCTTCCTTGCAATTGGGTTTGTATCATCAAAGATGTCCTTGAGGTTTAGGTGGGAAAGTGTTCCACCAATGTTTTCCTCTAAGTATTTTCTAGTTTCTGGTCTAACATCCAGGTCCTCGATCCATTTGGAGTTGACTTTTGTTTCTGGAGAGATAAAGTGGTTCAGTTTCATTCTTCTGCATGTTTCAACCCAGGTTTCCCAGGACCATTTATTGAAGAGCGCTTCCTTCCTCCATTTAATACTTTGGACCCCCTTTTAAGAGATTAGATGTCTGTAGGTGTGGGGGGTTAGTTCTAGGCTTTTAATCTTGGTCCCTTGGTCATTTTGCCTATTTTTGTTCCACTACCAGGCTGTTTTGATAAAGATGGCCTTATAATACAGTTTGAGTTCTGAGAGTGTGATGCTTCCTTTTCTGTTTCTTTTCTTCAAGATTGTTTTGGCGATTCTAGGTTATTTCTGTTTTCAAATAAATGATTATAATTTTTGTTCTATTCTCTCAAAGAAGCTTGGTGGAACTTTGATGGTTATTGTGTTAAATTTGTATATATCTTTGGGGAGAATACTCATTTTGATGATACTAATTCTTCCAGTCCATGAGCATGGCATGTCTTTCCATTTCTCAGTACCATTTTCTATTTCCTTGAATAGTGACTCATAGCTTTTAGTATACAAGTCTTTCACTTCTTTGTTCAGCTTAATTCCAAAGTATTTTATTGGTTTTGCTGCAACAGTGAATGGGAGTGATTTCTGGATATCCACTTTTTCAGATTTAGTGTTCATATAAAGAAATTCCATTGATTTTGTAGCTTGATACCTTGCTATACTGCCTAATATCTTTCTTCTGGTTTCTATAGGTTTTTCTATGTATACTATAATATCATCTACAAATAGTGAGAGCTTGACTTGTTTCCTTCCTATCTGTATTCCTTTGATTCATTTGTCTTATCTGATTGCTATGGTAAGAACTTCCAATTCTATGTTGAAGAGTAATGGTGATAATGGACCATCCTGTCTAGTCCCTGATCTGGGGGAAGCTTTCAGCTTCTGTTCATTGTGTATGATGTTGGCTGTAGGTCTGATATATATATATATTCCACTATCTTGAGGAATTTTCCATCTGTTTCCATTTTTTATAGTGTTTTGAGCATGAATGGGTGTTGGATTTTGTCAAAGGCTTTCTGTACATCTATTAAGATAATCATGTGGCTTTTTGTTTTGCTTTTATTGATGTGGTAAATGACATTGATTGTCTTACATATATTGAATCAGCCTTGCATTCCTGGGATAAATCCCACTTGGTCATGATGAACAATCTTTTTTTTTTTTTAATTTTTTTTTTAATTAAAGAAAGGATTAATTAACAAAACCATAGGGTAGGAGGGGTACAACTCCACAGAATTCCCGCCACCCAATCTCCATAACCCAACCCCTCCCCTGATAGCTTTCCCATTCTCTATCTCTCTGGGAGCATGGACCCAGGGTCATTGAGGGTTGCAGAAGGTAGAAGGTCTGGCTTCTGTAATTGCTTCCCCGCTGAACATGGGTGTTGACTGGCCGGTCCATACTCCCAGTCTGCCTCTCTGTTTCCCTAGTAGGGTGGGTCTCTGGGGAAGCAGAGCTCCAGGGCACATTGGTAGGGTATTCAGTCCAGGGAAGCCTGGCCGGCATCCTGATGACATCTGGAACCTGGTGACTGAAAAGAGAGTTAACATACGAAGCCAAACAAGTTGTTGAGCAACCATGGACCCAAAGCTTGGAATAGTGGAGAGGAAGTGTTAGGGGGATATTCACTGCAAACTCTAGTGTACTTCTGCTTTCAGGTATATATTTTGCAGTAGTTTACGGATACGTGTGAACATATGCTCTCTCTCTCACAGAAACTGGCGTATATCTAGGTTTTGGGACTTTGTTAGAAAGTGAACCACCTGAGATGAAACTAGAGTGTACTATGAAAGGAAAGGTCTCACCTGAGTAATGGAGCTGAAGGGCTGCTATTCCACACGTGACGTCTCTGGACACAGTCTGAAGTGAAGCATGTTGAGGTGGCAATCGCTGTGTTGGTTAGGTTGTGATTGTCAGATGCAACACCACTTGATATGGATTGGGAGAGTCAGACGGGAAAGTGGGCCCTATCCAATGGTTCCAGGACTGGGGGACGTAGAGGCTCTATAGTGGAGATGTGAGGTTCCTGCTGTCTTTGGGTTGAAAAAGACAATTGATAGTTAATGTTATCATCACATTATTTGGTAATTGGGTTAACTTTTGAAAAGTCCTTTTGTTAGGGTTTGCTGTACAGTACCCAGTATCTTGTATATAGCTGTGCTATTGCTTGCTTCTGATCTACTTGGTCTAGGCTTTTGAGAGAGTCTGCATATCAATTACACTGCATATACTGAGAACTACATAGTATTCCACAGCTTTCTCAGTCATTCATATGTTGTTGGGCACCCAGTTTGCTTCCAGATTTTAGCTATTATGAATTGTGCTGCTATGATCATAGGTGTACACATATCTTTTTGGTGGGTGTTATGGAGTCCTTGGGGCACATCTCAAGGAGAGGAATTACTAGGCCATATGGAAGGTTCATGTCTAGGCTTGTGAGAGTTCTCCAGACTTCTCTCCACAGAGGTTGAACCAATTAACATTCCCACCAGCAGTTCAACAGGGTTCCTTTGTCTCCACAGCCTCTCCAGCATTTGTTGCTGCTGTCCTTTTTATGTACTGGCATGATGTGTTATCTAAGTGTTGTCTTTATTTGCATTTCTCTGATAATCGGTGACCTGGAGCAGTTTTTCATGTGTTTGTTAGCCTTTTGGATCTCTTCTCTAGTGAATATTCTGTTCATATCCTCTGCCTATTTTTGGATGGGGTCATTTGCTTTTTTGTTGCTAAGTTGTGGAGCTTTTTGTGTATTTTGGTTAGTAGTCTCTTGTCATGTGAAGATCTTCTCTCATTCTGTGAGGGGTCGCTTTGTTTGTGTGCTGGTTTCTTTGGCTGTGCATAAGCTTTTCAATTTGATGTAGTCCCATTGATTTGTTTTTGTTTTAGTCTTCCTTGCAATTGGGTTTGTATCATCAAAGATGTCCTTGAGGTTTAGGTGGGAAAGTGTTCCACCAATGTTTTCCTCTAAGTATTTTCTAGTTTCTGGTCTAACATCCAGGTCCTCGATCCATTTGGAGTTGACTTTTGTTTCTGGAGAGATAAAGTGGTTCAGTTTCATTCTTCTGCATGTTTCAACCCAGGTTTCCCAGGACCATTTATTGAAGAGCGCTTCCTTCCTCCATTTAATACTTTGGACCCCCTTTTAAGAGATTAGATGTCTGTAGGTGTGGGGGGTTAGTTCTAGGCTTTTAATCTTGGTCCCTTGGTCATTTTGCCTATTTTTGTTCCACTACCAGGCTGTTTTGATAAAGATGGCCTTATAATACAGTTTGAGTTCTGAGAGTGTGATGCTTCCTTTTCTGTTTCTTTTCTTCAAGATTGTTTTGGCGATTCTAGGTTATTTCTGTTTTCAAATAAATGATTATAATTTTTGTTCTATTCTCTCAAAGAAGCTTGGTGGAACTTTGATGGTTATTGTGTTAAATTTGTATATATCTTTGGGGAGAATACTCATTTTGATGATACTAATTCTTCCAGTCCATGAGCATGGCATGTCTTTCCATTTCTCAGTACCATTTTCTATTTCCTTGAATAGTGACTCATAGCTTTTAGTATACAAGTCTTTCACTTCTTTGTTCAGCTTAATTCCAAAGTATTTTATTGGTTTTGCTGCAACAGTGAATGGGAGTGATTTCTGGATATCCACTTTTTCAGATTTAGTGTTCATATAAAGAAATTCCATTGATTTTGTAGCTTGATACCTTGCTATACTGCCTAATATCTTTCTTCTGGTTTCTATAGGTTTTTCTATGTATACTATAATATCATCTACAAATAGTGAGAGCTTGACTTGTTTCCTTCCTATCTGTATTCCTTTGATTCATTTGTCTTATCTGATTGCTATGGTAAGAACTTCCAATTCTATGTTGAAGAGTAATGGTGATAATGGACCATCCTGTCTAGTCCCTGATCTGGGGGAAGCTTTCAGCTTCTGTTCATTGTGTATGATGTTGGCTGTAGGTCTGATATATATATATTCCACTATCTTGAGGAATTTTCCATCTGTTTCCATTTTTTATAGTGTTTTGAGCATGAATGGGTGTTGGATTTTGTCAAAGGCTTTCTGTACATCTATTAAGATAATCATGTGGCTTTTTGTTTTGCTTTTATTGATGTGGTAAATGACATTGATTGTCTTACATATATTGAATCAGCCTTGCATTCCTGGGATAAATCCCACTTGGTCATGATGAACAATCTTTTTTTTTTTTTAATTTTTTTTTTAATTAAAGAAAGGATTAATTAACAAAACCATAGGGTAGGAGGGGTACAACTCCACAGAATTCCCGCCACCCAATCTCCATAACCCAACCCCTCCCCTGATAGCTTTCCCATTCTCTATCTCTCTGGGAGCATGGACCCAGGGTCATTGAGGGTTGCAGAAGGTAGAAGGTCTGGCTTCTGTAATTGCTTCCCCGCTGAACATGGGTGTTGACTGGCCGGTCCATACTCCCAGTCTGCCTCTCTGTTTCCCTAGTAGGGTGGGTCTCTGGGGAAGCAGAGCTCCAGGGCACATTGGTAGGGTATTCAGTCCAGGGAAGCCTGGCCGGCATCCTGATGACATCTGGAACCTGGTGACTGAAAAGAGAGTTAACATACGAAGCCAAACAAGTTGTTGAGCAACCATGGACCCAAAGCTTGGAATAGTGGAGAGGAAGTGTTAGGGGGATATTCACTGCAAACTCTAGTGTACTTCTGCTTTCAGGTATATATTTTGCAGTAGTTTACGGATACGTGTGAACATATGCTCTCTCTCTCACAGAAACTGGCGTATATCTAGGTTTTGGGACTTTGTTAGAAAGTGAACCACCTGAGATGAAACTAGAGTGTACTATGAAAGGAAAGGTCTCACCTGAGTAATGGAGCTGAAGGGCTGCTATTCCACACGTGACGTCTCTGGACACAGTCTGAAGTGAAGCATGTTGAGGTGGCAATCGCTGTGTTGGTTAGGTTGTGATTGTCAGATGCAACACCACTTGATATGGATTGGGAGAGTCAGACGGGAAAGTGGGCCCTATCCAATGGTTCCAGGACTGGGGGACGTAGAGGCTCTATAGTGGAGATGTGAGGTTCCTGCTGTCTTTGGGTTGAAAAAGACAATTGATAGTTAATGTTATCATCACATTATTTGGTAATTGGGTTAACTTTTGAAAAGTCCTTTTGTTAGGGTTTGCTGTACAGTACCCAGTATCTTGTATATAGCTGTGCTATTGCTTGCTTCTGATCTACTTGGTCTAGGCTTTTGAGAGAGTCTGCATATCAATTACACTGCATATACTGAGAACTACATAGTATTCCACAGCTTTCTCAGTCATTCATATGTTGTTGGGCACCCAGTTTGCTTCCAGATTTTAGCTATTATGAATTGTGCTGCTATGATCATAGGTGTACACATATCTTTTTGGTGGGTGTTATGGAGTCCTTGGGGCACATCTCAAGGAGAGGAATTACTAGGCCATATGGAAGGTTCATGTCTAGGCTTGTGAGAGTTCTCCAGACTTCTCTCCACAGAGGTTGAACCAATTAACATTCCCACCAGCAGTTCAACAGGGTTCCTTTGTCTCCACAGCCTCTCCAGCATTTGTTGCTGCTGTCCTTTTTATGTACTGGCATGATGTGTTATCTAAGTGTTGTCTTTATTTGCATTTCTCTGATAATCGGTGACCTGGAGCAGTTTTTCATGTGTTTGTTAGCCTTTTGGATCTCTTCTCTAGTGAATATTCTGTTCATATCCTCTGCCTATTTTTGGATGGGGTCATTTGCTTTTTTGTTGCTAAGTTGTGGAGCTTTTTGTGTATTTTGGTTAGTAGTCTCTTGTCATGTGAAGATCTTCTCTCATTCTGTGAGGGGTCGCTTTGTTTGTGTGCTGGTTTCTTTGGCTGTGCATAAGCTTTTCAATTTGATGTAGTCCCATTGATTTGTTTTTGTTTTAGTCTTCCTTGCAATTGGGTTTGTATCATCAAAGATGTCCTTGAGGTTTAGGTGGGAAAGTGTTCCACCAATGTTTTCCTCTAAGTATTTTCTAGTTTCTGGTCTAACATCCAGGTCCTCGATCCATTTGGAGTTGACTTTTGTTTCTGGAGAGATAAAGTGGTTCAGTTTCATTCTTCTGCATGTTTCAACCCAGGTTTCCCAGGACCATTTATTGAAGAGCGCTTCCTTCCTCCATTTAATACTTTGGACCCCCTTTTAAGAGATTAGATGTCTGTAGGTGTGGGGGGTTAGTTCTAGGCTTTTAATCTTGGTCCCTTGGTCATTTTGCCTATTTTTGTTCCACTACCAGGCTGTTTTGATAAAGATGGCCTTATAATACAGTTTGAGTTCTGAGAGTGTGATGCTTCCTTTTCTGTTTCTTTTCTTCAAGATTGTTTTGGCGATTCTAGGTTATTTCTGTTTTCAAATAAATGATTATAATTTTTGTTCTATTCTCTCAAAGAAGCTTGGTGGAACTTTGATGGTTATTGTGTTAAATTTGTATATATCTTTGGGGAGAATACTCATTTTGATGATACTAATTCTTCCAGTCCATGAGCATGGCATGTCTTTCCATTTCTCAGTACCATTTTCTATTTCCTTGAATAGTGACTCATAGCTTTTAGTATACAAGTCTTTCACTTCTTTGTTCAGCTTAATTCCAAAGTATTTTATTGGTTTTGCTGCAACAGTGAATGGGAGTGATTTCTGGATATCCACTTTTTCAGATTTAGTGTTCATATAAAGAAATTCCATTGATTTTGTAGCTTGATACCTTGCTATACTGCCTAATATCTTTCTTCTGGTTTCTATAGGTTTTTCTATGTATACTATAATATCATCTACAAATAGTGAGAGCTTGACTTGTTTCCTTCCTATCTGTATTCCTTTGATTCATTTGTCTTATCTGATTGCTATGGTAAGAACTTCCAATTCTATGTTGAAGAGTAATGGTGATAATGGACCATCCTGTCTAGTCCCTGATCTGGGGGAAGCTTTCAGCTTCTGTTCATTGTGTATGATGTTGGCTGTAGGTCTGATATATATATATTCCACTATCTTGAGGAATTTTCCATCTGTTTCCATTTTTTATAGTGTTTTGAGCATGAATGGGTGTTGGATTTTGTCAAAGGCTTTCTGTACATCTATTAAGATAATCATGTGGCTTTTTGTTTTGCTTTTATTGATGTGGTAAATGACATTGATTGTCTTACATATATTGAATCAGCCTTGCATTCCTGGGATAAATCCCACTTGGTCATGATGAACAATCTTTTTTTTTTTTTAATTTTTTTTTTAATTAAAGAAAGGATTAATTAACAAAACCATAGGGTAGGAGGGGTACAACTCCACAGAATTCCCGCCACCCAATCTCCATAACCCAACCCCTCCCCTGATAGCTTTCCCATTCTCTATCTCTCTGGGAGCATGGACCCAGGGTCATTGAGGGTTGCAGAAGGTAGAAGGTCTGGCTTCTGTAATTGCTTCCCCGCTGAACATGGGTGTTGACTGGCCGGTCCATACTCCCAGTCTGCCTCTCTGTTTCCCTAGTAGGGTGGGTCTCTGGGGAAGCAGAGCTCCAGGGCACATTGGTAGGGTATTCAGTCCAGGGAAGCCTGGCCGGCATCCTGATGACATCTGGAACCTGGTGACTGAAAAGAGAGTTAACATACGAAGCCAAACAAGTTGTTGAGCAACCATGGACCCAAAGCTTGGAATAGTGGAGAGGAAGTGTTAGGGGGATATTCACTGCAAACTCTAGTGTACTTCTGCTTTCAGGTATATATTTTGCAGTAGTTTACGGATACGTGTGAACATATGCTCTCTCTCTCACAGAAACTGGCGTATATCTAGGTTTTGGGACTTTGTTAGAAAGTGAACCACCTGAGATGAAACTAGAGTGTACTATGAAAGGAAAGGTCTCACCTGAGTAATGGAGCTGAAGGGCTGCTATTCCACACGTGACGTCTCTGGACACAGTCTGAAGTGAAGCATGTTGAGGTGGCAATCGCTGTGTTGGTTAGGTTGTGATTGTCAGATGCAACACCACTTGATATGGATTGGGAGAGTCAGACGGGAAAGTGGGCCCTATCCAATGGTTCCAGGACTGGGGGACGTAGAGGCTCTATAGTGGAGATGTGAGGTTCCTGCTGTCTTTGGGTTGAAAAAGACAATTGATAGTTAATGTTATCATCACATTATTTGGTAATTGGGTTAACTTTTGAAAAGTCCTTTTGTTAGGGTTTGCTGTACAGTACCCAGTATCTTGTATATAGCTGTGCTATTGCTTGCTTCTGATCTACTTGGTCTAGGCTTTTGAGAGAGTCTGCATATCAATTACACTGCATATACTGAGAACTACATAGTATTCCACAGCTTTCTCAGTCATTCATATGTTGTTGGGCACCCAGTTTGCTTCCAGATTTTAGCTATTATGAATTGTGCTGCTATGATCATAGGTGTACACATATCTTTTTGGTGGGTGTTATGGAGTCCTTGGGGCACATCTCAAGGAGAGGAATTACTAGGCCATATGGAAGGTTCATGTCTAGGCTTGTGAGAGTTCTCCAGACTTCTCTCCACAGAGGTTGAACCAATTAACATTCCCACCAGCAGTTCAACAGGGTTCCTTTGTCTCCACAGCCTCTCCAGCATTTGTTGCTGCTGTCCTTTTTATGTACTGGCATGATGTGTTATCTAAGTGTTGTCTTTATTTGCATTTCTCTGATAATCGGTGACCTGGAGCAGTTTTTCATGTGTTTGTTAGCCTTTTGGATCTCTTCTCTAGTGAATATTCTGTTCATATCCTCTGCCTATTTTTGGATGGGGTCATTTGCTTTTTTGTTGCTAAGTTGTGGAGCTTTTTGTGTATTTTGGTTAGTAGTCTCTTGTCATGTGAAGATCTTCTCTCATTCTGTGAGGGGTCGCTTTGTTTGTGTGCTGGTTTCTTTGGCTGTGCATAAGCTTTTCAATTTGATGTAGTCCCATTGATTTGTTTTTGTTTTAGTCTTCCTTGCAATTGGGTTTGTATCATCAAAGATGTCCTTGAGGTTTAGGTGGGAAAGTGTTCCACCAATGTTTTCCTCTAAGTATTTTCTAGTTTCTGGTCTAACATCCAGGTCCTCGATCCATTTGGAGTTGACTTTTGTTTCTGGAGAGATAAAGTGGTTCAGTTTCATTCTTCTGCATGTTTCAACCCAGGTTTCCCAGGACCATTTATTGAAGAGCGCTTCCTTCCTCCATTTAATACTTTGGACCCCCTTTTAAGAGATTAGATGTCTGTAGGTGTGGGGGGTTAGTTCTAGGCTTTTAATCTTGGTCCCTTGGTCATTTTGCCTATTTTTGTTCCACTACCAGGCTGTTTTGATAAAGATGGCCTTATAATACAGTTTGAGTTCTGAGAGTGTGATGCTTCCTTTTCTGTTTCTTTTCTTCAAGATTGTTTTGGCGATTCTAGGTTATTTCTGTTTTCAAATAAATGATTATAATTTTTGTTCTATTCTCTCAAAGAAGCTTGGTGGAACTTTGATGGTTATTGTGTTAAATTTGTATATATCTTTGGGGAGAATACTCATTTTGATGATACTAATTCTTCCAGTCCATGAGCATGGCATGTCTTTCCATTTCTCAGTACCATTTTCTATTTCCTTGAATAGTGACTCATAGCTTTTAGTATACAAGTCTTTCACTTCTTTGTTCAGCTTAATTCCAAAGTATTTTATTGGTTTTGCTGCAACAGTGAATGGGAGTGATTTCTGGATATCCACTTTTTCAGATTTAGTGTTCATATAAAGAAATTCCATTGATTTTGTAGCTTGATACCTTGCTATACTGCCTAATATCTTTCTTCTGGTTTCTATAGGTTTTTCTATGTATACTATAATATCATCTACAAATAGTGAGAGCTTGACTTGTTTCCTTCCTATCTGTATTCCTTTGATTCATTTGTCTTATCTGATTGCTATGGTAAGAACTTCCAATTCTATGTTGAAGAGTAATGGTGATAATGGACCATCCTGTCTAGTCCCTGATCTGGGGGAAGCTTTCAGCTTCTGTTCATTGTGTATGATGTTGGCTGTAGGTCTGATATATATATATTCCACTATCTTGAGGAATTTTCCATCTGTTTCCATTTTTTATAGTGTTTTGAGCATGAATGGGTGTTGGATTTTGTCAAAGGCTTTCTGTACATCTATTAAGATAATCATGTGGCTTTTTGTTTTGCTTTTATTGATGTGGTAAATGACATTGATTGTCTTACATATATTGAATCAGCCTTGCATTCCTGGGATAAATCCCACTTGGTCATGATGAACAATCTTTTTTTTTTTTTAATTTTTTTTTTAATTAAAGAAAGGATTAATTAACAAAACCATAGGGTAGGAGGGGTACAACTCCACAGAATTCCCGCCACCCAATCTCCATAACCCAACCCCTCCCCTGATAGCTTTCCCATTCTCTATCTCTCTGGGAGCATGGACCCAGGGTCATTGAGGGTTGCAGAAGGTAGAAGGTCTGGCTTCTGTAATTGCTTCCCCGCTGAACATGGGTGTTGACTGGCCGGTCCATACTCCCAGTCTGCCTCTCTGTTTCCCTAGTAGGGTGGGTCTCTGGGGAAGCAGAGCTCCAGGGCACATTGGTAGGGTATTCAGTCCAGGGAAGCCTGGCCGGCATCCTGATGACATCTGGAACCTGGTGACTGAAAAGAGAGTTAACATACGAAGCCAAACAAGTTGTTGAGCAACCATGGACCCAAAGCTTGGAATAGTGGAGAGGAAGTGTTAGGGGGATATTCACTGCAAACTCTAGTGTACTTCTGCTTTCAGGTATATATTTTGCAGTAGTTTACGGATACGTGTGAACATATGCTCTCTCTCTCACAGAAACTGGCGTATATCTAGGTTTTGGGACTTTGTTAGAAAGTGAACCACCTGAGATGAAACTAGAGTGTACTATGAAAGGAAAGGTCTCACCTGAGTAATGGAGCTGAAGGGCTGCTATTCCACACGTGACGTCTCTGGACACAGTCTGAAGTGAAGCATGTTGAGGTGGCAATCGCTGTGTTGGTTAGGTTGTGATTGTCAGATGCAACACCACTTGATATGGATTGGGAGAGTCAGACGGGAAAGTGGGCCCTATCCAATGGTTCCAGGACTGGGGGACGTAGAGGCTCTATAGTGGAGATGTGAGGTTCCTGCTGTCTTTGGGTTGAAAAAGACAATTGATAGTTAATGTTATCATCACATTATTTGGTAATTGGGTTAACTTTTGAAAAGTCCTTTTGTTAGGGTTTGCTGTACAGTACCCAGTATCTTGTATATAGCTGTGCTATTGCTTGCTTCTGATCTACTTGGTCTAGGCTTTTGAGAGAGTCTGCATATCAATTACACTGCATATACTGAGAACTACATAGTATTCCACAGCTTTCTCAGTCATTCATATGTTGTTGGGCACCCAGTTTGCTTCCAGATTTTAGCTATTATGAATTGTGCTGCTATGATCATAGGTGTACACATATCTTTTTGGTGGGTGTTATGGAGTCCTTGGGGCACATCTCAAGGAGAGGAATTACTAGGCCATATGGAAGGTTCATGTCTAGGCTTGTGAGAGTTCTCCAGACTTCTCTCCACAGAGGTTGAACCAATTAACATTCCCACCAGCAGTTCAACAGGGTTCCTTTGTCTCCACAGCCTCTCCAGCATTTGTTGCTGCTGTCCTTTTTATGTACTGGCATGATGTGTTATCTAAGTGTTGTCTTTATTTGCATTTCTCTGATAATCGGTGACCTGGAGCAGTTTTTCATGTGTTTGTTAGCCTTTTGGATCTCTTCTCTAGTGAATATTCTGTTCATATCCTCTGCCTATTTTTGGATGGGGTCATTTGCTTTTTTGTTGCTAAGTTGTGGAGCTTTTTGTGTATTTTGGTTAGTAGTCTCTTGTCATGTGAAGATCTTCTCTCATTCTGTGAGGGGTCGCTTTGTTTGTGTGCTGGTTTCTTTGGCTGTGCATAAGCTTTTCAATTTGATGTAGTCCCATTGATTTGTTTTTGTTTTAGTCTTCCTTGCAATTGGGTTTGTATCATCAAAGATGTCCTTGAGGTTTAGGTGGGAAAGTGTTCCACCAATGTTTTCCTCTAAGTATTTTCTAGTTTCTGGTCTAACATCCAGGTCCTCGATCCATTTGGAGTTGACTTTTGTTTCTGGAGAGATAAAGTGGTTCAGTTTCATTCTTCTGCATGTTTCAACCCAGGTTTCCCAGGACCATTTATTGAAGAGCGCTTCCTTCCTCCATTTAATACTTTGGACCCCCTTTTAAGAGATTAGATGTCTGTAGGTGTGGGGGGTTAGTTCTAGGCTTTTAATCTTGGTCCCTTGGTCATTTTGCCTATTTTTGTTCCACTACCAGGCTGTTTTGATAAAGATGGCCTTATAATACAGTTTGAGTTCTGAGAGTGTGATGCTTCCTTTTCTGTTTCTTTTCTTCAAGATTGTTTTGGCGATTCTAGGTTATTTCTGTTTTCAAATAAATGATTATAATTTTTGTTCTATTCTCTCAAAGAAGCTTGGTGGAACTTTGATGGTTATTGTGTTAAATTTGTATATATCTTTGGGGAGAATACTCATTTTGATGATACTAATTCTTCCAGTCCATGAGCATGGCATGTCTTTCCATTTCTCAGTACCATTTTCTATTTCCTTGAATAGTGACTCATAGCTTTTAGTATACAAGTCTTTCACTTCTTTGTTCAGCTTAATTCCAAAGTATTTTATTGGTTTTGCTGCAACAGTGAATGGGAGTGATTTCTGGATATCCACTTTTTCAGATTTAGTGTTCATATAAAGAAATTCCATTGATTTTGTAGCTTGATACCTTGCTATACTGCCTAATATCTTTCTTCTGGTTTCTATAGGTTTTTCTATGTATACTATAATATCATCTACAAATAGTGAGAGCTTGACTTGTTTCCTTCCTATCTGTATTCCTTTGATTCATTTGTCTTATCTGATTGCTATGGTAAGAACTTCCAATTCTATGTTGAAGAGTAATGGTGATAATGGACCATCCTGTCTAGTCCCTGATCTGGGGGAAGCTTTCAGCTTCTGTTCATTGTGTATGATGTTGGCTGTAGGTCTGATATATATATATTCCACTATCTTGAGGAATTTTCCATCTGTTTCCATTTTTTATAGTGTTTTGAGCATGAATGGGTGTTGGATTTTGTCAAAGGCTTTCTGTACATCTATTAAGATAATCATGTGGCTTTTTGTTTTGCTTTTATTGATGTGGTAAATGACATTGATTGTCTTACATATATTGAATCAGCCTTGCATTCCTGGGATAAATCCCACTTGGTCATGATGAACAATCTTTTTTTTTTTTTAATTTTTTTTTTAATTAAAGAAAGGATTAATTAACAAAACCATAGGGTAGGAGGGGTACAACTCCACAGAATTCCCGCCACCCAATCTCCATAACCCAACCCCTCCCCTGATAGCTTTCCCATTCTCTATCTCTCTGGGAGCATGGACCCAGGGTCATTGAGGGTTGCAGAAGGTAGAAGGTCTGGCTTCTGTAATTGCTTCCCCGCTGAACATGGGTGTTGACTGGCCGGTCCATACTCCCAGTCTGCCTCTCTGTTTCCCTAGTAGGGTGGGTCTCTGGGGAAGCAGAGCTCCAGGGCACATTGGTAGGGTATTCAGTCCAGGGAAGCCTGGCCGGCATCCTGATGACATCTGGAACCTGGTGACTGAAAAGAGAGTTAACATACGAAGCCAAACAAGTTGTTGAGCAACCATGGACCCAAAGCTTGGAATAGTGGAGAGGAAGTGTTAGGGGGATATTCACTGCAAACTCTAGTGTACTTCTGCTTTCAGGTATATATTTTGCAGTAGTTTACGGATACGTGTGAACATATGCTCTCTCTCTCACAGAAACTGGCGTATATCTAGGTTTTGGGACTTTGTTAGAAAGTGAACCACCTGAGATGAAACTAGAGTGTACTATGAAAGGAAAGGTCTCACCTGAGTAATGGAGCTGAAGGGCTGCTATTCCACACGTGACGTCTCTGGACACAGTCTGAAGTGAAGCATGTTGAGGTGGCAATCGCTGTGTTGGTTAGGTTGTGATTGTCAGATGCAACACCACTTGATATGGATTGGGAGAGTCAGACGGGAAAGTGGGCCCTATCCAATGGTTCCAGGACTGGGGGACGTAGAGGCTCTATAGTGGAGATGTGAGGTTCCTGCTGTCTTTGGGTTGAAAAAGACAATTGATAGTTAATGTTATCATCACATTATTTGGTAATTGGGTTAACTTTTGAAAAGTCCTTTTGTTAGGGTTTGCTGTACAGTACCCAGTATCTTGTATATAGCTGTGCTATTGCTTGCTTCTGATCTACTTGGTCTAGGCTTTTGAGAGAGTCTGCATATCAATTACACTGCATATACTGAGAACTACATAGTATTCCACAGCTTTCTCAGTCATTCATATGTTGTTGGGCACCCAGTTTGCTTCCAGATTTTAGCTATTATGAATTGTGCTGCTATGATCATAGGTGTACACATATCTTTTTGGTGGGTGTTATGGAGTCCTTGGGGCACATCTCAAGGAGAGGAATTACTAGACCATATGGAAGGTTCATGTCTAGGCTTGTGAGAGTTCTCCAGACTTCTCTCCACAGAGGTTGAACCAATTAACATTCCCACCAGCAGTTCAACAGGGTTCCTTTGTCTCCACAGCCTCTCCAGCATTTGTTGCTGCTGTCCTTTTTATGTACTGGCATGATGTGTTATCTAAGTGTTGTCTTTATTTGCATTTCTCTGATAATCGGTGACCTGGAGCAGTTTTTCATGTGTTTGTTAGCCTTTTGGATCTCTTCTCTAGTGAATATTCTGTTCATATCCTCTGCCTATTTTTGGATGGGGTCATTTGCTTTTTTGTTGCTAAGTTGTGGAGCTTTTTGTGTATTTTGGTTAGTAGTCTCTTGTCATGTGAAGATCTTCTCTCATTCTGTGAGGGGTCGCTTTGTTTGTGTGCTGGTTTCTTTGGCTGTGCATAAGCTTTTCAATTTGATGTAGTCCCATTGATTTGTTTTTGTTTTAGTCTTCCTTGCAAATGGGTTTGTATCATCAAAGATGTCCTTGAGGTTTAGGTGGGAAAGTGTTCCACCAATGTTTTCCTCTAAGTATTTTCTAGTTTCTGGTCTAACATCCAGGTCCTCGATCCATTTGGAGTTGACTTTTGTTTCTGGAGAGATAAAGTGGTTCAGTTTCATTCTTCTGCATGTTTCAACCCAGGTTTCCCAGGACCATTTATTGAAGAGCGCTTCCTTCCTCCATTTAATACTTTGGACCCCCTTTTAAGAGATTAGATGTCTGTAGGTGTGGGGGGTTAGTTCTAGGCTTTTAATCTTGGTCCCTTGGTCATTTTGCCTATTTTTGTTCCACTACCAGGCTGTTTTGATAAAGATGGCCTTATAATACAGTTTGAGTTCTGAGAGTGTGATGCTTCCTTTTCTGTTTCTTTTCTTCAAGATTGTTTTGGCGATTCTAGGTTATTTCTGTTTTCAAATAAATGATTATAATTTTTGTTCTATTCTCTCAAAGAAGCTTGGTGGAACTTTGATGGTTATTGTGTTAAATTTGTATATATCTTTGGGGAGAATACTCATTTTGATGATACTAATTCTTCCAGTCCATGAGCATGGCATGTCTTTCCATTTCTCAGTACCATTTTCTATTTCCTTGAATAGTGACTCATAGCTTTTAGTATACAAGTCTTTCACTTCTTTGTTCAGCTTAATTCCAAAGTATTTTATTGGTTTTGCTGCAACAGTGAATGGGAGTGATTTCTGGATATCCACTTTTTCAGATTTAGTGTTCATATAAAGAAATTCCATTGATTTTGTAGCTTGATACCTTGCTATACTGCCTAATATCTTTCTTCTGGTTTCTATAGGTTTTTCTATGTATACTATAATATCATCTACAAATAGTGAGAGCTTGACTTGTTTCCTTCCTATCTGTATTCCTTTGATTCATTTGTCTTATCTGATTGCTATGGTAAGAACTTCCAATTCTATGTTGAAGAGTAATGGTGATAATGGACCATCCTGTCTAGTCCCTGATCTGGGGGAAGCTTTCAGCTTCTGTTCATTGTGTATGATGTTGGCTGTAGGCCTGATATATATATATTCCACTATCTTGAGGAATTTTCCATCTGTTTCCATTTTTTATAGTGTTTTGAGCATGAATGGGTGTTGGATTTTGTCAAAGGCTTTCTGTGCATCTATTAAGATAATCATGTGGCTTTTTGTTTTGCTTTTATTGATGTGGTAAATGACATTGATTGTCTTACATATATTGAATCAGCCTTGCATTCCTGGGATAAATCCCACTTGGTCATGATGAACAATCTTTTTTTTTTTTTAATTTTTTTTTTAATTAAAGAAAGGATTAATTAACAAAACCATAGGGTAGGAGGGGTACAACTCCACAGAATTCCCGCCACCCAATCTCCATAACCCAACCCCTCCCCTGATAGCTTTCCCATTCTCTATCTCTCTGGGAGCATGGACCCAGGGTCATTGAGGGTTGCAGAAGGTAGAAGGTCTGGCTTCTGTAATTGCTTCCCCGCTGAACATGGGTGTTGACTGGCCGGTCCATACTCCCAGTCTGCCTCTCTGTTTCCCTAGTAGGGTGGGTCTCTGGGGAAGCAGAGCTCCAGGGCACATTGGTAGGGTATTCAGTCCAGGGAAGCCTGGCCGGCATCCTGATGACATCTGGAACCTGGTGACTGAAAAGAGAGTTAACATACGAAGCCAAACAAGTTGTTGAGCAACCATGGACCCAAAGCTTGGAATAGTGGAGAGGAAGTGTTAGGGGGATATTCACTGCAAACTCTAGTGTACTTCTGCTTTCAGGTATATATTTTGCAGTAGTTTACGGATACGTGTGAACATATGCTCTCTCTCTCACAGAAACTGGCGTATATCTAGGTTTTGGGACTTTGTTAGAAAGTGAACCACCTGAGATGAAACTAGAGTGTACTATGAAAGGAAAGGTCTCACCTGAGTAATGGAGCTGAAGGGCTGCTATTCCACACGTGACGTCTCTGGACACAGTCTGAAGTGAAGCATGTTGAGGTGGCAATCGCTGTGTTGGTTAGGTTGTGATTGTCAGATGCAACACCACTTGATATGGATTGGGAGAGTCAGACGGGAAAGTGGGCCCTATCCAATGGTTCCAGGACTGGGGGACGTAGAGGCTCTATAGTGGAGATGTGAGGTTCCTGCTGTCTTTGGGTTGAAAAAGACAATTGATAGTTAATGTTATCATCACATTATTTGGTAATTGGGTTAACTTTTGAAAAGTCCTTTTGTTAGGGTTTGCTGTACAGTACCCAGTATCTTGTATATAGCTGTGCTATTGCTTGCTTCTGATCTACTTGGTCTAGGCTTTTGAGAGAGTCTGCATATCAATTACACTGCATATACTGAGAACTACATAGTATTCCACAGCTTTCTCAGTCATTCATATGTTGTTGGGCACCCAGTTTGCTTCCAGATTTTAGCTATTATGAATTGTGCTGCTATGATCATAGGTGTACACATATCTTTTTGGTGGGTGTTATGGAGTCCTTGGGGCACATCTCAAGGAGAGGAATTACTAGGCCATATGGAAGGTTCATGTCTAGGCTTGTGAGAGTTCTCCAGACTTCTCTCCACAGAGGTTGAACCAATTAACATTCCCACCAGCAGTTCAACAGGGTTCCTTTGTCTCCACAGCCTCTCCAGCATTTGTTGCTGCTGTCCTTTTTATGTACTGGCATGATGTGTTATCTAAGTGTTGTCTTTATTTGCATTTCTCTGATAATCGGTGACCTGGAGCAGTTTTTCATGTGTTTGTTAGCCTTTTGGATCTCTTCTCTAGTGAATATTCTGTTCATATCCTCTGCCTATTTTTGGATGGGGTCATTTGCTTTTTTGTTGCTAAGTTGTGGAGCTTTTTGTGTATTTTGGTTAGTAGTCTCTTGTCATGTGAAGATCTTCTCTCATTCTGTGAGGGGTCGCTTTGTTTGTGTGCTGGTTTCTTTGGCTGTGCATAAGCTTTTCAATTTGATGTAGTCCCATTGATTTGTTTTTGTTTTAGTCTTCCTTGCAATTGGGTTTGTATCATCAAAGATGTCCTTGAGGTTTAGGTGGGAAAGTGTTCCACCAATGTTTTCCTCTAAGTATTTTCTAGTTTCTGGTCTAACATCCAGGTCCTCGATCCATTTGGAGTTGACTTTTGTTTCTGGAGAGATAAAGTGGTTCAGTTTCATTCTTCTGCATGTTTCAACCCAGGTTTCCCAGGACCATTTATTGAAGAGCGCTTCCTTCCTCCATTTAATACTTTGGACCCCCTTTTAAGAGATTAGATGTCTGTAGGTGTGGGGGGTTAGTTCTAGGCTTTTAATCTTGGTCCCTTGGTCATTTTGCCTATTTTTGTTCCACTACCAGGCTGTTTTGATAAAGATGGCCTTATAATACAGTTTGAGTTCTGAGAGTGTGATGCTTCCTTTTCTGTTTCTTTTCTTCAAGATTGTTTTGGCGATTCTAGGTTATTTCTGTTTTCAAATAAATGATTATAATTTTTGTTCTATTCTCTCAAAGAAGCTTGGTGGAACTTTGATGGTTATTGTGTTAAATTTGTATATATCTTTGGGGAGAATACTCATTTTGATGATACTAATTCTTCCAGTCCATGAGCATGGCATGTCTTTCCATTTCTCAGTACCATTTTCTATTTCCTTGAATAGTGACTCATAGCTTTTAGTATACAAGTCTTTCACTTCTTTGTTCAGCTTAATTCCAAAGTATTTTATTGGTTTTGCTGCAACAGTGAATGGGAGTGATTTCTGGATATCCACTTTTTCAGATTTAGTGTTCATATAAAGAAATTCCATTGATTTTGTAGCTTGATACCTTGCTATACTGCCTAATATCTTTCTTCTGGTTTCTATAGGTTTTTCTATGTATACTATAATATCATCTACAAATAGTGAGAGCTTGACTTGTTTCCTTCCTATCTGTATTCCTTTGATTCATTTGTCTTATCTGATTGCTATGGTAAGAACTTCCAATTCTATGTTGAAGAGTAATGGTGATAATGGACCATCCTGTCTAGTCCCTGATCTGGGGGAAGCTTTCAGCTTCTGTTCATTGTGTATGATGTTGGCTGTAGGTCTGATATATATATATTCCACTATCTTGAGGAATTTTCCATCTGTTTCCATTTTTTATAGTGTTTTGAGCATGAATGGGTGTTGGATTTTGTCAAAGGCTTTCTGTACATCTATTAAGATAATCATGTGGCTTTTTGTTTTGCTTTTATTGATGTGGTAAATGACATTGATTGTCTTACATATATTGAATCAGCCTTGCATTCCTGGGATAAATCCCACTTGGTCATGATGAACAATCTTTTTTTTTTTTTAATTTTTTTTTTAATTAAAGAAAGGATTAATTAACAAAACCATAGGGTAGGAGGGGTACAACTCCACAGAATTCCCGCCACCCAATCTCCATAACCCAACCCCTCCCCTGATAGCTTTCCCATTCTCTATCTCTCTGGGAGCATGGACCCAGGGTCATTGAGGGTTGCAGAAGGTAGAAGGTCTGGCTTCTGTAATTGCTTCCCCGCTGAACATGGGTGTTGACTGGCCGGTCCATACTCCCAGTCTGCCTCTCTGTTTCCCTAGTAGGGTGGGTCTCTGGGGAAGCAGAGCTCCAGGGCACATTGGTAGGGTATTCAGTCCAGGGAAGCCTGGCCGGCATCCTGATGACATCTGGAACCTGGTGACTGAAAAGAGAGTTAACATACGAAGCCAAACAAGTTGTTGAGCAACCATGGACCCAAAGCTTGGAATAGTGGAGAGGAAGTGTTAGGGGGATATTCACTGCAAACTCTAGTGTACTTCTGCTTTCAGGTATATATTTTGCAGTAGTTTACGGATACGTGTGAACATATGCTCTCTCTCTCACAGAAACTGGCGTATATCTAGGTTTTGGGACTTTGTTAGAAAGTGAACCACCTGAGATGAAACTAGAGTGTACTATGAAAGGAAAGGTCTCACCTGAGTAATGGAGCTGAAGGGCTGCTATTCCACACGTGACGTCTCTGGACACAGTCTGAAGTGAAGCATGTTGAGGTGGCAATCGCTGTGTTGGTTAGGTTGTGATTGTCAGATGCAACACCACTTGATATGGATTGGGAGAGTCAGACGGGAAAGTGGGCCCTATCCAATGGTTCCAGGACTGGGGGACGTAGAGGCTCTATAGTGGAGATGTGAGGTTCCTGCTGTCTTTGGGTTGAAAAAGACAATTGATAGTTAATGTTATCATCACATTATTTGGTAATTGGGTTAACTTTTGAAAAGTCCTTTTGTTAGGGTTTGCTGTACAGTACCCAGTATCTTGTATATAGCTGTGCTATTGCTTGCTTCTGATCTACTTGGTCTAGGCTTTTGAGAGAGTCTGCATATCAATTACACTGCATATACTGAGAACTACATAGTATTCCACAGCTTTCTCAGTCATTCATATGTTGTTGGGCACCCAGTTTGCTTCCAGATTTTAGCTATTATGAATTGTGCTGCTATGATCATAGGTGTACACATATCTTTTTGGTGGGTGTTATGGAGTCCTTGGGGCACATCTCAAGGAGAGGAATTACTAGGCCATATGGAAGGTTCATGTCTAGGCTTGTGAGAGTTCTCCAGACTTCTCTCCACAGAGGTTGAACCAATTAACATTCCCACCAGCAGTTCAACAGGGTTCCTTTGTCTCCACAGCCTCTCCAGCATTTGTTGCTGCTGTCCTTTTTATGTACTGGCATGATGTGTTATCTAAGTGTTGTCTTTATTTGCATTTCTCTGATAATCGGTGACCTGGAGCAGTTTTTCATGTGTTTGTTAGCCTTTTGGATCTCTTCTCTAGTGAATATTCTGTTCATATCCTCTGCCTATTTTTGGATGGGGTCATTTGCTTTTTTGTTGCTAAGTTGTGGAGCTTTTTGTGTATTTTGGTTAGTAGTCTCTTGTCATGTGAAGATCTTCTCTCATTCTGTGAGGGGTCGCTTTGTTTGTGTGCTGGTTTCTTTGGCTGTGCATAAGCTTTTCAATTTGATGTAGTCCCATTGATTTGTTTTTGTTTTAGTCTTCCTTGCAAATGGGTTTGTATCATCAAAGATGTCCTTGAGGTTTAGGTGGGAAAGTGTTCCACCAATGTTTTCCTCTAAGTATTTTCTAGTTTCTGGTCTAACATCCAGGTCCTCGATCCATTTGGAGTTGACTTTTGTTTCTGGAGAGATAAAGTGGTTCAGTTTCATTCTTCTGCATGTTTCAACCCAGGTTTCCCAGGACCATTTATTGAAGAGCGCTTCCTTCCTCCATTTAATACTTTGGACCCCCTTTTAAGAGATTAGATGTCTGTAGGTGTGGGGGGTTAGTTCTAGGCTTTTAATCTTGGTCCCTTGGTCATTTTGCCTATTTTTGTTCCACTACCAGGCTGTTTTGATAAAGATGGCCTTATAATACAGTTTGAGTTCTGAGAGTGTGATGCTTCCTTTTCTGTTTCTTTTCTTCAAGATTGTTTTGGCGATTCTAGGTTATTTCTGTTTTCAAATAAATGATTATAATTTTTGTTCTATTCTCTCAAAGAAGCTTGGTGGAACTTTGATGGTTATTGTGTTAAATTTGTATATATCTTTGGGGAGAATACTCATTTTGATGATACTAATTCTTCCAGTCCATGAGCATGGCATGTCTTTCCATTTCTCAGTACCATTTTCTATTTCCTTGAATAGTGACTCATAGCTTTTAGTATACAAGTCTTTCACTTCTTTGTTCAGCTTAATTCCAAAGTATTTTATTGGTTTTGCTGCAACAGTGAATGGGAGTGATTTCTGGATATCCACTTTTTCAGATTTAGTGTTCATATAAAGAAATTCCATTGATTTTGTAGCTTGATACCTTGCTATACTGCCTAATATCTTTCTTCTGGTTTCTATAGGTTTTTCTATGTATACTATAATATCATCTACAAATAGTGAGAGCTTGACTTGTTTCCTTCCTATCTGTATTCCTTTGATTCATTTGTCTTATCTGATTGCTATGGTAAGAACTTCCAATTCTATGTTGAAGAGTAATGGTGATAATGGACCATCCTGTCTAGTCCCTGATCTGGGGGAAGCTTTCAGCTTCTGTTCATTGTGTATGATGTTGGCTGTAGGCCTGATATATATATATTCCACTATCTTGAGGAATTTTCCATCTGTTTCCATTTTTTATAGTGTTTTGAGCATGAATGGGTGTTGGATTTTGTCAAAGGCTTTCTGTGCATCTATTAAGATAATCATGTGGCTTTTTGTTTTGCTTTTATTGATGTGGTAAATGACATTGATTGTCTTACATATATTGAATCAGCCTTGCATTCCTGGGATAAATCCCACTTGGTCATGATGAACAATCTTTTTTTTTTTTTAATTTTTTTTTTAATTAAAGAAAGGATTAATTAACAAAACCATAGGGTAGGAGGGGTACAACTCCACAGAATTCCCGCCACCCAATCTCCATAACCCAACCCCTCCCCTGATAGCTTTCCCATTCTCTATCTCTCTGGGAGCATGGACCCAGGGTCATTGAGGGTTGCAGAAGGTAGAAGGTCTGGCTTCTGTAATTGCTTCCCCGCTGAACATGGGTGTTGACTGGCCGGTCCATACTCCCAGTCTGCCTCTCTGTTTCCCTAGTAGGGTGGGTCTCTGGGGAAGCAGAGCTCCAGGGCACATTGGTAGGGTATTCAGTCCAGGGAAGCCTGGCCGGCATCCTGATGACATCTGGAACCTGGTGACTGAAAAGAGAGTTAACATACGAAGCCAAACAAGTTGTTGAGCAACCATGGACCCAAAGCTTGGAATAGTGGAGAGGAAGTGTTAGGGGGATATTCACTGCAAACTCTAGTGTACTTCTGCTTTCAGGTATATATTTTGCAGTAGTTTACGGATACGTGTGAACATATGCTCTCTCTCTCACAGAAACTGGCGTATATCTAGGTTTTGGGACTTTGTTAGAAAGTGAACCACCTGAGATGAAACTAGAGTGTACTATGAAAGGAAAGGTCTCACCTGAGTAATGGAGCTGAAGGGCTGCTATTCCACACGTGACGTCTCTGGACACAGTCTGAAGTGAAGCATGTTGAGGTGGCAATCGCTGTGTTGGTTAGGTTGTGATTGTCAGATGCAACACCACTTGATATGGATTGGGAGAGTCAGACGGGAAAGTGGGCCCTATCCAATGGTTCCAGGACTGGGGGACGTAGAGGCTCTATAGTGGAGATGTGAGGTTCCTGCTGTCTTTGGGTTGAAAAAGACAATTGATAGTTAATGTTATCATCACATTATTTGGTAATTGGGTTAACTTTTGAAAAGTCCTTTTGTTAGGGTTTGCTGTACAGTACCCAGTATCTTGTATATAGCTGTGCTATTGCTTGCTTCTGATCTACTTGGTCTAGGCTTTTGAGAGAGTCTGCATATCAATTACACTGCATATACTGAGAACTACATAGTATTCCACAGCTTTCTCAGTCATTCATATGTTGTTGGGCACCCAGTTTGCTTCCAGATTTTAGCTATTATGAATTGTGCTGCTATGATCATAGGTGTACACATATCTTTTTGGTGGGTGTTATGGAGTCCTTGGGGCACATCTCAAGGAGAGGAATTACTAGGCCATATGGAAGGTTCATGTCTAGGCTTGTGAGAGTTCTCCAGACTTCTCTCCACAGAGGTTGAACCAATTAACATTCCCACCAGCAGTTCAACAGGGTTCCTTTGTCTCCACAGCCTCTCCAGCATTTGTTGCTGCTGTCCTTTTTATGTACTGGCATGATGTGTTATCTAAGTGTTGTCTTTATTTGCATTTCTCTGATAATCGGTGACCTGGAGCAGTTTTTCATGTGTTTGTTAGCCTTTTGGATCTCTTCTCTAGTGAATATTCTGTTCATATCCTCTGCCTATTTTTGGATGGGGTCATTTGCTTTTTTGTTGCTAAGTTGTGGAGCTTTTTGTGTATTTTGGTTAGTAGTCTCTTGTCATGTGAAGATCTTCTCTCATTCTGTGAGGGGTCGCTTTGTTTGTGTGCTGGTTTCTTTGGCTGTGCATAAGCTTTTCAATTTGATGTAGTCCCATTGATTTGTTTTTGTTTTAGTCTTCCTTGCAAATGGGTTTGTATCATCAAAGATGTCCTTGAGGTTTAGGTGGGAAAGTGTTCCACCAATGTTTTCCTCTAAGTATTTTCTAGTTTCTGGTCTAACATCCAGGTCCTCGATCCATTTGGAGTTGACTTTTGTTTCTGGAGAGATAAAGTGGTTCAGTTTCATTCTTCTGCATGTTTCAACCCAGGTTTCCCAGGACCATTTATTGAAGAGCGCTTCCTTCCTCCATTTAATACTTTGGACCCCCTTTTAAGAGATTAGATGTCTGTAGGTGTGGGGGGTTAGTTCTAGGCTTTTAATCTTGGTCCCTTGGTCATTTTGCCTATTTTTGTTCCACTACCAGGCTGTTTTGATAAAGATGGCCTTATAATACAGTTTGAGTTCTGAGAGTGTGATGCTTCCTTTTCTGTTTCTTTTCTTCAAGATTGTTTTGGCGATTCTAGGTTATTTCTGTTTTCAAATAAATGATTATAATTTTTGTTCTATTCTCTCAAAGAAGCTTGGTGGAACTTTGATGGTTATTGTGTTAAATTTGTATATATCTTTGGGGAGAATACTCATTTTGATGATACTAATTCTTCCAGTCCATGAGCATGGCATGTCTTTCCATTTCTCAGTACCATTTTCTATTTCCTTGAATAGTGACTCATAGCTTTTAGTATACAAGTCTTTCACTTCTTTGTTCAGCTTAATTCCAAAGTATTTTATTGGTTTTGCTGCAACAGTGAATGGGAGTGATTTCTGGATATCCACTTTTTCAGATTTAGTGTTCATATAAAGAAATTCCATTGATTTTGTAGCTTGATACCTTGCTATACTGCCTAATATCTTTCTTCTGGTTTCTATAGGTTTTTCTATGTATACTATAATATCATCTACAAATAGTGAGAGCTTGACTTGTTTCCTTCCTATCTGTATTCCTTTGATTCATTTGTCTTATCTGATTGCTATGGTAAGAACTTCCAATTCTATGTTGAAGAGTAATGGTGATAATGGACCATCCTGTCTAGTCCCTGATCTGGGGGAAGCTTTCAGCTTCTGTTCATTGTGTATGATGTTGGCTGTAGGTCTGATATATATATATTCCACTATCTTGAGGAATTTTCCATCTGTTTCCATTTTTTATAGTGTTTTGAGCATGAATGGGTGTTGGATTTTGTCAAAGGCTTTCTGTACATCTATTAAGATAATCATGTGGCTTTTTGTTTTGCTTTTATTGATGTGGTAAATGACATTGATTGTCTTACATATATTGAATCAGCCTTGCATTCCTGGGATAAATCCCACTTGGTCATGATGAACAATCTTTTTTTTTTTTTAATTTTTTTTTTAATTAAAGAAAGGATTAATTAACAAAACCATAGGGTAGGAGGGGTACAACTCCACAGAATTCCCGCCACCCAATCTCCATAACCCAACCCCTCCCCTGATAGCTTTCCCATTCTCTATCTCTCTGGGAGCATGGACCCAGGGTCATTGAGGGTTGCAGAAGGTAGAAGGTCTGGCTTCTGTAATTGCTTCCCCGCTGAACATGGGTGTTGACTGGTCGGTCCATACTCCCAGTCTGCCTCTCTGTTTCCCTAGTAGGGTGGGTCTCTGGGGAAGCAGAGCTCCAGGGCACATTGGTAGGGTATTCAGTCCAGGGAAGCCTGGCCGGCATCCTGATGACATCTGGAACCTGGTGACTGAAAAGAGAGTTAACATACGAAGCCAAACAAGTTGTTGAGCAACCATGGACCCAAAGCTTGGAATAGTGGAGAGGAAGTGTTAGGGGGATATTCACTGCAAACTCTAGTGTACTTCTGCTTTCAGGTATATATTTTGCAGTAGTTTACGGATACGTGTGAACATATGCTCTCTCTCTCACAGAAACTGGCGTATATCTAGGTTTTGGGACTTTGTTAGAAAGTGAACCACCTGAGATGAAACTAGAGTGTACTATGAAAGGAAAGGTCTCACCTGAGTAATGGAGCTGAAGGGCTGCTATTCCACACGTGACGTCTCTGGACACAGTCTGAAGTGAAGCATGTTGAGGTGGCAATCGCTGTGTTGGTTAGGTTGTGATTGTCAGATGCAACACCACTTGATATGGATTGGGAGAGTCAGACGGGAAAGTGGGCCCTATCCAATGGTTCCAGGACTGGGGGACGTAGAGGCTCTATAGTGGAGATGTGAGGTTCCTGCTGTCTTTGGGTTGAAAAAGACAATTGATAGTTAATGTTATCATCACATTATTTGGTAATTGGGTTAACTTTTGAAAAGTCCTTTTGTTAGGGTTTGCTGTACAGTACCCAGTATCTTGTATATAGCTGTGCTATTGCTTGCTTCTGATCTACTTGGTCTAGGCTTTTGAGAGAGTCTGCATATCAATTACACTGCATATACTGAGAACTACATAGTATTCCACAGCTTTCTCAGTCATTCATATGTTGTTGGGCACCCAGTTTGCTTCCAGATTTTAGCTATTATGAATTGTGCTGCTATGATCATAGGTGTACACATATCTTTTTGGTGGGTGTTATGGAGTCCTTGGGGCACATCTCAAGGAGAGGAATTACTAGGCCATATGGAAGGTTCATGTCTAGGCTTGTGAGAGTTCTCCAGACTTCTCTCCACAGAGGTTGAACCAATTAACATTCCCACCAGCAGTTCAACAGGGTTCCTTTGTCTCCACAGCCTCTCCAGCATTTGTTGCTGCTGTCCTTTTTATGTACTGGCATGATGTGTTATCTAAGTGTTGTCTTTATTTGCATTTCTCTGATAATCGGTGACCTGGAGCAGTTTTTCATGTGTTTGTTAGCCTTTTGGATCTCTTCTCTAGTGAATATTCTGTTCATATCCTCTGCCTATTTTTGGATGGGGTCATTTGCTTTTTTGTTGCTAAGTTGTGGAGCTTTTTGTGTATTTTGGTTAGTAGTCTCTTGTCATGTGAAGATCTTCTCTCATTCTGTGAGGGGTCGCTTTGTTTGTGTGCTGGTTTCTTTGGCTGTGCATAAGCTTTTCAATTTGATGTAGTCCCATTGATTTGTTTTTGTTTTAGTCTTCCTTGCAAATGGGTTTGTATCATCAAAGATGTCCTTGAGGTTTAGGTGGGAAAGTGTTCCACCAATGTTTTCCTCTAAGTATTTTCTAGTTTCTGGTCTAACATCCAGGTCCTCGATCCATTTGGAGTTGACTTTTGTTTCTGGAGAGATAAAGTGGTTCAGTTTCATTCTTCTGCATGTTTCAACCCAGGTTTCCCAGGACCATTTATTGAAGAGCGCTTCCTTCCTCCATTTAATACTTTGGACCCCCTTTTAAGAGATTAGATGTCTGTAGGTGTGGGGGGTTAGTTCTAGGCTTTTAATCTTGGTCCCTTGGTCATTTTGCCTATTTTTGTTCCACTACCAGGCTGTTTTGATAAAGATGGCCTTATAATACAGTTTGAGTTCTGAGAGTGTGATGCTTCCTTTTCTGTTTCTTTTCTTCAAGATTGTTTTGGCGATTCTAGGTTATTTCTGTTTTCAAATAAATGATTATAATTTTTGTTCTATTCTCTCAAAGAAGCTTGGTGGAACTTTGATGGTTATTGTGTTAAATTTGTATATATCTTTGGGGAGAATACTCATTTTGATGATACTAATTCTTCCAGTCCATGAGCATGGCATGTCTTTCCATTTCTCAGTACCATTTTCTATTTCCTTGAATAGTGACTCATAGCTTTTAGTATACAAGTCTTTCACTTCTTTGTTCAGCTTAATTCCAAAGTATTTTATTGGTTTTGCTGCAACAGTGAATGGGAGTGATTTCTGGATATCCACTTTTTCAGATTTAGTGTTCATATAAAGAAATTCCATTGATTTTGTAGCTTGATACCTTGCTATACTGCCTAATATCTTTCTTCTGGTTTCTATAGGTTTTTCTATGTATACTATAATATCATCTACAAATAGTGAGAGCTTGACTTGTTTCCTTCCTATCTGTATTCCTTTGATTCATTTGTCTTATCTGATTGCTATGGTAAGAACTTCCAATTCTATGTTGAAGAGTAATGGTGATAATGGACCATCCTGTCTAGTCCCTGATCTGGGGGAAGCTTTCAGCTTCTGTTCATTGTGTATGATGTTGGCTGTAGGTCTGATATATATATATTCCACTATCTTGAGGAATTTTCCATCTGTTTCCATTTTTTATAGTGTTTTGAGCATGAATGGGTGTTGGATTTTGTCAAAGGCTTTCTGTACATCTATTAAGATAATCATGTGGCTTTTTGTTTTGCTTTTATTGATGTGGTAAATGACATTGATTGTCTTACATATATTGAATCAGCCTTGCATTCCTGGGATAAATCCCACTTGGTCATGATGAACAATCTTTTTTTTTTTTTAATTTTTTTTTTAATTAAAGAAAGGATTAATTAACAAAACCATAGGGTAGGAGGGGTACAACTCCACAGAATTCCCGCCACCCAATCTCCATAACCCAACCCCTCCCCTGATAGCTTTCCCATTCTCTATCTCTCTGGGAGCATGGACCCAGGGTCATTGAGGGTTGCAGAAGGTAGAAGGTCTGGCTTCTGTAATTGCTTCCCCGCTGAACATGGGTGTTGACTGGTCGGTCCATACTCCCAGTCTGCCTCTCTGTTTCCCTAGTAGGGTGGGTCTCTGGGGAAGCAGAGCTCCAGGGCACATTGGTAGGGTATTCAGTCCAGGGAAGCCTGGCCGGCATCCTGATGACATCTGGAACCTGGTGACTGAAAAGAGAGTTAACATACGAAGCCAAACAAGTTGTTGAGCAACCATGGACCCAAAGCTTGGAATAGTGGAGAGGAAGTGTTAGGGGGATATTCACTGCAAACTCTAGTGTACTTCTGCTTTCAGGTATATATTTTGCAGTAGTTTACGGATACGTGTGAACATATGCTCTCTCTCTCACAGAAACTGGCGTATATCTAGGTTTTGGGACTTTGTTAGAAAGTGAACCACCTGAGATGAAACTAGAGTGTACTATGAAAGGAAAGGTCTCACCTGAGTAATGGAGCTGAAGGGCTGCTATTCCACACGTGACGTCTCTGGACACAGTCTGAAGTGAAGCATGTTGAGGTGGCAATCGCTGTGTTGGTTAGGTTGTGATTGTCAGATGCAACACCACTTGATATGGATTGGGAGAGTCAGACGGGAAAGTGGGCCCTATCCAATGGTTCCAGGACTGGGGGACGTAGAGGCTCTATAGTGGAGATGTGAGGTTCCTGCTGTCTTTGGGTTGAAAAAGACAATTGATAGTTAATGTTATCATCACATTATTTGGTAATTGGGTTAACTTTTGAAAAGTCCTTTTGTTAGGGTTTGCTGTACAGTACCCAGTATCTTGTATATAGCTGTGCTATTGCTTGCTTCTGATCTACTTGGTCTAGGCTTTTGAGAGAGTCTGCATATCAATTACACTGCATATACTGAGAACTACATAGTATTCCACAGCTTTCTCAGTCATTCATATGTTGTTGGGCACCCAGTTTGCTTCCAGATTTTAGCTATTATGAATTGTGCTGCTATGATCATAGGTGTACACATATCTTTTTGGTGGGTGTTATGGAGTCCTTGGGGCACATCTCAAGGAGAGGAATTACTAGGCCATATGGAAGGTTCATGTCTAGGCTTGTGAGAGTTCTCCAGACTTCTCTCCACAGAGGTTGAACCAATTAACATTCCCACCAGCAGTTCAACAGGGTTCCTTTGTCTCCACAGCCTCTCCAGCATTTGTTGCTGCTGTCCTTTTTATGTACTGGCATGATGTGTTATCTAAGTGTTGTCTTTATTTGCATTTCTCTGATAATCGGTGACCTGGAGCAGTTTTTCATGTGTTTGTTAGCCTTTTGGATCTCTTCTCTAGTGAATATTCTGTTCATATCCTCTGCCTATTTTTGGATGGGGTCATTTGCTTTTTTGTTGCTAAGTTGTGGAGCTTTTTGTGTATTTTGGTTAGTAGTCTCTTGTCATGTGAAGATCTTCTCTCATTCTGTGAGGGGTCGCTTTGTTTGTGTGCTGGTTTCTTTGGCTGTGCATAAGCTTTTCAATTTGATGTAGTCCCATTGATTTGTTTTTGTTTTAGTCTTCCTTGCAAATGGGTTTGTATCATCAAAGATGTCCTTGAGGTTTAGGTGGGAAAGTGTTCCACCAATGTTTTCCTCTAAGTATTTTCTAGTTTCTGGTCTAACATCCAGGTCCTCGATCCATTTGGAGTTGACTTTTGTTTCTGGAGAGATAAAGTGGTTCAGTTTCATTCTTCTGCATGTTTCAACCCAGGTTTCCCAGGACCATTTATTGAAGAGCGCTTCCTTCCTCCATTTAATACTTTGGACCCCCTTTTAAGAGATTAGATGTCTGTAGGTGTGGGGGGTTAGTTCTAGGCTTTTAATCTTGGTCCCTTGGTCATTTTGCCTATTTTTGTTCCACTACCAGGCTGTTTTGATAAAGATGGCCTTATAATACAGTTTGAGTTCTGAGAGTGTGATGCTTCCTTTTCTGTTTCTTTTCTTCAAGATTGTTTTGGCGATTCTAGGTTATTTCTGTTTTCAAATAAATGATTATAATTTTTGTTCTATTCTCTCAAAGAAGCTTGGTGGAACTTTGATGGTTATTGTGTTAAATTTGTATATATCTTTGGGGAGAATACTCATTTTGATGATACTAATTCTTCCAGTCCATGAGCATGGCATGTCTTTCCATTTCTCAGTACCATTTTCTATTTCCTTGAATAGTGACTCATAGCTTTTAGTATACAAGTCTTTCACTTCTTTGTTCAGCTTAATTCCAAAGTATTTTATTGGTTTTGCTGCAACAGTGAATGGGAGTGATTTCTGGATATCCACTTTTTCAGATTTAGTGTTCATATAAAGAAATTCCATTGATTTTGTAGCTTGATACCTTGCTATACTGCCTAATATCTTTCTTCTGGTTTCTATAGGTTTTTCTATGTATACTATAATATCATCTACAAATAGTGAGAGCTTGACTTGTTTCCTTCCTATCTGTATTCCTTTGATTCATTTGTCTTATCTGATTGCTATGGTAAGAACTTCCAATTCTATGTTGAAGAGTAATGGTGATAATGGACCATCCTGTCTAGTCCCTGATCTGGGGGAAGCTTTCAGCTTCTGTTCATTGTGTATGATGTTGGCTGTAGGTCTGATATATATATATTCCACTATCTTGAGGAATTTTCCATCTGTTTCCATTTTTTATAGTGTTTTGAGCATGAATGGGTGTTGGATTTTGTCAAAGGCTTTCTGTACATCTATTAAGATAATCATGTGGCTTTTTGTTTTGCTTTTATTGATGTGGTAAATGACATTGATTGTCTTACATATATTGAATCAGCCTTGCATTCCTGGGATAAATCCCACTTGGTCATGATGAACAATCTTTTTTTTTTTTTAATTTTTTTTTTAATTAAAGAAAGGATTAATTAACAAAACCATAGGGTAGGAGGGGTACAACTCCACAGAATTCCCGCCACCCAATCTCCATAACCCAACCCCTCCCCTGATAGCTTTCCCATTCTCTATCTCTCTGGGAGCATGGACCCAGGGTCATTGAGGGTTGCAGAAGGTAGAAGGTCTGGCTTCTGTAATTGCTTCCCCGCTGAACATGGGTGTTGACTGGTCGGTCCATACTCCCAGTCTGCCTCTCTGTTTCCCCAGTAGGGTGGGTCTCTGGGGAAGCAGAGCTCCAGGGCACATTGGTAGGGTATTCAGTCCAGGGAAGCCTGGCCGGCATCCTGATGACATCTGGAACCTGGTGACTGAAAAGAGAGTTGACATACGAAGCCAAACAAGTTGTTGAGCAACCATGGACCCAAAGCTTGGAATAGTGGAGAGGAAGTGTTAGGGGGATATTCACTGCAAACTCTAGTGTACTTCTGCTTTCAGGTATATATTTTGCAGTAGTTTACGGATACGTGTGAACATATGCTCTCTCTCTCACAGAAACTGGCGTATATCTAGGTTTTGGGACTTTGTTAGAAAGTGAACCACCTGAGATGAAACTAGAGTGTACTATGAAAGGAAAGGTCTCACCTGAGTAATGGAGCTGAAGGGCTGCTATTCCACACGTGACGTCTCTGGACACAGTCTGAAGTGAAGCATGTTGAGGTGGCAATCGCTGTGTTGGTTAGGTTGTGATTGTCAGATGCAACACCACTTGATATGGATTGGGAGAGTCAGACGGGAAAGTGGGCCCTATCCAATGGTTCCAGGACTGGGGGACGTAGAGGCTCTATAGTGGAGATGTGAGGTTCCTGCTGTCTTTGGGTTGAAAAAGACAATTGATAGTTAATGTTATCATCACATTATTTGGTAATTGGGTTAACTTTTGAAAAGTCCTTTTGTTAGGGTTTGCTGTACAGTACCCAGTATCTTGTATATAGCTGTGCTATTGCTTGCTTCTGATCTACTTGGTCTAGGCTTTTGAGAGAGTCTGCATATCAATTACACTGCATATACTGAGAACTACATAGTATTCCACAGCTTTCTCAGTCATTCATATGTTGTTGGGCACCCAGTTTGCTTCCAGATTTTAGCTATTATGAATTGTGCTGCTATGATCATAGGTGTACACATATCTTTTTGGTGGGTGTTATGGAGTCCTTGGGGCACATCTCAAGGAGAGGAATTACTAGGCCATATGGAAGGTTCATGTCTAGGCTTGTGAGAGTTCTCCAGACTTCTCTCCACAGAGGTTGAACCAATTAACATTCCCACCAGCAGTTCAACAGGGTTCCTTTGTCTCCACAGCCTCTCCAGCATTTGTTGCTGCTGTCCTTTTTATGTACTGGCATGATGTGTTATCTAAGTGTTGTCTTTATTTGCATTTCTCTGATAATCGGTGACCTGGAGCAGTTTTTCATGTGTTTGTTAGCCTTTTGGATCTCTTCTCTAGTGAATATTCTGTTCATATCCTCTGCCTATTTTTGGATGGGGTCATTTGCTTTTTTGTTGCTAAGTTGTGGAGCTTTTTGTGTATTTTGGTTAGTAGTCTCTTGTCATGTGAAGATCTTCTCTCATTCTGTGAGGGGTCGCTTTGTTTGTGTGCTGGTTTCTTTGGCTGTGCATAAGCTTTTCAATTTGATGTAGTCCCATTGATTTGTTTTTGTTTTAGTCTTCCTTGCAATTGGGTTTGTATCATCAAAGATGTCCTTGAGGTTTAGGTGGGAAAGTGTTCCACCAATGTTTTCCTCTAAGTATTTTCTAGTTTCTGGTCTAACATCCAGGTCCTCGATCCATTTGGAGTTGACTTTTGTTTCTGGAGAGATAAAGTGGTTCAGTTTCATTCTTCTGCATGTTTCAACCCAGGTTTCCCAGGACCATTTATTGAAGAGCGCTTCCTTCCTCCATTTAATACTTTGGACCCCCTTTTAAGAGATTAGATGTCTGTAGGTGTGGGGGGTTAGTTCTAGGCTTTTAATCTTGGTCCCTTGGTCATTTTGCCTATTTTTGTTCCACTACCAGGCTGTTTTGATAAAGATGGCCTTATAATACAGTTTGAGTTCTGAGAGTGTGATGCTTCCTTTTCTGTTTCTTTTCTTCAAGATTGTTTTGGCGATTCTAGGTTATTTCTGTTTTCAAATAAATGATTATAATTTTTGTTCTATTCTCTCAAAGAAGCTTGGTGGAACTTTGATGGTTATTGTGTTAAATTTGTATATATCTTTGGGGAGAATACTCATTTTGATGATACTAATTCTTCCAGTCCATGAGCATGGCATGTCTTTCCATTTCTCAGTACCATTTTCTATTTCCTTGAATAGTGACTCATAGCTTTTAGTATACAAGTCTTTCACTTCTTTGTTCAGCTTAATTCCAAAGTATTTTATTGGTTTTGCTGCAACAGTGAATGGGAGTGATTTCTGGATATCCACTTTTTCAGATTTAGTGTTCATATAAAGAAATTCCATTGATTTTGTAGCTTGATACCTTGCTATACTGCCTAATATCTTTCTTCTGGTTTCTATAGGTTTTTCTATGTATACTATAATATCATCTACAAATAGTGAGAGCTTGACTTGTTTCCTTCCTATCTGTATTCCTTTGATTCATTTGTCTTATCTGATTGCTATGGTAAGAACTTCCAATTCTATGTTGAAGAGTAATGGTGATAATGGACCATCCTGTCTAGTCCCTGATCTGGGGGAAGCTTTCAGCTTCTGTTCATTGTGTATGATGTTGGCTGTAGGTCTGATATATATATATTCCACTATCTTGAGGAATTTTCCATCTGTTTCCATTTTTTATAGTGTTTTGAGCATGAATGGGTGTTGGATTTTGTCAAAGGCTTTCTGTACATCTATTAAGATAATCATGTGGCTTTTTGTTTTGCTTTTATTGATGTGGTAAATGACATTGATTGTCTTACATATATTGAATCAGCCTTGCATTCCTGGGATAAATCCCACTTGGTCATGATGAACAATCTTTTTTTTTTTTTAATTTTTTTTTTAATTAAAGAAAGGATTAATTAACAAAACCATAGGGTAGGAGGGGTACAACTCCACAGAATTCCCGCCACCCAATCTCCATAACCCAACCCCTCCCCTGATAGCTTTCCCATTCTCTATCTCTCTGGGAGCATGGACCCAGGGTCATTGAGGGTTGCAGAAGGTAGAAGGTCTGGCTTCTGTAATTGCTTCCCCGCTGAACATGGGTGTTGACTGGTCGGTCCATACTCCCAGTCTGCCTCTCTGTTTCCCTAGTAGGGTGGGTCTCTGGGGAAGCAGAGCTCCAGGGCACATTGGTAGGGTATTCAGTCCAGGGAAGCCTGGCCGGCATCCTGATGACATCTGGAACCTGGTGACTGAAAAGAGAGTTAACATACGAAGCCAAACAAGTTGTTGAGCAACCATGGACCCAAAGCTTGGAATAGTGGAGAGGAAGTGTTAGGGGGATATTCACTGCAAACTCTAGTGTACTTCTGCTTTCAGGTATATATTTTGCAGTAGTTTACGGATACGTGTGAACATATGCTCTCTCTCTCACAGAAACTGGCGTATATCTAGGTTTTGGGACTTTGTTAGAAAGTGAACCACCTGAGATGAAACTAGAGTGTACTATGAAAGGAAAGGTCTCACCTGAGTAATGGAGCTGAAGGGCTGCTATTCCACACGTGACGTCTCTGGACACAGTCTGAAGTGAAGCATGTTGAGGTGGCAATCGCTGTGTTGGTTAGGTTGTGATTGTCAGATGCAACACCACTTGATATGGATTGGGAGAGTCAGACGGGAAAGTGGGCCCTATCCAATGGTTCCAGGACTGGGGGACGTAGAGGCTCTATAGTGGAGATGTGAGGTTCCTGCTGTCTTTGGGTTGAAAAAGACAATTGATAGTTAATGTTATCATCACATTATTTGGTAATTGGGTTAACTTTTGAAAAGTCCTTTTGTTAGGGTTTGCTGTACAGTACCCAGTATCTTGTATATAGCTGTGCTATTGCTTGCTTCTGATCTACTTGGTCTAGGCTTTTGAGAGAGTCTGCATATCAATTACACTGCATATACTGAGAACTACATAGTATTCCACAGCTTTCTCAGTCATTCATATGTTGTTGGGCACCCAGTTTGCTTCCAGATTTTAGCTATTATGAATTGTGCTGCTATGATCATAGGTGTACACATATCTTTTTGGTGGGTGTTATGGAGTCCTTGGGGCACATCTCAAGGAGAGGAATTACTAGGCCATATGGAAGGTTCATGTCTAGGCTTGTGAGAGTTCTCCAGACTTCTCTCCACAGAGGTTGAACCAATTAACATTCCCACCAGCAGTTCAACAGGGTTCCTTTGTCTCCACAGCCTCTCCAGCATTTGTTGCTGCTGTCCTTTTTATGTACTGGCATGATGTGTTATCTAAGTGTTGTCTTTATTTGCATTTCTCTGATAATCGGTGACCTGGAGCAGTTTTTCATGTGTTTGTTAGCCTTTTGGATCTCTTCTCTAGTGAATATTCTGTTCATATCCTCTGCCTATTTTTGGATGGGGTCATTTGCTTTTTTGTTGCTAAGTTGTGGAGCTTTTTGTGTATTTTGGTTAGTAGTCTCTTGTCATGTGAAGATCTTCTCTCATTCTGTGAGGGGTCGCTTTGTTTGTGTGCTGGTTTCTTTGGCTGTGCATAAGCTTTTCAATTTGATGTAGTCCCATTGATTTGTTTTTGTTTTAGTCTTCCTTGCAAATGGGTTTGTATCATCAAAGATGTCCTTGAGGTTTAGGTGGGAAAGTGTTCCACCAATGTTTTCCTCTAAGTATTTTCTAGTTTCTGGTCTAACATCCAGGTCCTCGATCCATTTGGAGTTGACTTTTGTTTCTGGAGAGATAAAGTGGTTCAGTTTCATTCTTCTGCATGTTTCAACCCAGGTTTCCCAGGACCATTTATTGAAGAGCGCTTCCTTCCTCCATTTAATACTTTGGACCCCCTTTTAAGAGATTAGATGTCTGTAGGTGTGGGGGGTTAGTTCTAGGCTTTTAATCTTGGTCCCTTGGTCATTTTGCCTATTTTTGTTCCACTACCAGGCTGTTTTGATAAAGATGGCCTTATAATACAGTTTGAGTTCTGAGAGTGTGATGCTTCCTTTTCTGTTTCTTTTCTTCAAGATTGTTTTGGCGATTCTAGGTTATTTCTGTTTTCAAATAAATGATTATAATTTTTGTTCTATTCTCTCAAAGAAGCTTGGTGGAACTTTGATGGTTATTGTGTTAAATTTGTATATATCTTTGGGGAGAATACTCATTTTGATGATACTAATTCTTCCAGTCCATGAGCATGGCATGTCTTTCCATTTCTCAGTACCATTTTCTATTTCCTTGAATAGTGACTCATAGCTTTTAGTATACAAGTCTTTCACTTCTTTGTTCAGCTTAATTCCAAAGTATTTTATTGGTTTTGCTGCAACAGTGAATGGGAGTGATTTCTGGATATCCACTTTTTCAGATTTAGTGTTCATATAAAGAAATTCCATTGATTTTGTAGCTTGATACCTTGCTATACTGCCTAATATCTTTCTTCTGGTTTCTATAGGTTTTTCTATGTATACTATAATATCATCTACAAATAGTGAGAGCTTGACTTGTTTCCTTCCTATCTGTATTCCTTTGATTCATTTGTCTTATCTGATTGCTATGGTAAGAACTTCCAATTCTATGTTGAAGAGTAATGGTGATAATGGACCATCCTGTCTAGTCCCTGATCTGGGGGAAGCTTTCAGCTTCTGTTCATTGTGTATGATGTTGGCTGTAGGTCTGATATATATATATTCCACTATCTTGAGGAATTTTCCATCTGTTTCCATTTTTTATAGTGTTTTGAGCATGAATGGGTGTTGGATTTTGTCAAAGGCTTTCTGTACATCTATTAAGATAATCATGTGGCTTTTTGTTTTGCTTTTATTGATGTGGTAAATGACATTGATTGTCTTACATATATTGAATCAGCCTTGCATTCCTGGGATAAATCCCACTTGGTCATGATGAACAATCTTTTTTTTTTTTTAATTTTTTTTTTAATTAAAGAAAGGATTAATTAACAAAACCATAGGGTAGGAGGGGTACAACTCCACAGAATTCCCGCCACCCAATCTCCATAACCCAACCCCTCCCCTGATAGCTTTCCCATTCTCTATCTCTCTGGGAGCATGGACCCAGGGTCATTGAGGGTTGCAGAAGGTAGAAGGTCTGGCTTCTGTAATTGCTTCCCCGCTGAACATGGGTGTTGACTGGTCGGTCCATACTCCCAGTCTGCCTCTCTGTTTCCCCAGTAGGGTGGGTCTCTGGGGAAGCAGAGCTCCAGGGCACATTGGTAGGGTATTCAGTCCAGGGAAGCCTGGCCGGCATCCTGATGACATCTGGAACCTGGTGACTGAAAAGAGAGTTGACATACGAAGCCAAACAAGTTGTTGAGCAACCATGGACCCAAAGCTTGGAATAGTGGAGAGGAAGTGTTAGGGGGATATTCACTGCAAACTCTAGTGTACTTCTGCTTTCAGGTATATATTTTGCAGTAGTTTACGGATACGTGTGAACATATGCTCTCTCTCTCACAGAAACTGGCGTATATCTAGGTTTTGGGACTTTGTTAGAAAGTGAACCACCTGAGATGAAACTAGAGTGTACTATGAAAGGAAAGGTCTCACCTGAGTAATGGAGCTGAAGGGCTGCTATTCCACACGTGACGTCTCTGGACACAGTCTGAAGTGAAGCATGTTGAGGTGGCAATCGCTGTGTTGGTTAGGTTGTGATTGTCAGATGCAACACCACTTGATATGGATTGGGAGAGTCAGACGGGAAAGTGGGCCCTATCCAATGGTTCCAGGACTGGGGGACGTAGAGGCTCTATAGTGGAGATGTGAGGTTCCTGCTGTCTTTGGGTTGAAAAAGACAATTGATAGTTAATGTTATCATCACATTATTTGGTAATTGGGTTAACTTTTGAAAAGTCCTTTTGTTAGGGTTTGCTGTACAGTACCCAGTATCTTGTATATAGCTGTGCTATTGCTTGCTTCTGATCTACTTGGTCTAGGCTTTTGAGAGAGTCTGCATATCAATTACACTGCATATACTGAGAACTACATAGTATTCCACAGCTTTCTCAGTCATTCATATGTTGTTGGGCACCCAGTTTGCTTCCAGATTTTAGCTATTATGAATTGTGCTGCTATGATCATAGGTGTACACATATCTTTTTGGTGGGTGTTATGGAGTCCTTGGGGCACATCTCAAGGAGAGGAATTACTAGGCCATATGGAAGGTTCATGTCTAGGCTTGTGAGAGTTCTCCAGACTTCTCTCCACAGAGGTTGAACCAATTAACATTCCCACCAGCAGTTCAACAGGGTTCCTTTGTCTCCACAGCCTCTCCAGCATTTGTTGCTGCTGTCCTTTTTATGTACTGGCATGATGTGTTATCTAAGTGTTGTCTTTATTTGCATTTCTCTGATAATCGGTGACCTGGAGCAGTTTTTCATGTGTTTGTTAGCCTTTTGGATCTCTTCTCTAGTGAATATTCTGTTCATATCCTCTGCCTATTTTTGGATGGGGTCATTTGCTTTTTTGTTGCTAAGTTGTGGAGCTTTTTGTGTATTTTGGTTAGTAGTCTCTTGTCATGTGAAGATCTTCTCTCATTCTGTGAGGGGTCGCTTTGTTTGTGTGCTGGTTTCTTTGGCTGTGCATAAGCTTTTCAATTTGATGTAGTCCCATTGATTTGTTTTTGTTTTAGTCTTCCTTGCAATTGGGTTTGTATCATCAAAGATGTCCTTGAGGTTTAGGTGGGAAAGTGTTCCACCAATGTTTTCCTCTAAGTATTTTCTAGTTTCTGGTCTAACATCCAGGTCCTCGATCCATTTGGAGTTGACTTTTGTTTCTGGAGAGATAAAGTGGTTCAGTTTCATTCTTCTGCATGTTTCAACCCAGGTTTCCCAGGACCATTTATTGAAGAGCGCTTCCTTCCTCCATTTAATACTTTGGACCCCCTTTTAAGAGATTAGATGTCTGTAGGTGTGGGGGGTTAGTTCTAGGCTTTTAATCTTGGTCCCTTGGTCATTTTGCCTATTTTTGTTCCACTACCAGGCTGTTTTGATAAAGATGGCCTTATAATACAGTTTGAGTTCTGAGAGTGTGATGCTTCCTTTTCTGTTTCTTTTCTTCAAGATTGTTTTGGCGATTCTAGGTTATTTCTGTTTTCAAATAAATGATTATAATTTTTGTTCTATTCTCTCAAAGAAGCTTGGTGGAACTTTGATGGTTATTGTGTTAAATTTGTATATATCTTTGGGGAGAATACTCATTTTGATGATACTAATTCTTCCAGTCCATGAGCATGGCATGTCTTTCCATTTCTCAGTACCATTTTCTATTTCCTTGAATAGTGACTCATAGCTTTTAGTATACAAGTCTTTCACTTCTTTGTTCAGCTTAATTCCAAAGTATTTTATTGGTTTTGCTGCAACAGTGAATGGGAGTGATTTCTGGATATCCACTTTTTCAGATTTAGTGTTCATATAAAGAAATTCCATTGATTTTGTAGCTTGATACCTTGCTATACTGCCTAATATCTTTCTTCTGGTTTCTATAGGTTTTTCTATGTATACTATAATATCATCTACAAATAGTGAGAGCTTGACTTGTTTCCTTCCTATCTGTATTCCTTTGATTCATTTGTCTTATCTGATTGCTATGGTAAGAACTTCCAATTCTATGTTGAAGAGTAATGGTGATAATGGACCATCCTGTCTAGTCCCTGATCTGGGGGAAGCTTTCAGCTTCTGTTCATTGTGTATGATGTTGGCTGTAGGTCTGATATATATATATTCCACTATCTTGAGGAATTTTCCATCTGTTTCCATTTTTTATAGTGTTTTGAGCATGAATGGGTGTTGGATTTTGTCAAAGGCTTTCTGTACATCTATTAAGATAATCATGTGGCTTTTTGTTTTGCTTTTATTGATGTGGTAAATGACATTGATTGTCTTACATATATTGAATCAGCCTTGCATTCCTGGGATAAATCCCACTTGGTCATGATGAACAATCTTTTTTTTTTTTTAATTTTTTTTTTAATTAAAGAAAGGATTAATTAACAAAACCATAGGGTAGGAGGGGTACAACTCCACAGAATTCCCGCCACCCAATCTCCATAACCCAACCCCTCCCCTGATAGCTTTCCCATTCTCTATCTCTCTGGGAGCATGGACCCAGGGTCATTGAGGGTTGCAGAAGGTAGAAGGTCTGGCTTCTGTAATTGCTTCCCCGCTGAACATGGGTGTTGACTGGTCGGTCCATACTCCCAGTCTGCCTCTCTGTTTCCCTAGTAGGGTGGGTCTCTGGGGAAGCAGAGCTCCAGGGCACATTGGTAGGGTATTCAGTCCAGGGAAGCCTGGCCGGCATCCTGATGACATCTGGAACCTGGTGACTGAAAAGAGAGTTGACATACGAAGCCAAACAAGTTGTTGAGCAACCATGGACCCAAAGCTTGGAATAGTGGAGAGGAAGTGTTAGGGGGATATTCACTGCAAACTCTAGTGTACTTCTGCTTTCAGGTATATATTTTGCAGTAGTTTACGGATACGTGTGAACATATGCTCTCTCTCTCACAGAAACTGGCGTATATCTAGGTTTTGGGACTTTGTTAGAAAGTGAACCACCTGAGATGAAACTAGAGTGTACTATGAAAGGAAAGGTCTCACCTGAGTAATGGAGCTGAAGGGCTGCTATTCCACACGTGACGTCTCTGGACACAGTCTGAAGTGAAGCATGTTGAGGTGGCAATCGCTGTGTTGGTTAGGTTGTGATTGTCAGATGCAACACCACTTGATATGGATTGGGAGAGTCAGACGGGAAAGTGGGCCCTATCCAATGGTTCCAGGACTGGGGGACGTAGAGGCTCTATAGTGGAGATGTGAGGTTCCTGCTGTCTTTGGGTTGAAAAAGACAATTGATAGTTAATGTTATCATCACATTATTTGGTAATTGGGTTAACTTTTGAAAAGTCCTTTTGTTAGGGTTTGCTGTACAGTACCCAGTATCTTGTATATAGCTGTGCTATTGCTTGCTTCTGATCTACTTGGTCTAGGCTTTTGAGAGAGTCTGCATATCAATTACACTGCATATACTGAGAACTACATAGTATTCCACAGCTTTCTCAGTCATTCATATGTTGTTGGGCACCCAGTTTGCTTCCAGATTTTAGCTATTATGAATTGTGCTGCTATGATCATAGGTGTACACATATCTTTTTGGTGGGTGTTATGGAGTCCTTGGGGCACATCTCAAGGAGAGGAATTACTAGGCCATATGGAAGGTTCATGTCTAGGCTTGTGAGAGTTCTCCAGACTTCTCTCCACAGAGGTTGAACCAATTAACATTCCCACCAGCAGTTCAACAGGGTTCCTTTGTCTCCACAGCCTCTCCAGCATTTGTTGCTGCTGTCCTTTTTATGTACTGGCATGATGTGTTATCTAAGTGTTGTCTTTATTTGCATTTCTCTGATAATCGGTGACCTGGAGCAGTTTTTCATGTGTTTGTTAGCCTTTTGGATCTCTTCTCTAGTGAATATTCTGTTCATATCCTCTGCCTATTTTTGGATGGGGTCATTTGCTTTTTTGTTGCTAAGTTGTGGAGCTTTTTGTGTATTTTGGTTAGTAGTCTCTTGTCATGTGAAGATCTTCTCTCATTCTGTGAGGGGTCGCTTTGTTTGTGTGCTGGTTTCTTTGGCTGTGCATAAGCTTTTCAATTTGATGTAGTCCCATTGATTTGTTTTTGTTTTAGTCTTCCTTGCAATTGGGTTTGTATCATCAAAGATGTCCTTGAGGTTTAGGTGGGAAAGTGTTCCACCAATGTTTTCCTCTAAGTATTTTCTAGTTTCTGGTCTAACATCCAGGTCCTCGATCCATTTGGAGTTGACTTTTGTTTCTGGAGAGATAAAGTGGTTCAGTTTCATTCTTCTGCATGTTTCAACCCAGGTTTCCCAGGACCATTTATTGAAGAGCGCTTCCTTCCTCCATTTAATACTTTGGACCCCCTTTTAAGAGATTAGATGTCTGTAGGTGTGGGGGGTTAGTTCTAGGCTTTTAATCTTGGTCCCTTGGTCATTTTGCCTATTTTTGTTCCACTACCAGGCTGTTTTGATAAAGATGGCCTTATAATACAGTTTGAGTTCTGAGAGTGTGATGCTTCCTTTTCTGTTTCTTTTCTTCAAGATTGTTTTGGCGATTCTAGGTTATTTCTGTTTTCAAATAAATGATTATAATTTTTGTTCTATTCTCTCAAAGAAGCTTGGTGGAACTTTGATGGTTATTGTGTTAAATTTGTATATATCTTTGGGGAGAATACTCATTTTGATGATACTAATTCTTCCAGTCCATGAGCATGGCATGTCTTTCCATTTCTCAGTACCATTTTCTATTTCCTTGAATAGTGACTCATAGCTTTTAGTATACAAGTCTTTCACTTCTTTGTTCAGCTTAATTCCAAAGTATTTTATTGGTTTTGCTGCAACAGTGAATGGGAGTGATTTCTGGATATCCACTTTTTCAGATTTAGTGTTCATATAAAGAAATTCCATTGATTTTGTAGCTTGATACCTTGCTATACTGCCTAATATCTTTCTTCTGGTTTCTATAGGTTTTTCTATGTATACTATAATATCATCTACAAATAGTGAGAGCTTGACTTGTTTCCTTCCTATCTGTATTCCTTTGATTCATTTGTCTTATCTGATTGCTATGGTAAGAACTTCCAATTCTATGTTGAAGAGTAATGGTGATAATGGACCATCCTGTCTAGTCCCTGATCTGGGGGAAGCTTTCAGCTTCTGTTCATTGTGTATGATGTTGGCTGTAGGTCTGATATATATATATTCCACTATCTTGAGGAATTTTCCATCTGTTTCCATTTTTTATAGTGTTTTGAGCATGAATGGGTGTTGGATTTTGTCAAAGGCTTTCTGTACATCTATTAAGATAATCATGTGGCTTTTTGTTTTGCTTTTATTGATGTGGTAAATGACATTGATTGTCTTACATATATTGAATCAGCCTTGCATTCCTGGGATAAATCCCACTTGGTCATGATGAACAATCTTTTTTTTTTTTTAATTTTTTTTTTAATTAAAGAAAGGATTAATTAACAAAACCATAGGGTAGGAGGGGTACAACTCCACAGAATTCCCGCCACCCAATCTCCATAACCCAACCCCTCCCCTGATAGCTTTCCCATTCTCTATCTCTCTGGGAGCATGGACCCAGGGTCATTGAGGGTTGCAGAAGGTAGAAGGTCTGGCTTCTGTAATTGCTTCCCCGCTGAACATGGGTGTTGACTGGTCGGTCCATACTCCCAGTCTGCCTCTCTGTTTCCCTAGTAGGGTGGGTCTCTGGGGAAGCAGAGCTCCAGGGCACATTGGTAGGGTATTCAGTCCAGGGAAGCCTGGCCGGCATCCTGATGACATCTGGAACCTGGTGACTGAAAAGAGAGTTGACATACGAAGCCAAACAAGTTGTTGAGCAACCATGGACCCAAAGCTTGGAATAGTGGAGAGGAAGTGTTAGGGGGATATTCACTGCAAACTCTAGTGTACTTCTGCTTTCAGGTATATATTTTGCAGTAGTTTACGGATACGTGTGAACATATGCTCTCTCTCTCACAGAAACTGGCGTATATCTAGGTTTTGGGACTTTGTTAGAAAGTGAACCACCTGAGATGAAACTAGAGTGTACTATGAAAGGAAAGGTCTCACCTGAGTAATGGAGCTGAAGGGCTGCTATTCCACACGTGACGTCTCTGGACACAGTCTGAAGTGAAGCATGTTGAGGTGGCAATCGCTGTGTTGGTTAGGTTGTGATTGTCAGATGCAACACCACTTGATATGGATTGGGAGAGTCAGACGGGAAAGTGGGCCCTATCCAATGGTTCCAGGACTGGGGGACGTAGAGGCTCTATAGTGGAGATGTGAGGTTCCTGCTGTCTTTGGGTTGAAAAAGACAATTGATAGTTAATGTTATCATCACATTATTTGGTAATTGGGTTAACTTTTGAAAAGTCCTTTTGTTAGGGTTTGCTGTACAGTACCCAGTATCTTGTATATAGCTGTGCTATTGCTTGCTTCTGATCTACTTGGTCTAGGCTTTTGAGAGAGTCTGCATATCAATTACACTGCATATACTGAGAACTACATAGTATTCCACAGCTTTCTCAGTCATTCATATGTTGTTGGGCACCCAGTTTGCTTCCAGATTTTAGCTATTATGAATTGTGCTGCTATGATCATAGGTGTACACATATCTTTTTGGTGGGTGTTATGGAGTCCTTGGGGCACATCTCAAGGAGAGGAATTACTAGGCCATATGGAAGGTTCATGTCTAGGCTTGTGAGAGTTCTCCAGACTTCTCTCCACAGAGGTTGAACCAATTAACATTCCCACCAGCAGTTCAACAGGGTTCCTTTGTCTCCACAGCCTCTCCAGCATTTGTTGCTGCTGTCCTTTTTATGTACTGGCATGATGTGTTATCTAAGTGTTGTCTTTATTTGCATTTCTCTGATAATCGGTGACCTGGAGCAGTTTTTCATGTGTTTGTTAGCCTTTTGGATCTCTTCTCTAGTGAATATTCTGTTCATATCCTCTGCCTATTTTTGGATGGGGTCATTTGCTTTTTTGTTGCTAAGTTGTGGAGCTTTTTGTGTATTTTGGTTAGTAGTCTCTTGTCATGTGAAGATCTTCTCTCATTCTGTGAGGGGTCGCTTTGTTTGTGTGCTGGTTTCTTTGGCTGTGCATAAGCTTTTCAATTTGATGTAGTCCCATTGATTTGTTTTTGTTTTAGTCTTCCTTGCAAATGGGTTTGTATCATCAAAGATGTCCTTGAGGTTTAGGTGGGAAAGTGTTCCACCAATGTTTTCCTCTAAGTATTTTCTAGTTTCTGGTCTAACATCCAGGTCCTCGATCCATTTGGAGTTGACTTTTGTTTCTGGAGAGATAAAGTGGTTCAGTTTCATTCTTCTGCATGTTTCAACCCAGGTTTCCCAGGACCATTTATTGAAGAGCGCTTCCTTCCTCCATTTAATACTTTGGACCCCCTTTTAAGAGATTAGATGTCTGTAGGTGTGGGGGGTTAGTTCTAGGCTTTTAATCTTGGTCCCTTGGTCATTTTGCCTATTTTTGTTCCACTACCAGGCTGTTTTGATAAAGATGGCCTTATAATACAGTTTGAGTTCTGAGAGTGTGATGCTTCCTTTTCTGTTTCTTTTCTTCAAGATTGTTTTGGCGATTCTAGGTTATTTCTGTTTTCAAATAAATGATTATAATTTTTGTTCTATTCTCTCAAAGAAGCTTGGTGGAACTTTGATGGTTATTGTGTTAAATTTGTATATATCTTTGGGGAGAATACTCATTTTGATGATACTAATTCTTCCAGTCCATGAGCATGGCATGTCTTTCCATTTCTCAGTACCATTTTCTATTTCCTTGAATAGTGACTCATAGCTTTTAGTATACAAGTCTTTCACTTCTTTGTTCAGCTTAATTCCAAAGTATTTTATTGGTTTTGCTGCAACAGTGAATGGGAGTGATTTCTGGATATCCACTTTTTCAGATTTAGTGTTCATATAAAGAAATTCCATTGATTTTGTAGCTTGATACCTTGCTATACTGCCTAATATCTTTCTTCTGGTTTCTATAGGTTTTTCTATGTATACTATAATATCATCTACAAATAGTGAGAGCTTGACTTGTTTCCTTCCTATCTGTATTCCTTTGATTCATTTGTCTTATCTGATTGCTATGGTAAGAACTTCCAATTCTATGTTGAAGAGTAATGGTGATAATGGACCATCCTGTCTAGTCCCTGATCTGGGGGAAGCTTTCAGCTTCTGTTCATTGTGTATGATGTTGGCTGTAGGCCTGATATATATATATATATTCCACTATCTTGAGGAATTTTCCATCTGTTTCCATTTTTTATAGTGTTTTGAGCATGAATGGGTGTTGGATTTTGTCAAAGGCTTTCTGTACATCTATTAAGATAATCATGTGGCTTTTTGTTTTGCTTTTATTGATGTGGTAAATGACATTGATTGTCTTACATATATTGAATCAGCCTTGCATTCCTGGGATAAATCCCACTTGGTCATGATGAACAATCTTTTTTTTTTTTTAATTTTTTTTTTAATTAAAGAAAGGATTAATTAACAAAACCATAGGGTAGGAGGGGTACAACTCCACAGAATTCCCGCCACCCAATCTCCATAACCCAACCCCTCCCCTGATAGCTTTCCCATTCTCTATCTCTCTGGGAGCATGGACCCAGGGTCATTGAGGGTTGCAGAAGGTAGAAGGTCTGGCTTCTGTAATTGCTTCCCCGCTGAACATGGGTGTTGACTGGTCGGTCCATACTCCCAGTCTGCCTCTCTGTTTCCCTAGTAGGGTGGGTCTCTGGGGAAGCAGAGCTCCAGGGCACATTGGTAGGGTATTCAGTCCAGGGAAGCCTGGCCGGCATCCTGATGACATCTGGAACCTGGTGACTGAAAAGAGAGTTGACATACGAAGCCAAACAAGTTGTTGAGCAACCATGGACCCAAAGCTTGGAATAGTGGAGAGGAAGTGTTAGGGGGATATTCACTGCAAACTCTAGTGTACTTCTGCTTTCAGGTATATATTTTGCAGTAGTTTACGGATACGTGTGAACATATGCTCTCTCTCTCACAGAAACTGGCGTATATCTAGGTTTTGGGACTTTGTTAGAAAGTGAACCACCTGAGATGAAACTAGAGTGTACTATGAAAGGAAAGGTCTCACCTGAGTAATGGAGCTGAAGGGCTGCTATTCCACACGTGACGTCTCTGGACACAGTCTGAAGTGAAGCATGTTGAGGTGGCAATCGCTGTGTTGGTTAGGTTGTGATTGTCAGATGCAACACCACTTGATATGGATTGGGAGAGTCAGACGGGAAAGTGGGCCCTATCCAATGGTTCCAGGACTGGGGGACGTAGAGGCTCTATAGTGGAGATGTGAGGTTCCTGCTGTCTTTGGGTTGAAAAAGACAATTGATAGTTAATGTTATCATCACATTATTTGGTAATTGGGTTAACTTTTGAAAAGTCCTTTTGTTAGGGTTTGCTGTACAGTACCCAGTATCTTGTATATAGCTGTGCTATTGCTTGCTTCTGATCTACTTGGTCTAGGCTTTTGAGAGAGTCTGCATATCAATTACACTGCATATACTGAGAACTACATAGTATTCCACAGCTTTCTCAGTCATTCATATGTTGTTGGGCACCCAGTTTGCTTCCAGATTTTAGCTATTATGAATTGTGCTGCTATGATCATAGGTGTACACATATCTTTTTGGTGGGTGTTATGGAGTCCTTGGGGCACATCTCAAGGAGAGGAATTACTAGGCCATATGGAAGGTTCATGTCTAGGCTTGTGAGAGTTCTCCAGACTTCTCTCCACAGAGGTTGAACCAATTAACATTCCCACCAGCAGTTCAACAGGGTTCCTTTGTCTCCACAGCCTCTCCAGCATTTGTTGCTGCTGTCCTTTTTATGTACTGGCATGATGTGTTATCTAAGTGTTGTCTTTATTTGCATTTCTCTGATAATCGGTGACCTGGAGCAGTTTTTCATGTGTTTGTTAGCCTTTTGGATCTCTTCTCTAGTGAATATTCTGTTCATATCCTCTGCCTATTTTTGGATGGGGTCATTTGCTTTTTTGTTGCTAAGTTGTGGAGCTTTTTGTGTATTTTGGTTAGTAGTCTCTTGTCATGTGAAGATCTTCTCTCATTCTGTGAGGGGTCGCTTTGTTTGTGTGCTGGTTTCTTTGGCTGTGCATAAGCTTTTCAATTTGATGTAGTCCCATTGATTTGTTTTTGTTTTAGTCTTCCTTGCAATTGGGTTTGTATCATCAAAGATGTCCTTGAGGTTTAGGTGGGAAAGTGTTCCACCAATGTTTTCCTCTAAGTATTTTCTAGTTTCTGGTCTAACATCCAGGTCCTCGATCCATTTGGAGTTGACTTTTGTTTCTGGAGAGATAAAGTGGTTCAGTTTCATTCTTCTGCATGTTTCAACCCAGGTTTCCCAGGACCATTTATTGAAGAGCGCTTCCTTCCTCCATTTAATACTTTGGACCCCCTTTTAAGAGATTAGATGTCTGTAGGTGTGGGGGGTTAGTTCTAGGCTTTTAATCTTGGTCCCTTGGTCATTTTGCCTATTTTTGTTCCACTACCAGGCTGTTTTGATAAAGATGGCCTTATAATACAGTTTGAGTTCTGAGAGTGTGATGCTTCCTTTTCTGTTTCTTTTCTTCAAGATTGTTTTGGCGATTCTAGGTTATTTCTGTTTTCAAATAAATGATTATAATTTTTGTTCTATTCTCTCAAAGAAGCTTGGTGGAACTTTGATGGTTATTGTGTTAAATTTGTATATATCTTTGGGGAGAATACTCATTTTGATGATACTAATTCTTCCAGTCCATGAGCATGGCATGTCTTTCCATTTCTCAGTACCATTTTCTATTTCCTTGAATAGTGACTCATAGCTTTTAGTATACAAGTCTTTCACTTCTTTGTTCAGCTTAATTCCAAAGTATTTTATTGGTTTTGCTGCAACAGTGAATGGGAGTGATTTCTGGATATCCACTTTTTCAGATTTAGTGTTCATATAAAGAAATTCCATTGATTTTGTAGCTTGATACCTTGCTATACTGCCTAATATCTTTCTTCTGGTTTCTATAGGTTTTTCTATGTATACTATAATATCATCTACAAATAGTGAGAGCTTGACTTGTTTCCTTCCTATCTGTATTCCTTTGATTCATTTGTCTTATCTGATTGCTATGGTAAGAACTTCCAATTCTATGTTGAAGAGTAATGGTGATAATGGACCATCCTGTCTAGTCCCTGATCTGGGGGAAGCTTTCAGCTTCTGTTCATTGTGTATGATGTTGGCTGTAGGCCTGATATATATATATATATTCCACTATCTTGAGGAATTTTCCATCTGTTTCCATTTTTTATAGTGTTTTGAGCATGAATGGGTGTTGGATTTTGTCAAAGGCTTTCTGTGCATCTATTAAGATAATCATGTGGCTTTTTGTTTTGCTTTTATTGATGTGGTAAATGACATTGATTGTCTTACATATATTGAATCAGCCTTGCATTCCTGGGATAAATTCCACTTGGTCATGATGAACAATCTTTTTTTTTTTTTAATTTTTTTTTTAATTAAAGAAAGGATTAATTAACAAAACCATAGGGTAGGAGGGGTACAACTCCACAGAATTCCCGCCACCCAATCTCCATAACCCAACCCCTCCCCTGATAGCTTTCCCATTCTCTATCTCTCTGGGAGCATGGACCCAGGGTCATTGAGGGTTGCAGAAGGTAGAAGGTCTGGCTTCTGTAATTGCTTCCCCGCTGAACATGGGTGTTGACTGGTCGGTCCATACTCCCAGTCTGCCTCTCTGTTTCCCTAGTAGGGTGGGTCTCTGGGGAAGCAGAGCTCCAGGGCACATTGGTAGGGTATTCAGTCCAGGGAAGCCTGGCCGGCATCCTGATGACATCTGGAACCTGGTGACTGAAAAGAGAGTTGACATACGAAGCCAAACAAGTTGTTGAGCAACCATGGACCCAAAGCTTGGAATAGTGGAGAGGAAGTGTTAGGGGGATATTCACTGCAAACTCTAGTGTACTTCTGCTTTCAGGTATATATTTTGCAGTAGTTTACGGATACGTGTGAACATATGCTCTCTCTCTCACAGAAACTGGCGTATATCTAGGTTTTGGGACTTTGTTAGAAAGTGAACCACCTGAGATGAAACTAGAGTGTACTATGAAAGGAAAGGTCTCACCTGAGTAATGGAGCTGAAGGGCTGCTATTCCACACGTGACGTCTCTGGACACAGTCTGAAGTGAAGCATGTTGAGGTGGCAATCGCTGTGTTGGTTAGGTTGTGATTGTCAGATGCAACACCACTTGATATGGATTGGGAGAGTCAGACGGGAAAGTGGGCCCTATCCAATGGTTCCAGGACTGGGGGACGTAGAGGCTCTATAGTGGAGATGTGAGGTTCCTGCTGTCTTTGGGTTGAAAAAGACAATTGATAGTTAATGTTATCATCACATTATTTGGTAATTGGGTTAACTTTTGAAAAGTCCTTTTGTTAGGGTTTGCTGTACAGTACCCAGAATCTTGTATATAGCTGTGCTATTGCTTGCTTCTGATCTACTTGGTCTAGGCTTTTGAGAGAGTCTGCATATCAATTACACTGCATATACTGAGAACTACATAGTATTCCACAGCTTTCTCAGTCATTCATATGTTGTTGGGCACCCAGTTTGCTTCCAGATTTTAGCTATTATGAATTGTGCTGCTATGATCATAGGTGTACACATATCTTTTTGGTGGGTGTTATGGAGTCCTTGGGGCACATCTCAAGGAGAGGAATTACTAGGCCATATGGAAGGTTCATGTCTAGGCTTGTGAGAGTTCTCCAGACTTCTCTCCACAGAGGTTGAACCAATTAACATTCCCACCAGCAGTTCAACAGGGTTCCTTTGTCTCCACAGCCTCTCCAGCATTTGTTGCTGCTGTCCTTTTTATGTACTGGCATGATGTGTTATCTAAGTGTTGTCTTTATTTGCATTTCTCTGATAATCGGTGACCTGGAGCAGTTTTTCATGTGTTTGTTAGCCTTTTGGATCTCTTCTCTAGTGAATATTCTGTTCATATCCTCTGCCTATTTTTGGATGGGGTCATTTGCTTTTTTGTTGCTAAGTTGTGGAGCTTTTTGTGTATTTTGGTTAGTAGTCTCTTGTCATGTGAAGATCTTCTCTCATTCTGTGAGGGGTCGCTTTGTTTGTGTGCTGGTTTCTTTGGCTGTGCATAAGCTTTTCAATTTGATGTAGTCCCATTGATTTGTTTTTGTTTTAGTCTTCCTTGCAATTGGGTTTGTATCATCAAAGATGTCCTTGAGGTTTAGGTGGGAAAGTGTTCCACCAATGTTTTCCTCTAAGTATTTTCTAGTTTCTGGTCTAACATCCAGGTCCTCGATCCATTTGGAGTTGACTTTTGTTTCTGGAGAGATAAAGTGGTTCAGTTTCATTCTTCTGCATGTTTCAACCCAGGTTTCCCAGGACCATTTATTGAAGAGCGCTTCCTTCCTCCATTTAATACTTTGGACCCCCTTTTAAGAGATTAGATGTCTGTAGGTGTGGGGGGTTAGTTCTAGGCTTTTAATCTTGGTCCCTTGGTCATTTTGCCTATTTTTGTTCCACTACCAGGCTGTTTTGATAAAGATGGCCTTATAATACAGTTTGAGTTCTGAGAGTGTGATGCTTCCTTTTCTGTTTCTTTTCTTCAAGATTGTTTTGGCGATTCTAGGTTATTTCTGTTTTCAAATAAATGATTATAATTTTTGTTCTATTCTCTCAAAGAAGCTTGGTGGAACTTTGATGGTTATTGTGTTAAATTTGTATATATCTTTGGGGAGAATACTCATTTTGATGATACTAATTCTTCCAGTCCATGAGCATGGCATGTCTTTCCATTTCTCAGTACCATTTTCTATTTCCTTGAATAGTGACTCATAGCTTTTAGTATACAAGTCTTTCACTTCTTTGTTCAGCTTAATTCCAAAGTATTTTATTGGTTTTGCTGCAACAGTGAATGGGAGTGATTTCTGGATATCCACTTTTTCAGATTTAGTGTTCATATAAAGAAATTCCATTGATTTTGTAGCTTGATACCTTGCTATACTGCCTAATATCTTTCTTCTGGTTTCTATAGGTTTTTCTATGTATACTATAATATCATCTACAAATAGTGAGAGCTTGACTTGTTTCCTTCCTATCTGTATTCCTTTGATTCATTTGTCTTATCTGATTGCTATGGTAAGAACTTCCAATTCTATGTTGAAGAGTAATGGTGATAATGGACCATCCTGTCTAGTCCCTGATCTGGGGGAAGCTTTCAGCTTCTGTTCATTGTGTATGATGTTGGCTGTAGGCCTGATATATATATATTCCACTATCTTGAGGAATTTTCCATCTGTTTCCATTTTTTATAGTGTTTTGAGCATGAATGGGTGTTGGATTTTGTCAAAGGCTTTCTGTGCATCTATTAAGATAATCATGTGGCTTTTTGTTTTGCTTTTATTGATGTGGTAAATGACATTGATTGTCTTACATATATTGAATCAGCCTTGCATTCCTGGGATAAATCCCACTTGGTCATGATGAACAATCTTTATGATATAATGCTGTATCTGATTGGCCATGATCCTGTTCAATATTTTGGCATCTATGTTCATCAGAGATATTGGTCCTTTTTTTTGTTGTGTCCCTATCTGATTTTTATATCAGGGCTATGTTGACTTCTAGAAGGTGGAAGGGAGTGTTCCTGTTTCTTTGATATTTTGGAGGAGCTTTAGAAGTATAGGTATTAGGTAATCAGGCAGTAGCTCAGAGGGTTAAGTGCATGGGCCGTGAAGTGCAAGTTCTGGCATAAGGAGACTGGTTTGAGTCCCCCAGCTCCCCACCTACAGGGGAATTACTTCACAGGCAGTGATGCAGATCTGCAGGTGTCTATCTTTCTCTTCCCCTCTCTGTCTTACCCTCCTCTGTCCGTTTCTCTCTGTTCTAACAATGATGACATCAATAACAACAACAACAACAATAAAACAACAAGTACAACAAAAGGAAAAATAAATAAAATATATATTTAAAAGTATAGGTATTTCCTGAAGGTTTTATAGAATTCATTTGTAAAGCCATTTAGTCCAGGACTTTTGTTTTTGGGAAGATTCTTAATAACTTTTTCTATTTCTTTGTGATCGGTGTATTTAGGTTTTGTAATTATTCTTGGTTCAGTTTTGAAAGGGCATATGCTTTTTAGGAATTCTTCCATTTTCTTCCAGATTCTCTCACTTGTTGGTGTATAGTTCTCCCTAAAGTTTCTGGATTTCTGTGGTGTCATTTGTGATACTACTCTACAATTTATAATTATATTCATTTGAGACTTTTCTTTTTTTTTTTTTTAATGAGTCTGGCTATGGGTTTGTCAATTCTGTTTAATTTCTCAAAGAATCAACATTTGGATTCATTGATTTTTTGTATGGCTCTCTTATTTTCAATGTTGTTTATTTCTGCTCTAATTTTAGTGATTAGGGTTCCTTTATTCCTCTTTCTCTAAGTTCTTAAGGCGTGAAGTAAGGTCTTTTATTTGAGCTTTTTCTTGTTCTCTAATCTGTGATTATATAGCTATGAGTTTCCCTTTCAGTACTGCTTTAGCTGTGTTCCAAGTATTTTGATAGCTTCTGTCTTCATTTTCATTTGTTTACATGAACATTTGAATTTCTTGCTTGAGTGCCTCTTTGACTCAGTGGTTATTAAGTAGTATGTTGTTGAGTTTCCAAATTTTGTGACATTTAAAAATTTTCTGTTTGTTGTTGAATGTTCGCTTTACTCCACTGTGGTAAGATGCTTGTGATGATTTCAATGTTCTTGAATTTGTTGATTCCATCTTTGTGGCCTAATATGTGGTTTATCCTTGAGGATGTGCTTTGTGGATTTGAAAAGAATTTGTGTTCTATGTTTTTGACATGAAAAACTTTGAAAATGGCAAGGAGATCTAATCTGTCCATCTCTTCATTTAATTCTCTTGTTTCTTTGTTGATTCTCTGCTTTGTTGATCTGTGTAAGTGTGAGAGTGTGGTGTTGAACTCTCCCATTATTATTGTATTACTGTTGATGTACTTTTGTAGTCCTTTCAGTAGGTGTTTGATGTATTTAGGTGGGCCCTCATTGGGAGCATGCGTTAATAACTGTTAAATCTTCTTGGTTTATTGACCCTCTGATCATTATGTAGCTATGAGTTTCCCTTTCAGTACTGCTTTAGCCTACTGCCTATTTTTTATTACTTTATTTAATCTAAAGTCTATTGTGTCAGAGATGGGAATAGCTGTAACTGCCTTTTTTGTGGTCCATTAGACTGTAGGACAGTTTTCCATTCTTTCACTTTAAATCTTTGTCTTGTTGGGTCAGGTGGGATTCTTGCACACAGAATATGGTTGTGTTGTGTTTTCTGATCCGCCCTCTTAGTCTGTGCCTTTTAATGGGTGAGTTCAGACCATTGACATTTATTGATATCATGGATTTAAAGTATTGCAGTGCTATTTTTCAGTAATTTTATTTGCTCTTTTATATGACAAGTATTATGGTTATGTTCTTATTTATAAGAGGTGTTTTAGAACCTCTTCCTGGGTAAACTTGGTGCTACTTGCCTCCTTTAACTGTTGTCTGTCTGAGAAGGTTTTTATACCTCCATCCAATCTGAATGAAAGTCTAGCTGGATATAGTATCTTTGGTTGTAACCCTTTTTCAGTGAGGTCTCAGTAGATATCTTGCCATTTTCTTCTGGCTTTTAGAGTTTGAGTGGAGAAGTCTGTTGATAGTCTTATGAGTTTTCCCCTATATGTGACATTTTATTTTTCTCTTGCAGCCTTTAGGATCCTCTCTTTATCCTTACTTCTTTTCATTGTAACAGTGATGTGTCTTGGTGTCTTCAGGTCTGTGTTGATTCTGTTTGGGACTCTCTGGGCCTCTTGGATCTTAATGTCCTTTCTGTTGTTTAGGTCTGCAAAGTTTTATTCTATTATTTCCTATAGCATGTTTACTTCCCTTTCTCTCTTTCTTCCTCTGGCAGGCCAATTATATGAATATTACTTCTTTTGATATCATCTAATAATGTTGTTCTTTTCAGTGTCTCTCAATTCCTTTTTGGGCTCTTTTACCTCCTTCTTAGTTTTCTCTACCTCATCCTCTGTCTGGATTATTCTGTTTTCTGCTTCTGTTAATCTGCTTTCCCTTCTCTCAGCTTCCTTCTTTACTTCAGTTATAGTATGAGCTTGTTCTACTATTTGTCCTTTTAGCTCAGCTATTTCAGCTTTCAGTTCTCTAATTACCTCGAGGTAGTTAGTATCATTGAGGTTCTCATCTGTTTCCCTATTTCTTACAGTCCTTTCCTCCATAGTTGTCCTCAATTCTGTGATAATAATAATACCTAATAGGTTTATTATTGCTTGCATACTTTTCTTGTCTATGGTTGCTTCTGACTGTTTTGGAGTTTATTCTGGGCTCCTGTCCTTATTTATTGAGGTCAAAGTTTTATTTTCTCTTGATTTAATCATTTTTTTAATTCATATGGTTTGTATTCTTCTGTTTTGTCATTCTTCAATTGTTGTGTTTTGAATACAAGCCACACTATACTAAAAGTGTATACTATACACTTTTCACAAGTGCAGTCATAAAGCTCAGAAATTACAACAATAGCAACTGAAACAAGGACTGCTGCAGTTCAACCAGCACAAGTTAGCCAATCAAGACCTCCAATCCAAGAAAAAAAAAAAAACAGAACCGAAAGGAAAAAAGACAAAGCAAGAATATACAATTATACAAATATACTGCCCACTATAAATTCTAGGAGTAACAAGAGGTGAAAGGAAAGTATAAAGGAGAGACAGTGATAGAGAGAGAGAGTCCACTCCAAGTCAGATATCTTCCCCAAAATAGTTCACAAATGAGTATCAGTGAATTCAGAAAGCAAAAGAAGGAAGAAGTAAAAATATCAGTGAAAGGAAAGAGATTTTCTTTAAAATTAGGAGGAGAGAAAAAGCAGGTGGACTGAAGAGGGAGAGAGAAACAAGGTCCTCTCACAATGGATAGGACACCCAGTCACCTATCAATGGATAAAGCAACAACAGTTGATTTTGGTTACCATCTTGGCTCTGCCACCCAGAAAAAAATTTTAACTGAGATAATTGATGTGACATACCTAGAGTACAGAAGCTGTTTGATAAATTATTGCTGATGTCATTATTATCATCACCATTTACATAGCATTATCAGATAATTCTTGAGACTCATTTTCTGTGTTTCATCTTGATGCAGAAGACAAAAATGAGAAGTAGTCTGTGATCTCTAGGATTAGAGTGTATTGAGAGATCTAGAATGAACACAAATTATTAAAAATCCAAGTAGCAACCATAGATAATATAATTAAGGCATGAAGCTCAAAGATTTCAAAAAAGACAGCTTAAGAAATGAGACCTAAGACAAGCCTGCATATATTAGATTTCCAGTACTTGAAGGGAGTCTGTGGGAGATGAGGGAGTGTCTTCTTGGCTTAGAACACATCAGGCAAGCACCCAAAGTTGGCAGTGTCCTCTACCTCCTACTGGGATTTTGGGGACCATATTCAGTGCTGGTTCAGCTCTTAGAATGCAAATACTGAATGAGCCACTAGGGGTCGACAGAGATCCAGGAATAGGGAGACTACCAGGGAGAGAAATTTTCCTTAAGGACACCTGGGATTCAATAACCTGTTTGATGCCTCATTTCCCAAACTCTTAAATCTTCCCTCTTCCATCCCTTGACCTTTTTTTTACTAGTGATTTACAAAATTATAAGATAATAGAGGTATAATTCCATACTATCAGAGTTCTGTGTCCCCATTCCCCTCCTTCAGAAATTGCAGTAGTTCTTTCAAGGTCACAGATAAGGGTTGACTATATCATTATCTATATCTATCTCTATTATATATACCTATAGAGATAGATATCTAGATAAATATACTTTTACCAATTTTTTTCACTTCTACAAGCATGCCTTCACTTCCTTTCTAAGTCACACCTACATGTATTGCTATTTCTGAATGCCCTTCACTTTTCCTCTTCCCTTTCAGATAATTGAAACAGAACTTGGCTTCCTCAGAGTAGTCCAGATTATACCCCCTTTATGTGATGGAAAAAAATAAACAAACAAGCAAACAAAAATTCCTGGTGACAAATATTCTGGGTCCCAATGGAATTGGGGTTCAGAGCCCTCTGGTGATCTATCATTTCCCCTCTCTTAAGAGTATGAACAAAAATTATTTTGAGGATGCAGAAGGAAGGAATTACAGCTTCTGTAATTGCTTTTCCACTGGACAGACATTGGCAGGTTGATCCATACCTGCAGTTTGCCTCTGTCTTTCCCTAGTATAGTAAGGATCTGGAAAGGGGAGGTTCTAGGACAACTTGGCAAGGTCATCTGTCTATAGAAGCCAGGATGAAATCATAGTAGCATCTGTAACTTGTTGGCTGAAATGAAGCATGATATATAGTGGAACAAAATGATTAGTATGCAGGATCCAAAGTGTAGGAATAGAGAATATGAGAATAGGGACCCTAGAGTAGAAGAAACCTAGGATGTCTATTTTAGGTACATCCCATAGGTGCCCAGGATTTTAGTGTTTTGTTTTGTTTTTGCTTGAGCTTGGTAGCTAATATGAATGTTGACTATAAATATTGTCTGGGAGGATGGTGTTAGAATAGAGAACATAACTTGAAAGCTCGGTTAGGGTAGAGAGTGTCTCCCAAATGTGAAAAAATATTATAAAGACAATTGCTTGTTTATCACATCAATCTGACCCCGGGCCCACATATTCTCATATTTAACACAGGAGCCTGTATGACCTCCAAATTCCTGTCAATTTGAGCTCATAATCCATGGTCACAGCTGGAAATCATCTATGCTGCACTCATTACAAGACCAGTCTTCTTGAGTGGCAGAGTAGGATGACCCAATCTCATTTCAGAGTGTGGGGCAGTTCCTACCATTGCTTTTTCCAGCCATGACATTATCTCCCCAGACAATAACTGGGATCTGCCTGCATATCAGATTTCAGGCTCAGGGAAAAGAAAAACTAGTATAGCCACAGGCCCTTTGGAATATAACTAAAATATGCCTACTAGCTATCTACAGAACGCAGACCCCTCCCTCAACTCTTCATCTGCACTACTCCAGCCTTTAGGTTCATGATTAGTCAAGAACTTGTTTGGCTTTAAATGTTAACTCTCTTTAGCCACCAGGTTCCAGATACTAGCATGATGCCAACCAGATTTCCCTGGACAGACAACCTTACCAGTGTGTCCTGGAGCTCTGATTCCCAGAACCCCTCCCCACTAGGGAAAGAGAGAGGCCAGCTGGGAGTATGGATCGAACTGTCAATGCCCATGTTCAGTGGGGAAGCAATTACAGAAGCCAGAACTTCCACTTTCTGCATCCCACAATGACCTTGGGTCCATACTCCCAGAAGGTTAAAGAATAGGAAAGCTATCAAAAGAGGGGATGGGATACAGAGTTCTAGTGATGGGAATTGTGTGGAATTGTACCCCTCTTATCCTATGGTTTTGTCAGTGTTTCCTATATATATATAAAATCTAAAACTCCCAGTGACCATTTTTTCCTTTTTCTGTTTTGTTTTTTTATATAGGTAGAGAGAAACTGAGAGCTAAGAGAGGGGTGGTAGTAGAGAGGGAGAACGTGAGATACCTGCAAAGTTACTTCCACTCATGAGGTTCCTTTCTGCAGATGGAAACTGGAGATTTGAGCCCAAGTCCTTATGCATGGTGATGTGTGCACCCTATCAAGTGTACCACCTCCTACCTCTGGTGCTGGATATTTTTTGGAATGAAGTCTCATTCCAGGTCCAACTTACAGTCCTGGTGGTGGGGGGTGGGGTATGAGAGGGACAAGATGAGGGAGGCTTACCTGAAAGATTAAAGTTTTTGAAAGAAATTGAACTTACACTGAACCAAGGCTTTGATCTTCCTGGTTGAAGATAGAAAGGATAGTCTCTTAACCAAGCTGAGTTGAGCTGTGAAAATGGTGGATAGGTTACAGGGTTAGAGTTCTCAGTTGTGTTGTTTTGGGGGTAACTGTAAGTAAGGGTAGTGGGATTGTGTGCCATATATCTGTCAGTGATTATCTGGTAGATTGGGTCTAACTCCTTATCTGTTGTCAGGATGCCTTAAGAAACCTGTGGTCTGGTCACCGTCACCATTAAGTCTGGGTTTATTAATGTGGAAAGCTCAGAACTTCACAGTATGGCAAGAAGTAGTAGTCTAACTCAGAAGGCTGAAGAAATGAAGAAGTAGCTACTTTTTCATTCCTCTCCTTAGATTGATCAAGTATTTGCTCTTCAGGATGAAGAAAGATGCCATTTCTCCAGCTAGCATTGCCCTCTATCAAGCCTCAGGCCTTCTCAAATGTGGAACTAGTCTAGTGTCAGTGATAGGTGATGACAGCTGCTACTAGGTTCTTCCCAGAAGTCCTGAGATCCTGACAGTGATGAATGACCCAGTCCCTCTTTGAACATTCCCTAGGTAACCAGAAGGAGAGAGCAACAGGTAGACTGGACTAGGGTGCTGCAGGGTTTCCACATTAGAGTGCCCCTCACCCACTGACTACCAGAGAGGGAGAGAAAATAGAATTGAGATCAGTGACACACAGATAGACATGAATGTCCAAAAATGAGACTTCTTGGTAGTGCCAGAGTCTCAGCTACAGTTTAGAGATTTGTGTCATCTGTTGTGCCTCACTGAACCATGCTCTATTCTCACACAATTTTTGGAGCAGGCACAGGTCATTTGCCTAAATGGGACCTGGGATGCTGGGATAGATGTTTTGGAGTCCAAGATAAGAGAGGATAAAGGAAGGGGAAGGTTCATTTCAGGGGGGAAAAAGGGGCTTCTTTTATCCCTGGCATCATTCACTCAAGAGCCTGGCCCAGTGACATGTTAACATAAGATAGGTGATCTCAGTGAAAAACACCCATAAATCAGACATGAAGCTGAGGCAAGGATGATCTAAGACTGGAACCTTTGGCATTTGGGAGAAATACTTTTCTAGATATTGGGAATTACAGACTACACTAAAACTGGCTTCACACAGCTTCCCCACCTTGGGCTCATCTAACCTAGCCGTGAGGTGTGGCATAGCCAGATGAAGGGAAGAGGAAGAATGGGAGAGTCAAGGGCCCCACCTGGGGCTTGCCCTGAGATTGACCCAGAGATAGAATGACTTGGGTAAAGCAGGCACACATGAGGGAGGGAGGATAGCCCAGGACCACAGGAGCCTGCCTCTCCAATTCTGTAAAATCAGACATATATAATAAAGCTCCTGTTACATGAAATGGATGGATAAACAAGAGATAAGTAGCTTTGCTACTCATGAAACTCCCCACCTGCAGGTGGAAACTGGGGCTTGAACTCAGGTTCCTGCATATGGTAACATATGGGTGCACTACCATGTGACCTACAGTAGGTGTTCTTGAAGTACAGCTCTCCTTCACCCCGTATAGGTAATAAGTCTGCTGGGTAAGATAAAGCTTTGTAAGGTGAGGTAGGCATGGGGAATGCAGCCAGACCAAGCTGAGTACCTCAATTTTCACATATTTAAAACAAATCTCTCAAAAGTCACCATAGAGATGTTGCAAAAATTAGACAAAGTGGCTAAAGTGAAAGCACTCAGCTATAATAGGAGACACAACGTAGGTATTCTTTTTATTATTTTTATTAAATGTTATTATTATTTTTATATGACAGAGAACTTGAAAGTGAAGGGGAGAAAAAAGAGACACCTGCAACATTGCTTCACTACTCATGAAGCTCCCCACTGATGGGGTCTGGGGACTTTAACCCAGGTTCCTGTAACATGTGCACTACTGCCTGATCTACAGTAGGTGTTCTTGAAGTGCAGCTCTGTTTTGCCCCATAGGGAACGGCTATGCGTGTTTGCGAAAAGTGATGTAAAGGAGGGGGATTTTATGAGGAATAAGATAAGTGACCTAGGGAAAACTAGAAGGACTGATAGCTTCACAGTATTGTCACAACTGGCATTGCCATAGATCTCGTGGTAGACTTTCTGCTCTGTGATCCTTCAGTGATCCCATAGTCACATACTTCTTTGAAGATGCTTGGGATATTACTGTCAAGTCATGATTAGGTGCTCAAATTGTGTGGTCAAGCATTGTAAGTATAAATCCTAACCTTTCCATTTCATGGCTGTGTGACCTCAAGTGAGTTAGTTCATCTCTCTTTGTTTCTGTGTACACCTACCTCTCTGGAAAACAACTTTAACTTGGAACATTGAAGCCCTAGCTACAACAACAACAATGACAATAGCGGCATATGACATGGCAAAATACAGGGTTATATTGTAAGTGCCACAAGGCCCAAAACCAAGTTTGTCGCCTGGTGCTGCAAGAACAAACAGGAGAGAAAGTGTTGGTGCAGCAGCATATGAACATGTATGTGTGTGAATATAAAAGGAGTTAAAAAAAAGTGCATGTAGTACAGTGAGCATGTGTCAACAAGTGAGGACATGTGTGACCGGGAATGAGGATGTCTCTGTGGGAGGCTCTGTGGAAGAATAATAGTTTCCATTTAGTAAGCACTCTAGTGGGCCAGGCAAGATGCTAACTAAGCCTTTTCTGGGCATTATCTAATTCACCCCTCACTACAGCTATGTGAAGGAAGAGGAGATGATCCCCAGGTTATAGACTAGTTAATTGAAGTGCACAGAGGTGAAGTGACTTAGCCAAAGAACTGTAATAAGCAGTGAGATTTGTGACTCGAGAGTTTCTACTTCTCTGTCTCCTAAGAGTGTGTGAAGCTGAGCTCTGAAAAAACAAGTTTGTCTCTAAAGGCCTCCTATAGCCACCAGATTTGGGGACTCTGACATACCAATTTCAGTCTTCTTGGAATATCTTGAAGACAGGACTAGCCCAGGAGAGTTCTAGTGTCACTGATAACTGCCAAACGGATAAACGAGGACTCAGATACCTCACAGATCCCAATTTCCTCTCTGCCTATTCTACGGAATGTTTTTCTTTACTTTAGGGGCATAAGTCACAACACTTAAGATCTTTCTACAGTGTGATAAAAGGTAGGAGCCTTGGACACTCATCCTGACTGTGGCAGGGCCTGTCATCAAGGCCCCTATAGCTGGGCTGGAGAGAATAAGGCAGGAAAAAAAAAAAAAAAAAAAAAAAGAAAGAAAGAAAGAAAAGAAAAACACCGTGACCAGAGGAGGGCAGCATGTGGAACAGAACTAGACATTGACTTCTCCTCCTTTATTTGCTTTTTGTTTTAAACTCTGCTGCCTTCCTCACCCAGAATTCACAATTTTCTGTGAGTACATTCAGGAGTTGCTTCCATTTGCTCAGGATTCTCATGTCTGTCAGTCTGTCAGTATACTCTCATCTTCCCCATAACCCATGCAAATCTCCTCCCAAGGGGTACAGGGTGTGTTGCTAATGGAATCAATTACTAGTTCTGGAGTTGGTAGTGATCATTTTAGCTGAGAACTCTGGGCTATGGCTAAGAACACAGATGAATATTTCTTAGCCTCGTAATCTTTCAGATGATTGTGAGTAAAGTGTAGAGCCTTGGATATTCTGAAGGTTACTGAACCCTCAGATATGAACAAGCTTTTTATTTATTTATTTTTTAAATTTATTTTTTATTTAAGAAAGGATAAATTAACAAAACCATAGGGTAGGAGGGAGTACAGTTCCACAGGTATCCATTAAGGAAGCAAAGAAGCAAAAAAAGGGACTGGGAATTTGGCTATTCAGTGTATTATACAGGAATTGATATGGCCTTGAAGACTGACGGCTGTATGGTCTACTCCTGTTTTCACAATCAATTAGCTCAGTTACCTCAAATGAGTAACTAACTTCTCTGGCACAAATACTGTGAAAGGAGACACATCTAATGAGGTTCTTCAGTAGATCTCAGACTGCTTTCCATACTCAGGTTTTGATGTTTGTCATTCATTTCAAGGACTTTGATTTCCGGGATTGACTATACATTTTGCACTTTTTTCAGATTTCTCCTTGATTACATACCAGCGTGTAATTTAACTGAAAGTGACAGAGGCCTTGTTTCTCTGTTTTCCTTCAGTAGAGGTCAGACTCACAACCAAAGACCATTAGAGGATCCAGTGACAAAGTGAATAACTCAATCTTCTAAATAAATGAGATAAAGATATGGAAAGATGGTAGAGGACTCTGAATGTTGCTCACAAAATCATCTTCATAAAGCAGCAGCGAGGAGACTTTATATTCTTGGATGTCCCAAAGCCAAACCCAAATCTTCCGCCTTGAGCTTTCTCTTCATCCCTACACCAGCCGGTGGTTCTTTTTAAGTCACTGCTGTGGGCTCAATTTTTTTTTGTTCCAGCTCATGTGCTAGGCTTGTTTGTGCCACAAGGCCTTGTGATTGGGAGCTTTATCCCAGGCGCCCGCAGTACTAGGTATGGACGGTTGGGGGAGACATTATCACGTGGGTACATATGTTGAGGTTTGATCTTAATAGCTTGGGAGAGTTTAGACTGTGAGCTGTGGGACGAAGCCAAAGTATTAAAGCAGAAAAAGAGAAGTGCGGTGGGGAGAATGGGTCAGGGCTGCTAGACAATGGTGCAAGTGACCAGGCTGGACTGGGGCTGCAGTTGGAGTCTTGGGGTCAGAGCGCCTGATTTTTTTTTTTCTTTTTCAAAAAGGCACCTGCCTTTCCCCCTTTGCCCCTTCAGGTGGCTTTCTTTAACTTTGTGCTTTTCCATCCCTCTGAACCTGTTCAATTCGGGGATTTACAGAGGGAAAACTAATAAATCTAAGTTTCTAGGGATTCCATAAGGTTTTTCCCCAAAGCTGAGATTCCCAAAAACCTGCTCCCCAAGGTCAAAGATCTTATCACTATCCCTGACTGCTCCTCCACCTCACTCCAGGAGCACACACTTTACCCCTCTGTGTCGCCCTCACTTCACACGCTGCTATCAATTTGCATTTTCAGGTCACTGAATTCATGAGATAACAGCATTGTGAGGGTGGAGAGAGAAAAGCCCACCAGAGCTTTACATGAGAGGAACTGGGAAGAAACTGATTATCCTTGTCATAGAGGTGGACACAAGACCCCTGAGTGCAAAAGATAATGGATGTGCTTTCTGGGTATACTTGTGAAAAGGGAAGTTTAGTTGGGCAGAATGTTTACCAAGAATGCTGAGAATAGAGCAAACCCGACAGCTCTATAGGAGAACCAACTTCCCACAGGCTGAAGGCTCTGGGAACAGGACTAGGCGGGACGCGCCCCTAACCACAGGAGCCACACTCTAAGATTTCAGCCATCTACAGCACTGAATCCTTAATAGTTCCCTGAAACCCCGCCCCCTTCCTGTTCTGGAGGCGTGGCACTGGGCAAGGACCCCGAGCTCGATTTTGCTATTGGCTAAGAAGAGTAGGGTTGGCTTTGTCTTCGCCTGAGCAAGGGAGTAGACAGCTCTTCGGTGGTGTAGAGTCTATGCGCGCTGGCCAGCAGTGGGAGGTGTGTAATGCTCACACTGGCAGCAGACCCTCACGCGCAATCACCCGGGAGCTAGGATTCAGCGACTGGGCTACCTAGCTGAAGCTTCATCGGCACAAACTGATGGGACTGACTCGCTTGGCAGAGACTTCCCGCTCTTTTAAGTGCACTGAGCGGAGCCCACACTGAAGTGGAAGCTGTCCGGGAGACTCATAGTCCGGAGTCCCAGTGTGGCCTGGAGAAACAGAACCGGTGCCTGCCTGGGCGACCCAGTGGGGAAGTCCCTGGAGAAAGCTTGTGCTGGGGGAGACTCACACTTCTTCCCAGGGGTACAGATCCTGGAGGAGGCTGTCCAGGCGTCGAGGCTGCTACCGAGTGAGGAGACCCCAGCGGGGAGAGGGCGCTCAATCGCTAATTTCGGGGAGCCGAGAGGATTAGGGCGGGATCACTCGGGGGCTCCAAGCCCCCGTTGCACCTCCTGCAGTGGAGAAGCCAAGGGAGCAAACCCTTGGAGGCCGCAGCGGATGCCTGGGTTGGGAGTGAGTGCCCAGTGAGTCCTGGCCGACTAGACGAAGAAGAACGACACCAAAGCCGGCAGGAGGGGAGCACTTCAAGGCCAGCGGCAGAGGATGGGCGCTTGAGAGGTTCTGACTGCAGAGCTGCACTGAACGGCGAGGAGAGCTCTGCTGAAGGGTCGCTGGGGGATTCCGAAGTGCAGCCTGTCACCCCCACCCCACCCCCACCCTGAAGATGGCCCGCCCTGGGCAGCGTTGGCTCGGAAAGTGGCTTGTGGTGATGGTCATATTGGCTCTGTGCCGACTTGCCACGCCGCTGGCCAAAAACCTGGAGCCCGTATCCTGGAGCTCCCACAACCCCAAGTGAGTAACTTCTGTGTGTTGGTCCTGGGGGGCGGGAGGAACTCCAGGATGAGGCTGCGCACCCCGGCTTGCTTGTGGGGAGTTGTTCAGAGGAGTGTCTGCCCATTTTGTCTCTGGCCTTTTCTGAGTGTGCGGGCCTGGCGGGACAGGGTGCGGCGGGAAGGGGAGGGAAAAGGAGGGGAGGGGGATTTTGGCCTAGTGGTGACCCCTAGACTTCCTTGCTCTCGCTTTCCCATATCCTGGATCTACTTGAGGTGGTCGCACCTGATGGAGCTGAGGGGCCAGTCGCTTGAGAGCGTACCCAGGAGCTCGGTGGGGGGTAGGGGCTGGGGAGAGGCAGCTCCCTGTGCGCCTCCCCCCCCTGCCGTCCCCGGGAACGTGGCAGTTTTCACTTGGAATCGCTCAGAGGATCAGGCTTGACCTAAGTGGGGACGAGGCCAGGACCGAGGTGCTTCGTTTGTTTGGCTCTGAAGGGGACACATCCCGGGACCTCGAGCTCCAGCGGGCGGCGGCGCCTATGCCCCCCCCCCCTTCGGGCTCCTCGCGTTTTCATTTTTCTTTCTTCTGTTTGCCTTTCTAGCTTTTCGTTTTTCCATCTCTCTACTCCCCCCCCCCCCCACTCCATGTCTCCCTGTGGATGTGGAAGAACGGATGCCACTCTCCATCTCACAAAGGCGGCGGGTGGAGAGGGGAAGAGTGGGAGAGTGGTTTGGGAGGGGGTGATCTCGCACCTATCGGGGATCCAATGGAACCGGTTGCAGAGCTTCAGGGGCTGGTTGGGATGCACAGCGACCACTGAGTGGCCAATGGATGTGGGTGGGGAGCGAAAATTTTCTATTTAAGCAGGTCTGTTGACCACCCACCCTATGTCCCTGAACACTTAGATTTCCCCCAAGAGGCTGAGGAAGCAGCCATATAGAAGAGATCCTTTCTTTTCTTCCTTTTCTTCTTCGTTCATCCTTACACACATCCCTAACGCCACCACACACACACACACACACACACACACACACACACACACACACACACACACTCCTTTCAGGGTGATCGCTCAGTGGTTTCTGGATTATTTATCAGTGGTCACTACTGGGGCTGTAGTGATGTAGCGGTGATCTCTGGACTTTTTTCTCCGTGGGCATTCAGGACTCAAGTTATAACACAGGGTCAAAACTCCTCCACCTCTTCCTCCCTATTTTCTGGATGACCTGGCAATTGAGTGAGACTCTGGGGAACCTTGGCCTGGCCTGCTTGTGTTCTTTCATTCCTGTATCTGAAATCTCTTCCTGTCCACTCTCACTAGGCTCTGCACTAACTTCCTCTGCCTGGTGTCTGCCTGGGCCTCATGTTCCAGGGAAGGTGCATCTTTCAACCTCGGAGAGAGAAAAGAGTGGTTTCTTTCCTTCTTTTTCCCCTTGAGTTTACGTAGAATATTCTTTATTAAGCAAGGGTCAGGGTAGAGGACCCCACCTCTGATAAGGAAAGAAAATTGTCAAGAAGTTCTCCTTTACAGTAAATCAAACTGGACACAGTGCTTTCATGGCAGCAGAGCTTCACAATTATTTGGGGGCTCTGGACTTCTCAACGTTTTGAGAAAAGTTTATTAAGTGCCCAGTTTCCTCCTTAAAGGGTGGACAATGGAAATGCTCTTGAGCTAAGAGATCTGAGATTTGCCTGAGGTAGCCCATCATAGGGGCTCATGGGAGTGACCTAATTGCTCTCTGGGTCTCTAACCAGATATAGCAAGCAGCTAGCTCCACAGCTGGAAAGGAGCCTTCCTGCAGAGGGGAGAGGGGCTGGGAGAAATAAGATCTCTCTGTGTTTTCCCTTTTTGTGTTTTGAACCTTTAGTACTCTGGACTAGTTTACAGGTTTTTAAGGGCAGTCACCACCACCACCCCACCTCCTGCACACCTCTTGTCCACTTTGAGCTGAGGTCAGTCATCCCGAGGTGGGGATGGTAGGTGATTAAAGACTCGGTAGGACCTGCACACATTTCATCCCATGATTAAGTAGATTTTGGGAATGGTATGAGATTCAGTGCCTCTGTGCAGCACGCCCCCCCCCCCCCAGAATTCTGTCTAGGCTAAAGCATCTGGAATGTAGCCACCTTCTGTTTTTATTGGTGCAGGGGAGGGATCATGGGGGTGACAGGAAGATAAAAGAAGACACTGCCTTCAGCTTTTCTTGAGCTCTGGGGGTGCCTCTACCACCTCGCCCAACCCTCAGGCTGCCACAGTCTTTGAAATAAAAACAATCTCCCTGTCCTCTCTCTCTTTGCATCTTTGCTCCATTTCTCCCTCTTGGATCTCTGTCCCTTGGCCATCTCACACCCTCTGTGAGCCTTGCTCAGCTCCTCTCTCCAGCAAGGCTTACCCACTCTCCCTCTTTCTCATATTCCCTCTCACTTAGTCACTCTGCCTCTTTTGCTCAAGTCCTTTTGTCTCTCTTGCACATGCCCATGCTCTCCTCACAGGCTCATTTTCTCTCTTCCCTCCCCCTTTTCTCCCAGGCTTTTGGTTTTTCTCCTCAGCCCTGTTAGTAGCTCCACCCCCAACCCCAATCTCCCAGTACTGTCTATAAACCCTGCTTAATTGCTTCCTCCTTGGGAAAAAGAAACAATCAAAATAAAGAAGTGGTGAGGTGGTGAGGCTGGAAGTATGCTTCCAGGTTCCAGAACATGTATACCCTTTGGACTCTGACCAGGAAGAACTGGAAGGGCCAGCCTAAACTCTGAACCTCTTTCCCAAAATTGGTGCTGGGCCTTACAATTTGGGGTGGGGGAGTGGCAACATGGACCTCTGATTCCTTGGCCCCTTAGATTTGCTTAATGAGCAGGCAGATGTGTTTGGTTCCACTTGAGGCTGGCAGGAATATGTATATGTGCGCACTCATTCAAGTGTGTACTTAGGATGAAGGCTGTGATAGAAGATCCCAGGGTAGCCCCCCATCCCCAGCTTCTTCCCTTGAGTGCTTGGGGCAGCCGGCAAACCTCACATTTGAATCATCAGCCAAGTCCAGCTGCTGCAGTTCAGTCTCTCAGTCCCATTCTGACCCCTTTCTGCCCCCCTTCAGGTATCCCCAACCTCCAGGGAGTGAGAATGTGCCTGAGATCACATTACACCTTCTCTTTAAGAGGGAGGGGGTGGGAATTAGGTTTGTCCAGGACCCTTGACTATCTAGCATGGGTGGGGGCAGCTGCAGACCCCAATGTTGGCTTGCCTCTTCTAAGCCACAGTATTGGTCCCAGCCCCCTCACAGCTGTTCCAGCTCACAGTCCTAGAGAGGCCAGCTTAAGGCACTCATTTCCGGGGTGGTTAAGGACCTGACCTCTTCTACTCTCTGGCTGATTGGCGACAGATGGTTACAGAGTTCTGAGAAGCCAGCAGCTCCTTAAGTATTGCCTAGCTCTTCACTCACACCCAAGGCAACCAGGTGTAAGGGCAAGAAAAGATCCCGAGGCTAGGATGAAAGCTAAATGAAGGATCTCCCTTTTCCCCTTAGACACTTCACTGTTTCACCACCTCAAGTTGATAAGACATGAACAGGGCCCAGATACCACTATGTTTTGAGACTGCAGGAGATTATATCAATGAGCTTTGATCGCCACAATAATGATATATTTGGGGAGGGGGGGCAGGTCCAGCCTGTGCTTATTAGGGAAGTTCACCAACCACATTCTAAGTTCTTTGTCTTGCACATAGCACTCCCTCTTTGTTTCATGGTAGTCATTTTGGGTGAGGATGTTAGTTTCCAGAAGTGTAAATTACTTCAATTTCTTTCCCCTGAAGTTCAGTGTATTGTGTTCAGTGTACTAACTAGCAATCAGGTAGCATCTTGCAGCTAACAACAACAACAAAATCCTAAGAGGTAAACTCATTGGATGTCTTCAACAGTTCTGGGAAGCAGGCATCACTCCCATTTTCCAGATGTGGAGACACAAACCAAGAGAGGAAAATTACTTGCCTTAGGCCAGTCAGCTCAGAGGGGTCAGAACTGTGCTTTGTACCATTCTTACCAATGCTGCCCTTTCACCTTAAAATCTAAGAGAGATGGAAATTCAAGGTAGGGGTTGGGAAGAGGTGTTAGCTCCCTGCCCCTCAGGTTCAGCTCTCATCTTAAAGCTGTGTGTGCTTCTGTCTTTGTGACTCAGGCCCTCCCTATGTGGGATGAGTGGTGCCCTGGCTTCCTCTGTGAGACCTAGCAAAGTGAGATCTAACTGCTAAAGGCAGCCTGCTCAGGTGACTTGAATAGGGGCAACATACTCACAGCTTGGCACTCTCTTTTCTGGGGTTTTCATACTGCCTTTGATTTCTGTCTGAACCAAGAATTTTTCTTACTCTCAGGGAGTCCACAGAGAGCGACAATAGTGTGTATTATGCCACCAGAAGGACCTTCCCTTGGCCAGGTAGGGCAGAGGGAAGGGCAGAGTTCAGTATAGGTGGGGAGGGTGACTTCCTCTGGGACTCTCTTGGATTTCCTGCCTCTGACAGTGCTGTGTGTATGCCAGGTCCCAGCTGCTGTTTCTGCCCACCCACGCCTGGGCTGGCACTGCTGAGACATGCCAGGCCTGCTCCTGCTGCCTCAGGGGCTGGGTGGAGCTGGGGGAGTGAAAAAGAAGCCTTTAATTTAGGGTCCTTCCGCCTTTACTGGGATGAGAGCAGACTTGAACTCTGGCTTGGGGTCTGCCCTTCACTGGTCTTGGCACCCTGGGGGTGCAAGTATGGTGGTGCTGGGGTCACTGATTCATGTCTATGATTCCAGTCTTCTACAAACTTGGATTGCATGACCAGAGATTAGACTTTTGCCATGGTTACTCTCTGATGAAAAGTTCCTAGAGCCTAAGGGAAGGGTGAAAAGGAAGCAAAAGAAACCTGGTCCAATGTGGATAATTGTGGGCATTACCCCCACCATTGCAAGCTTTTCCTGTATATACATGGTTGAAGAGGAACTCAAGTGAAAAAAAAATAACAGGGCAATTAGCTTATGACCAGTCTAGGGCCTTGAAAGCTACTGCCCCAGACCATTCAGGACCCTTTCTATCCCAGTGTTTTCAGCAGTCATGTCATGGTAGTACTTCTGAGTTCAGTAGAAAAGAGTGGGTAAGACTTTGTCTAGAGTAGAGGGGAATATGCATATTATAGAATAAGAACCAGAATGCTAAGGCTGAATAAGAACCAGAATGCTAAGGCTGAGTCTTTCACCAGGTACTTTCACTCCTTGGGTGCTCCTCTGTGGTCCCAAGCTATCAGAGACTAAGGGAGGAAAGCCTAAAGTGTTACCATAGTGACCTGTTTCAGGATTCCTGCTGGGCCAGTCAATCTCCTTACTTTCCCAAAAAGGGCTATGTGTGTGAGGGGTGGGGGAGTAATGAGAGCAGGCAGGAAATCTTGGCTTGATGATGGGGAGTGTAGGTGTTTTGAAAAGCAGGAGATAAAGAGTTTATCTTGGGGAAGACATTTTGTTCTTCTAGCCTTGCTCCTGACTTCTAACCTGATGACTACAAGGGTGACCTTCAGCGTCTCCCCTGCATGGTATATGTCATACCTGCCATCTTACTGGCTACATTCATAAACCCTCATAACATCTTTTTATTTTTCTGGACTTCTCACAAGGACATAAAGCAGTTTTCCTAGTGGTTGGGAAGATGCAGAGACTCTCCCACTTAAGGGGGATCCCTGGTCAAGAGAAAGCTGGGCTTATTAGGCTCCCCATCCCTTCCATATTTTAGAGGAAAATGAGTATCCTTTAGTTGGTTGTTATGCAAATAATTGTATGTATATTTATGGAGTCTGTTCACTGAGGCTGAAGGAAATCTGAGGGGTTCTGGGGTCAATAGTCTTTCCCTTCCCCCACTCACTATGTAGAAATGTGTTTCCTTGATTTCACTGGGTTTAAGGTAGAAACCTGTATATCTAGAAACCCTGTTCTAGCCCTGTTCCTCCCTGGAGCTCCAGAGGCTATGTGGCAATTGAAGAGTGTGCTCAAGGCAGACAAGACACCCTGGTGAGGAACCCAGTATACAGTGCTTAGGAAGGTGAACTGGCATGTATTCCTTTGCATATCCTTTGTGTACCTGTTGTAACCTCAGGTAGAGTCTTGTTGAAGTACAGTTATGAAACAGTGGAGGAAATATTTTAGGCCCTTTTGGACATCTAGCAGCTCATATCTTGGTGTAATTTTGTGTCCTTGAGTTAGTTTTTATCACCTCTCTTCAATGGACACCTTCATCTAATTTCTTCTCATGCAGGGCCTGGACTCTAGGTCTTAAATGTTCCTTTTGACTCTCAGATGTTAGAATTTGTCTAGTTCTGTGGTCTGAGCAGTTAACATTGTGTAATGTCTAGAAAGGGAAAAGTGTCTTGGCATTTACAGAGGCTTTGGTGAAACTTTTGGACTTTTTATGGTACATGGATTCTTTCTCCACATTTTCCCTCTCAAATGTTTACAAGGGCCTTCATCTCATGCTAGCTTCCTTTCTTCCCTTTCAGAGTGTGACAGAGCTAAGCAAGTAAATGAGTATTTTTTTTTACACTCTTGTACATTAAGATGGCAGGTAGAACCTCAGCTAAAATGGGGGAGTGGCTGCTTTACTTCATCTACTTTATCTACTTAATTCAGTTCCCTTACTCACCTGAGTATTTGGAGGAATAAACTGATTTCCCAGTGGTCCCATATGATTTATAGTCCCCACTATCACATGGGCCCTCAGAAAATATCAATAGAATCTGTCAACTTTGCTCTCTTGAAGCACTTCCTTCAGTCCTTCATTGTCTTCATTTCTTTCCTTTGGAGAAAGACTATCTCCAAATGGGTTGAAACCCACAGTGTTTGTTGTGATCCTTAAGACCTTTTTGTCTGGCCCTGGCTGTGCTTCCATACCTACTGTTGTTCCCTTTTACTGTTTGTTAACTTCTCACTTTGCTCTCACCTTGTTTTTTAAATTTTTATTTATAAAATGGAAATATTGACAAGACTGTAGGATAAGAGGAGTACAATTCCACACAATTCCCACCACCAAAACTCCATCTCCCATCCCCTTCCTTGAAAATTTTCCTATCTGGGGTGCAAAAGGTGGAAGGTCTAGCTTCTGTAATTGCTTCCCTGCTGAACATGGGCATTGGTAGGTCTATCCATGCTCCCAGCCTATCTCTCTCTTTCCCTAACAGGGCTCTTACCTTTTTTATGAACCCATCTAAGGCCATCTTGCTAGACAAGCTGTTTCACTCTCAATACCTTAAAACTTTGACTTTTTAACCACAGTGACCTTCATTAGACTGTAAAGTCTTTGAAAGCAGGGCTGTATCTTCTCTTCCTGTTTCTCCACACCTTCACTTCACTCCAAAGAAACAAGACTGGGCTCACAGATATTTGATAGTAGTATCTGGACTCCTGCCTCTTGGCAGTCCAGACTATTTCTAAGATGAAATCAAATACATTGAGTGCCTACTGTGTGCTAGGTGCCTTGCATGTGTCATTGTGTCTTCCCTCAGGAATTCTAGGGGATAGTGCTTTTTTTTTTTCTTCCTCCCTACCCCAGTATCAGCAAGGAGACTTAATTCAGGATGTTTAAGCCATTAATTCAGGGCTTCAGAACAAGGAAGGGTGACATTGGGTTCCAAAGTCACAACTTTTACCTTATTGATACTACTTTGCTCCCAGCTCCAAAGTACTTAGGCTCAGACTGATCAGAAGATCATTGTTCTTTTCCTGTGTCCTTAGTGATGTGAATAGGAAACTGAGGGAAACTGCCCTCCACTACCAATTCACCAGTATTAGGTGATGAGTCTGGATTACAGGATATGAATCTATCTCCTTTCAGGATCTAGAGCAGAGGCAGTGCAGAAATGGGTGGGATTAAAACTCAGTTGGGGGTCTCTCAAGTCCTATCTTTTAAAATTTTTTTATTAGTGATTTAATATTGATTTTCAAAATTATAAGATAACAGGGGTATAATTCCATACCTTTACCACCACCAAAGTTCTGTGTTCCCATTCCCTTCAGTGGAAACTGCATTAGTCCTCTCAAGATCACAGATATGGTTTGGCTATTATTTCCGTAACTATCTATCCTATCTGTCTATAACTATCTATCCTATCTATCTGTATTTACATATATTTGCCCATTTTTTCCCTATGGTCCTGCCTTCTTTTTCTTTCTAAGTTACACCTACTACTACTTCTGAATATCCTTCCTTTTTTTTTTTTTTTAACTCTTGCTCATAGTCCAGAGCCTCTACTCATCTTCCCATATCATTTCTCCCACCTGGAATTATGGACCAAAATTCTTTATGGGGTGCAGAAGGTGGAATGTCTGGCTTCTGTAATTGCTCCTTCACTGGATGTGGGTGTTTGCAGGTTGATCCATACCTCCAGCCTGTTTTTATCTTTTCCTAGTGAGGTAGGGTAGGTCCCTATCTTTTATGCTATATTTTTTCATGTGTGGGCTCTTCCTCCTTCTGTTCTTAGGAGTGGGAATGGTCAAGTATGGGGATTCAAGCTCTGCATTCTAGGGTAGAGATGGATCCCAGATAAGACACTTGTCAGTAAGAGTAGAGAGAGCTATTGATATATGCAAGTATGCCTAGTTATAGAGACTATGTCCATTATCCTTTGCTCTAAGAAGTTCCTGTACCTACTTCCCCATTGTGCTCAAGATTAGCAATGATGGGGAAGAAGGAATGCATCCATTTCAGTGGCAGCTGTGGGAGTGGTGGTGAAGGTATGTGTGTATGTGTACAAACATGTATATACACATGCAGATTTTCATGTGCAGGGGAGAGGTAATAATGACTATGAAGGAATAAGAGTATATTGGGGTAGGAGGGGCTCCAAATATCCCAAACCTGACACTAGGTACTCAACCCATCAGCCATGTTAGACACACCTCCTGTAGAAATACCACATTATGATAAAGGGCTCCTCATAGCTAGGAAGTGCTCCACCCTGACAAACAGTCCAAGCCTAGAAGCCATGCCTGTGGGCCACCTGTTCTACACTTTGCTGGCAGTATAACACTCTTTCCCTGCTCCCAGCCTGAGCATATAGAGAAGGCAGACTTCTTGCCATCTCTACCTAGTGGGCCTGGCCTGGTCCTTATTGCTTTTTTTTTTTTTCTTGCCATATCTAGTCAGTAGACCTGGCCTGATATTTATTGTCTTCCTCCTTAGTTCCAGGATGGCCTGTGTATCCCAAACATGAGATTGACCATTTCCTCCATTCTGTACAGATTCCTGAGTGGGAAGGGCCTGGTAATCTACCCGAAGATCGGAGATAAGTTGGACATCATCTGCCCTCGTGCTGAAGCAGGGAGACCATATGAGTATTACAAGCTATACCTAGTGCGACCTGAGCAGGCAGCTGCCTGTAGCACTGTGCTTGATCCCAATGTGCTAGTCACTTGCAACCGTCCAGAACAGGAAATTCGCTTTACCATCAAGTTCCAGGAATTCAGCCCCAATTACATGGGCCTGGAGTTCAAGAAGCACCATGACTACTATATCACCTGTGAGTTCCTTCTCATTTTGTGCTTCTCTCCTATTCCTGGGTTTTGGATGGGAGAGGATTCCTGTCTGTGATACTCTTATTCTCATTTTCTTTGCCACTTAAAATCAAGAATGTCATCAATGGCAGAACCCTTGGGGATTCATTTACTTGTTCAGCTTTTTTTACCCTTTGGGAAATATGGGCTCACATGGTGAGGGGGATTTTTATCCTAGATTACATAAGGAGTTAGGGATAGGATCCAACTCTACTTCAGTTTTCCTGACCCCTAATTCAGGATTCCTTTCCACCTAAGTAGAAGCTACCTCCGCAGCACCATTTCATTTGTTTTGCCTTTGAGCAACATCACTCAATAAGAAGACATGATTTAGTGACCACTGACAAAGACTGGCCAAAGTTTCATCATGATAGAAGAATATCGTCCTTGGGGTAGGGCTATTTCCTGACCTAGGATGTCCTACTCAGTTCCTAATTGGAGGTTTACAAGCAGGTGGGATCTTCTTATCAAACCCTAATTCCCAATTCTGTCCTTCTGGATTAAGGCATTATGGGAGTTTCTGGGCAATCTGGGAAGACCTTCCACTCCCTCTACTGACTTCTCTGGCTTTTTAATATAGCTACATCCAATGGGAGCCTGGAAGGACTGGAGAACCGTGAGGGTGGTGTATGTCGTACGCGGACCATGAAGATTGTCATGAAGGTTGGGCAAGGTGAGTTCCCAATCTATCTCATTAGCCCTTTCAACAATGTTCTTGATTAGGTGTGGGTATGTTAACAGTAAGGGTGAGGGGTAGGTGGTGTTCCTGGTTGAGCATATATGTTATAGTTAGCAAGGAACCAGGTTCAAGCCCCCTGGTCCCTACTGCAAGGAGGAACCTTCATGAGTGGTGAAGAGTGCTGCAGGTGTCTCTCTTTGTCCCTCTCCATCTTCTCTTTCCCTCTTGATTTCTCTCTGTCTCCACCCAATAAATACATAATTTAAATATTCATCTAAAAAAAGGAGTAGGGGAGGACAATAGGATTAGAATATCTGAGGTCTGATCTATAGGTAATCTTGGCTCATCCTAGACGACTGAGGTACTTATACTGATCAAGTTTCTCCCCTAACATGTTCTTTTTTTACCCTCAGACCCCAATGCTGTGACACCTGAGCAGCTGACTACCAGCCGGCCCAACAAGGAGGCAGACAACACCATCAAGATGGCTACACAGGCCCCTGGTAGTCGGAACTCTTTGGGTGACTCAGATGGGAAGCATGGTGAGTGTACAAGGATCTTTGAGAAGCCAGCAGCCATTGCTAGACTACCTCTTCTGGGCCTGTCTCTGAAGGAAGGGTGTGTGTGTGTGTGTGTGTGTGTGTGTGTGTGTGTGTGTGAGAGAGAGAGAGAGAGAGAGAGAGAGGAGAGACAGAAGATCATTTCTCTCTCACTTTCTTTCTCCAGAGACTGTGAACCAAGAAGAGAAGAGTAGCCCAGGTTTGAGCAGTGGTGGTGGTAACAGCAACCCAGACAGCTTCTTCAACTCTAAAGTGGCACTGTTTGCAGCTGTTGGTGCTGGTTGTGTAATCTTCCTGCTCATCATCATCTTCCTGACCGTCCTGCTACTGAAGCTACGCAAGCGGCACCGCAAGCACACACAACAGCGGGCACCTGCCCTCTCACTCAGTACCCTGGCTAGTCCCAAAGGTGGCAGTGGTACAGTGGGCACTGAGCCCAGTGACATCATTATCCCTTTACGGACTACAGAAAACAACTATTGCCCCCACTATGAGAAGGTGAGTGGGGACTATGGGCATCCCGTCTACATCGTCCAGGAGATGCCACCCCAGAGCCCAGCAAACATCTACTACAAGGTCTGAAAGCCTGGCAGCCTTGGGCCTTAAGAGACAGTTGGCCTGGACTGCACTTTTCCTCTCTCCTTCATGCCCCCTTCCTCGCCAGCTGTGCCCACCTTTGTATTTAGTTTTGTAGTTTCTTGGCTTTTATAATCCCCTTTTACCCTGCCCCCAGGCTTCAGGGGAGTACTTGTGCCCCTGACCCTGTGCTCTTGTGCCTTCCCCCTCTGGCCAGACCTCTTGGCTCTGTAGGGGTGCCCTCTTGGAGGGCAGGGTTGGACACTGATGGACAGCAGGCAGGGAGATGCCCCCACCCCTGCCCTCCTTGTCCCTTTTCCCCCTTCCCAGGACTACTTGTCCACTATCATCACTGTTTTTAATGTGTTTTTATTTTTGTGTGTGTGTTCATTTTTTTAGCCTTTGACTCATTTTCATCTTTTTTTTTTTTTTTTTAAGAAAAGTGGAAAAAAGTAAAAGACAGCCCCTGTCCAAGTCTTCTGAGCACATTCAGCCCAGTATAAGGGACCTGGGACAGGATGTGGCTAGCTGGGAAGTGTTGGATTGCATTGCTTTGATATTTTCTTGGTTTTTGGGCAGGGAGTGGGAAGGGGGTCAGGTCAGGACTGTCCTATGTAAAGGAAGATGAGAGTGCCATTGTGCAAGTTATCTCACCGCCCTTTCCTGACATTCCTTCTACAAAGCTGATCTTGGCAATGTGGTAGTAGCTGCCACCCTTCCACCAAAAATTAAAAAAAAAAAACCCTTCCTTGTGGTATTCTTCGGCATCTCCTTCCTCCCTCCCTCTCACAGTAATTAACATCGTCTTAATTGCCTGGGGAACAGGAGAGCTGCTTCAGGCAGATGACCTCATGGGGGGTGGAGGGAGGTGAAGTGCCCAGGTGATTATTTGCCCTGTAGAACTGAGAGTTCCTCTCTCCAGCCCCTACTCTGTTCTCTCCTGACCTTTGACATACTTTAGGCTAATAGGCAAATGGAGACTTAAGGCAGAAACCTAAGACCAGGTGGTTTTTTCCTTTTCTAGACTCTAGCACAGTTGGGTTCCCATCAGCCCAGCTCCCACTGGCCTCCCAGTCTTGAGTTATGGCCTGAAAATAGGAAGAGGCTGCCAAGGCTGGGTCAGCACACTGCACACTTTGACACCCAGTTCCTTGCCAGCATGACTGTTAATAGACTACCGTGTGTGTGCCTTGTGGGTGCTCCCAGAGTGGCTATGGAAGAAGCTGGTTTTACACCATCCACCTCCACAGTGTCTCCTGGCCACCTGCCTACCTTAATGCTAAGTGGGAGTGGGAGTGGGAGCCAAACAGCCAACCCCTTCCAGGTGGCAGTTGGAAGGGTTTTTGTTTCTGTTGCCATTTGTGTACATACTAGTCTTTTTTTTGGAAAAAAAATAATAATGTAAAGATTTTTGTATAAACTCTGAATTATTTTCTTGTTGCTTTTTTTCTTAGAAAAAAATGAGAACTAAAAAAAAAATAACCACATGGAAAAAGTGATGTACAATTATGTCATGATGTTGGAGAATGAATTATGAGTGTGAGAGTATGTGAGTGTGTGTGTGTGTGTGTGTGTGTGAGAGAGAGAGAGAGAGAGAGAGAGAGAGAGAGAGAGAGAGAGAGAGAGAATGAGAATGAGATTATATATGTGTTATTTTCTGTGCTCAAGCCATTCAAGACCTCAAGATGTAGGCAGGTTTGGGGAAAGGGTGTTGTCCTTAGTGGCGCAAGATGCTTCAAGTGCCCCACCAATTTTTCTGCATTTATGTTATGCTGGCATCTATGATCATTCCCCCTGTATGTCCTAAAACCTTTGTGACATATGTCATAAACATCTGTTTAGCTTGGAATCAGGCTAAACTACAGAGGATTGATGGGGCAAAGTATGATCCCAAGAGGACTTGGGCATGCCCACAAGTATTGGCACCATCTGGCTGGTTCTAGATCTGGGACCCACCAACAGGCCTGGCCCTGTCCTGCTTCACCATGCCTGGAGGTGGATAGAAATACCTTTTCAAGAGTTGGGCTTCATCTACAACTCAGTGGATACTGGGGTCTCCCTTCACACCTCCTATTCTCTCCTCTCCTTCTCCTCCTTTTCTTCTACTTTCTTTTCTCTTTTCTTTTCTCTTACCAGGGAATTCTATTCATTTCTGTCTTATAGTGGTGCTGGGGATTTAATCTGGAATCCTAGAGTCACAGGCATGAAAATCTTTTCTGTAAACTGCTATGTTATACCCACTTGGCTCCTTTCCCACTCAGTTCTAAGCCAGAAGAATATTCCTTCTACTATTAGACCTGGGCCATATCAGAAACCTCACCATGGCATACCTTGGTACTTCTGGATAATAGTTGAATTCCTCAGGCTAGAACATCCCAAATACCTCATCTTCCTCTCACAGCCTGATGAGTAACTTGGTTGGGTGAGGTTGCCATCAGTCCTCAGCAGAGACCAGTAGGGCCTGCCACATTCCTGATTCAGTGTAGAGCTTCTCACAAGTATCGTCGTGGCTAAGACCCAGGTCAGGAGAGAGCCCAGCAGTTGACAATGGGTAAAAAGACATTAATGAAATAATTCCTAGTAAATCAGCCAAGGAGTAGGCATAGCTATGAAGGAAGAAGGAAGAGAGCCACTGGACTAGCAGGGTGGAGTGAAAGGGAGCTAGAGTAGGGCTAGACTACTAGAGTAGGGTGGGCTAGAGTAGGGCTGGACCTGGCTAAGGTGCTTCCAGAGCCCGCTGGGGCATAGACTGTTTATTTGGTTTCTCATTAACCAAAGGAAGTACCTGAATCATATGTGGCCTCTGTTGCTTGACCATCTGCCCAGAGTAGCACCCTGCCTAGACTGAGGGTCTCTATATAACTAGGGCTGCTTCAAGCCAGACTGATGTTCATAACTGAGGTGGTTCCTGACTTGGACTAGGTGAGCCCTTTACACACTTTTTTTTTTGTGTCCTAGGTAGTCAACCTTGGACACTCAACCTAGGATACCAGGTATAGGTGAGGTATTGTATTCCTGGAGTTTTCTTGGGAATAGCTGTGGGAATATGTTGTAAGATCGTGAGAGAGAGCAAAGAAACATAAAAATCTAGAAGTTTTGTGATCAGGTGTCTTCCACTGATACTCACAGAGGTACCATGGCCAGCACCCTTTAAGGTCAGTGATTGGGTTGTATGAACCATGCAGTGTTGCTCAGTACTTCCTGTGGTAGGGTATCCTTCACCTTGATAGTGTTTGTCACTTATTTCAAACACTTATGCACATGATTTCATTGACTCCCTTGAAGTGCTCTGTGAGGGTCAAAGGTAAGAAAATATTTGCCTTGTATTTGAGATAAGGAAACTGAGACCCTTACAGGGGCAGCAACTTACCCACGAATATAAATTAGGTAGATAGAATTCTAGATCAGTCCTTTTTCTTTGCCATAAGCAAATAGAAGAAATCCCATGAGGGGAAATCTCCTTAGCCCCACTCCCACACACCTTGTCCTATCTTCACTAAGACCTGGAAAGTGCTTTCTTGAGGATCTTGAAGAACAAGAGCCCTCCCCATGATCCCTTCCCATCTGTCTGGGTCAGGGAGGGACCATTCTCAGCTAGCTGTAGGCAAAAGACCAGCCCCACCCTCAGCTTTCCTTCCTGTCTCAGCTGTGCCCAAGCTTCTGGTGAGTCAGGGATTGAGATTGCTTCCCAGGTGAGGGTGGGGCTGCCTGGCAGTCTCTGCCAACTGAGCCCAGATCACCAATGAGGCTAGATGGGCACTAACAGGGCCTCAGTTTCCTTGCAAGGGGTTAGATGAGCTTTGTGGAACCTAAAAAGCCAAGGCTTTTATGACAATGCACTGGACCACTTTAAGACCCCAGGAGGCCTCACTGAGGCAATACAGAAATAGAATGCCTGATGCCTTGTAGGCAGTGGCATGAGGGTAGGCCCAAGAACTCAAGAAAAGACGCAGTCCAAACTGGAACCCTTCTTGGTTGGACCCTGCTGAGCATTTGGTATCAATCACTCGGAAATCCGGCTCTTCTGCTTGCCTGCCAGCCTGCCTGGCCTCCTGTCTTGCCCAGGCATGTCAGTCTCATTGACACCTCAGCTGAGTCAGCCCCAGTCTGCCTTCTTGCCCATCTGCTGGCCTGTATAGCTAGATATTGGATGTGTGTAGGGGGAGGCAAGAGAGTTGGGCAGCTGGCGCTTATTAGGTTGTCCTAACCCCTTAGGGAGGCTCCTGAGGGGAGAACCAACTACCACCCAGAACAAGGGTCACAGAACCCAAACTGAAAGCAATTTAAGGGCATGAAGGAGACAATAATTATAGGCTCTCTTTCCAGTGGATAATTACTCAACTGCCATAGAAAAGAAAAGAGGGAAATGGGAGTAAAGAAATCAGGAGAAGTTTTCTGAGGACCCCTTACTACAGGGGATGGTCTGGATTGACAAGATAGAGGCCTGTAGTACTACTCCAGCCCTGCCATGACTTTTTGTTTTAGTAAGGGTCAAACAAGTTTCTTTGGGCTTCAATTCTCCTCTATGGGTAATGATGAGTAGAATTATATTTCTTCATACATTAAGAAAATGTTCACTGAGATCCTGCTATATTACATTTGATGGTCTGCTCACTGGGGTGCAGTGAATCCAAGACAGGCAAAATCTCTGCTACCAGAGACAATACATCTAGAAACACCTTTAAATGTTTAGTGAGCCCTCAATTGTGACTGTGTGGTGACAGATCATGTGACTGTGAGGGGCAGAATGAAAGAAACACAGACCAAATGGAAGGATCTAAAGATTGTCTTTTATGATTTTGTTCATCCATAATTTCTCTTAAAAACTGTTGAATTTCTTTTTTTTAATTTTTATTTATAAAAGGAAACACTGACAAAACCATAGGATAAGAGGGGTACAACTCCACACAATCCCCACCACCAGAACTCCATATTCCATCCCCTCCCCTGATAGCTTTCTTATTCTTTAACCCTCTGGGAGTATGGACCCAGAGTCATTATGGGGTCCAGAAGGTGGAAGGTCTGGCTTCTGTAATTGCTTCCCCACTGCACATGGGCATTGACAGGTCAATCCATACTCCCAGCCTGTCTCTCTCTTTCACTAGTGGGGCAGGGCTCTGGGGAAACGAGGCTCCAGGACACATTGGTGGGATTGTCTTGCCCAGGGAAATCCGGTTGGCATCATGGTAGCATCTGGAACCTGGAGGCTGAAAAAAAGAGTTAGCAAACAAATTGTTGACTAATCATGAACCTGAAGGCTGGAATATTGAAGATGAAGATTTGGGGCTTCCAGGGGTCAGGCGGTAGCACAGTGGGTTAAGCACACATGGCACAAAGTGCGAGGACTGGTTTAAGGATCCAGGTTCAAGCCCCCAACTCCCCACCTGCGGGGGGGGTCACTTCATAAGCAGTGAAGTATGTCTATCTCCCCTTCTCTCTCGATTTCTCTCTGCCCTATCCAACAATAATGACATCAGTGGAAACAATAATAGTAATGACAACAACAAGGGCAACAAAATGGGAAAAAATGACTTCTAGGAGTAGTGGATTCATAGTGCAGGCACCGAGCTCCAGCAATAACCCTGGAGGCAAAATAAATAAAATAAAATAAAATGAATTGGGGTATCCATTTTGAAGATAGCTAGTAGACCTATTTTAGTCATATTCCAAAGGGCCCATGACTACAATAGTTTTTTTCCTGAGCCTGACCTCTGATATGCAGGTGGACCCAAGTTACTGTCTGGGGAGATGATGTTATGGCTGGAAAAAGGGACAGAAAGCTGGATAAAAAAAAGAGAGAAAAAGAGGGCTCTGAACTCCAGCTCCATTATCACCTAGAGAGAAAGAAGGAAAAGGAGAGGGATATACAGAGGTAGCTAAGATGTTATGAGTGGCTTAGAGGGGAAGAGAGGATTGAATTAGAAAAAGAAGGGGCAACTATGTATAAGTGTGCACAGATATTTGTAGAGAAGATGCTTGGCCCATGTCTACAACCTTAAGGGAACTGTGGTGGATTGCAGTAGGGATAGTGAAGATTTAGAATTCTAGTGGTGTGGGTTCAAATCCCCATCAACACATAATTTTGTAATATAAAAATAAAAAATAAAATAAGTAAATAAATAAAAACTGTTGAATTTCTGGCACAGTGAGCACCAGTATATAGCTGCTGCTTTTTCTGTGAAGTGTGGAGTTCAGGCTTTGGGGATGGGCTTCCCAGATCTCTTTGTTTTGAGAGTTGGCCTTGACTTTGGGATGTTTCCTCTAATGCTGACCAAAATTGGACTTTTATAATGTTTCTAAAAATCAGCATGAGATTTTTATCTTAAGACCTTTATCCTAGCCTATCTCTATTAGCCCCAAACCTGGATTGGTATTAGCAAATTGTACCTTTTAATAAACATTTCATAAAACTAAACTACAGGAGATATCCTCAGTCTTTGCCTATCCCTGTCACTCCACCAGTTGACTGGTATCTCTCAACTTCCCTAGAAGCAGTAGGTGAGAAACTACCATCTAAGACCAGTGCATTCCCCATTCATGATCTTTCTCTAGGGAGAGATTCCAGATGGCTCTTCTGCTTGGTTCCTGGGTACCAGGAGAGGCCATAGAAATTGTGAAAACTATTCCACCAGGGAAGCTATGGTGGCTGAATTTAGAAGCTAGACAGAGAGCCTTAGTTGATTTTTTGTAGTTGTTATTTATTTATTTCTTTGTATTTATTTTATTAGTGATTTACTAGCTGTTTACAATATTATATGATAATAGGGGTATAATTCTATACCATTCCCACCATCAAAGTTCTTTTCCATCAACCCCTTCAGTGTTAACTGCCATAGTTCTCCCAAGGTCCATTTTTATTCACTTCTACTACCCTCCCTTTACTTTCTTTCTTTCTTTTTTTTTTTTTTTAATTTTTTATTTAAGAAAGGATTAGTGAACATAAACATAAGGTAGGAGGGGTACAACTCCACACAATTCCCACCACCCAATCCCCATAACCCACCCCCTCCCATGGTAGCTTTCCCATTCTCTAGCCCTCTGGGAGCATGGACCCAGGGTCGTTGAGGGTTGCAGAAGGTAGAAGGTCTGGCTTCTGTAATTGCTTCCCCGCTGAACATGGGCGTTGACTGGTCGGTCCATACTCCCAGTCTGCCTCTCTCTTTCCCTAGTAAGGTGTGTCTCTGGGGAAGCTGAGCTCCAGGACACATTGGTGGGGTCTTCAATCCAGGGAAGCCTGGCCATTATCCTGGTGGCATCTGGAACCTGGTGATTGAAAAGAGAGTTAACATATGAAGCCAAACAATTTGTTGAGCAATCATGGATCCCAAGCTTGGAATAGTGGAGAGGAAGTGTTAGGGAGGTACTCACTGCAAACTCTAGTGTACTTCTGCTTTCAGGTATATATTTTGCAGTAGTTTATGGATACGTGTGCACATAAGCTCTCTCTCACAGAAACTGGTGTATATTTAGATTATGGGACTTTGTTAGAAAGTGAACTACCTGAGATGAAATTAGAGTACTTTCTTTCTAAGCCACACCTATACCTATTACAACTTCCAGTGTCTTTCCTCCCCCCCCCCCCCGTTATTTTATTAAGGAAGTACTGACTTATAAGTCAGTTGTCACATGGGTACAATTTCTCATTTTCCTGTGATCGACATTTGCACACCGATCCCACCACCATCTGAGGCCTTCCTCCACCATCATGTATTGGGTTACCAGTGCCTTAGTGTTTACCCCCCCATACCCTTGGCTTAGCTGTAATAGATCATGTCTAGTCCAAGTTTCACTCTGTGTTTTGCCTTTCCTTCCTTCTCACTAAGATAATTTTTGTAAAGAATTTCAAACACATGAGGCTGAATATTGATACATTAACAATAATTAAAGCAATCAAGATAGATACACAAGTATTGCAACAGATAACAGACAACAATATAAATGACCTATTAGTCTCTCTCAGATAAGAGAAACAGTGCCTGACTTCCTCAGGTGTTCTTCAGATTCTCTTCCCTCTATTGATGGTATTAAAATAAATGTTCCTGGTCACAAACATTCTGGGTCCCACCAGAATGGGTTCAGAGACCTTTGGGCATCTTCCACTTTTGAGGAGTGCATAAGAAAAGAGTTCTGGCTTCTGTAATTGTTTCTTTGTTGGACATGGACATTGATCAATATATCCATACCTCCAACTTGTCTCTGTCTTTCCCTAGTATGGTAGACAGACACTCAGTTTTCAGGGGAGCTGATTGGTAGTCTCTCTGACTACTTTCATGACTTTCAGTAGTGAATGAGAGGCCAGAGGCCAAGAAATGTTAGAAGGATTTTCTTTCTTTTTTAAAAATTTTTTATTTATAAAAAGGAAATGGGAGTCTGGCTGTAGCGCAGCAGGTTAAGCGCAGGTGGCGCTAAGCTCAAGGACCGGCGTCAGGATCCCGGTTCGAGCCCCCGGCTCACCACCTGCAGGCAGGTCCCTTCACAGGCGGTGAAGCATGTCTGCAGGTGTCTGTCTTTCTCTCCCCCTCTCTGTCTTCCCCTCCTCTCTCCATTTCTCTCTGTCCTATCCCACAACAACGACATCAACAATAACTACAACAATAAAACAACAAGGGCAACAAAAAGGAATGAATAAATAAAATAAAAATTGAAATAAAAAATGTATAAAAAAAAAGGAACCAGGGGTACAGCTTCTCACAGTTTCCACCACCAGACCTCCGTATCCCCTCCCCTCCCATGATAGCTTTCCTATTATTTAACCCTCTGGGAGTATGGACCCAAGATCATTATGGGATGCAGAAGGTTGAAGGTCTGGCTGGCTTCTGTAATTGCTTCCCCGCTGAACATGGGTGTTGACAGGTTGATCCATACTCCCAGCCTGTCTCTCTCTTTCCCTAGTGGGGAAGGGCTCTGGGGAAGCAGAGCTCCAAGGCACATTGGTTGGGGTTGTCGGTCCAGGGATATCTGGTCACATCCTGCTAGCATCTGGAACCTGGTGGCTGAAAAGAGAGTTAACACACAAAGCCAAACAAATTGTTGAACAGTCATGGACCTAAAGGATAGAATAGTGCAGATGAAGTGTTGGGGGGGGGGATCCTCCATTTTGTAGATAGTTACTAGGCATATTTTAGTTATATTTCAAAGGGCCTGTAGCTATACTACAGAAGGTCCTGAGACCTTCTTTCCAGACAAACTCCCTCATAGTGAAAGTGAGGCTCTGAGAGAATTTTTTTGTTTCTTATTTATTTGTTTTTGTTTGTTATTTTTATTTTTAATTTTTATTTATAAAATGGAGACACTGACAAGACCATAGGATAAAAGGGGTACAATTCCACACAGTTCCCACCACCAGAACTCCTCATCCCATCCCTGATAGATTTTCTATTCTTTAACCCTCTGGGAGTATGGACCCAGGATCATTATGGCTTGCAGAAGGTGGAAGGTCTGGCTTCTGTAATTGCTTCCTTGCTGAACATGGGCTTTGACAGTTTGGTCCATTCTCCCAGCCTGATTCTCTTTCCCTATTGGGGCAGAGCTCTGGGGTAGCAGGGCTCCAAGATACTTTAGTGGGGGGTCGTCTGCCCAGGGAAGCATCTGGAACCTGGTGACTGAAAGAAGAGTTAACTTATAAAGCCAAATAAATTGGTGGCTAGTCATGAACCTAAAGGCTGGAATATTGCAGAGAAAGAATTTTATGCAAGAACATACAGAGAATGCTAATAGACTGCTAGCAGAACCAGGTGTTAGAGTCATCTAGCTTCATGGTCTCAGAGGCCAGAGCTAAATACAAATTTGCACACTGTTTTTTTGTTTTCTCAGAATTTTTAGGAGTTTATATATGTGGATGGACTAAACAAAGCTATGTACACACAGTATTTATATCGACAATCTCTATAGATTTGCACAAGGCAACACTTTATAACCCTAGAGAAAATGTGGTCCTGAAAGATTTTAGCCTGGTTGAGACAGACTTCAAAAAATATACTAACTGTTCACCCTCCCTGCTGCCACCTCCCTGCGGTGCCACCTGTTTGTGACCCAGCACAAAAACTTAAAGACATCTATAGAGCCTGAATCACTGGTTCATTGGCCCAGTCCCAGGACTGCACATCTCCAGGTTGGTCAATGGTCTTATAGGTGGTGTGGTCTAAGTGTTGTGGTTCAGCTCCCTAGTTCTCCAGAGCCTTCTTACCTCCCTCCCCCACCCAGATAGTTAGGCCTTTCTAGGCAGTCTGACAATTATCTGTCCTTACCCAGTCTTTAGCCCCCCTGCATACACTAATAGCCATGGCAGTAACATGCTTTCACATGCAAATTGCTATGGAATTCTCAGCCCCTGCCTGTGCCCCAGTCCCCAAGGCCTCCCCCAGGGCAGATTCAGAGAAGAGAATGGAATCTTTCAAGCTGTTAAGATGTTTAGAGACCTTCTAGTCCAACCCCCTTGTTAGATAGATGGGAAAATAGGCCCAGAAAGGGTAGAAGAAACTGCCCACAGTCACACAGAGAGTTCACTAGGACTGGCCCTCACCCAGCTCTTCTGACTTCAAGCTCATATCCTTTTCAAACTACTACACAGTTTCCCTACCCTCCCTACCCCACCCCATGAACATGATGTACTATGGTCTCTGGAATCCCTCCTTCTGGCACTGACACTCACTGAGGCACCTTTCAGTGGGGCCTGGGAATGTGGAATTCAGATAAGGGAAGGCCAGAGATGCCTATGACTTAGGAGTATTTCCCAGGGAAAGGAGTCTGTCTCCTTTGAGAGAGACAACAGGAAAGGTTTGCTCTATCTGAACCCCCATTTGATGATCCTGACCAAACCTTTCACTTACCTCCCTTGTCAGAGTACTGATAAATTATTCCAAGCCTTTTCCTGTGTCCAAACCTCACTAATGTCTTGTTGCAGCATTGCTAACTGGAGTTGCAGTAAGCAAAGCCTGGGTTTCAGGAGATGCCAGGAGACCAGGTCCTGTCTGGGTTATGGAAAAATATCCCTTTCTTCCTGTTCAGTCAAAGCAAGGTTGTAATTTTCTGAAGTGAACTTTATAAGAAAATGAAAATAAACACCAAAAGGCAAAAAGAGACGAATGCACAGATTTCTGTTCTCTGATTAGCCAAAGTCTTGCCACAGATAGGCCCAAACTAGAAATTTCTGAATGGTCTTTTTTTAGATAATAAAAAAAAAGCTTGTTAGTGAGAGATAATGAGAGAGAGACAGAGACAGAGACAGAGAGAGAAAGAGAAAGAGAAAGAGAAAGAGAAAGAGAAGGGAAATCAGAGCACCACTATGGGATGCAGGGGTTTGTGTTCAGGGCCTCATACTTGAGAGTATATTCACAACACATTGTCCACTGGGGCCCCAACTTTAAAGTTATCTTTGAATCTGCTTTCAGTTCTGCCTTGAAACAGTCTTGACTGTTTCTCACTGCAACTGACACCACCATCCTGATTCAAGCTGTCTTTATCTCTTGCCTGGACTATGGCACTAGCCAGCGAACTGGTCTCCTTCCTGTTCCCTCTACTGCAAAATAACACCAAAGCTATCTTTACCAAACTCAAATATGCTTTGTCTATCTTTCATTTTTCTAAACTGAGGAGTACTCTTTTTAAAAAAATCTATTATTGGATGGAGACAGAAACTGAGGGGGAGGGGGAGAAAGAGAGGGAATGAGACAGAGAGACACCTGCAGCCCTGAAGTTGGGTCCTTGTGCACTGCAATGTGTGTGCTTAACCAGGTGTATCACTGCCTGACCCATCGATCTTTCAAATTTGTCAGCCAGCCATCCCTCAGCCTGGCATTCAGGACCCTGGATGACCTGATCCCTGCTCATCTTTTAAGCCTCACACTGTTTCTCCTCCACAACACATTAACACCCTAATGAGCACACTACTCTTACATGTATTTCCAGTGCCAGAAATGACCATCCTCTTACTCCTGGCTTGACAAGCTCTTTTTGATTTTAGATGTGCTCTTCTGATGTTCAAATTCAGGTTGTGTAGCTGTCTCTACTCTAACAGTATTCTTACTCATACTATGTCCCATTTATGTTTCTTCTACTAGATAATGAGCTTTTGGTGGGAAAAAAACGGTCTCATTTATCTCTGTATTTCACTAAGGTTAATGCCATACAAAAAACATAGGATAGAGAAAGAGACATCAATATATGTATTTTCTGATTAAAAGAACTGGACCAATCTGGGGCAGTCATCATAGAACTCTATCCCTGCTCTGCCCTCCTCCTCCTCCCATTACTGCAGCTAACCCAAAGAGTCAAAGTCCTATTATTTCCCTGCAATAAAAGTGGACATTTATGGGGTGATTCTCATGAGCAAGGCACACTGATTAGTTCTCCACACATTGATATCTCATGTGCTAGTGAGGTCTCAGGACTTCCTTATCTGAGGAAGGACTATGATTGGCCATATTTTACAGCTAAGGAAATGGAGGCTCAGCAAGGGAGCCTTTCCCACAGCCACATTGCTAAGTTTGAGAGAAAGAATTTGAAAGTAAGAATCTTAAAACCAGTCAAATGTATCAAATACTTAAGTACTTTGCCATGCTGGGGAAGCCTGCACCCTTGGTGTCAGCCATGTGCCTTTGGAGGTGGCCTAACAAAGTTTAGAGGCCAGACTATGGCGTCTGTATACCTGAGCTTGCATCATTGTTTCACCGTTTTTAGCTATGAAATCCTGGGCAAGTGATTCCAACCCCTCTGTGTTTCTGGTTTTTCCTCTATAAGATATGGCTGAGAGTAGCAGTCATCTTCTGAGGCTTCCTCCTGAGTGTGGATGATGTGAATTCATATGTAAAGCCCACAAAAGAGTTCCATAGTGACTGCTCGGTGACTGATAATTGAGTAAATGTACATTTAAGTCTTCAGACACCCAGTCATTGGCAATCAAAGTCTGCTTTGACACTTGAATCTATAGGTTCAGAAATCTGAGATTCTTTGGTTTCAGCTTCTGCCTCATCCTGGGTCACTGTGATTGAAAAGAACATGCTGAGAGGTGATCCAGGTAAAGGAGGAAATATCTTCATCCCACTGTGCCTCCAAGGACCTTGGAGTTAGAGCAAGACATTCTGCATCTGAAGTCTGACTCTGTTATTGACACTTGGGGAAAAAAACAAAATAAAACAAACAAACAAACAAACAAACAAAAACCTTCTCTCAAGACCTGGGTTTCTTCTTCATTTGGGGAACCTGCAAGTGACTTAAATAATAGTAATACATATCAGAAGCTTAAAAAGGTACAGATGTTCTGACCTAACAATTCTAGGTGGATAAGGGCCCCACATATGGAATTTAGTTTTTTCTAATACTAAAAATTTTGAGAAACCTCAAACATTATCTCTGGGAAATGTTCCTAATCAACACACACATACACACATAACCTCCAATATAATGAAAATGTTTTGATGTGGAATTTATTTACTTCTTTCTCTTTTTTAATTTTACTGGTGATTTAATATTTATTTTCAAAATTACATGTTAACAGGAGTATAAATCCACTCCTTTCCCATCACCAAGGTTCTAAATCTTCAGTCACCCCACTACAAGCCACCACATTGACCAGCCGTCATCTCTACAACTATCTGTCTATATTTATACATAATTGCCCCATTTTTCTTCCTTATCCAATCATCTCTTCCCCTCCAAGCCACTCATGATGATTATGTCCCTCTCCTTTTCCTCCTCCTACTCTCTCTCTCTCTCCCTGGATGCTGATGGAGCTGGAGTTCAAAGCCCTTTTATCTTCTTCCTCCTACTGGGAGTATACATCAAGGTTTTTTTAAGGGTGCAGAGGGTAGGAGTTTTGGCTTCTGTAATTACTTCTCTGCTGGATGTGGGTAATGGCAGGTAGATCCACACCCCAGCTTATTTCTATCCTTCCCTAGTGGGCCAGAGCTCTGTAGTGGTGAGGTTTCAGGACATACTGGTGAGGTCATCTTCCCAGAGAAGTCAGGATGGCATCATGGTAGCATCTGCAACTTGGTGTCTTTAAGGTGAAAGGACATAAAGTGAGACACAATGGTTAATGTACAGGAACCATAAAGTAGGAATAGAGCAGATAAGATTAGGGGTCTTGGGGTAGAAGAAAGCTAGAAAGTCCATCTTAGGCCTATTCCTGGGGTCACATAATTAGGATAGTTTTGGTTGAGTTTGACAGCTAACCTGAAGTTGGATAAAAATATTGTCTGAGGAAATGGTGCCAGAGTAGAGAAAAGGGCTAGAAAGTTGGACTAGGCTAGTCAGTAGTTCTCATTTTTGAAAAAAGTTCTGTGGATGCAATTAAGTATTTACCGCCATCGCCTGACCTAGGGTATATTTCAGGACCAGTCTTCCTTGAGTGGCAGGGCAGAATACCCCAGTCTCCCTTTGGAGACTGGGGCTATCCTTACTGTTGCTGCTTTATAGTGAAGGCAAGTTCCTGGAAGGAGATTTGGCATTTATTTTTTAGCTTCTTTTTTGTCCATCAGGGTCATCACTCAGTGCCTGCACGACTCCACTGTTACTGGCAGCATTTCCCCCCCTCCTTTTTTTTTTTTCTGATTAGAGACAGAGAGGAATAGAGAGTGAAAGAGAAAGAGAAAGACACCTACAACTCTGCTCTACTAATCACAAAGTACCCTCCCACACCCCTGCCTGCATATAGCTGGAGACTGGTGGCTTAAATCCAGGTCTTCATGCATGGTAATGTGTACTCTACTGGATGGGCCACCACCCAGCTCCATGATGTAACATTTATTAACTGTTCTTCTTTGAGGGAAGTTTCAGTTTTTATTCCGACCTCAGCATGTGTCTTTGGGCTCTATCAAGTTAAATAACAGTGGCAGGAATCTTGTAGATAGCATAATGGCTATGCAAAGATACTTTCATGATTGAGGTTCCAGTGTCCCAAATTAAATCCCCAACACCACAATAAGCCAGAGCTGAGCAGTGCTCTGCTAAAAAGAAAAGAAATTAAAGACTGGTGTCTTCAATTTTCTTATTTGTTAATGGGTCCACTGACACTATGATTGGCATTGGCTTCTTGAGAAGATGCTGTGACATAAAGCATTTGAATCCCTTAGCACAAGACCTGACATCTCATAACCACTCTATCCATTTTATTATTTGCATTATAATCTCTATGTGAGATAGTTTTTCGATTACCTCTGTCATTAAACTATAACATATTAAATGGTAAAGACTATGCTATTTTTTTGTCTCTTTAATTTCCAGGGTTCAGTATAGAACTTGACCCATAATAGGTATTAAGTGAGTATGGTGAAAGAAGAAATTTAGCCCAACACAGATAAAAAGGAGATAAGTTCCAACAGAATGAGAGTTAACAATTGTAATTAGAACTCAAGTATTCTATATTCCAACTGTGGTCCCTTGAAAATTTGGAGTGAGGTGAGAATTAGGTTAACCTACTGGATTCCTTGAACTTAATAAATTGAGTTCTTCCCTTTTTTTTTTTTTTTTTAGTTCTGGGATCACTGTGGTCAGAGGTTCTCCAGGGTGGGTGGCTTTTTTGGCGGGGGTGGAGGAGGTCAGGCATAGGGAGATATAGTTAACTGACCCTCCACTTCATTCTTGCCCTCACTCCTGACATCTCAGAATTTAGCCTAGCCAAGCCAAGAGAAAGATTTATTAACCATCTAAATATACAGAGCCAAGGTTCCAGTAAGGCCAGTGTCTGAGTCATAGGGCTTTCTGGAAGGGTACCTGGTGAGAGGGAAGTCCTGGGACCATTTAACTTGAAGATTGATTGAGAAGGTGAGTTCAAGTCAGGATAAAACCACAGCCTCTGAACCTCTACTCCCCTACCATTCATAGCTAGCTATTCCTGTACCCCCATACATAGCTCTGCACCACAAGCCAACTTCACACCATTCCCATTTATGTACTCCTCTATCCCTCAGTCATGGTCCTGAGCCCTATACCCTGCAAACACAGAGTGACCAGGAGCTGGGGTGGATTTCCCCAGTCTCTTACTTGCTTATTATGTTAAGAGCTATTTCTCTAATCAAAACTCCCCAATTACCCAAGGGCTCCTCTGATTAACATTCTGTGATAACAGGAACAGGTCACATCTGGCTGCAGGAGCTGGAATTTGACACTATAGGAGCCTCATGATTGGTCTACAGGAAGAATAATAAACTTCCTGTCTCTGGCCTCCTTTTCTCTTCCTTCCCATGCAGAGCCCCCTCTCTATCCCCAATCCTCCTGTTTCCCTCTCCCAGCCCCCTGTTTTGCCCTCTACCCTCTGTGCATCACCATGGACTTTATTTTCTGCTTTTGTAGTCTTGCTCTGTGGATTAGAAGCCTTTTATGCTGGGATGCAGTGGCTGAGAAAGTAAGGTAATTTTTTGGTGATTATGGCTGCTCTGAATATGGCATCTCATCAAATCCTCATTATTATGAAATAAACATGCTGAAAAGCATGAACCTTTTGTTGACAGGGGCACTGTGCATCTGAGAAATGAAGGGACTTGACTGGCATCACAATTTTTAAATGACAGAGCCAGAACTTTAGACTCCGGACCTTCTGCTGCCAAGATTTCTATTCTTCCTACACATAACTCCAGTATGTCAAAGATGGTTTCAGTCTGTGGATTTTTGGAATAACATAGAACTCACTGATGAAGCAGAACCAGTGACCATGACACCATCCCCCAACCCCAATGGGGGCCCTACTTAATTAGAGATGGGTTTTTAGATAAGAAGTAGAAGATAGTGTTTAGTCTCTTAGAGTACCAGAGTCCAGATAAAGAAGAAGAAAATTGCCTATAATTATTGGGAAAATAAAACGAAAGAAGAAAAGATTCATCCCAAGTGTTTCTAAAGCTTACATGAATGTTCCTTCTTTACCATTATTTTGAGGGCTTCAATGAGAAAGAATTATCATCATACCTGCATATGAGGGATTACCAGTTGCCATCGTCCTCTGACTGGATCCACAATTACCTCAGACAGGCCCAGCTGTGGGTGTTTGTCAGTCTTTTCCAGGTCACCTAAAAACAAATAAAAACCAAAAACACTCTTTGTTTGGAGTGGAGTGGTAGTATTACAGGGAAAGAAGTTGTGGTCACTGACTACAACAAGTTGTGGTGACTAGAACTGGTTTCCCTTTCCCATCCCTATTTCAGGGCATATTGCCCTATGCCAGGGTTCCATGCTTTCCCCCATAAATTTTTCAGTAGTCAGGTTCCATGCTTTCCCCCATAAAATTTTCAGTAGCCAGAAGGAAGGACAAGTCCTTTGGTACCTGTGACACAATTCTTTCTTCTTTCTTCCACCATTGGGAGTATTCAGAGAGAGGCACAGACTTTACCAGTGCCCAGCAGCTTGACACTGATGAGGAGAAGTAAGTCAGTGAAGTGTGTCCTCAACACTGTAGCTTCTCTTGCCTCTCACTTGGTTCCTACCTATCCTGGTGGGTTCCTTTATTCTTGAAGATTTAGAAATCTCTGATTTTACTTTAAGGATGACTCTTCATTACTATCAGGCAACCCCATCAGCTGGGGCCCTAGTTGGGGAGTCCTGAGATTCCCAAACAGACATGACGGGCCTAGACCTCAAATAGATCCCTCTCTCCATTGTTACTAGTTATTTCCATCAGGAACAATACAGTAGACCCCTTTGTGGGCCCCCATAAGATCTTGCCCTCAACTTGGATCAACAATGGTAGAGAATGTTCTATCCTCTCAAGGGAGGCTGGACAACATACTCTTATCTTCCATCTGAAGAAGATGGGTCCTGAAATTAGGGCAACTTGGAACATTCCTACTCATGACCACAGAAGGTGAGCTCAGATCTACAGTAATGTAGAGGTCATATAGGCTCCTAAGTAGAATATGGGCCCCTGATCAGATCAAATTAATAGGTTTTACAGTCAACAATATTTATACACCTTTCCCATATTTGGGAGCTACTTTCTTCCCTTTTCCAGCTTTCTAGCCCTTTTTCCAGCCATGACATCAACTTCCCAAACAATAACTTGAGTCCACCTGCATATCAGATGTCAGGTTCAGGAAAAAAAAAACTAGTATATTCATGGGCCCTTTGGAATATAACTAAAATATGCCTACTAGTTATCTACAAAATGGAGACCACCCCCCGCCCAACTCTTCATCTACACTATTCCAGCCTTTAGGTTCGTGATTAGTCAACACTTTGTTTGGCTTTATATGTTAACTCTTCCTTCAGCCAACAGGTTCCAGTTGCTACCATGATGTTAATTGACTTCCCTGGGCAGACGACCCCACAATGTGTCCTGGAGCCCCACTTCCCCAGAGCCCTGCCCTACTAGGGAAAGAGATAGACAGGCTGGGAGCATGGATCAACCTGCCAATGCTCACATTCAGCGGGGAAGCAATTACAGAAGCCAGACCTTTTTTTTTTCTTTTTTCATGTTTTATGCTACTTTTATTATGACTTAGGCTTTTTTTTAAATTTATTTTTTATTTAAGAAAGGATAAATTAACAAAACCATAGGGTAGGAGGGGCACAACTCCACACAATTCCCACCACCCAATCTCCATATCCCATCCCCTCCCCTGATAGCTTTCCCATTCTCTATCCCTCTGGGGGCATGGACCCAGGGTCCTTGTGGGTTGCAGAAGGTGGAAGGTCTGGCTTCTGTAATTGCTTCCCTGCTGAACATGGACATTGACTGGTTGGTCCATACTCCCAGTCTGCCTCTCTCTTTCCCTAGTAGGGTGGGTTTCTGGGGAAGCAGAGCTCCAGGACACATTGGTGGGGTCTTCAGTCCAGGGAAGCCTGGCCGGCATCCTGATGGCATCTGGAACCTGGTAGCTGAAAAGAGAGTTAACAAACAAAGCCAAACAAATTGTTGAGCAATCATGGTCCCAAAGGTTGGAATAGTGGAGAGGAAGTGTTAGGAGGGTATTCACTGCAAACTCTAGTGTACTTCTGCTTTCAGGTATATATTTTGCACTAGTTTATGGATACGTGTGAACATATGCTCTCTCTCACAGAACCTGGTCACAGAACCTGGTCTATATCTAGGTTTGCGGACTTTGAACCATCTGGGATGGAATTAGAGAATACTATGAAAGGAAAGGTCTCACCCAAGTAATGAAGATGAAGGGTTGTCATTCCACACCTGCAGTCTCTGGACACAGTCTGAGCTTAAGCATGTTGAGGTGGCAATCGTTGTGTTGATTAGGTTGCGATCAGCAGATGCAATATTATTTGATATGGATTGGGAGAGGCATGTGGGTAAGTGGGCCCTATCCTAAGGTTCCAGGACTGGGGAAAATATAGGCTCTATAGTGGAGATGTGAGGTTCCTGCTGTCTTAGGGTTCAAAAAGATAATGGATAGTTAATGTTATCATCACATTATTTGGTAATTGGGTTAACTTTGAAAAGTCCTTTTGTTAAGGTTTGCTTTTTAGTACCCAGTATCTTGTATATAGCTGTGCCATTGGTTGCTTCTGATCTACTTGGTCCAGGCTTTTGAGAGAATCTGCTTATCAAATACACAGCCTATATATTAAAAAGACTCAGTCTGTGTTTTAAAAACTTTGAGACATACAATTAATTTTCCCCCTCTCATATTAATTAACTAGTGATTTATATGGCTTCACTTTACTAGGAGTGTACATAAACACCATTCCCACCACTAAAAGACTGTGTACCATCCCACCCACCCATCCCCACTCCCCACCAGTCCAGGAAGCTGCATGTCTACCCCTCAGGCTGAGAAAGCTGTGGTATATATACACAATGGAATACTATACAGCTGTCAAGAACAATGAAGCTAGACCTTTTACACCTCATAAAGACCTTGGGTCCATACTCCCAGAGGGATAAAGAATAGGAAAGCTATCAGAGGATGGGATGGGATATGAAGTTCTGGTGATAGGAACTGTGTGGAGTTGTACCCCTTTAATCCTATTGTTTTGTCAGTGTTTCCTTTTATTAATTTTTTAAAGAATTTATTAATTTACACATGACAAAGATACGAGGAGAGAAAGAACCAGACATCACTCTGGTATATGTGCTGCTGGGGATGGAACTCAGGACCTCATGGCTGAGAATCCATTGCTTTATTCACTGCACCACCTCCTGGACCACTCAGTGTTTCTTTTTTATAAATAAAAACAAAAAATGGAAATATCTGCTTCACAGGTAGGTAAATTGAATGTCCTGGGGTTGGGGAGTGACTAAAGCTTTGACTTATTCAGGGACCCCTGGTTCCAGTGACAAATCCTACCACCCAGTCTCCCAGCTGGCATAGTCCTGACCAGAAGGCTACATACAGTATGATATACTATTCTTTAGAGGGGGCCATGAGGCTTCTGTGACATAACTGTTTCAAAATCAGTGGAGGCCCAAAGGGTTCAAGTCTCTCACATCCCAGTCCATGCTCTCATTGCCAGGTCCTCACAGTCTCTGATTTCAACTCCTCTGCCTCCTTCCTGATCCCACCCTCCATCCAGTTAGTCCTTTAATTCATCTCCTGCAAACAGATATCAAACTGACTCTAAGTTCCAGATCCAGATGAGTAACTTAGCAGCTCCACTCCTCTGCTTACTCCTCTGTGAAGTGGGAATTTGAGAAATTCAAACTATCCCATTGGGTTGTGAAGATGAATTGAGAGCAAGACATAAAGCACTAAGAACCTTGCCAAGAGGAGGGGAAGCACTCAGCACTATCATCTCATTTACTAAGAATGAAAAGGATTTGCTCCAAATTTGTGGTTGCCCTTTGGCAGGCACATTTCTAAGTACTAAATATATGACAGGAATAATTTCACTTACTAAGTATTATCGCATCATCTCCATTACACAGATAAAGATACCAAGGCACACCAATATTAAGTAACTTTTTTGTGCGTGATTTAATAATGATTAACAAGATTGTGGGATAAGAAGATACAATTATATACAATTCCAACCACCAGAGTCTGATATCCCTTCCCTTCCACTGGAAGTGTCATATTCATTATAGCTCTGGGAGTGTGGACCAGAGATCTTTATGGGATGCAGAAAGTGGAAGGTATGGCTACTGTAGTTGCTTCTCCACTGAATATGGGTGTTTTGACAGGTCAATTCATACCCCAAACATGTTTCTCTCTATCCATAGAGGGGTAGAGCTCTAGGGAGGTGGGGTTCTAGCTCACCTGCCCACTACCAGGCCACCTCATCATATGGGGCACCAATCAGGAATCCTTTGATTCCTACATAGATATGATGGGAATAGACCTCTATCCACCATCACTAATCAACTCTATCAGGAACAACATCATATACCCTCTTGGGAGCCTTTAAAGGACTTTATCCTCAATACAAAACAATAATAGTAGAAACTGCCCCACACTCCAAAGGGAGGCTGGGTCAACATAGTCTGCCACTAGAGGTAGACTGGTTCTAAAATGAGAGCAGCTTAGAGCGTTCCTAGCTGTGGCTATGGAATGCAAGCTCAAACTGACAGGGGCACAGTGTACATATGTTTCTGTGCTAAATATGAATAGACATGGCCACTACATCAGATTGATGGGGTTTACAGTTAACAGTATTTATATACTTTTTCCATATTTGTGAGCTACTCTCTGCCCTGATTCAGCTTTCTAGTCCTATTCTCAACTCTGACACCATCTTCCCAGACAATATGGTTAGTGAAGATCTCCCATTCTGAGAGGAATTACAGGGACATTTCAGGTATGGTCACCTTCATGAAACTTTTGGGGTCTGTAGAGTTGTCCTGAGCCAGCCCTTGAACTTCTCACCATTTGAGGTTGTTCTTTACATTTAAAAATTTTTTAATTTATTTATTTTGGATGTATACAGAGAAGGAAGAGAGAGAGAAAGAGAGAGAGAGAGACAGAGAGAGAGAGAGAGAGAGAGAGAGAGAGAGAGAGGGAGGGAGGGGGATATAGCATTGCTTTATTGTTCATGAAGCTTCACTCTGCAAGTTGGAATGGACAGAGTGGGGTGCACTTGAACCTGGATCTTTGTGCACTGTTATATGTGTACTTAATCAGGTGTGCCACCACACATACCTGGGTTGTCCTCAATTACTTCTTTTTTATTTTTTATTATTATCTGTATTTATTGGATAGAGACAGCCAGAAATTGAGAGGAGGAGAGATAGATAGAGAGAGAGATAGATGAGAGAGAGATAGATGAGAGAGAGAGAGAGAGAGAGAGAGAGACCTGCAGCACTGATTCACCACTCACAAAACTTTCCCCCTGCAGGTGGGGACTAGAGGCTCAAACACGGGTCCTTGTGCACTGTAATATGTGCGCTCAACCTGGTGTGCCACCACCCAGCCCTGTCCTCAATTACTTCTTATACTTCTTTCTCCTATCCTTTACAAGACTTTATAAGACCATGTCTACCAAACACTGCATTTAAAATATATAAATCAGGATTATCAGGAAAGGTAAATCTGGAGGTAGATCAAATATCATGTTTGGGGAATGTACAAGTTTTGTCTACTCCTCCATCTCTCTTTTAGACATGAGCTTGACTGACTTCATATGACTTCTTTTTTTAATTTTTGTTTATAAAAAGGAAAAACTGACAAAAACCATAGGACTGGGGCTAGAATTCCCAGCAGATGAGAATAGAACAATATATTTTTCTCTTCAGTTTATACGGATTTACTGTTATGGTCTGAACTTAGTGCAGTAGACAAGTTTTCGAATGAGACTTTTAAAAAATATTTATTTATTCACTTTTGTTGCCCTTGTTGTTTTTTATTGTAGTTTTATTGCTGTTGTCATTGTTGATAGGACAGAGAGAAATGGAGAGAAGTAAGGAAGACGGAGGGAGGGAAGATAGACACCTGCAGACTTGCCTCACTGCTTGTGAAGTGACTCCCCTGCAGGTGGGGAGCTGGGGGCTCGAACTGTGATCCTTAGGCTGGTTCTTGAGCTTTTGTGCCACCTGCGCTTAACCCTCTGTGCTACCACCTGACTCCTGCAATAGACAATTTAACCTATTGCCAAATTACTATAAGAAAGCAAACCTCAAGATCAACAATCTTGATCCCTGTCCTTGGCAGAGTGTTTCTGACATTCACTTTGGGTTTTTCCAACATTTTTATACAACAATTCAAACTAATCAATTATCTTGGGTGCAATTCACAACTAATTTGTCTTTGGGGGAGCACCAGGAAGCTATATGACCTAAATGAGATGTTGTATGGGAGGGAGGTTCTTGAAGATTTAAATAGACACAGTGGAAATTGATAATGCCTGCTTTGTATGGCCTCACCAATGTGTCCTGGAACCTCACCTGGAACCTAACTGACTAGGGAAAGATAGAAGTTGAAGGGGAGTCAGGCGGTAGTGTAGCGGGTTAAGCTCAGGTGGCGCAAAGCTCAAGGACCGGCCTAAGGGTCTCGGTTCAAACCCCCTGCTCCCTACCTTCAGGGGAGTTGCTTCACAAGCGGTGAAGCAAGTCTGCAGGTGTCTATCTTTCTCCCCCCTCTGTTTCCCCCTTCTTTCTCCATTTCTCTCTGTCCTACCCAACAAGGATGACATCAATAACTACAACAATAATAACTACAACAAGGGCAAAAAAAGGGAATAAGTAAATAATTTTTTATATTTATTTATTCCCTTTTGTTGTCCTTGTTTTATTGTTGTAGTTATCATTGATGTCATAATTGTTGGATAGGACAGAGAGAAATGGAGAGAGGAGGGGAAGACAGAGAGGGGGAAAGAGGCACCTGCGGACCTGCTTCACCGCTTGTGAAGCAACACCCCTGCAGGTGGGGAGCCGGGAGCTCGAACCGGCATCCTTATGCCAGTCCTTGCACTTTGCGCCAAGTGCGATTAACCCGCTGCACTACCACCCGGCTCCCTAATACATATATATATTTTTTTTTAAAAAGAAAGAAGTTGAAGGTCCATGTCTGGAGGAGAAGCAATTATAGGAGCCAGAAATCCCACTATCTGCACCCCAGAAAGAATTTTGGCCCATACTCCCAGCAGGGGAAAATGATAGAGGGAAGATGACCAGAAGGCTCTGGATTCCAACTGCATCAGGACCTAGAGAGACAAGAGGAAAAAAGGAAGGACATTTGGAAGTAATAATAGGTGTAGATGTGATTTGGGAATGAAGATAAGATAAAACCATGGAAAATTGGGTAAATACATACAAATATAGACAGATAGTTGTAGAAATCTTAGTCCATATCTGCAACATTGGGAGAACTGCTGTAGCTTCCAATACAGGGGATGAGGATACAGAACTCTGTTAGTGGGTATGGTGTGGAATTATACCCCTGTTATTTTATAATTTTGAAAATCAATATTAAATCACTAATAAAACACACACACACACACACACACACACACATACACACATACTCCACACTTTGAATATGTTCTAGTCAGAAGTGGCTGTGGCTTAGTTTAATGTCAGAAATCTTTATACATTGGAGGTGATTCAGAATTGCTTCCAGGTGAAGATTTCTCTTACCTATAGGACTTTTCTTGCCTACTCTGTGAGACTTATCTTTAGGTTGTCTTGATCCATCAGAGCTCTCTCCTCTGCCTACCTCTTTGGCCAGCATTGTACTCTGGCAAGCACCAGTAAGCTTTGATAACTTTGAAGTTTCTGATACAATCTTCACAATAACTCAACAGGGAAAATTAATAAATGTGCAATTGTTTTCAAAGCAGACTGTTAGACCTCTCTCCTGGAGCTTTGCATTATCCTTGGCTTAAGACAGCTCCTTAATAGGATAGGTGTTGAGAGTGTAACACTACTCATTTGATGATGAGTGGAGAGTAAAATGACCATGAATCTAGGCTCCTGTAAAAGATGGATTTACATTTTTCATCTAACCCCACCACTTTCTGTCTGTTTTACTTTGAGTCCACCTAACTTTTGTTTTTCATATATATAGTGGGAATACTCTGAGTGTTCACTTGCTGAGATTATTGAGGAGGATTCAAAACCTAGCACCAAGATGGTAATTAATATTATTGACAGTTCATGAAGAATTGTCTTTGTCCAGGTAGTTGGAGGGAATTTCATGAAATATTCATCTTGGATTCTATGGATGCAGAAATGCTTTTGAGGTCATCGTTTCATTTCTTTTTAATTTTTTTTATTTATAAAATGGAAACACTGACAAGGCCATTGGATAAGAGGGGTGCAACTCCACACAATTCTCACCACCATAACTCTGTATCCCATTCCCTCCCCTGATGGCTTTCCTATTTTTAACCCTCTGGGAGCATGAACCAGCATGAATTATGGAGTGCAGAAGGTAGAAGGTCTGGCATCTGTAATTGCTTTTCTGCTGAACATGGGCATTTTCAGGTTGATCCCTACTCCCAGCCTGTCTCTCTCTTTTCCTAGTGGGGAAGAGCTTTGGGGAAGTGGGGCTCCAGGACACATTGGTGGGGTTGTCTGCCCAGGGAAGTCAGGTTGGCATCATGGTAGCATCTGGAACCTGATGACTGAAAAAGAGTTAAGATATAAATCAGAACAAATTGTTGACTAATCCTGAACGTAAATACTGGAATATCGTGGTTGAAGATTTGGGGCCTCCACATTGGAAAAAGCTGATAGGTCTATTTTAGTTAGATTCCAAGGGGCTCATGACCCTACTAGTTTTTGCCTGAGCCTGACATCTAATACGCAGGTGGCCTGTTTATTTTCTTATCTAAGCATTCTCTATGTGAAAGATGTGATTTTTTTTCCTGACTAGCAAAAGCCCTGCTTCTCTGGATTGCTTAGTTTGATTTTTAAGTTAAACATGTTATGAAACTTGTGACTGTTGATATTTCTCTCTGTTATGTGGCTACCTGGGGAGCTGAGAACCAAATGAATGTTCTAATAACTGTATAAACTTTATAACAGGCAGTTTTTTTTGTGTGTGTATGTGTGTTACTCCTGACTTTATTCTTATCTCTTATCTCTCTTCTTTCAAGTATATATTTTATTATTTTATACTTGACAGGATTAATTCAATAGTCCTGAATTTTTTCATGAATAGCTTGTTATATAAATGGCTACTGGGGCCACCAAGTAAATCATATGCATTACCAAGCACAAGAAACAGGGTTCAACCCCTGAAGGGGGTAACTATAGGAGTGGTAAAATAGTGTTGCAGGTTCTTTTTTTAAAAATCTTTTTATCTCCTTTTCTATTCCCCTTTATTAAATATATCTTTATTATTAGAGGGAAGAAAGAATAAAGGGTGAAATTGCTGCTAGCAGTGGTGGATTCATTGTATAGCCACCAAGGCCCAATGCCAACTTTGATGATAATAAAGACTAAATAAACTAATAAATAAGTGACTACTGTAAGATACACCACTAAGTCCCTAGTCCTTATTGGATTTACTTAACTTCACAACCATATGAAAAATGAACAATTAATATCAGTCCTCTTTTACAGGTGAGAGACTTAAGTTCAGAAAAGCTAAGTTACTCATGCCGGGTCAGATAGCTGGGTAGATCTGGTAAAAACTCTGAACCACTTAGTCTAGAGCTGTATTGGGTACCTCTAAAGTATAGATGAAAGGTAGACACAAAGGCAGGTATCTGGGAATAGTGTGTAGATAACATATTAGATAAATAAAGGTATATTATATAAATATAAAAGGCATGGCTGGAAGACAAGCAGTGAGATGAAAGATGTGATTGATTTTTCTGTATGATAATCAGGGTTGCCTCACTGAGGTGATGAAATTTTAACCTAAGGCAAAATAACTTGATATCACAGCCTGGATAATACTAGTAGAAGGTAATGCTCACTTTCCCTTATGACTTATAAAACTGTGATACTAATGGCTGTTCACTAATGCCTTTATGTTAACCTATACATTAAAATGTGAACCCATTGTGAAACAACTGTGTGGCTGGGCACTGGGGATACAGAGATCACTGGGACATGATGAGTCCCCTTTAGGGACTCCTGACTCACTGAGAAAGGCATATATAAATACTGGAGATCCTGATACAAACATTAGAACTTGGGCATCTTTAGGGAAGCAGAGAGGCAGTTGGGGGTCGGGGCATGGGGGTGTGGATAGCAGTGAAAGTCAACTACTTTAAGTCATCATTTCATTTGGGAAAGACTCCCAAGAAGGGGAGAGGAGTAAAGAACAGAGGATGGTAAGGATTCTGGTTCGAGCCCCCGGCTCCCCACCTGCAGGGGAGTCGCTTCACAGGTGGTGAAGCAGGTCTGCAGGTGTCTATCTTTCTCTCCCCCCTCTGTCTTCCCCTCCTTTCTCCATTTCTCTCTGTCCTACTTAACAAGAACGACATCAATAACAACAACAATTGTAACAACAACAATAAAACAACAAGGGCAACAAAAGGGAAAATAAATAAATATTTAAAAAAAGAACAGAGGATGGTAAGATTTTTCTAATTGCAGAAGCACCAGAAGTCAGAATCACAGAGACAGTGGTGCAAAGTCAGATAAAACTAAGGAATTTTGTTGAGGACAACGTCCTATGGGGGCTCACAAAGGGGTCTATTGTGTTGTTCCTGATAGAGATAACCCATAACATTAGAGAGAGGGATTTATTCGAGGTCTAGGCCCAAGCTTGCCCTCAACAGGATCAACAGTGGTAGAAGAACGTTCCATTCTCCAAAGGGAGGCTGGACAACATACTCTATCTTCCACCTGAGGAAGATGAGTCCTGAAATTGGGACAGCTTGGAACATTCCTACTCATGACCACAGAATGTGAGCTCAGATCTATAGGGATTCAGAGGTCACAGAGGCTCTTAAGCTGAATATGGGCCCCACATAGGAACAAATCAGTAAGGTTTATAGTCAACAGTATTTATATACCTTTCCCATATTTGGGAGATACTCTCCTCCATGATCCAGCTTTCTGGTCCTTTTTCCAGCCATGATACTATCTCCCCAGACAATAACTAGGATCCACCTATATATTAGATGTCAGGCTCAGAAAAAGAAAAACTGCAAGAAAACACTAGTATAGTCATGGGCCCTTTGGAATATAACTAAAATAGGCCTACTAACTATCTACAAAATGGAGACCCCCAAATCTTCAACTGAACTGTTGCATCCTTTAGGTTCATGATTAGTTAATAATTAGTTTGGCTTTATATGTTAACTCTTCTTTCAGCCACCAGGTTCCAGATGCTACCATGATGCCAACCAGATTTCCCTAGGCAGACAAACCCACCAGTATGTCCTGGAGCCCAGTTTCCCCAGAGCCCTGCCACGCTAGGGAAAGAGAGAGACAGGCTGGGAGTATGGATCAACCTGTCAACACCCATGCTCAGTGGGGAAGCAATGACAGATGCCAGACCTTCCACCTTCAGGTGCCCATAATGACCCTGGGTCCATACTCCCAGAGGGATAAAGAATAGGAAAGCTATCAGGTGAGGGGATGGGATGGTTATGGGAACTGTGTGGAGTTGTACCCCTCTTATCCTATGGTTTTTGTCAGTGTTTTATTTTTATAAATAAAAACTAAAAAAAAAAAAAAGAAAAGAAAGAAAAAATCCAAGCAATGAGGGAATCTGGAAAAAAAACTAGGGAATTTTGGAAAGCTTCAAATAATCTGCTCTGGTACATCCAAGGGGTGTGTTTGGTGGTCTAAGAGTTGAAATTGTAGAGGTAAGGTGGTTGGGAAATGAAGGGCAAGGATATTTTTAGTCCTTTGTGATGCTGATGGGAGAATTTTGAAAAGACTGTGAGTAGAGGAAGGACTTGGTAAACCTAGCATTTTGGAAAGTCATCCACATATCAGAAAACTATGGAAGGTGAAGGCTCAGAGATCAAGGAAGATGCAGTTTTCACTGTACCATTCTGAATCACTATCAGAAGTGTTGTTCTTTCAATACACATCCACTCAACATTTCCTAAACATCTGGCACTGTTCTAGGTACCATATATCTATTTCAATTTTATAAGCATGTCAAAATTTCCATCCCCTCAGAGACATGTAATAAAAATCACAAATACGATATATATCATATTAGAAGATGGTAAAATCTATAGACACAGCACAACACAAATAATTAGTAGTATGACGTAGGGCAACTTGAGATATTCTTTTGAATAGGTAATGCTATATAAAAACCTGAAAACACAAAGCAGAGGTAATGTGGTAATCCTTCTGGGTCTGACACCTGTGGACCCTCATAACCCAGGCCAGTGGACTTAGATCTGATGCACTTAGAGTCAAGTCTTCATATCTTGGGCAGAGAAGCACTTTTTTTGTTTTAGATAGAAAACAGAGAGAGACATAGACAGACAGACATATAGATGATAGACAAACAGACAGACAGACAGACAGACAGATAGATAATCAGGGCTGTACTTAAACCTGGGTCATATATGCATGGCAAAGCAGCAAAGCAGCATACTATCCAAGTGAGTTAATTTTCCAGCCCCATAATGCAACTTTCTAGTCTTATCAGCAGGACCCAAAGGTAAAGTGTTTTTCTTTAAAAAAAAAAAATCATTAGCTATTTACAAAATTATGAGATAATCAGGGTATAATTCCAGATTATCCCCCCCCCCACAAGAATTTCCTATCCCTATCCCCCTTCAGTGGAAACTGCAAGAGTTCTCCCAAGGCCACACATAAGGTTTGACCCCCCCCCATCTCCCTTTCTCTCTCTATTTATTTATTTATCTCTATTTATATATATATTTATTTTTATTCACTTCTATGGTCCTACTTTCAGTTCCTTTCTAGGACAAAACAATGCCTATTTCTACTTATAAGTGTCCTTCCTTTTTCCTCTTATCTCTCCAATAAGTGAAACAGTTTCGGACTTCCTTTGACGTTTTCAGATTCACTTTCGTAAAGTTTTTTTTTTTTTTAATGTGTCTTCTCTCTGAAATCCATTTCCAGATTTCCTGCACTCCTGAGACTCTTTTGTTTGAAGAATCATTAGAAGAGAGGGTCATGGGAATACCCTGACAGCTTTTTTTAAATTAGTGACTTAATAATGATTGACAAGACTGTGGAATAAAAGGGGTACAATTCTAACCACCAGAGTCACACATTCCATGCCTTCCACTGGAAAATTCTCCATTCCTTATCCCTTTGGGATTATGAACCAAAAATCTGTATGGGGAGTAGGAGGTGGATTCTGGGTAAGTGAGGTTCCAGGACTCATTGGTGAGGTCATCTGTCCAAGAAAGTCAAGTTGGTGTCATGGTAGCATTTGCATCTTGGTGGATGAAAATCAGTAAAAAAATTGTTTAATAACAAAAACAAATTGTTTAATAATCAGGAAACAAAGATAAGAATATAGCATATGAAATTTGTGGTTTTCATGTTGAAAGAAGCTAGGAAGTCTATTTCAGATATATTCTGGGGCAGGGCATGACTTTCCTAACTTTTGCCTGAGCCCAACAACTAACATGCAGGTGGGCTAGGAGTATTGTCTGGGAAGATGGTGTCAGAATTGAGGGTAGGAGTAGAAATCTGGACTGGGGCAAAGAGTAGCTCCCAAATTTGAGAAAATTATATAAATACCATTAACTGTAAATCCCACTGATCTGACCTAGGGCCCATATATATTCAAGCTTATCAGAAATGCTGGTTAATTTCTGCATCCCTGTTAGTCTGAGCTCACATTCTGTGGTCATGGATATGAACATCTTAGGCTGCACTCATTTCAGGACCAGTCTACCTTGAGTGACAGAGTATGTTGACCAAACCTCCCTTTTGGAGATTGGAGCAGTTTCTACCATTGTTATGTATTGAGAGTAAAGTCCTCTAGAGGCGCACAAGAGGGTTTATGATGTTGTTCCTCATGGAGATGATCAGTGAAGGTGAAGAGAGGAATTTGGTATAGGTTTAGGCCCATTATATCTATGTGTGAATCCCAGGATTCCCTGACTAATGCCCTGGCCGATGGGATGATTAAGTACTTTATGGTGTCTATTTTAGTTTTTTTTTTTTTTTTTTACTTGTTTGCTTTACCTATTGAGTCACTGTAAACTATTGCATACTTTTTCGTTAAGGTATACATTATCTCCCAACTTAAGAATACATGTGCACATGTGATGTGTCCTATCTCATGAATCCTGGTCTATATCTAGTTTCCATAACTTTGTTGAGGACATATGTCATTTGAAATGGAACTAAGGACGTCTATGAGCTAGGAAAGTTCTCACCAGAGCATTGTAAATGGGGGGGTTGACATCCCAGGCATGGCATCTCTGGACACAGTCTGATATGAAACACGTTGAGGTGGCATTGGCTGCATTGATTTGGTTGAGATCCGCAGTTGAAAGCTTTTTTATTCAAAGGAAGATTAGCTGCTCCTCTCCATTCCAGAAAGAATAAGACTGTCTTGGCCTGCAGCAGTTGTAGTTATTGCCTTTGCCACATAACACTGGGCATGAATTCACCACATGACAGAGCTAGAACAAAGTTCTGACAGATGATCCAGTTCAACCCCTAAAGGATGGATAGGGATGATGCAGAAACCTGGGGAGCAGGGCAAGGAACTGGCCTATTGCAACACAATGTATGAGTCAGAAACACCTTGCTCTGGGGTCTAAATCTCCTGAATTATGAATGGGTCATTGTTGATTGAGAAGGTTGTTATGACCTAAATGAAATTTTTAGTTCATATAGTTTGCCCTGGATTATTTATTTCTACTAAATCTCTCTTTAGATTTATGGGTTCAATGCTAAAAACAATCATAATATCATTTAGTATTCTTCAAGAGACTGACATTTATTATCTAAGTCAGAAACCATACAGAGTATTATGATTACCCATATTTTTGTTTATGAGTAAATTGAAACACAATGATATTGGTTGACTTATCCTAGGGAACTATTAGGAAGTAATGGAGCTGGCCAGATCACAGCAATTTTATTCACGAGTCTTTGCCAGTTACCACAGAGTTACACAGGTGTGAAATGAGTGTGTACGTATGCACTACAATGATGGTGTGGGTGCAGGATACAAGTGACCTAAAATATGGTGGGCTGCATGTTTCAGCTTATATGTATGCACGAACTCGGGACATACTTTTACAGTTTTCTGTAGGTCATTTAACTCTTAACCTCTGCTGATTTTTTAACATAAATATTTCTCCCACTTCCCAGATGAGTAAACTGGCTTCCAGGGAGATGAGGTCACATAACGGTTTGTCTCTGATAGAGGCCAAGCATGACAGTCTTGCCTGTAATCCAGTAATTATCTTAGATTCTCCAACTACTTCCACCTGTATTGTTCCAGGGTTCTTCACCTCCTCCCACAAGTCTCTCAGAGGAAAGGGAGGAGACAGAGAGATGCCCTTCCCTGGTCTCTTGCTTCCTCAACATCACTTTCCATCCCCTCTCAATAGCACCTGTAAAACAAGTTACTTCTTCCCTGGTGAGTTCCTCCAATGATGGCTTACCAGAAAATACCTACAGGGGGACTGGGTGGTGGTGCACCTGGTTAAATGCACATGTTACAATGTACAAGAACCCAGATTCAAGCTCTCGGTCCCCACCTGCAGGGGTAAAGCTTTGCAAGTGGTAAAGCACTGTTTCAGGTGTCTCTGTGCCTCTCTCCTTCTTTGTCACCCCTTCCTTCTTAATTTGACTGTCCAATAAATAAATAAAGATAATAAAAATATTTTAAAAAATAAATACCTAGAGGTGTATCTGGGTCAGTAGAAGTTCAGGAAGCAATTATTTCTCTGTTTCCCCCAATGAATATGGGGGTTTCACTGGTACTGACTCAGGATACCCCAAACCTCACTGGAGGGTGAAAGGTGAGACCTTAAACTGATTTCTGTCTAGGTCTACCTTCCTCTCTGACTTTGTGGGTCTTGTCAGAGACATGAGTGATCTGTGTAGCTTGACAAAAGGGGGTGGGTGATAAGAAGGAACAGGGAGAAGAAGGCACCTAAGTCCATGCAAGTAAGGTCACAGTTAAGAGACAATAAAAGCAAACAAACACCTGGGTACAGTGATTGTACCCCTGTGGTTTATGCAATGGAATGAGGAAGGAAGTGTGAGGATCTACTGATAAATTCTTTTTTTTAATATTTATTTATTCATTCCCTTTTGTTGCACTTGTTGTTTTATTGTTGTAGTCGTTGTTGGATAGGACAGAGAGAAATGGAGAGAGGAGGGTAAGATAGGAGGAGAGAAAGATAGACACCTGCAGACCTGATTCACCACCTGTGAAGCGATCCCCCTGCAGGTGGGGAGCCGGGGGCTGGAACCAGGATCCTTAAGCCGGTCCTTGCACTTTGCACCACGTGCTCTTATCCCGCAGTGCTACCACCCGGCTTCCTACTGATAAATTCTTAAAGGTGACAGTTCTTTGGGAACTGAACTTTTATGTTTTTGTTCTGATAGTGATCTAAATGCATTTCCCCCAAGAAATACAGACAACTATGAATCTCAATTGGAAGACATTTTCATAGCTTTCCTTTAATCCCGAACATATTTTTCAAGTGAGAAACATGTAAATATAGAATGGGGGTTGCAATTGTCTGAAGATATCTTCTCTGGGGCCTGTTTTAATGATTTTTTTCCTATAATGAGAGGGTTTGTATACTGTACCCCAAACTGTATAAACAGATTTAGTTGAGTCCCTTCATGTTTCTGTTGAAAACAGAAGCTTGAATAGGGCAAGGCACCTGCTCAGAATCTTCCAAAAAGTTGGCAACAGAGTGTCCCAGGCTGGCATGGAACATTTCCTACCATACTTGGTAGGGTGGCATGTTTCAGGACATGAAAGGAAGAGTAAAGTGTAAAAATATGTTTGCCTCATATATCTTCATTGTGGATTTTAATGTCTTCTCTCTGTGGAAATTTAACAACACTTTTGGATCTTTTAAAGATACCCAGCTAATTAGAAGGTTAATGGGGAAGAATATGTAGTTTCGTGTCACTGTGATTATTAAGCCTCTACTTCATGAGAAGATGGACAGGGTTCAATTCCTACCTCCCCTCAGCTTCTGTCTGGTCTGGAGAGGCAAATAAAAAAAATAATAATAGCAATGCCTTACTTACAAGTCTCCAAAATGGATTTTTCCATCCATGGTGATAACATTTATTGAACATTACCTGTGTAATAGGTACATTGTATGCAAGTTGTAAAAATGTCATTGATTAAGGAGTAGCCCCATTTTGAAGATGGTGAAAACAAAGTTTAAGAAAGTTAAATAAACCGTTTTTAGATGACAGCAAGTTTGTTTATTTAGGATGAGGAAAAAGAGAACTAGTGCATTACTCTGGCATGTGTGATCAAATGCAGAACTACATACTTGAGGGTCAAACATCTTATCCACTGTGCAATCTCCTGGGAGGTCTAAAAACAGTTTGTGATACTCTACATTTTATTCAATCCTTGAAAGATCCTTGGAAAGGAGCTCCATTTCACAGAAGAGGAAACTAGTAATGAGAAACAAAATGGTAAAAAGATAATGGCAACCAAAATAACTTGGAATTACAACCTGGTTGAGAATAAATATTTCTCATCAGTTATTTTTTCTTATAATAGTGATTTTCAGGCAATATAGGAAGTGTTTTTCAGCCTTTAGATGTATTGCCTATCTTATGAATTTATAACATTTATTTGGTGAATTAGTAATTTAGAAATTCACTTTTTAATTTGATATTATTAGTTATTTAATACTTATCTACGAAATTGTAAGATATAGGGGCCCAACTCCACACTGTTCCCACCATCACAGCTCTAGATCCCCAATCCTTCCAGTGTAAGCCATAGAAGTTCTCATAAGGTTGCACATATTGGATAACTATTATTTCTACAACTAATATAGACAAATCCATAGGATAAGAGGGGTACAATTCTACACAATTCCTACCACCATAGTTCTACATCTCATCCCCTTCATTGGAAGCTTTCTATTCTCTATCTCTGGAAGCATGGACCTAGGATCATTATGGGATACAGAAGGTAGAAGCCTTGGCTTATGTAATTGCTTCTCTGCCAGACATAGGTGTTAGTAGGTCCATCCATACTCCCCCCCGTTTCTATCTTTCCCTAGTGGGGCAGGGCTCTGGAGAGGTGAGGTTCCAGGGCATACTGGTGAGGTTGTCTGCCCAGGAAAGTCAGGTTGGTGTCATTGTAGTATCTGCAACTTGGTGGCTAAAAACCATTCAGAAGATATAAAGCAGAATAAATTGTTCAATAACCATGAGCTTAAAGGTAAGAATATAGCAGATGAGATCTGGGGTCTTGGTGTGAGAAGAAGCTAGAAGTCTATTTTAGGTATTACCCAAGGGGCCTATAACTTTACTAATTATTGCCTGAGCCAATTAGAAAACATGTTTGTGGGCTAAAGGTAGTGAGTGTCTGGGGGAAATGATGTCAGAACTGAAAATATGACTAGAGAGTTGGATCGGGGCAGAGAGTAGCTCCCAAGTATGGGAGTATATAAATACTGTGTAAACCTCATTGATCTGATCTGGGGCCTATATTCAGCACAGGAGCCTATGTAGTCTCTGCATCCCTGTAGGTCTGAACTCTCACTCTGTGGTCATAAATAGGAACATTCTGGGCTGCACTCATTTTGGGACCTGTCTTCCTTAAGTGGCAGAGTATGTTGACCCAGCCTCCCTTTGGAGAGTGGGGCTGTCCCTACCATTGTCGTTCTGCATTGAGGGCAATATTCTGTAGGAACACAAGTGGGTCCATGATGCTATTCCTGATGGAGATGGCCTGTGATGGGGAAGAAAGGGATCTTCTGGTAGTCTAGGCCCATCATATCTAGGTGGGAATCCCAGGATTCCCTGACTAGGGCTCTGGATGATGGGATAGGCTGGTAGTGACCAAAAGAGCCATCATTAAAATATGCCGGTCTCTTGCCCTTATTCAGCTTTTCTAATCTTTACTTTGTCTGACAAGGTTAGTGATAGAGGGAAGTGAAATAGGACGTAGATGAAGATAGTATCTAGGTCTAGGTAAAAACTGTTTAAGTACTGAATGGTGTTTTTTTCAGAATCACATGTCAACAGGCATGTAATTCCATACCGTTCCTATCACCAGAGTCCTGAATCCTCAATCCCTCTATTGTAAGCTATAGCAGTTTTCCTAAGGTTGCAGTTATGGGCTATTATTTCTAAATCTTTCTATATTTGTATATAACTGCCCCCTTTTTTTTTTTAACAGGTGTCATCTTCTCTTCCTTTCAAAGCTACACATAACTCTAATTACTACATCAGAATGTCCCTCTCTTTTTCCCACTTCTCTATCCACTTCTGATGGAGCTGGAAATCAGATCCCTCTTATATTCTTCCTCCTATCATTTCTCTCCCACTGTGAATATGGATCAAAATTATTTTGGAGTGCAGATGGCAGGAGTTCTGATTTCTTTAATTTCTTCCCTGTTGGACACAGGTGGAAAGAACTCTTTATCATTTTACTTGTTGTCAGACTAGACAGTTTGAAAAAAGGTTTTCATCTCATTCCCCCTGGAGATGCCAGAACACTAACAGATGCTAGGCCTCATGTCTTCTCTGTCTGAACATATATATACCAATATCCAATCTAAATTGGATCCTTCCGTTTCAAATTCAGAGAAGAGGTGTATGTGGACCAAGCAACGTTATATCAACCATACTAGAGATTTCTTCCTATTTTGCATTTTCTCCTGTGTTTTCCCAAATGCCCTACATCCATCCACTTTGATAATTAATAAACACAAATCCCACAGTGAAAAATATAAAAGTACATACTCAAAATGCAAAATCAGGTCACATATCCAACACTGTTATGAGTATTTTGACATTGGGATTCTAAGTCCCCATACTGGTGCCACTAAGAATTTTATTTCTCAGCTAAAAAGTTGATTCTTCTCATATCTCTCTTTTCTACTCTGACTTTATCTGCTATAAAAGCCTGAGAATAAGGTGGAGGATTCAGATTATAGTCACTAGAGGAGTGGTGTGATTAGTCTAATGGGACATAAATTAAAATTGAGACTAGGTTGTGGAAAGGTAGCAAACATTTTAGAGTGACATGCTTTTTAGAGTGCTGATTCTCACCTCTGTGTGGGGGGAGGTTCAATAGGCAGAATTCTAAACTGAGAAACAGTGAGACTGTTGAGCATTGACTTTGGCATTTGAGTCAAGAGTAATGAGTTTAGTCCAACAAAATAGCTCATATGGATAGTGCATCTGTTTTGACATGCTCTCAACCCAGGTTGGACCCAGGCTCCACCAACAGGAGGAAGCTTTGGTGTTGTGCTATCTTTCCCTCTCCCCCAATCTTTCTCTGCCTGCCTCTTTCTAGCTGAAAAATGTCAACCTGGACCAGTGAAGCTCTGGTAGCAAAAATAATATTTAGAAAAGATTGAGTTAGAGCTCTGGCTCCACCATTCAGTGACTTTGAATTCAACCAGCAAGCCCCTGGAGATTCAACCTCATCATCTGTAGTAAGTGGACATTGATCGTCACATTCTATCCAGAAGTGTTATCAAGGGCTTACTCAGTGTCAGGCATGTATGTGCACTTGACATGCAGTCTTTTTCTTTCTTTTCAACAACCATGTAGGATGATGCTACTGCCCCTGCTTGACACATAAAAACTGAGGCTCAGAGGGATAAGTGTTTGGTCTAGCATCTCACAGTAAGAAAACAAATGAGGTGAGAACTGGAAACCAGGTAAGCTGACTCCAGAGTCTTTGCTCTTTGTATTAGGTCCTCTCATCAGTGAGCTGGTGCCATGCATCACTGGGACATCAGATGCCTAGACTGGTATGTAGTTGTGCCCACCCCACCTTGAAACTCTTCCAGTTCAAGGTTGTAGACAGAGGGAAAGGGAACGGATGTGCTTGGTTCAGGAAAATATTTCTATCCCAAAGACTAGTGACCTCTCTTGACAGGTATTTCTTCTCCTACTTCCTGCTCCTTTGGAACTCAGGTAGGTCAAATTCCTCTTATCTTTACCTCCTACTCCACCCAAGGTGGACCTTTTCTGCTTCCTCTTCCTAGTCTATCTGAGCCAGTCTGTATCTCTCACTCCAGAAAAGCATTAAAAAATGAAAGCTCCACTGAAGAGAAAACAGTTTGATGAAAGCTCCATTCATTTTTCATGAGATGATAAAGAGAAGTATAGTGAAGAGAGACAGGATGGAGGAGACAAGCTGGATGGGGGTAGACAGTAATGAGTTTGAGTAAATTCAAGGCGGAGGCTTAAGGACCAGGAAGTAGCACCTATTCCTTTGCATTCTAAGGGTCCTAGTGCCTTTTACTTTTCTCACTTTATCTTATTAAGTTTCACTCTGGGTCTATGGATACTGAGAAATGTGACAGTCTCCTACTTTATCTTCATGGAAGACCTCAGAGGATCCTTTCAGGAAAAGTTATGTCTCCTCAGAGGAATGTGTGTACTAAATGTTTGGCTCCAGACGGCTGAGAGAACCAAGGGAATAAGATGGGTACTGGGAAATGGCTTGAGTTTTGGGAAGAGTTCAATAGAGATGCTTTAGTTTGGGGTGACAAATGAAATCAAATCAAGACCCTGGTTAGTGCTCTTTGGACTCCAAAACCTCTTCAACTACAAAAGGTAATACTGCATTCATTGCCTAGTCCATCTTTCACAATTTCTTATTAATATCACCCCATAGAATACGGGTACCACCAGGACAGAGAACTCAGATCAAGTCTGGCAGTAAGTGTGCATACCTCAGTTTAACTGAATTTTTTTTTAGTTTATATGTTCTTAGGACTGTCTGTGTGTGTGTGTGTGTGTGTGTACATGAATGTTGGCTGATACGAATGAGGAATTATATGTTCCTATTGCTCCTTGAGCATTTACTGGAGGGAAGGTGGGTAAGAAGTTAATAGGAAAAGTTAAAAGGAGTAAAGTTCCCAGAACAGAGTGGACCCTGTGGCCTAGAATACACACAGGCTGATGTAATAGGTCTCACCATAAAGCTGTTTCCTATGGGTCTTAAGAAAGGATGTTTTTGCTTCATTGGTGTGCCTAAAAAAAAAAAAAAGACCAGTAGGGTTGGAAGTTGGGCGGCAGTGCAGTGGGTTAAGCACAGGTGGCACAAAGCGCAAGACTGGCATAAGGATCCCGGTTGGAGACCCCGGCTCCCCACCTGCAGGGGGGTTGCTTCGCAGGTGGTGAAGCAGGTCTGCAGGTGTTTTTCTTTCTCCCCTCTGTCTTCCCCTCCTCTCTCCATTTCTCTCTGTCCTATCCAACAATGACAGCATTAATAACAACAACAATAATAACTACAACAATAAAAAACAAGGGCAACAAAAGGAAACAAACAAATAAAAAACAGTAGGTTTGTCAATGTGTATTTTTACAGGGGCAAGGAATTTTATTTCATTAGAAAGGTCTGCAAAGGCTTTGGGGAATGTTCTTGGGGAAGAAGAGCAAGAATGAAGCAGCACTTGAGAGACTCATTGTGGGTGGCTGTTTAAATTTGTGGGTCCCACTTTCCATAAAAGCCTCAGGACAATTTTTGCATGAATAGATATACTCCCCTCTCTGATAAAAAATAGTTGGGTCTCCAGGTAGTGTACCCAGATTTACTATGTCCTAATACTCACATCAGATATCTTATAAGGACATTGAATGAACAGCTGTGTAAGACTATTGACTGTGTAAGACTGTTGACTCCACATATTCTATATCCTCTGTGGTTCTGCCTGGCAGAACTAGAACAGTTCAGTCCTGGAACTCACCAGCTCACTTTGTTGGCTTGACATTGGATTGCTGGAAAAGCCATGAGCTATGTTTTCCTATGTCAAATAGGATGTTATGACTTTTCCAGCAACCCAATAGATTAGGAGCTAGAAGACAGAGATCCCATTTTCATTTGCTATGTAACCTTAGATAAGTAACTCTCCATGTCATATCTTTCATTGACTATTTGTATCAGGACTGGTTGCATGAAGATAGGCTCAGAAGGCCTTTCCAATGTGAATAAATCCTGCCTCTGCACTGAGTTCCAGGAAACTTTTTCTCTTGGTTGATTACTCTGGGAAGCTTTAAGCAATCTCTTTGGGGAAATACAGCATTTTATCAGTTTTAAATATACAATATGATTCCATAAATGTATTATGAAATGATCACCAAAAGTCTTGTCAACATTCTTCACCACATAGAAACAATTTTTTTTCTCAATTTTTCTTGCAGTGATATTTTTTGTATCTTTTATTGTGTTTATTGATGATTTAACAAGTATTTTACAAAAGTGTAAGGTTTCAGAAATCCAATTTCACATCCATACATTGTATTTGTGAATTACTACGTACACCCTTGACCAAAGTTCTGTGACTGACCCCTCCCCTTATAGCAGTGACTACTATAGTTCTCACAAAGCTCAAGAGACAAACTTAAGCTCAATATCCTCAACTTTAAAATTGGTATGGTAAAATCAGTTGTTGGTAACGCATTCCTGACGCTATCTCCATTCCTGAGCAAGATTTATCTCCCTCTCCACAACGAGGCAGTGATATTGAGCTCCGATGGTAAGCATGGGGACTGGTGGTTGAGGGTGATAGTTTCAGTTTTGTGGAGATCCTGCAAGAGAGCCAGGGAGAAAGCCACATAAGGTATGGGCTCCACTTTTCCTGGTCACCTAGACCATTATGGGGACGTTTCATAGACTCCAGAGCAGGAAAAGAAGCTGATAAATTACCCACCCCATCCTCCCTTACACATGACTGCCAAATTTGGAAAGCCACTACTGGCATATAGTCTATAGTAGGTAAAGCATGTCAGGGCAGGGGATGAGGAAATATGTCAGGCCTGTTTACTTCTATCTCTCCCCACCGTCCTCAAAGTTAAGAATGGATCTATTCCTTCCAAGTTCAACCAATCTATCCCTAGGGACCCACACTTCAGTTACACTCCCCTCAGTGGGTTCACCAGCCACAGCCTGAAAATCCAGTTTTTTTTTTTATACATCAAAATATCCTGTCCTCCATGCTGTTAATCATTGGATTTATAGTATTCCTGTTCACCTACCTTCTCACGGCCAAGTATCTTCGCTCACTTTCTTCTGGTCTGACCTGCCTTGAACTTTACTTTCGCTGTGAAAACCAGTGATATATGGATGACTAAATGTCAAATCCTCCACTGTTGTTTTTGCGAGCTGGCTTCCGGGGCAGGCGACATAGACAACCAGACTCATGGTTGAGTGGAGAGCAGTATTTTCTTTACTGACCTGGAACACAGCACAATCTAAGCTATCTTTCATCACAATCTTGTCCTTCTTCCTCTTTCCTCTCTCTCCTTTGGTGGAGGGGGCGGGGAGAAGGAAGAAGCACGAACTAGCAAGGACTAAACCAAAATCTCCCGGAGGCAGGGGGAGTGAGACCAAACCAATAGGCAGGGGGAGTGAGACCAAACCAATATAACAGAATGACCATGTAAATAGACCACAAAGTCAAACAATGTAACAGAAGGGATCCCAGAAGCAGAACTAGAAGCACACTCCACACTCAGACCTTGTCAACACCCACTAGGCCAGTTTGGCACAGTCTCCAATCTCTCTTTGTTGTGATTCTTCCTGGGATTCTTCAGAGTACTGTTCTTTAGCCTTTATTGGTCTCTGGAAGTCCTCAAGCTTCTCTGCAGTGTCCTTCTTCTTCTAAGTGCAAGAGCATCTGTTCTCTACTCTAAGTCCTCTCTCCAGGTGAAGAAGTTTAGACATACGCAACTGGGAAAAATTGAAATTTTCCTAATTTAGCCCTTCAGTCAGAGTTATGAAGGTTAAAGACGGAGCTGACTAGTCCAGAAAGCATGGCTATGATCAGCTGCTGCATCTTAATTTCCAGTCCCCTTCATATCCCTAACCTTCCAGCCTTCTCTTCTCTCTAACCCATTACTTAACAAGCAGAGAGAATGTTTTCTATATATATTTTTTGTTTGTTTTTTGTATTTTTAAAAATGTTTTAGTATGTATTTATTTATTCCCTTTTGTTGCCCTTGTTGTTTTATTGTTGTTATTGATGTCATCGTTGTTGGTTAGTACAGAGAGAAATGGTGAGAGAAGGGGAAGAAAGAGAGGGGAGAGAAAGACACCTGAAGTCCTGCTTCACCACTTGTGAAGTGAGCCCCCTGCAGGTGGGGAGCCGGGGGTTCAAATTGGGATCCTTCTGCAAGTCCTTGCATTTTGCGCCACGTGCGCTTAACCTGCTGCACGTGGCTTTACTCCCAGAAGAGAGAATGTTAAGGGCTGAGTGAGAAAGGCAGGCAGGGCTACAGCAGTCAGGAGACAACAGATCATGGGAGGTAGAATATTTGAATCCATATTCTAAGCCAGATGTATGCCTAGTGAGAAGCTGTAAGTAATTGTGTGACTTGGTCTGATTCATACTTTAAAAAGAGGACCCAACATCATATTTTCTTAAGATTAAATAATGAGAACATTAAATAATGAGAATAATTGTCTGCTAGAGTGAGGTGACTTGAGTCAAACTTGTGGATGGAGGAATGTCAAGGAGTGGATTACTTAGACCACATTAAGAGTGTACAGTAGCTGGAATTACTGATGGAATTACTGACTATAAGGGATAGAAAAAAGTATTTGTGGAGATCTCCCAGGTTTGGGAAGGGAGCAACTGGGTGGATAGTGACATCACTTACTGAAGTAGAAGCAATGGGAAGAGGGAGGTTTGGGGAAAACGTCAGCACTTCGCTTGGACCGTATTAATCAATATCCCTTTAGCTGCCCACATGGGTGTCAAGTAGGTAGCAGTCTGGAGCTCACTGGGTGGAAAGGTGAGAGAAGAAAAGATGGAATGCATGGAATCTTTGAATTTGCTCTCTGATACATACCATATACTCTGTTAAAACTCAACTTTGTATAAAGTTTCCTCCTATCTCCACCTCTAGGCATCCTTTCTCCCACAACACTGTGTCACTTGACATGGTGGCGGGATGCAAAGGAGAGAGAATCCAAGCACAGAGGGAACACAAATCTTTATTGTTGGGTCAGACGGGTGGTTCAGGCCACGTGGAGCCAGCCAAAAATGGTCGTCCCCTGCTACCTCACCACCAGGCAAGAGAGAGTGAGAGTGCAGAAGTGTGAGGGATTTATAGGGCAACAACCAGGAGTGACGAGTCGTGACAGGATTGGTTGAAATAGGCATTGCGAGAATATCATGGGAAGTGGCAAAACCTGAGGGCAAAGACTGCATCTGCATAATTTCCCAACATCTCCTCCTTTTCCTTTATATCTAATGGACAGAGTAAGGAAATATAGAGTGTAGAAGGATTAAATGTTTTTTTTATTTTTTATTTAAGAAAGGATTAATGAACAAAAACATAAGGTAGGAGGGGTACAACTCCACACAATTCCCACCACCCAATCTCCATAACCCACCCCCTCCCATGATAGCTTTCCCATTCTCTAGCCCTCTGGGAGCATGGACCCAGGATCATTGAGGGTTGCAGAAGGTAGAAGGTCTGGCTTCTGTAATTGCTTCCCCGCTGAACATGGGCGTTGACTGGTCGGTCCATACTCCTAGTCTGCCTCTCTCTTTCCTTAGTAAGATGTGTCTCTGGGAAGCTGAACTCCAGGACACATTGGTGGGGTCTTCAATCCAGGGAAGCCTGGCCAGCATCCTGGTGGCATCTGGAACCTGGTGATTGAAAAGAGAGTTAACATACGAAGCCAAACAATTTGTTGAGCAATCATGGATCCCAAGCTTGGAATAGTGGAGAGGAAGTGTTAGGGAGGTACTCACTGCAAACTCTAGTGTACTTCTGCTTTCAGGTATATATTTTGCAGTAGTTTATGGATACGTGTGCACATAAGCTCTCTCTCACAGAAACTGGTGTATATCTAGGTTATGGGACTTTGTTAGAAAGTGAACTACCTGAGATGAAATTAGAGTGTACTATAAAAGGAAAGGTCTCACCCGAGTAATGAAGTTGAAGGGTTGTCATTCCACACGTGAAGTCTCTGGACACAGTCTGAGGTGAAGCATGTTGAGGTGGCAATCGTTGCATTGGTTAGGTTGTGATCGGCGGATGCAATATTATTTGGTTTGGATTGGGAGATGCATACGGGAAAGTGGGCCCTATCCAAGGGTTCCAGGACTGGGGTAAGTAGGGGCTCTATAGTGGAGATGTGAGGTTCCTGCTGTCTTAGGGTTCAAAAAGACAATCGATAGTTAATGTTATCATCACATTATTTGTTAATTGGGTTAACTTTGAAAAGTCCTTTTGTTATGGTTTGTTGTACAGTATCCAGAATCTTGTATACAGCTGTGCTATTGGATGCTTCTAATCTACTTGGTCTAGGCTTTTGAGAGAGTCCACATATCAAATACACAGCCTGTATATTAAAAGGATTCAGTTTGTGTTTTGAGAAACTTGAGACATACAATTGATTTCCCCCTCTCATATTAATGAACTACTGATTTATATGTCTACATTTTGCTAGGAGTGTACATAAACACCATTCCCACCACCAAAGGACTGTGACCCATCCCTCCCGCCCACTCCCACCCCCCACTGGCCCAGGAAGCTGCATGTCTACCCCTCACCACTGGGTTTTTACTTTGGTGCCCTACTTACAATTTGATCAGGTCCTGCTTTTAGTTTCCCTTTCAGATTTTCTTAATCAACTTCTGTTGATGAGTGGGATCATCCCATACTCATCTTTATCTTTCTGACTTAGTTCACTTAACATAATTCCTTCTAGCTCTGTCCAAGATGGGTCAGAGAAGGTGGGTTCATTGTTTTTGATAGCTGCGTAGTATTCCATTGTGTATATATACCACAGCTTTCTCAGCCACTTATCTGTTGTTGGGCACCTGGGTTGTTTCCAGGTTTTAGCTATTATGAATTGTGCTGCTATGAACATAGGAGTATACACCTCTTTTTGGTTGGGTGTTATGGAGTCCTTGGGGTATAAGCCCAGGAGAGGAATTACTGGATCATATGGAAGGTCCATGTCTAGCCTTCTGAGAGTTTTCCAGAATGCTCTCCACAGAGGCTGTACCAATTTACATTCCCACCATCAATGTAAAAGGGTTCCTCTGTCCCCACAACCTCTCCAGCATTTGTTGCTGCTGTTCTTTTTGATGTATGCCATTCTTACAGGAGTGAGGTGGTATCATAGTGTTGTCTTAATTTGCATTTCTCTGGCAATTAGTGACCAAGAGCAGTTTTTCATATGTTTGTTAGCCTTTTGGATCTCCTCTGAGGTGAATGTTTTGTTCATATCTTCTGTCCATTTTTGGATGGGGCCATTTGCTTTTTTTGGTGCTAAGTTTGCTGAGCTCTTTGTATATTTTGGTGATTAGTTTCTTGACTGATGTCTGGCATGTGAAGATCTTCTCCCATTCTGTGAGGGGTCCCTTTGTTTGTTTAATAGTTTCTTTGGATGTGCAGAAGCTTTTCAATTGGATGTAGTCCCATTGGTTTGTTTCTGCTTTAGTCTTCCTTGCAATTGGGTTTGATTCATCAAAGATGTCCTTGAGGTGTATGTGGGAAAGTGTTTTACCAATGTTTTCCTCTAAGTATTTGATTGTTTCTGGTCTGACATCTAGGTCTTTGATCCATTTGGAGTTGATTCTTGTTTCTGGTGAGATAAAGTGGTTCAATTTCATTCTTCTGCATGTTTCAACCCAGTTTTCCCAGCACCATTTATTGAAGAGAGCCTCCTTTTTCCATTTAATCCTTTGGGCCCCCTTATCAAAGATTAGATGCCCATCGGTGTTGGGATTTATTTCTGGGCTTTCAATTTTGTTCCACTGGTCTGTGTGCCTATTTCTGTTCCAGTACCATGCTGTTTGATGATGATGGCTTTATAATATAGTTTAAGGTCTGGGAGTGTGATGCCTCCATTTCTGTTTCTTACCCTAAAAATGCTTTTGGCAATTCTAGGTGTTTTCAGGTTCCAGATAAATGATTGCAGTGTTTGTTCTATTCTCTTAAAGAAGCTTGGTGGAACTTTGATGGGTATTACATTAAATTTGTATATGGCTCTGGGGAGAATATTCATTTTGATGATATTTATTCTTCCAGTCCATGAGCATGGGATATCTTTCCATTTCTTGGTATCAGTTTCTATCTCCTTGAGTAGCGACTCATAGTTTTCAGCATACAAGTCTTTCACTTCTTTGGTCAACTTTATTCCTAGGTATTTGATTGATTTTGCTGAAACAGTAAATGGGAGTGATTTCTGGATGTCTTCTTCTTCAGATTTAGTGTTTGCATAAAGAGATGCCACTGATTTTTGTACATTGATTTTGTAGCCTGATACCTTGCTATATTGCCTAATAACTTCCAGTAATTTTCTACTGGATTCTTTAGGTCTTTCTCTGTATACTATCATATCATCTGCAAATAGTGAGAGCTTGACTTCTTCCCTTGCAATCTGTATCACTTTGATTTCTTTCTCTTGCCTGATTGCTATGACAAGAACTTCCAATACTATGTGGAAGAATAACGGTGACAGTGGACAGCCCTGTCTAGTCCCCAATCTGAGGGGGAATGATATCAGCTTCTGTCCATTGAATATGATGTTGGCTATAGCTTTGCTATATATAGACTCCACTATCTTGAGGAATTTCCCATATATTCCCATTTTTTGTAGAGTTTTGAGCATGAATGGGTGTTGGATTTTTGTCAAAGGTTTTCTCTGCATCTATTGAGATAATCATGTGGTTTTTGGCTTTGCTTTTATTGATGTGGTGAATGACATTGATTGACTTACGGGTGTTGAACCAGCCTTGCATTCCTGGGATGAATCCCACTTGGTCATGATGAACAATCTTTTTGATGTGTTGCTGTATCCGGTTGGCCAAGATCTTGTTAAATATTTTGGCATCTATGTTCATCAGAGATATTGGTCTGTAGTTTTCCTTTTTTGTTGTGTCCCTATCAGCTTTTGGTATCAGGGTGATGTTGGCTTCATAAAAGGTGGAAGGGAGTATTCCTGTTTCTTCAATCTTATGGAAAAGCTTAAGAAGTATGGGTATTAACTGTTTCCTGAAAGTTTTGTAGAATTCGTTTGTGAAGCCATCTGGTCCAGGACTTTTGTTGTTGGGAAGATTCTTAATAACGGTTTCAATTTCTTTGTCTGTGACTGGTGCATTTAGATTTTGTAGTTCTTCTTGGTTCAGTTTTGGAAGTGCATAGGTTTCTAAGAATTGTTCCATAGCTTCCAGATTCTCTAGCTTGGTGGCATATAGTTCTTTATAGAAGTTTCACATGATTATCTGGATTTCTGTGGTGTCAGTTGTGATATCTCCTCCATCGTTTACAATTCTATTAATTTGAGTCTTCTCTGTTTTGTTTGGTGAGTCTGGCTAGGGGTTTGTCAATTTTGTTTAATCTTTCAAAGAACCAACATTTGGCTTCATTGATCTTTTGTATGGTTCTTTTATTTTCGATGTTGTTTATTTCTGCTCTAACTTTAGTGATTTCTGTCCTTCTGGTTGCTTTAGGGTTCCTTTGTTCCTCTTCCTCTAAGTCCTTGAGGTGTGCAGTAAGGTCGTTCATTTGAGCTTCTTCTTGGTGTTTAATATGTGATTGTATGGCTATAAGTTTCCCTCTCAGTACTGCTTTAGCTATGTCCAAAATATTTTGATAGGTTGCGTCTTCATTTTCATTAGTTTCCAGGAACATTTGCATTTCCTGTTTGAGTGAGTCTCTGACCCAGTGGTTCTTAAGGAGCATGTTGTTTAGTTTCCAAATTCTGTGTCTTTTAATAATTTTCCGTTTGTTGTTAAATGTTAGTTTTACTCCACTGTGGTCTGAGAAGATACTTGGGATTATTTCAATGCTCTTGAATTTATTGATGCTGTCTTTGTGGCCTAACATGTGGTCTACCCTTGAGTATGTGTTATGTGGATTTGAAAAGGAGGTGTATTCCAGTTTTTTGGGGTGGAGGAGTCTGAAAATGTCCAAGAGGTCTAGTGTGTCGATCTCTTCATTCAATTCTCTTGTATCTTTATTGGTTCTCTGCTTTGTTGATCTGTCTAAGTGTGAGAGTGGGGTATTGAAGTCTCCCACTATTGATTACTATTGATGTATTTTTGAAATTCTTTCAGTAGATGCTTAATGCATTTAGATGGTCCCTCGTTGGGTGCATAGATGTTAATAATTGTTAAGTCTTCTTGGCTGATTGATCCTCTAATCATTATTTAATGTCCTTGCCTATCTTTTATTACTTTATTTAAAATCTATCATGTCTGAGATGAGAATGGCTGTTCCTGCCCTTTTTTGTGGTCCGTTAGCCTGTATGATAGTTTTCCATCCTTTCACTTTAAGTCTGTGTTTATCTTGTTGTGACAGATGGGATTCTTGCAAGCAGCATATGGTTGGGTTATGTTTTCTGATCCATCCCCCCACCCTGTGCCTTTTGATGGGTGAGTTTAAGCCATTAACATTTATTGATATTATGGATTTAATGTATTGTAGTGCCATTGTTCAAAGAAAAATTTTGTTTGCTCTGATATATTGCAAGTATTTTTTTGATGTTCTTGTTTATAAGTGGTCTTTTAGAACCCCTTTCAGGGATGGCTTGGTGATGGTTGCCTCTTTTAATTGTTGTTTATCTAAGAAGGTTTTGATCCCTCCATCTAGTTTGAATGAAAGTCTAGCAGGATATATTATCCTTGGTTGAAACCCTTTTTCATTCAGGGCTCGATAGATATCTTGCCACTCCCTTCTGGCTTTTAGAGTTTGAATGGAGAAGTCTGCAGATAATCTTATGGGTTTTTCCTTGTATGTGAATTTTTGTTTCTCTCTTGCATCCTTTAGGATCCTTTCTTTATCCTTACTTCTTCTCATTGTGACTATGATGTGTCTTGTTGTCTTCAGGTCTGGGTTGATTCTGTTTGGTTCTCTCTGGGCCTCTTGAACCTTGATATCCTTTCTGTTATTCAGGTCTGGGAAGTTTTCTTGTATTATTTCCTCTAGAATGTTTGCTTCCCCTTCCTCTCTTTCTTCCTCTGGCAGGCCAATTATACGAATGTTACTTCTTTTGAGATCATCCCATATATCTCTGTTGTTGTTTTCAGTGTCTCTCAATCTCTTTTTAAGCTCTTTCACCTCTTTCTTTGTTTTCTCTAACTTATCCTCTGTCTGACTAATTCTGTTTTCTGCTTCTGTTAGTCTGCTTTCCCTTGCCTCAGCTTCTTTCTTCATTACAGCTATTTCAGCTTTCAGTTCTCTAATTGCCTCAAGATAATCAGTATTTTCCTTGGGGTCTCTACTGTTGTTTCCCTAATACTGCCATTCCTTTCCTCCAATGTTGTTTTCATTTCTGTGATTAGTAAGTTTATTATTGCTTGCGTACTTTTCTTATCTATGGTTACTTCTGGCTGATTTGTAGTTTCTTCTGGGCTCTTGTCTTCGTTCATTGGAGTAGCGGTTTTATTTGTTTTTGATCTACCCATTTTTTATTTATGTGTTTCTTTTTTTATGCTCTGTTGTTCCTCAGTTGTTGTGTCTTGAGTACAAGTAACAGTGTACTAAATACCTTTATGACAATTGCACTCACCAACGTCCAGAATTACAGTAGCAACTGAAGTAAGTATTGAAGTAGTTTAATCATTACCAGTTAGCCAAACAATTTCTCCAGTCCGTGAAAAAATAGTAACCAAATCCCAGTGAAGAAAGAGAAAAGAGAAAAGAAAGAGAGGATAGCAAGAATAGACAGTTATGCAAATCTACTATCCACCGTATATTCTAGGGGTAACAAGAGGGGAAAGGGAACTAGAGCAGAGATACACACATAGAGAGTCCACCCTGCATCAGATTTCTTCCCCAAAGTAATTCACAAATTCAGAAAGGCAAAGAAGGAGTTAGAAGTGTATGACAAGATTAAAAAAAAGAAAGAGAGAGAGACAAGAGAGAGAAAAGGGAGAAGATAAGAAAAAGAGTTGTAATTAAAGAGCAGTGGAAGGAACTTCCCAAATGTGTATCAGTGAATTCAAAAAAGCACCCTATTTGGTGGTGTGGGGTATCCTGCTAGGAGCTGGTCCCCAGGGATTGCTTATGGCGGGGGGGTGGGGAAGGAGGTATGCTTGAAAATTAAAAGGAAGAAAAAAGAAATTTTTTCCCCTACTCTAATTCTTAACCCAAATTAAGTTATAGTCATCTCCTTGTCACCGCTATGACCCCTTATTGGCTGGCCTGCTAAAGGCAGAAAATCCTGTTGTTTCCAGGGGATGTGTTCGGAGCTCAGCAGCTAGCAGCTTCTCAGTCCGCCATCTTCCAGGAAACCCCCCCCCCTCCAGACTTTTTAAAAGGATTTCTCGAAAATCAAAACTAACTCCAAGTTCTTTGATCCAATGAGAGCTATACTTAAGAAGTCTTTGGATCCACCCTCAGGGTCTTGGTGGTCCCTGGAGACTCCCAAGAGAAAGCCCCCGAGCTATAGTGCTCCCTCCGGGTCCTCTGCTGGCCGCCCAGCAGTGCTCTGCAACCAGCAGAGGAGCCGCCTTCCCGGGCAGAGGACAATGCCCGGCCCATCCGCCTTGCCCAGCGCCGCCTGGGAAGTCTGGAGCAGCCCGCCAGCTAGTCCGTGCCACCTTTACTCTAATTCTTATTGACTGGCCTGCTAAAGGCAGAAAATCCTACCATTTCCAGAAGATGTGACCAGAGCACATGCTGCTAGCAGCTTCTCAGTCCGCCATCTTCCCAGAACCGGATTAAATGTTTTTAAGGAATGCTGTGCTCAGGTGGGAAGATGTAGGACGTTTTTGTGGGGCAGGGAAGGCTTAAATGGCCTCCAACCTTGTGAGATTCATGTGTCCCCCCTGTGCTCAACCCCTTTTAGAGAGAGAGACTTACCTGGAAGGACTCATCTCATAGGTTAAGCTCTGCCAGTCTCAACCATCTCTTCACAATATCTCTACATTTTTTTCTATCTTTCTATTTAGTCATCGCATTAAGATGGTTCAATGTCTGTAAAAGACTCTATCTGTGACAGAGGAATAGTAGTGTAGGGGTGAGCAGAAACCTTTTGGGCATAAACCTAAATGCTATAACAAAACAGGAAAGGACAAGTAGGGGAGCAGTAAGAGCCAGTGTGATGCCAAGGGGAGGCTTGGTGTACAAAGGGACATTTTCTGTCTTTGGGGGCATCTCCTGCCACTGGGGCAGGGCTTACTGAGGTGTAGGGGTTCTGCCTCTGGGGACATCTCCTGCCTCTGGTGACATTTCATGCCTCAAAGAGTGTTTTCTGCCTCTGGGGCCAGTATCTAGTAAGGTGGGGTTTCCTAACTCTGGGGACAGGGCTTGCAGGCGGAAGTACATGCCTACCAAGCGAAGGGGCTGTTCAGCCCTGTAAAGTCCCCAAAGCAACTGGCTTTAAGGTCCATGAACTACTGTGGGTCAGTCTTTGAAAAACCAGCAGCATGAAGGGAAAGAAGCTGCAGTAAAATTGTGAAAAATGTCCAAAGGCTATACCAGCAAGTCTGATAGAAGTCTCAGTCCAAAGTAGATGGATAGGGAAAGAAATGCCAGGGGATGAAACGCTGCATGAGGAAGGTCAGCCACTGGAATTCTGCTTTTCTGTAGAGAGTAAGCTGGAACTGCCAAAACGTGACAGGCAAAGCAGAAGCAGGAAGGGCAGACAGGCAGTAAAAAAGTTCTGCCCTTGGAGTCTGTGAATCATATTCTTCAGATTGCGTCAGGTGACATCTAGGGTTTTGGGGGGTATGCCACTGTAGTCATGCTGTCTAGTGGGTGATGTCAGGGTGTGCAGGGATCCAGATGGTTTTTCCCGGGATTCCTGTGAAAGATAAACAAACAATCTGCTTCTTGTGGTTAGCAGAGCATCTGATTTGAATTTTTTATAGAAAAAGAGGTTTGGTGCCTTAGCCAACTGAATATTGTGGGGTATATCTTCCCTTATTTATTTATTTATTTGTTTGTTTATTTATTTATTTTACTTAATTGAGCCTAGGCATTTGGCGGGCCTATAGTGGCAAGACGAGATACACCAGTTAAGTGTAGAAGAGTATGTGAATGTTGTTAATTCACATAATTTGTGTATGGAGGAACTTTTTATAGTTTAATACCTTACCATATGAACAGATTATTCTCCATGTGAAGGCTTGATAGCTGTAATCACTTACTTGTGAAAAAAATAAAATGTAACAAGTTAGAGGTTTATTATAATTGATAGCTTGATGATTATAATTGGTTTAAGTATCTTTATGATTTTGTTGAAAGGTCATCTAATGTGACCTCTTGTAGCAGTCTCAACAGCAGGATCTTCAGACCAATTTTAGTTAAAATATATATTTTGATTTTTTTTTACTATTTTTACTTTGGACTATAAACAGACTCAGGTTACTTAGAGAGTTAACGCATGTTAGTGACAATGGTTTTAACATTTACAGTGCCAGATTGATGCCAGACGTGTTGTGGATTAATTTCCACAATATAGCTTACAGGGCACTTTTGGGGGCCCTCCAGAAGAGCCCTGTATAGAGAATTTGTATTTTAGTTTTGGGGATTTATTGTAAGGTTAAATATTTAGACTTTACCTTATATAGTTAGTTACTTTTAGCAAATTAATTTTACCTTGCCTGGTAGTAATATAGCTTCAAGGTTACACTTTTAACTGTTAAGTTAATGTTTACCAAACTTGAAACATACCCATAAACATTTAGTTATAACACACTGGAGGAGAAAAACTTTTGTTATGAAAACATATCATTTTAAAAACAAATTTAGACCCGTCTTTTCTCACACCGTTTAAGACTAAGCACACACACACACACACACACACACACACATGTATATATATATCAAGACTTATATATAAAAATCAAAAGAGAGAAAAATTTTTGGAATGTTTCTGGACATCTCTAGAAACCTTGGCTGCATCCAGCATTTTTATATCAAGTCAATTAAGTTTTAGAGTACTCTGAGCAGACGGGTCATACAAAAATTAACCCCAAGACTTTGAATAGCATGTGTTTTTATGAGACTTGCACAGGAAGAACATGTAGCAAGGATATGTTTCAACTGTGGTAAAGGAAAATCATGAAATTGAGCTCGAAGGTCTTTATGATTAACATGGGTTCATTCCCTAGAATGAAAGTCAGCAGGATCAGAGACAGAGACTAGGAGAGTTCCTGTGGAGGCAAGGTGGTCAGCTGCAGCACTCCCTTCAGAAGGGAACCAGGAAGAGGGCTGTGGGAACGAAGGTGTTGAACATACAGTGGTTGGGTTCGAGAACAGAGCATGGAGGCAATTTGAACCAAGAGAGGAGAAAGTGGGTTGTCATCAATTCTCACATAAGAACGAGCAAGTCATGGAAGTAAGTTAACAGTATGCACACTGTCAGAAAAAAGGTTGAAGGATTCTGGTACAGCTTTTAATGCAAGGAAAACAGCATAAAGTTCTTTGTACCTAGGGGAATTATCAGGAATCTCAGTAAAGGGAGGTTTAGGGGATTGTTTGTCTGGGTAATATATAAGGGCAGCAGCTCCCTTTTTCCACCATCAGTGAAGACTGTAGGAGCAGAAGGGATGGGATCTCAAGAGAAAAGTTTAGGCACTAGTAGAGGCAAAAGAGGTAAAGAAGCTATCAATTTATTAGAAGGAAAATGGTTATCTATTTGTCCTGGAAACCCCACAAAGCTTATGGCATAACGGGAATGGTGGCGTATGAGCTACTCTGTATCTGTGAGAGAAAAAGGAAGAATAATTAAATCCGGTTCTTTCCCTAAGACCTGCACAGACCTGTTTCTTCCTTGGTGAACCATGAATGCTAACGTGTCTGTCTCAGTGAGGGGTCTTGGAGCTCCGCCTGCTGGCGTGTGAAGCCACTCGAGAACCCCATGGTTCTGCCACAGTGCCCCCACTACTGTGGGGGTGGAGTTAAAGATTAGAAGGTTTACCAGAGAGGAGGGGGAGAATTGAACAAGGTTCATATCCTGGAGGGCCTGGTTAAGCCTTTCCAGTGCCAAGAAAGCCTCGGGAGTTAACAACCGTTTTGAGGAGGGCTGTTTGTCTCCTTTTTTTTTATTTAAGAAAGGATTAATTAACAAAATCATAGGGTAGGAGGGGTACAATTCCACACAATTCCCACCACCCAATCTCCATTTCCCACCCCCTCCCCTGATAGCTTTCCCATTCTCTATCCCTCTGGGAGCATGGACCCAGGGTCATTGTGGGTTGCAGAAGGTAGAAGGTCTAGCTTCTGTAATTGCTTCCCCGCTGAACATGGATGTTGACTGGTCGGTCCATACTCCCAGTCTGCCTCTCTCTTTCCGTAGTAGGGTGGGTCTCTGGGGAAGCGGAGCTCCAGGACACATTGGTGGGGTCTTCATTCTAGGGAAGCCTGGCCATTTTAACAGGTCAAACAGTGGTTGGAGGCAGCTAGTAGGCAGATAAAGATACTGCCTAATCCAATTTAAATTTCCAAGAAAACTTTGTAAAAAAGCAAGAGTAAGGTTAGAAGGAAAATTAACAATAGGTTAGAAGGAAAATTAACAATAGGTTTTAAGGGACAAATTTGCATTAGAGAAATCTCTGAACCTAAGAAAAATATTGGAGGAATTAGCTGTATCTTTTCAGGAGCTACATCAAGGCTGCTTTTCTTTAAGGCATGAATGAGAAAATCATGTAGGGCACAGAGATCTGTATCTAATTCTCCCCATAATAAGACGTCATCCATGTAATGAAAAACCTTAAGGCTCGTATTAATATATGGAAAAAGGGCAGATTTAACAGCCTCTTGACAAATTGTAGGACTATTGGCCATGCCCTGGGGTAGTACCACCCATTCAAATCTATCGGCAGGGCTGGCGTTATTAATAGAAGGAACAGAAAAGGCAACACGTTTACGGTCTTGCGGATGCAAGGGAATAGAGAAAAAACAATCTTATATATCAATAGCTATGATTGGAATCCCTGTGGGAATTGCAGAAGCAAGAGGCAAACCCCCTTGGGGGGAGCCCCAGACCTGCATGGTTTTATTTACCAGAAGGAGATCTTGGATGAGGCGCCATTTTCCTGGGCGCTTTTTTATCACAAAGACAGGAGTATTCCATGGGCTTCGAGAATGACAAATGTGTCCCAAGGATAACTGCTCTCAGACGAGCTCTTTTAAAATTTCTAGTTTATCCCTAGGCAAAGGCCACTGTTCCACACAGACAGGCTCATTAGAAAGTCAATCTAAGCAGGGAGTTTGGTTACGAACAGTGGCAGTTAGTATTGGGGGTGCTGATTAGATCTAGTCTCACAGGAGCAGGTATTATGCTCTGCAGAGGCATCTGTGGATATCCTAACATCAAGACATTCCGGAAGATCCCTGCCCAGTAGGTTGGTGCTAATATCAGCTACCAAAGGGCGGAAGTGTCCGGTAGTCCCTTCAGGGTCTTCCCACATGAGTGAATCTCGTGTGAGAAAGGCTTGGGTCAACTCTCCAACTCCGTGTAAATGGGGTCCTGGGAGGAGTTCCCAATTCTGGGGAACCTCTGCTTGCCTTAAAATAGTCTTTTCTGTCCCTGTGTCAATCAAACATTTAAAAGGAATATTGCCAATCCTTACTGTCATAGTAGGGTGACCTCGTTCTAAGACAGGAGTGGTCCACAAAATCTCAGGCCCTGAATTTGTACCATTCAGGGGCATGCCATCTTTATGAAACTTGGACCAACAATCTCTCTTCCAATGAAAACCTTTCTGACATATAGGACAAGGTGTTTGCGGCCTCTGGCTCCCTGACTGAAGGCCAGGTTGCCCTGACTGGAGGCGTGGTTGCCTTGACTGGAGGTGTGGTCGTTACACCAATGCCCTTGAAAGCAGGCTCCATTTCGATTATGTGGGGTAACTGCATAAGCCTGTGTCATAATGGGTGCCCCATAAGACCCTGGTCTAAGTTCCTGTGTCTCTGAAATACAATTATCTGGGTGTTGGTGACTGAGGCATGCCTGACAGAATTCCGGAATCATGCCATCCCAGACAATAGAACGCAGGAGGAGAGAATGGACTTCAGGATTATAAATCTTTCTCTCTAAGGTTGACCACACTCTGGCAATGAAGTTAGCTAGGGATTCATGGGTTTCTTGGCAAAGGGAGTTAATGGGGACTGAGGCCTCTCCTATGGATGGGATTAACCTCTCCCATGCTTGTGTTGTGCAGATGCATACCTGTTAAAAATAACCGACTGGAAACTTGGCTTCTGCCTGCTGAATTCCAGTTTCAAACTCTCCCGCTTCAAACAGTGCATCAAAATTCCTTTTTAGCTGTTTCTGACTATTTTTATGGGATTTTTTTGAGCATTCATCATGAAAGCATGCCTCCTATTGCAGGTAGAGGGGGTCTGGGAGCACAGCAAGAGCTAAGTCCCTCCAATCTTGAGGGGTATTAAGGTGCTGGAAAAAGCCTCGTAAAATGGACTTGGTCCATGGGGCATGAAACCCGTCCTCTTTCACTACCTGCCTGTGTCCTACGAGTTCTTTGGAGGAGTATGGATGCCACACCTGAGGGTTTTGTTTATTGGGGGCCACATTTACTAGGAAGGTGTGGACTTGGTTTGATGACGAGGTATCAGCAGGAGAAGGAATCATGGAAGTGGAAGCCACTGGAGAAGCGGCTGCCAGAGAAACCGAACATGTGTCTGCCGAAACAGAACTCCTGGGGAAAACTGCAGAAGGCTTAGGGTCTTTAAGCACCGAGAACATGTAATTAACTCTTGTATCTCAGCCTCAAGGTCTCTTAATGATGAGGTATCAGCCGGGGGAGGAGTCAAGGAAGTGGAAGCCGCTGGAGAAGTGGCTGCCAGAGAAACCGAACACCTGTCTGCCAAAACAGACCCCATGGGGCAAACTGCAGAGGGCTTAGGGTAGTTAAGCGCCGAGACCATGTCCTTTAACTCTTGTATCTCAGCCTCAAGGTCTCTTAACCTTTTGGCAGGATGCCTTATACATATCCTGAAAGTTGCAAACATAGCCAAGAGAACCCATGGTGCAGCTCCAATTAAAGCATCTCTGAGATAGAGAGCCTGTCTCATGAGGAAAGAATAAAGTATCTGGGACGCCTCCTCATAAAATGGGAGGAACCCCATGGCGGGCGCTGTTACTTACCTGTGTCTGGGTGGCAGGAGTGTCAGGCGGGGTCTCGCATCTCTTCAGGCGGTTGCGGACGGCGGCACGAACAGTCACCCAAAGACAGGCTGGCCCCGGCACTGCCGGTGGGGTGGCTGCAGGTATGTCCCAGCGGCCCCGGCTCCGCTGGTGGGGCGGCTTCTCTGGACCTCAGGCAGGCCAGCGGAAGTGTGGGCCTATTGGCCTCACGTTGGGTGCCAGGTGTCTCTTGACGAAGCAGCGGGATGCAAAGGAGAGAGAATCCAAGCACAGAGGGAACACAAATCTTTGTTTTTGGCTTAGATGGGTGGTTCAGGCCACGTGGAGCCAGCCAAAAAATGGCCGTCCCCTGCTATCTCACCACCGGGCAAGAAAGAGTGAAAGCGCGGAAGTGGGAGGGCTTTATAGGGCAACAACCAGGAGTGATGTATCGGGACAGGATTGGTTGAAAAAGGCACTGCAAGAATATCGCGGGAAGTGGCAAAACCTGAGGGCAAAGTGCATCTGCATGCATCCCCAACAACCCTGTTTTATTTCCTTTCCAGTACTCGTCACTAGCTGAAACTATTAATAGCTTGTTAACTCACTTATCTATGTGCTTCTTTACTATGCTAGACTGTTGGGTCCATGAAGTTAAAGGTTGCTGTCTTTTTTTTTTTCTACTATTGTCCAAGGCCTAAGAGTGGTGCTTGACACATAGTAGATGCTTACCAAATATCTATGGACTTGCATGAATAAGTATTTTCTATTTATCAGCTCACAACAACCCCATAGGAGTAGGACACTAAGGTTGAGGGAGTTTGTTGAAAGCCCAGGACTTCATAGCTAGTATGTCATGTATCTGAATTCAATCTAAGTATATTTTGCTCCAAAACCCATGCTATAAATGACTCTTCATGCCAGAAAGTGTCCTTAAGATAAGGATTGGGTTAGAGCCAGTTCTTACTACATCTTTGTTCTGAGATTTTGGGCAAACTCTTAAGCAGTTCTTCTCCTTTCTCATCCCTCATTTACAGAATCCTACTGAGGATTCCGTGTGAGAACACAACAATAAATGGCTTTGTCAACTCTATCAGTGTGTACAAATATAAGGGACTAATAACCTCTTTGGGTTTTAGTCTTCTTGTTTGAAAAATTAATGGTGATTGGGAAGAGTATAAACTAGATGATCTCTGAATGTCTTTGCAGTGCTGACATTCCATGAATCCTTGAACTCCAATGTTTGTAGAAATATACTGAGTTTAATTGTGCCAGATGTGAACACTATGAATACATGAACTGTGGGGAATTCTTTTTTTTTTCCCTCCAGGATTATTGCTGGGGCTCGGTACAGGCACCACAAATCCACTGCTCCTGGAGGCCATTTTTCCCCTTTTGTTACCCTTGTTGTTTTGTTGTTGTGGTGATTATTATTATTGTTGTTGTTGATGTCATTATTGTTGGATAGGACAGAGAAATTGAGAGAGGAGGCGGGGAGACAAAGAGGGGGGAGAGGATAAACACCAACAGATCAGTTTCGCCCATTTGTGAATCAACCCCCCAGCAGGTGGGGAGTCGGGAGCTCTAACAGGGGTCCTTATGCAGTCTTTGCATTTCGTGCCATGTGCACTTAACTTGTTGTGCTACTGCCTGACCCCTGTGGGGAATTTCTATGAAGCTGGAGGAAAGTGAATTGAAACAAATCAAAGAAAGGCCTTCCTCACCCATCCTACTAAATTTGTGGCCTTCATTACAGATCAGAATGTTCTAAGTGGGCAAATAGGAATGCATTTGGGTCACAAGATAAGTACCTGAAAAAAGCATTACCCTAGGCAAGAACTAGCAAAGGTGACTTCTAAGGTCAGTGTAAGGAAAGTGGCCCTTTAAGGACCCAATCAGAGCAGCAGTTCTGAGCAGTGTAGGTTGGGGCTTTGGCATGTGACTTTTTCTATATACCTCAATTCCCTCTCCCCAACTATCTTAGCTTAGTCTCTGGTCAGGGGAGAGGGAAAAGGATAAGTTTTCAAGAGGCAATTGTAGGAGCTGCAGTAGTTTACAGAGATTTCAGCTCCCAAATTCCACCCACCTTCTCAGGAAGCTTCTGACTGGTTTGCAAACACCAGCTACTCTGGGGATTGTATGACTTAGGGTCTCCCATTTTCTTCTGCTTTTTTCCCATCCACATCTGGTGACATCAGCTGGAAGGAAGAACTGTCCTTTCTATATACCACAGGGCAGGAGCAGATTGGTAGTCTTGAGAAACTGTCAGAGTTTGACCCTTCATCCTTTCCTCTAAAGCCTTTCTAACCCCCTCTATTTCTTCTATTCCTGCCATCCTTATTCCAAAAGCCAGTCCTGCAGGGTCTTGCTCTCAGCTGGCTGTCAACTTAGGTGCCAGCTGTCAGCTAAGGTGTTAGTTATCAATTAAGGTGTTAACTGATATCTACATTGTTAGCTGATAACTAAGGTGTTAGCTGACAACTAAGGTGTTATTTGATAAGGCTTAAAACCTTCCCAAGGGGTATGTGGATTTCAATAGGAAATTGTTGAAAAGGATTGATCTTTAAAACTCAGATGATATATATCATACTGGTGGTATTTCAGACAATGGTGCTGATTATGGGTGGAGGTGTGGGTAGTTTAATCTAAATCACACAACTTACATAATCACTTATTCATAAGGTATTTTTCTCTTTCTCATACACACACATACAACCTCTATCACATTGCCAAAGGCTATGAGTTGTCTGTGTATACATATATATGATTTTATGTCATGTAATAGCAACAATAAACAAATAATGCTTGATGGTAGGCACTTTTTAGGTTCTTTGCACATATTAATGTACCTTATGTACACAGTGGTCTTATGAAGTAGGCACTACTATTATTATGATTTTACAGTTAAAGAATCATAGTTCTGAGAGGTGAAATAATTCATCATCAGATGAAATAATTCATCATCTGGTCAACCCATTTGTATAGGTTGAAATCGAGTTGTGTAGATGGCCAGTATGATTCTGCTGTTTTTAGATTATATGGGATACTTCTTTAAAAATATTTATATTTTTAGTTCTTTCTACTTGCTTGCTGCATATATTGACTCACTGAAGACTATTCTGCTTTCAGGTATAAATTTTGCCCTAATTTATGGATACCTGTGAACACATGCACCATCTTACGGGACCTTGTCTATATCTAGGTTTTGGGACTTTGTTAGGAAGTGAACCACCTTCAGCTGAATTATAGAATCCTATGAAAGGAAAGGTCTCACTGGAGTAATAAGGCTGAAGGGTTGACATTCCACGCCTGACATCTCTGGACACAGTATGAAGTGAAGCATGCTGAGGTGGTACTCATTGAGTTGATTAGGTTGGGATCAGCAGATGCAATATCATTTGGTATGAATTGAGAGAAGCACGCAGAAAAGTGAGCCCCACAATAGAGGTTCTAGGACTGGGGGAAATATAGGCTCTATAGAGGAAGTGGGAGGTTCCTGGTTTGAGAAGGCAATAGATAGTTATAGCTATAATCAAATTATTTGGCAATTGGGTTAACTTTGAAAATCCCATTGTTAGGATTTGCTGTATCATACACAACATCACCATAATTTACATCCTTTGACATTATTTCTATATACCTGTGACTTAGAGTAACGCCACCAGTTGCTTTTGTTCTCCCTGGTCTAAGCTTTTAGGAGAGTCAGCATTTCAAAGACTCAGCCTATGGTCTGTGCATTAAAAGGCTTAACATTCAATCAATTTTCCCCTATAATATTAATTAGTGATTTATATGACTACAAGTTAATAGGAGTATACATAAACACCACTCCCACCACCAAAAGACTGTGTCCCATTCCATCCTCCCCATTCCCTGCAGTGAAGCCAAACATCCACCTTCACCCTCCACCCAGAGAATCCTGCTTTGAGTTTCTCTTTCTCAACTTCTGTTTATGACACCATAAAGTTCCTAATGAAATATTGTCTACTTAGACTTAGATACCTTCCTAACCTACTTCATATTATACTTCCCTCTGTTACTCCAAAGCTAACCCTATCAAAGTAAAGACTGAAAAAGTTGAATAAGGGCAAGAGACTGGAATACCTTGACAATGACTCTTTAGTCACTATCAGGCCATCTCATCAGCTGGAGTCCTAGTCATGGAGTCCTGAGATTCCCAAACAGACATAATGGGCCTAGACCTCTAATTAATCACTCTCTCCATTGTTACTGGCCATCTCTATCAGGAACAACACAATATACCCCTTTGTAGGCCTCCATAGGACCTTGCCCTCAATGTGGATCAACAATGGTAGAGGATGTTCCATCCTGTGAAGGGAAGCTGGACAACATAACTTATCTTCCACCTGAGGAAGATGGGTCCTGAAATTGGGGCAGCTTGGAACATTCCTACTCATAGCCACAGATGAGCTCAGATCTACAGGTATGTAGAGGTCATATAGGCTCCTAAGTTGAATATGGGCCCCACATCATATCAAATCAGTAGGGTTTACAGTCAACAATATTTACACACTTTTCCCATATTTGGGAGCTATTCTTTTCCCTGATCCAGTTTTTGAGCCCTTTTTCCAGTCATGATATTATCTCCCCAGACAATAACTTGGGTCCACCTGCATATCAGATGTGAGGCTCAGAAAACTAACTAACTAACTAACTAACTAACTAAAACTAGTATAGTCATGGGCCCTTTGGAATATAACTAAAATAAGCCTACTAACTATCTACAAAACAGAGACCTCCAAATCTTCATATGAACTATTGGAGCCTTTATGTTCATGATTAGTCAACAATTTGTTGGGCTTTATATGTTAACTCTTCTTTCAGCCACCATGTTGCAGATGCTATCATGAGGCCAACCGGACTTCCCTGCAGAGATGACCCCACCAATGTGTCCTGGTGCTCAGCTTCCCCAGAGCCCTGCTCTACTAGGAAAAGAGAGAGAAATGCTGGGAGTAGGGATAGGGCTACCAACACCCATGTTCAGCAGGGAACCAATTACAGAAACCAGACCTTCCACCTTCTGCACCCCATAATGACCCTGGGTCCATGTTCCTAGAGGAATAAACAACAGGAAAGATATCAGGGGAGGGTATGGGATACGGAGTTCTGTTGGTTGGAATTGTGTGGAGTTGTACCCCTCTTATCTTATGATTTTTGTCAGTGTTGCCTTTTTATAAATAAAAATAAAAATTACAATAATTATGTGTTTAATTTTTTATCATCATTATTATTTTTATTATTATAACAGAGAAATACAGAGGAAAAAGACATATATATATATATATATATATATATATATATATATATATAGAGAGAGAGAGAGAGAGAGAGAGAGAGAGATCTGAAGCACTGCTTCACTGCTCATGAAAGTTCCCCCCTGCAAGTGAGGACTGGGGATTTAAGACTGAATTGTTGATCATGGTGACATGTGTGCTCCACCAGTTGCATAATTTCTAGCCCTACTATATGGAATACCTTTAATATGGGCACATGATAAGGTATATTTGTTTTAGTCTAGGAATATCTCAGGGTATATGGTAGCTATAATGTTTTCAGGTGTGCATTCTGAGTCTGTAAACCTTGATATATAGGGTTAGGAAAAGGTCTCTTTGAGGGAGAAAATGTGTACTCTCTGACCAAGTTGTGTTTGAGGGCAGAGCCTTTTTGAAGGGCTTATATATACCTACTCTGAGGGGCACCAGCTCTCCACAGGGTGAATAAAGGTAGTTATGGGCTAGGACGGACACTGCAGAGATCTTCATATACATAGTGTAAGCTTCCCAGTCATGTGAGATAGCATCATACAATCCACTGCCCCACACCCAGCTCCTACTTTAGAACTTATCCTGTACCCTTTGTGATTGCCTCTATTAGGACGCTGGTCCCTCCTAGAATTTACTCCCAAACCACAAGAGTAAGATTCTAGTCAGAGGAGAAAATGAATCCAACAGCCAATTGAGGGTAGATGAGAGAAATTTATTGGGAATAAGTAAAGGCTAAGTGTGTGGGGAGTGTAGCATGAAGCCATTCTTGACAGGGCATGTACCAAGTGTAGAGGGAACAACAGGTGTCAAGGGTGTGTGTGTGTGTATGTGTGTGTGTGTGTGTGTGTGTGTGTGTGTGTGTGTGTGTGTTTGTCCTCCTCTGGGGAGGTGAAATAATATTTGTAAAAAGCTTCAAAGGTCTTTTCTTTTTTATATAGGCTCTTTGCCTCCAACTTGATTTGCATTCATGTGGGAGAGACATAATCAGATAACCATAACTAAAGTTAGCCAATTTGTTGTGTGAGGAAGGTGGGGTGGAAAGAGCCAGGCCAGATCTGTGGCAGGTTAGGCTGGATATGACTGTGGACAAGAAGGGTATGAAATAATTGGAATTAAAGTTACAGCTCCAAGAGAAGGAGGAGAAACTTGCAGCTTTGGCCTTGACTGCCCACTCTATAGTGGTTGAGGGTTCTGGAGCCAGGAGTTCAGGAGACAAGCCCAACTTGGAAATGGAGATTGAAAATATATTTTCCACAAGGGGCATTTTACTTTTCTTATTACAAAAGCATCACATGCTTATTAAATATATGACAGATGTAGACAAGCAAAAAGGAGACAGCAATAATTTACAATAGTCATACCAGAGATATCAAGAATAACATTTGCATGTAAGTCTTTATTGTTTTCTTGTGTGTATTCACTGTTTTGGTTTTGCAATTTTTTAAATTTATTTTTTTCCTGGCTTGTCCCTGAGGCTTTGTGTTTGGTGCCTGCACAACAAATCCACTGTTCCTAGTGGCCATTTTTTTTTTTTCCGTTTTTAGGTTTTTTTTTATGTGATAGGACAGAGAGAAACTGAGAGAGGAGGGAGAGATAGACAGCGAAAGAGAAAGAGAGATACTTTCGGACCAGCTTCACTGCTTATGAAACTTCTCCCCTGATAGTGGGAAGTATGGGCTTGAACCAAGGTCCTTTTGGATGATAACATGTGCACTCAACTAAGTGTACCACTGCCTAGATTGTAAACTTGTTTTTAACATATATTGTAAACATTTTCTGGCAGTTAATTTAATATACAAGTTGTTTATGTTAAAAAGCATTTAATATAGATAAACTAGAATTTATTTACTCAGTTCCCTATTGCCAAACTTTCAAGTTGTTATTAAAGTGTTTCTACTATAAAGATTGTTGTAATGACTGTTTCTGTGATCACTTGGATAGAGATAGAAGGTTACCAGGCCCATTTTGGCCCCCTTCCCTCCCAGGGCCACTCAGCTGAGGTGGGACAGTGATCATCTGGGCTTGGGAGTTTGGAATGCTGCCAGGATTAGGCAGAAGAGTCTTGGAAAAGTCACTTTCTCTTTCTGAGTCCTTAATTTTCCTATCTGTGCAATGGAAGAGACAAGACTTGGTGCTCTTCTTGGGATTCCCTTTGAAATGTATCCATTGGGTGTTTTCTTTGCTTTCCCTTCATTTAATGACTTTCTCTGGTTTTCATCTCCTTTCTTCCCAGGGGTACTCTTTCCTTTCCTAACATAACCTTAATCCTTTTTTTTCTCTTTTTGCTGTTCTTTTATTTCAGCTAGTGAGAAAGAGATACAGAAAGAAAGATACAAAAGAGAGAGAGAGAGAGAGAGAGAGAGAGAGAGAGAGAGAGAGGGAGGGAGAGGGAGAGGGAGAGAGAGAGAATGATTTGAATACTACTCGGCTCTGGCTTACTGTGGTGCTGAGGATTGAATCTGGAACTTTGTAACTTCAGGCATGAAAGAGTTTTTGCATAACCACTATGCTATCTTCTCCACACAATAATCTAAATTCTGTTTACCCATTCTTAGGTCCACTTCTCTATTACTCTTCTACTAGGTCAGACTGCCAGTGAGCTACAGTCATTCCCCAGCTGCTGTACTGGTTCAACCCCTCTATCCTATACTAGCTTGGCCTGGCAAGGGTAGAAAGCATTACTAAAGAACTGCAATGAATGCCAGGGGCCCAGTGCATTCTTGCCATCCTGGCAGCTACAGGTTTTCAGGCAACTGAGTGGGTAGACAAAGCACTATTGAAAATAATATGAGGTCCTAGGAAAGGATAGAAGTTTTTTTCCTCTTCCTAAAGAGATTTTCTTTTTCTAAGAGGGGGTGACAACACACAGCATTTGGATCATGGGTTTTGGATTGAAATTCATGCTTAGGATCTCTGAAATGCTTCCAGGACTCTGAGGACCATTCTTAGAAAAAATTAATTGCAAATGGGTGTGATTTTCTATAGTCTGGTCTTTCTTTTTCAAGATGCTATAGCTCGAGAAGATATGGCTTTAGAAAAATATTCGGAACATTTGTTCTGGAGATCTTTTTGTCTCCTTTTTGTCTGTAGGTGGGATCCACCACCAAAATCATAGCACATACAAACAACAGACACAAATAAACAGAAAGACAGTCTCCCTCTCTCTCTCTCTCTCTCTCTCTCTCACACACACACACACACACACACACACACACACACACACACACACACACTGAAGACTGTATCAAATGATATCAAATCACTTACAAGATGGCATAGGTGTTGTTTAAGGATTTCCTCCCCATGCATCCCTTTCAGGAATAACTGTCAGAAACAAGCAAAGGGGGGCGCCATTCAGTGCCTTCTGCCCCTTTGAATGTTTTCTGTGATGGGTAGAAATTGCTCAGCCAGAAGGAAGGTCAGGCTTGGAGGGTGTCTGCAGGAGAGGTGGCAAGGACTGGTGGCTTCTGAAAGTGACAGAGTCTATGGAGCAATATTGAGCTGAATTGGAGAGGATTAGATAATTGACTTTATAATTGACCTAATTAGTGAGTGGCTGTGTAGAGAGCCTCTTGGGGATTCTGGGTCCACAGGTGGCATAAAGACCAGGCAGAAGTTTATAGAGGCTATGAAAGCCAAAACCAGGCTCTGATTTGCCAGCAAAATGGAAGAGTGAGCTCTTCAGAAATAAGAGATTAACCAAGTAATAAGATTCACAGTAATGAGATAACTGAAAGGACAGAGAAAGGGGACAAGAGAATTTGAGATCAGAGGTGTAATGACTGGAGAATTGTGGAGGGATGGATTAAGATATGGAAACACCAAGAGGAGAGAAGCTAGGACAGGGGCATTGAGGAGAGGACAGAAGGGGATAGATTGGGGCAGAGCCAAGATGACTACTTGGAAACAACTGTAACTTTAACTTGGCTTGAGCTCCAGAATGAAGCAGCATACAACATGGGATTCTCTGCATAGGGTAGGATACTAGGCTTTCACTAGGACGGTGAACAAGGGGTGGACAAGGTGACACTAAAAAAGAGTCCTATAACCCACTCTTGACCTGGCAAACAGAGGCTAAAGGACAAAAAAAAGGGAAAATCTTTGGTTTATTTATTTCTGAACATACCACTCCCCCACCCACCCCAGAACCAGCCCCCAGGGGATGGACTCCCTCTCCTAACATGCTTCCTGCTGAGCTATTTTCTTTACCAAGATTCCTGGCACAGCAGGGGTCTTATTCCAAGCCTTTTACTATTTGTTTTCCTTCTCTTTCTTAGGGTGCTGGAGCTCTATGTGAGTGACAAAATACCTGACCAATCAAAGTCTCAGCCCTGCCTGGGAAAGACTACTTGGAAGTTTTTTTTTTTTTTTTTGATACTTCTTATAATTGGCTGTCTTTGCTCCAGCTGCCTACAACCAATCCTCCAGAACAGTCCAAGCAGAAGACTGACTGTTAGGGTTTTTTACTCTGTTTTATTTTATTATTACTATTATTATATACAAGTTTACCTTTTCCCTCCTCCTTCTTCAGGTTGTCCAAAATTAACTGTTGTTTTTTTTTCCATTGATAGGTGACTGGGTATCCTAGCCATTGCAAGAGGAACTTGTTTCTCTCTCCATCTTCACTCCACCCTCCTTTTTATCTCTTCCTAGATAATTAAAAAAAAAAGCAAATCTTTCCTTTTATTGCTCTTTTTTTTCCTTTCCTTCTCTTCTTTCTGAATTCACTGATACTTGCTTGTGAATTATTTTGGGGAAGAAATCTGACTCTGAGTGGACTCTTTCTCTGTGTGTCTATCTCTTTTCTACTTACTTCCCTTTCTCCTCTTGCTATCCCTGGAATTTATAGTGGACAGTAGATTTGCATAATTGTCTGTTCTTGTTTTCCCTTTTTTTACTTTCTTTTTCATTTTCTTTTGGTTTTAGTTGCTATTTTTTCTTTGATTTGAGGGGTTGTTTAGATAACTGGTATTGATTGAACTGCATAATCATTGCTTCAGTTGCTATTGTTGTAATTTCTGATGTTGGTGACTACATTTGTGAAAGGTCTTTAGTATAGCGTGGCTTATACTCAAAACAAAACAACTGAAGAATGACAGAACAGGAAAATAAAACCACATCAATAAAAGAAATGGTTAAATCAAGAGCAAATAAGACTGCCACCACAATGAATCAGGACAGGAGCCTAGAAGAAACTCCAAATCAGTCAGAAGTAAGCATAGATAAGAAAAGTATGCAAGCAGTAGTAAACCTAATAATTACAGAAATGAAGACAACTATGGAGGAAAGGGCTATCAGAATTAGGGAAACAACAGACGAGACCTTCAAGGAAAATACTAGCTACCGCAAGGTAATTAGAGAATTGAAAGCTGAAGTAGCTGAGCTAAAAGACCAATTAGCAGAACAAGCTAATACTATAACTGAACCGAAAAAGAAGCTGAAGGAAGGGAAAGCAGATTAACAGAAACAGAAAACAGAATTAGGCTGACAGAGGATGAGCTAGAGAAAACTAAGCAAGAGATAAAATAGCTCAAAAAGAGATTGAGAGACACAGAAAACAACAACAGAGAATTATGGGATGATCTCAAAATAAGTAACATTCATATAATTGGCCTTCCAGAGGAAGAAAGAGAGGAAGGGGAAACAAACAGCCTACAAAAAATAATAGAAGAAAACTTTCCAGACCTAAACAACAGAAAGGACATTAAGATTCAAGATGCCCAGAGAGTCCCAAACAGAATCAGCACAGACCTGAAGACACCAAGACACATCACTGTTACAATGAAAGGAAGTAAGGATAAAGAGAGGATACTAAAGGCTGCAAGAGAAAAACAAAAAGTTACATACAGCAGAAAGCCCGTATGGCTATCATCAAACTTCTCCACTCAAACTCTAAAAGAAAGAAGAGAATGGCAAGATATCAAGCCCTGAAGGAAAAAGGGTTTCAAACAAGAACAGTATATCCTACTAGACTTTCACTGAAACTAGATGGAGGGATCAACACTTCTCAGACAGACAACAGTTAAAGGAGGCAACCATACCAAGCCTACTCTGAAAGAGGTTCTAAAAGACCTCTTATAAACAAGAACATCACCATAATACTTGCCATGTATCAGAGAAAATAGAAAAAAACTTGAATAATGGAACTACAATACATTAAATCCATAATATCAACAAATTTCAATGGCTTAAACTCAACCATTAAAAGGCACAGAGTGGGAGGATGGATCAGAAAACACAACCCAACCAGATGTTGCTTGCAAGAATCCCACCTGACCCAACAAGACAATCACAGACTTAAAGTGAAAGAATGATAAACTATCATACAAGCTAATGGAACACAAAAAAGGTCACGAACTGCCATTCTCATGTCTGACACAATAGACTTTAAATTAAATAAGGTAATAAAAGATAGGTAAGGCCATTACATAATGATTAGAAGATCAAGCAACCAAGAAGACTTAACAATTATTAACATCTATGCACCCAATGAGGGACAATCCAAATATATCAAACACCTACTGAAAGAACTACAAAAATACATCAATAGTAATCTAATAATAATGGGAGACTTCAACACCCCACTCTCACCCTTAGATAGATCAATGAAGCAGAGAATCAACAAAGAAACAAGAAAATTAAATGAAGAGATGGACAGACTAGATCTCCTGGACATTTTCAGCATTCTTCTCACCCCAAAACAGGAATACACATTCTTTTCAAATCCACACAGCACATCCTCAAGGATAACCCACATATTAGGTCACAAAGACATTTATCAACAAATTCAAGAGCACCGAAATCATCCCAAGTATCTTCTCAGACCACAGTGGAGTAAACAACAACAAAAAGAAAATTACTAAAAGTTACAAAATTTGGAAACTCAACATCATGGTGCTTTAGAACCACTGGGTCATAAAGGCACCCAAGCACGAAATTCAAATGTTCCTGGAAAAAAATGAAAATGAAGACACAAGCTACCAAAATATTTATTACACAACTAAAGGAGTACTGAGAGGGAAACTCATAGCTATAGAATCACACACTAGAGAATAAGAAAAAGCTCAAATAAAAGACCTTACCGGATGCCTTAAGGACTTAGAGGAAGAAGAAAAAAGGAACCTTAAAACAACCAGAAGGACAGAAATCACTAAAATTAGAGCAGAAGTAAACAACACTGAAAATAAGAGAACCATACAAAAGATCAATGAAGCCAAATTTTGGTTCTTTGAAAAATTAAACAAAATTGACAAACCGCTAGCCAGACTCACTAAAGAAAGAAAAGAAAAGAAAAAAAAGTGAGAAGACTCAAATGAATAGAATTGTAAATGATAGAGGAAATATCACAACTGACACCACAGAAATCCAGATAATCATGTGAAATTTCTATGAAGAACTATACACCACCAACGTAGAGAATATGGAAGAAATGGAAGAATGCCTAGAAACATATGCCCTTCCAAAACTGAACTGCAAAACCTAAATGCACCAATCACAGACAAAGAAATAGAAACAGTTATTAAGAATCTTCCCAAAAACAAAAGTCCTGGACTATATGGCTTTACAAATAAATTCTACAAAAGCTCCAGGAAACACTTAATACCTATATTTCTAAAGCTCTTCTATAAGAACGAACAAACAGGAACACTCCCTTCGACCTGCTATGAATCCAACATCACCCTGATACCAAAAGCACATGGGGACACAGTAGAAAAGGAAAACTACAGACCAATATCTCTGAAGAACATAGATGCCAAATTATTAAATAAGATCCTGGCCAACCGGATACAGCAGTATATCAAAAAGATTCTTCATCAGGACAGAGTAGGATTTATCCCAGGGATGCAGAACTGGTTCAGCATAGGTAAGTCAATCAATGTCATTCACCACATTAATAAAAGCAAAACTAAAAGCAACATGATTATCTCAATAGATGTAGAGAAAGCCTTTGACAAAATCCAACACCCATTCATGCTCAAAATACTACAAAAATGAGAATAGATGGGAAATTCCTCAAGATAGTGGAGTCCATATATAGCACACCTGCAGCCAACAGCATACTTGATGGGCAGAAGCTGAAAACATTCCCCCTCAGATTTGGGGACTAGACAGGGCTGTCCTCTGTCACCATTACTCTTCAACATTATATTGGAAGTTCTTGGCAAAGCAATCAGGCAAGAGAAAAAAAAATCAAAGGAATACAGATTGGAAGGGAAGAAGTCAAGCTCTCACTGTTTGCAGATGGTATGACAGTATACATAGAAAGCTGAAGAATCCAGCAGAAAACTACTGGAAGTTATTAGGCAATGCAGCAAGGTGTCAGGCTTGTACAAAAATCAGTGGCATTTCTTTATGCAAACACTAAATCCGAAGAAGAGGCTACCCAGAAATCACTCCCATTCACTGTTGCAGCAAAATCAACAAAATACCTAGGAATAAGGCTGATCAAAGAAGTGAAAGACTTGTATACTGAAAGCTATGAGTCACTATTCAGAGAAATTATAATTGATACCAAGAAATGGAAGACATCCCATGCTCTTGGATTGGAAAAATTAATATCATCAAAATGAATTTTCTCCCCAGAGCTATGTAAAAATTTAATGCTATACCCATCAAAGTTCCACCAAGCTTCTTTAAGAGAATAGAACATAAACTGCAATCAGTTATCTGGAACCAGAAAACACCTAGAATTGCCAAAATATTATTGAGGAAAAGAAACAGAAATGGAGGCATCACACTCCCAGATCTCAAACTATATCATAAAGCCATCATCATCAAAACAGCCTGGTACTGGAAAAAAACAAAACAAAACAAACCAACCAACCAACAAACAAACAAACAAAAACCAGGCACACAGCAGTGGAACAGAATTGAAAGCCCATAACCAAACCTATGGACATCTAATATTCTATAAGGTGGCCGAAAGTATTACATGGAGAAATGAAGCTCTCTTCAATAAATGCTGCTGGGAAAACTGGGTTGAAACATGCAGAAGAATGAAACTGAACCACTTTATCTCACCAGAAAAAAGTCAACTCTAAATGGTTCAAGAACCTGGATGTTAGAACAGAAACTATCGCATACTTAGAGGAAACCATTGGTGGAGCATTTTCCATCCTAAACCTCAAGGACATTTTTGATGATAGAAACCCAATTATAAGGAAGACTAAAGCAGAAAAAAATCAATGGGACTACATAAAATTGTACAACCAAAGAAACTATGACACAGACAAACTAACCCCTCACAGAGTGGGAGAAGATCTTCACACCCCACACATCTGACAAAAGACTAATAACAAAATATAAAAGAGCTCAGCAAACTCAGCAACAAAAAAAATGACCCCTTCCAAAAATGAGCAGAGGATATGAACAGGACATTCACTATAGAACAGATCCAAAAGGCTGACAAACACATGAAAAATAGCTCCAGGTAGCTGATTGCCAGAGAAATGCAGATAAAGAAAACATTGAGATACCACCTCACTCCTGTGAGAATGGTATACATCAAAAAGGACAGCAGCAACAAATGCTGGAGAGGCTGTGGGGACAACTGAACCCCTCTGCACTGCTGGTGGGATTGGAAATTGGTCAAATCTTTGTGGAGAGCAGTCTGGAGAACTCTCACAAGGCTAGACATGGACCTTCCATATGACCTAGTAATTCACTCCTGGGGATATACCCCAAGGACTCCATAACACCCAACCAAAAAGATATGTGTACACCTATGTTCATAGCAGTACAATTTTTAATAGCTAAAACCTGGAAGCAACCCAGGTGCCCCGAAACAGATGAGTGGCTCAGAAGCTGTGGTATGTATACATAATGGAGTACTATGCAGGTATTAATAACAATGAACCCACCTTCTCTGACACATCTTGGATGGAGTTAGAAGAAATTATGTTAAGTGAGCTAAGTCAGAAAGATAAAGGTGAGTACGGGATGATCCTACTCATCAACAGAAGTTGAGAAAGAAGAACAGAAGGGGAAACTCAAAGCAGGATTTGATTGAATTTGGAGTAAGGCACCAAAGTAAAAACCCTGGGTTGAGGGTGAGTGTGGATGTTCAACTTCATAGGGTGTGTGTGTGAGGGAGAGCAGAGGGGGGAGGATGGGATGGGACACAGTCTTTTTGTGGTGGGAATTGTGTTTATGTACACTCCTATTAATTTGTAATCATATAAATCACTAATTAATATTAGAGGGGGAAATTATTTGAATGTCTCACACTTTTTAATGCACAGAGTCTTTTTATTTTTATTTTATTTAAGAAAGGAGACATTAACAAAACCATAGAATAAGAGGGGTACAATTCCACAAAATTCCCATAACCCGATCTCCACATTCCATCCCCTCCCCTGATAGCCTTCCCTTTCTCTATCTCTCTGGGAGTATGGATCCAGGGTCATTGTGGGTTGCAGAGGGTGGAAGGTCTGGCTTCTGTAATTGCTTCCCTGCTGAACATGGGTGTTGACTGGTCAATCCATACTCCCAGTCTGCTTCTCTCTTTCCCTAGTAGGGTGGGGCTCTGAGGAAGTGGAGCTCCAGTACACATTGATGGGGTCATCTGTCCAGGGAAGTCTGGTTAGCATCTTGCTGGCATCCGGAACCTGGTGGCTGAAAAGAGAGTTAACATACAAAGCCAAACAAATTGTTGAACAATCATGGACCTAAAGACTGGAATAGTGCAGATGAAGTGTTGGGGGGTATTCCCTGCATGCTCTTGTGTACTTCTGCTTTCAGGTATATATATATTTCCCCCTAGTTTATGGGCACGGGTGAACCTCTGCTCTATCTCAGGGGACCTGGACTATATCTAGGTTTGGGGACTTTATTGGGGAGTGGAACACCTGTAATAGAATTAGAGAATACTATGAAAGGAAAGGTCTCACACGAGTGATGAAGTTGAAGGGTTGTCATTCCACACCTGAATTCTCTGGTCACAGTCTGAAGTGAAGCATGCTGGGGTGGCATTCATTGCGTTGATTAGGTTGTGATCTGTGGATGCAATATCAAAGAGTCTTTTTAATGCATAGGCTGAGTCTTTGATATGTTGACTCTCTTAGAAGCTTAGACCAGGGATAACAGAAGCAACCAGTGGCACAGCTATATACAAATAATGCCAAAGGACATAGATTATGGTGAAGTTGTGTATGATACAGCAAATCCTAACAAAGGGATATTTCAAAGTTAACCCAATTGCCAAATAATGTGATTATAGCAATAACTATCTATTGCCTTCTTAAACCCTAAGACAGCAGGAACTTCCTGCTTCCTCTATAGAGCCTATATTTCCTCCAGTCCTGGAACCTTTAGTGTGGGTCTCACTTTCCTGCATGCTTCTCTCAATTCATACCAAATGATATTTCATCTGCTGATTCCAACCTAATCAATGCACGATTATCACCTCATCATGCTTTACTTCAGACTGTGTTCAGAGATGTTTGGCGTGGATTGTTAACCCTACAGCCTCATTACTCGAGTGAGACTTTTCCTTTCATGGTATTCTTTAATTCCATTCCAGGTGGCTTACTTACTAACAAAGTCCCAAAACCTAGATTATAGACCAGGTACCATGAGATAGGGTATATGTTCACATATATCCAGATATTTTGACAAAATATATACCTGAAAGCAAAAGTACACAATAGTCTGCATTGAGTCAGTATAAAGTTCATAATGAAATAGTGTCTACTTAGACTTAGATACCCTCCTCACTTACTTCCTATTACATTTCCCTCACTCAATCCAAAGCTAACAAAGCAAGGACTGCAAAAGCTGAATAAGGTCAAGAGACTGACATGCTTTAAAGATGACTCTTTAGTCATCAGGCCATCCCATCAGCTGGGGACCTATTTGGGGAGACTGGAGATCCCCAAACAGATATGATCAGTCTAGACCTCAAATAATGTGGGAGATAGTAAAAAGGCAACACTCCATTAGGCCCTTGAGAAACAAAGTGTTGGGAGTGACATGGTGTGAGACAGTAAAAAGGCAACAGTCCACTAGGCCCTTGTAAATCCAAGGATGCCAGGAGTGATACCATGGCCTTCTGTTGTATCCACATCTTCCCTGATTGTGGCCATTTGCCTCACAAACACTAGCAAATGTATCTAGACTTAACCTTGGCTTTTGCTAGCTGTTAAATAGACCAAAACACAGAGGAGGCTTGCTGATAACAGAAACTGCCTGAACTATTGTAACTGCTTGCTTAACTGATCATGTGAAGTATAAATACATGTATTATCCTAAATAAAGTTTGCTATGTCATGCTATGCTATGCTATGCTATGCTGTGTCTTTGGCATAAGCCCTCCCTACCCATCAGCTCTAGTCCCTCCTCTCAGGACCGTTCGACTTGTCCCCACGCAGGACATAGAGACTAGAGAATAAATCCCTCTCCCCATTGTTATTGGTAATTTCTATCAGGAACAATAAAATAGATCCCTTTGTGGTCCACCCATTGGACCTAGCCCTCCACTTGGATGAACAATAGTAGAGAATGTTCCATCCTCTGAAGGGAGGCTGGACAATGTACTCTATGCTACACCTGAGGAAGATGGGTCTATATTGGGGCATCTTGAAATGCTCCTACTCATGACCACAGAATGTGAATTCAGATCTACAGGGACACATAAGTCACATTGGCTCCTAAACTGAATATGGGCTCCAGATTGTATTAAATCCATAGGGTTTACAGTCAACAATGTTTATACACCTTTCCCATATTTGGGAACTACTCTCTTCCCTGATCCAACTTTCTTATCCTTTTTCCAGCCATGACATTATCTCCCCAGACAATAACTAATATCCCCTTGCATATCAGATTTCAGGCTCAGGGACAAAAAAAAATTGTATAGCCACAGGCCCTTTGGAATATAACTAAAATAGGCCTACTAACTATCTACAAAATGGAGATTCCTCTCAACTCTTCATCTGCACTGTTCCAGCCTTTAGGCTCATGATTATTCAACAATTTGTTTGGCTTTATATGTTAACTCTCTTTTCAGCCACCAGGGTCCAGATGCTAACATGATGTCAACCGGACTTCCCTGGACAGACAACCCCACCAATGTGTCCTGGATCTCTGCCTCCCCAAAGCCCTGCCCTACTAGGGAAAGAGAGAGACAGGATGGGAGTATGTATCGACCTGCCAGCACCCACATTCAGCAGGGAAGCAATTACAGAAGCCAGACCTTCCATCTTCTGCATCCTACAGTGACCTTGGCTCCATATTCCTGAGGGTCAAATTACAGGAAAGTTATCAATGGAGGGACTGGGATATATAGTTCTGGTGGTGGGAATTGTGTGGAGTTGTAACTCTCTTATCCTATGTCTTTGTCTATGTTTCCTAATAAATAAAATTAAAAAATTAAATAAAAATAAAAAAGGAAGGGGATATCAGAAGATGTGCAGAGATGACATTGAGGGAAAAAAAAGAATACAGAACCTGGAGAGGCAAAGGGCATGTAAATAAATAACATGTAAATAAATGTTGCAGTTGAGAGATCTCTCTGTGTGTGTGCATGAGTGCGAGTGCGTGTGCGTGTGTGTGTATGTGATCACTCCATTCACATTTGAGGCTGAATGAAATTTGATGACTTTGTAAGAGAAGACGAGTTGTGTAGCTCTGAGGACTGGGACTCCTGGATCTCAACGCAAGCTTTGGAGAGAACTTGCCTTTTGAGACTTGCTCCTCAGGATTTATTTTTTTCAACAAATATTTATTGTGTTCTTATACAATGCCAGATTATATCTGCCAAAGATGTTGTGGATCTTGCATTCTAGAACAGACAGAAGACAAATGTGAGTGAATCATAGGCTGTGAGACTGTGGTAAATATATGGAGAGAAAAAGAACAAGATTACATATATTAGGTAGCAAGGTATCCTGGGAAGGGATCTGACATTTCTCATAGTGTGTTCTTGGTGAATCTCATTGAGGTGGTAGCAAGAAACATATGACTAAAAATATGAGTGGAAGGGAATGAGCCTTGTGCATATCTGGAGTAAGAATTTTCCAGACAGGTAGAGATATGTAAGTTCAAAGTGACTGGAAAACAATGACCAAAAAGGAAAAGACAGCAGCTTTTAGTACTTAGTGAAATGGTAGGCATTACAGGGCTTGTAAAAGAGAATGACTGGCTGTGACATATTTGTAATGTCATCCTCTGAGGGGGTACATGGAGACTTTGTTGTGTCAAGAGAGGAAGGCAGGAGCACCTGAGAAGTTCTGCAGCAACCTTAGTGAGGCACAAAGATGATATCATTTCATTATCAAGGGCTACATTGGGGAGAAGAATGTATCAATTACAGCCTTCCATACTGATCTGGCTATGACTAATCAGAGTATAGTGAAGAGACTTATCTAAGACGAGGCTATGAATTCAGTTCAGGTGTTCCCACCTATCAGGAAGCTGGCACATTAGATGGAGACTATGTGGAAGGACACTATTTTATTTATTTATTTTAGTAAATATCACTGGGGTGTGGTACCTGCACTATAAATCCATTGCTCTTGGTGGTCATTTATTTCATTTTATTGGATAGAATAGAGAGAAATTGAGAGAGGTGAGGGGAGATATAGAGGGAGAGAGAAAGGTAGACACCTGCAACCCTGCTTCAGCACTTGTCAAGTGTCCCCCTTGCAGGTGGGGAACCGGGGTCTCGAACCTGGATCCTTGTGCAGGTCTCTGTGCTTTGCAGTATGTGCACTTAACTGATTGTGCCACAACCTGGCTCCTTTGAAGGACATTTATAAAAAAGCAATTGGTGTATAGGGTCTGATCCTTGCCACTGGATAAACAATTGTAGTAGAGGCAACCCCAGTTCCTACCCCTGGGTCACTGTCACTGTGACTGAGTAAACCAAAAACATGTAAACATATAAGCTAAGAAAAATTGTGTCCCTGGTTCTAACTTCTGCTGGGGCCAGAGTGGGGGAGTGAGAAAGCAAGATTTTGGAAATGGCTCCTGAGAACATAGAAAGCTATCGGTAGCAGGTAGATTTGAACTCCCCTTATCCACTCTCTCTTTATATGCATACATGGGGAAACATAGTCACATAGAAATGTCATCACCAGGGAGTTGGGTGGTAGCGCAGCCAGTTAAGCTCAGGTGGCACAAAGCGCAAGGACCTGCGTAAGGATCCTGGTTGGAGGCCCCGGGTCCCCACCTGCAAGGGAGTCACTTCACAAGTGGTGAAGCAGGTCTGCAGGTATCTATCTTTCTCTCTCCCTTTCTGTCTTCCCCTCCTCTCTCCATTTCTCTCTGTCCTATCTAACAACAACATAAATAACAACAACAATAACTACAACGACAACAAAAAACAAGGGCAACAAAAGGAAAAATAAATAAATTTAAAAAATGTCATCACCAAAATGGTCATCATTGTACATGCACACAAACTGAAATGTGCATAAATACCCACATAAGCGTGCATGCCTGGACACTAACACAAGGCTTACATCATCATAATCAACTAACCCTTGAACAATGTGGCCTGAATCTGTTGGTCCACGTATATGTGGATTTTTTTTTTCTACCTGCAGTTCCACATTCATGGATTCTAACAATTTAAGATGTTGATTGGTTGGTTAAAATATAGGATGCAGAATCCACAAATATGGAATATGAGCATCTGCTGATTTTGGCATGGGGGGCAGAGGTTTAAATCAGTTTCAAAGAACTTTCATAATTAAATTTTGGGGAGGCAATAGTTACACAGTATATAGATTTTGACTGTCTGGGATATGATGTCACTGCTCCTAATTCCTTTGTTGTTTAGGGGTCAAATGTGCATATTCAGAACCTTTACCATGGACTATAGCTCACACCTGCCCTCTTCTTCCTTTGCCTTTCCCCACCCCCATCCCAAACAAGCAATCACACTGTGTTATCATGCTTTTTGTACATGTTCTCACTTCTGGGAGTGATATTTCACTCTGGCCTCCTTTGATAATAGTCAGTGGACTGCAATGCACAGAATATATGAAATCATTAGTATTTTTTACATTTCTCTCTCTTCTTGGGCATTGGACCTCCTGTGGCCTGCTTTGTTACTTTCACCACTAGGTTCCATTATCACTCCTAATGATACTAAGTACTCAACCAATTATTAAATCAATGCAGATCTTTAAGGAGTGAAGGATCTGAAGAAAGATTGAGGGAAAGATGGACTCAAGATAAGGTCATCAGGCTGGCTGGACTGGATCCCTCCTTTGAGGGGTAGGAGTCATGATAACCCAGATTGCTATGTGGATCCACTGCTACAGTTCCACAATGGCCAAGAGTCAACTTCCCTTCCTCTCTGGTGCTTAAAGAATTTCATGGGGTTGAGATAGGGATTGTGTAGATGAGGAGGGGATAGGGAGAAAATTAATTTGGGGATTAATTGAAGGACATGGCATCCCCATAAGAGTAGCATTTCTAACGACTTAATCAGATTACAGGCTTCAAAACACCCTCTGTCTCAGCAGTGCCCAGCTCATGCTCAAATGTTCCTACAGGACTCTCCAAGATGGAGCCCACACCTTGTAGTCAAGACCCACTCTCAAACTCAGTTTCCTGTACATCTACTATGAAGACTCCTGGTTTGTTCACTTTAACCGGGTTCAGGCCTGTTCAGTTAGTTTATTTCAAAAGTATGTGTTTGCCATTGAGATAACATTGTATGTAGAACTAAGTTCTAGCTGTTCCCAGCAACATGACCTCAGATAAGTTATAACTTCACTGAGTTTCCACTTTCTCATTCATAAAAAAGGAACATTGCCCTTGAAGCATTGGTGTGAGGAGTCAATAAGTGTTGGTGAATATGGTTTGCAATTGACTTTATCACTAAGGTGTCAGTCAACACTTCCAGCTAAAGTCAGAGGTGAAGAATACAGAAGAGACAATAATCCATGTCTGTACTAACAATAATGATCTGAAGCCTTATTAACAGCCATAGCATGTATAGCTTTAAGTTTAAGAAGTACTTTCTGTGTTCTTTATTACTTCAGGTAAAAGGCAGGCAAATGGGAGATTGATAACCTTCATGTAAAGCAGATCAGGTAGAGAAAAATATATGGTTTTCTTTAGTCAAACCATATATTTTAGAGATGTGCTCATAGAGGGAAACTTGCTCACATGGATGGAGGTAGGATGACCAAATCCCAAGGAATTTGGGCATTTCTGGTCAGAGCTCTGGAACCAGAAAGCCTAATGATAAGAACACTTTGTCTCACCACCACTCCTTCTATGCCTCCTCTAGGAGGAGGCTGAAGCTCTAAGATTTGCTGAAGACAAGGACTTCTGATTTTGGGGAGTCCATGGTTCTGAGATCTAGGGACCATCACCAGGGCTAGAGCTAGGTTAAGCTCATGTACTCTATATGAGCTTCCCTGGGGAAAAGTGCATGATTGTCCTGAGGTGAGGATTCATCAAAGAACAGATGAAGGAGTTAGTTTGGAAGCAGATTAGCTTAGGATCCTTATCCCCACCCAGTACTTTATTAGGAGTAATTTGTTAAGCTGTTCCAACTTGTTGGCAGTAATTTCAATACCTTTTCCTCCTGATTTCTGGTTGTTTCACTTTTTGGTTGGGAGAAAGAAGTGCTAAAATGTTAGAAACTGAGGGGGTAGGTTAAAAGGAGGGAGCTATATAGGAAACAGGTCTCTAGAGAAAGGCCCCTTCTCCATCTAGAAGCTTTTTTTAAAAAAAATATTTATAAAAAAGCAACACTTATATAAATAATAGGATAAGAGGGGTACAACTCCACACAGTTCCTATCACCAGAACTCCATATCCCATCCCCTTCCCTAATAGCTCTCCTAGTCTTTATCCCTCGGGGAGTATGGACCCAGGGTCATTATGAGATGCAAAAGGTGGATGGTATGGCTTTTGTAATTGCTTCCCTGCTTCTTCTTCTAGCGTTTGCCCTTCTTTCATAGCCAGTCAATAGCGTCAGGTTGAGCCTGATGTAAAGTTTCGAGACCTCCTTTGAATCTGGAGAGGTGGCAGTCGTTGACTACTATGTGGGTCATAGTCTGTCTGTAGCCGCAGGGGCAGTTCGGGTCGTCTCTGGCTCCCCAGCGATGGAACATAGTGGCGCACCGGCCATGGCCTGTTCGATAGCGATTGAGGAGGGCCCAATCATAACGTGCTAGGTCAAAGCCGGGTTGATGCTTGCAGGGGTCTGTGATGAGGTGTTTGTTCTTTACCTCAGCTTCCCTGCTGAACATGGGTGTTGGCAGGTCAACCCATACTCTTCGCCTGTCTCTCTCTTTCCCTAGTGGGGCAGGGCTCTGGGGAAACCGGGCTCCTGGACATATTGGCTTTAACATATTGGCTTTAACTCTGTGTCCTGTCTGAATATATCTGGAGAGAGATAATATACTTAATCCATACCCCCACTTAATAACCAATCCCAGTTTTACTCTAGTCTCAGGGAAAATAATGATGTACAGCAAAGAATTGGTGTCTGAGCAGAGGCAAATGGTCAGGGTAACTTCTGATGTTTAGAGGGGGAGGTTGGACTTGGAAGGAGGTGGAGATGGCTAGGGGACCACAGTCTCTTCTGCATGCTTGATCCCAGGGAGGATGTTAAGAACCTACAGTTATGGAAACAAGATAGAGACACAGCTGTATGCTTAGTCTCTATTGTGCCATGAAATGTGTGCTGGTTTCAGTGAAATTAACTCATATTGTTCCTACAATCTTGACACTTCCTAGGTGGGGAAACTGAGACTCAGGGAGGTAAATTTTATTTTCAAAAGTTACACAACCAAAAAGTGAACAGGCTGAAATCTTAGATCTGACTGACTTCAAGGCCTTCAAAGTACCAAGAACTAATTTGAAAATAAACAAACATCTCAATTTGTTGGGTGAGAGGGTAAGTCACCAGCTTGCTAGGACTGTGCTCCTGATTTGGGCCTTGGTTTTCCAACCCTAGAAGCAGGAGCTAGATTGGTGGAGCCTGTCAATTATGATGGTAAAGAGTTTTCCATATTTGTCTTTTATTCTTTGCAATGACAAATCTATCAGCTAGTCAAGTGCAGGGATTAGAAAACAAATATAGAAGACTTAGAGCTGCAATAAGGTGAGGAGGTAAGGGGGATATTGTTCCTGAGACAGTCAGAGCCCTTCCTTCGTGGTACCTAAATAGGTTCACCTCTGAGCAAGACTTGTTAAGAATAGATGGGTCTTAAGTGAGCTCTGGCTATTAACCACTACTCTCTTCCATCCTAATTCCTTGCCACCCTCTCAGGAACTGGGCACCATGGGGGGTGGGAAAGGGAAAGGCCAGTCTACCACATCCTCTCACCCTGGCCCTGCACCATGGACTCTGGGGGAAGCTCATTAGCTCAAGGGGAGCCCTGTTCCTCCCTTCATAGCTTGTCAAACAATTAGCTACCCTCTCTGTACAAGTTACTGTGTAATTATTGGGTCTTGGCGGGCTCAGGGACATATAATTAGCCTGCTCCAGCCTCCAACTGCCTCCCAGGGTCATTAGTGGGTGAACTGAGGGTGGGCAGGCAGGCAACGCATCTGCACGACAATGCACACATTGTGGCTCCTCTGCATCCTGGGCAGAAGGCAGCTGGTGGCACTGTGGCCCAGTTCCTGAGCACATCTGTTTTTGCCCCAGCAGCCAGCTCAAGAACACCTCTAACCTGGACAGTCATAGGTGACAATGCCTTCCCAGCTTGTCACTTCTGTAAGCTTACCCAAAGTAGGTGCCATTTCACAGGTGAAACTTGGGTGGGGAAGCAGGACCCTGGCTAAGATCATTGAACTCACAGGCAGTAGAGCCAGACTGGCATTCAGATTGGTTTTAGTCATTCACTTTTTCCCTGAGATAAGCCTGGGAACTGACTTACTCCCTGAGATCAAGCTTGACACTTAGAGTCTGCCCAAGGGGTCTTACTGATTCTACAGGGTCTCTGGAAAAAGTTCCTTCCCCTTCCCTGAAGTCCTCTGCTAATCTACTTCTAAGATGCCCCAGCTTCCTCTGGGTCCCTCCTTCAGAAGTTGCTAGAATTTCCCTCTCCATGCCAGCAAGATTGAGGTTTCTTAAAGAGTGTTTTGACTTATTTTTTAAAAGCATTTTTATATTTATTTATTTATTTATTTATTTATTTTCCTTTTTGTTGTCCTTGTTGTTTTTTATTGTTGTTGTAGTTATTATTATTGTTGTTATTGATGTTGTCATTGTTAGATAGGACAGAGAGAATTGGAGAAAGGAGGGGAAGACAGAGATTGGGAGAGAAATATAGATACCTGCAGAACTGCTTCACCACCTGTGAAGAGATTCCCCTGCAGGTGGGGAGCCAGGGGGCTTCAACCAGGATTCTTAGGTCAATCCTTGAGCTTCCTCCATGTGCACTTAACCTGTTGCGCTACCGCCCGACTCCCAAAGAGTGTTTTGACTTCTAAGAGAAGAGCTACCAATAATCACCCTGGTATCTCTGCCAGCTGGGAAATACCACTTCCATCTGTGACCATTTGTATCCTTGGAGAACAGTGGATATTCCCAGCTGCATGATGATGTTTCTTCTGTGAGATGTTATCTCTTCTCCCTCCCTATTCAATTCTTCCCTGCCCTGAGTGTCTTTACTAACAGGCTGTCAGTGATCATTGGCTGCTGTCTTTCTTTCATTAGAACCCTCCTATGGTTGGTGGGAGTGAAGAAGGGTGTGCCAAGTGGAAGCTTCAGTCACTGTTCTTCTTTGCAAAACTTGTAAGGGACATTTCCTTTGAGCTATTATATGCTTAAATGTTCATTGATCTGGTCATTCAGAACTGTACATTCTTGAGCAAGTTCCCTAACCTCTCTGAGCACCACAAGAGTTGTTGTGAAGACTAAATAACACAATTCTGACAAGTGCCTGACTCTGTTGGTGGCAGGCACAAAGTGAGAAAGTGAGTTGCCTTCCTAGTTTTCAGCAGCTACTGACCTTCAAAGCCAATCCCATCTCCTATTTCTCCCAAGGCTCTTAAACCTTCCCCACAGAGCCAGTGTGTTCTGGTCCTTAGGCCCCTCCTCTGCTGCCTAGAGCTGGTGACCTCCAGTCACCATCCAGCTTCCCTTGAGCCCACTACCTATTTTGAAGGCAGCATTATCCTGGCTGCAGGGAAATTAGTTGTTCCCTTGAAACCTCCTGCCCTGCCCTTTTTGCTCCCCCCTTCCCAAGGCTAGTGACAAGTATGTAGGACTTAATTGGCTGGCATGAAAGGCAGCACTGACATTAATTGGCTACATTTGGCAGGGAGGCCCCAGCCTCCCCCTCCTCTCTCCAAACCCCTACTGCTTCCCAGGAACCCTATCAATCCCACCACAGGGACCAAGAGTTTTGAGACCCCTGCCAATTAGGCATTTTTTTGCTCCTTTTCTTTTCCTGATGGGGTTTTGTTAGAATTTATGACACTGTATAGGGCTGGAGGTGAGGGGGGTGGGAAGTACGGGATGGAAAAGCTGGGGAGGACCATTCCTATGGTGAACAGTCTCGGGGAGGGGAGAGGTATGGATATGAAAAGGACACTTGAGGTTAGACCCTAGAGTGGTAGGGAAGGGGTCTTAAATGCAGGATGTATAGCTCAAGGGGAAGGGGGAGGAGAGCTTTGGCCAGGCCAAGAGACTGATTTAATAGGCTATGTGTGCACATTTGGAGAGAGGTTTGGCTAAATTAAAGGAAATCCACTAAAATGGCTGGAGGGCATAACTGTGAGGCTAAAGACAGGTCCAGTTTTTATTCTGAGCTCTCCCAGTGTGTCCTTGGGTTATTCACTAACCCTTTCTGGGAGCTGAAAGGATGGGAGCCAGATCCAAGGTTCTCATCTCAAGTTAGTATCCATGAACAGAACACCTGGTAAGATATCTGAAAATCCACCCCAGGTTTTTGGGTTGTTGACCCAGTTGCAGCTCAGTATGGCCAGTCTCATGCTAGCCAGGAGCTTTGATTGGCAGCCTCAAATGTTTATACAGTGAAACTAGGAAGACAAGTGAATTTCTGCTTCACAAATTATGTATGTTTGTGAGAATAAATATTTCAAGACCTGAAGAACTTGGCGAGAGACTCCTAGAGGGGCTAATGTGAATGGACTGATTATGGTGGGCTGACAGATGCAGATGCAAGAAGATTCCTCTTGTCACTCTATCCTCCATCCAACATAGCTGCCTGGAGGTTGAGGGAGTGGGCAATGGGAAATATCCATCTTATTTGTGGGTTCCTCTATTCATACAGATACTGATATGATATTTTGGAAAAGGAAAGCCCTAGAGAACTAAGATCTATATTAGCACTTTGGATGCTGATAGCTGACTCAGATACTATTTTAGGCCTGTATCATTTGCTGTTTCCTCATTGGTTTATAACTAACTTTCTTCTTCCTTGTTCTTTAAAAATATACCTGCTAAAATGAATAGAAATCAACTAAAATGTGTGACCAAAAATATGAAGTGGGAATCCCCTTGAATCTTTCAATTATAAGCCCCCAAAATATATATGAAGAGTAAAGTGCATGATAGAATACTATACAAATTACAAAAGAGTTTAAAATAATATTTCTCTCTACCATTTTCTAAAAAAAAAAAAAAACGACTGTTTACATTTTTGTTTTCCTTTCTTTTTTTGCTGCACATGGATCTCACATTTTTTTTTTGTTTTCGTTTTTATTAGTGGTTTAATAATGGTTCCTAATGCTTGGGGGCAGAGCCAATATGGTGGCTTGGAGACAACACCTTGTGTGAGCTCTGCAAGGAAGCTGCTTTCAACCTGGAAATTTTGGGTGAGGGTAGGATTTTTGGGCCAGTGGTAGAGGAGGCGAGAGCAGGGGGTGGTCAAGGTAGCACCAAAGAATATTCCTATAATCCACCTTTTGGCTGGCAAACAGAGGCCAAGAAGGACAAAGGAAACAGGGATTCAGATGGGGTTTTGGCTTTGCTATTTCTTTCTGCATTCCCACCCTGCCCCAAGACCAACCCCCTCACTAACCACTCCAGGCAGGCCTCCTGTGGAGCTAATTTATTTATCAAGATTTCTGGCTCAGCAGGAGTGACTTCTAAAGGACAAGGGTTATCTCCCCAGGCAAAGCCATTTTTTTTTTCCTTTTTGAAGAGGGCTGGAACTCTGAGTAACAGAATACCTGAACAATCAGGTCCTAGGACTTTCCTGGGTTAGTTTACCTGTCTTTCTTCATCTACCTCTTGAATTTGTTTGATAGTTGCTTCTAGAAATTGTGTGTTTTTCTTGGTTTAGGATGGGGCCAGGGGCTGGGTGGTGGTGCACCTGGTTAAGCAGTCACATAAGAGTGCACAAGAACCCAGGTTCGAGCCCCCAATCCCTACCTATAGAGGGAAAGCTTTGCGAGTGTTGAAGAAGGGCTGAAGGTATCTCTTTGTCTCTCTCCTTCTCTGTATCCCTCTTCCTTCTCTATATCTGGCTGTCTCTATCCAATAAATAAATAAAAAAAGATTAAAAAATAAAAAAGGGAAGAGAACGAAGCTATGTACAGCCAGTCTGGAGAGGTCTAATCTGCAGACTGACTGTTAGGGTTTAAAAAAAAAATTATTATTATTATTATTATTTGCACTTGTTTGTTTTCCATCTTCTTCAGGTTGGCCAAAAGTAACTGTTGTTGCTTTTTTGCACTGATATGTGACTGGGCATGGTATCCATTATGGGAAGAACTTGCTTTTATTTCTCTCATCTCTCCACTTTTTGTTTTCTTTCCTCCTAGCTAATCCAAATAAAGTCTCTTGTTTTTTACTTCTTTTTTTTCCTTTCTATATTCACTGGCACTTGTTTGTGAATTATCTCTTGGAAGAAGTCTAACTTGAGTGAACTCTTTCAATCTCTCTCTCTCTCTCTCTCTCTCTCTCCCCGTGTGGGTGTCTTTTCTCCTTTCCTTTCTCTTCCCACTATGTCTAGAATTTATAGTTGACAGTTGATTTGCATAAGTTTGTATTCTTGCTTTGTATTTTTCCTTTTCTTTTCCTTTTTGTTTTGTTTGTTTTTGTTTTTGGAGTGGAGTTATTGCTTGGCTAACTGGTTTTGGTTGAAATGCATTATTTTTTGCTTTTTGAAATTTTTGTACTTTTTGATGTTTGTGAATTCATTTGTGAAAAGACTTTAGTTTAGTGTGGCTTGTACTCACACAACACAACAAATGAAGAATGACACCACATCAATAATAAAGAAAAAAGTTTAAATTAAAAGCAAATAAAACTGCTACCACAATGAATCAGGACAGGAGCCCAGTGGAAACTCCAAATAAGTCAGAAGCAATTATAAGTAAAGAATGTATCCCAGTTCAAGCCCCTGGTTCCCCACTTGCAGGGGAGTTACTTCACAAGCGGTGAAGCAGGTCTGTAGGTGTCTATCTTTCTTTCCTCTCTGTCTCCTCATCCTTTCTCCATTTCTCTCTGTCCTATCCAACAATGAAGACATCAGTAACAACAATAATAACTACAATAATAAAACAAAAAGGCAAAATAAATAAATATTTTAAAAAATTTAAAAGTATCCAAACAATAATTGATCTATTAATCACAGAAATGAGGACGGCTATTGAGGAAAAGGTTATCTGAAATAGGGAAACAACAGACGAGACCCTCAAGAAAAATACTAGCTACCTCGAGGTAATTAAAGCACCGAAAGCCTAAATAGCTCATCTAAGAGGCCATCTAGCAGAACAAGCTAGTATTGTAACTGAGCAAGGTAAAAAAAAAATAGGGAGTCAGAAGGTAGCCCAGTGGGTTAGTGCATGTGGTGTACAGCACAAGAACCAGCCTAAGGATCTTGGTTCGAGCCCCCTGGCTCCCCACCTGCAGGGGAGTCGCTTCACAGGCTGTTAAGCAGGTGTCTTTCTCTCCCCCTCGCTGTCTTCCCCTTCTCTTTCCATTTCTCTCTGTCTTATCTAACAATGACAACATCAGTAACAACAATAATAATAACTACAACGACATAAAAAAACAAGGACAACAAAAGGGAAAATAAATAAATAAATAAATAAAACATAAAAAAATAGCTGAACTGAAGAAGGAAGTTGAGGGGAGGGAAATAAGATTAACAGAAACAGAAAACAGAATTAGCCAGAGAATGAACTAGAAAAAACAAAGAAAGAGGTAAAAAAGTTCAAAAAGAGACTGAGAGACACTGAAAACAAAAACAGAGACATATGGGATGATCTCAAAAGAGGTAACATTTGCATAATTGGCCTACCAGAGGAAGAAAGGGAGGAAGGGACCTATGGACATCTAATCTTTGATAAGGGGGCCCAAAGTATTAAATGGAGAAAGGAGGCTCTCTTCAATAAATGGTGCTGGGAAAACTGGGTTGCAACATGCAGAAGAATGAAATTGAACCACTTTATCTCACCAGAAACAAAAATCAACTCCAAATGGATCAAAGACCTAGATGTCAGAACAGAACAGAAACTTAGAGGAAAACATTGGTAAAACAGTTTCCCACCTACACCTACATCTTTGATAAATCAAACCCAATTGCAAGGAAGACTAAAGCTGAAACAAACCAATGGGACTACATCAAATTGAAAAGCTTCTGCACATCCAAAGAAACTATTAAACAAACAAAGGGACCCCTCACAGAATGGGAGAAGATCTTCACATGCCATACATCAGACAAGAAACTAATCACCAAAATATATAAAGAGCTCAGCAAACTTAGCACCAAAAAAGCAAATGACCCCATTCAAAAATGGGCAGAGGATATGAACAAAACATTCACTACAGAGGAGATCCAAAAGGCTAACAAACCTATGAAAAACTGCTCCTGGTCACTGATTGTCAGAGAAATGCAAATTAAGACAATGTTGAGATACCACCTCACTCCTGTAAGAATGGCATACATCAAAAAGGACAGCAGCAACAAATGCTGGAGAGGTTGTGGGGACAGAGGAACCCTTTTACATTGCTGGTGGGAATGTAAATTGGTACAGCCTCTGTGGAGAGCAGTCTGGAAAACTCTCAGAAGGCTAGACATGGACCTTCCATATGATCCAGTAATTCCTCTCCTGGGGTTATACCCCAAGAACTCCATAACACACAACCAAAAAGAGGTGTGTACTCCTATGTTCATAGCAACACAATTCATAATAGCTAAAACCTGGAAGCAACCCAGGTGCCCAACAACAGATGAGTGGCTGAGAAAGCTGTGGTATATATACACAATGGAATACTATGCAGCTATCAAGAACAATGAACCCACCTTCTCTGACCCATCTTGGACAGAGCTAGAAGGAATTATGTTAAGTGAGCTAAGTCAGAAAGATAAAGATGAGTATGGGATGATCCCACTCATCAACAGAAGTTGAGGAAGATCTGAAAGGGAAACTAAAAGCAGGACCTGACCAAATTGCAAGTAGGGCACCAAAGTAAAAACCCTGTGGTGAGGGGTATACATGCAGCTTCCTGGGCCAGTGGGGGGTGGAAGTGGGTGGGAGGGATGGGTCACAATCTTTTGGTGGTGGGAATGGTGTTTATGTACACTCCTAGCAAAATGTAGACATGTAAATCAGTAGTTAATTAATATGAGAGGGGGAAATCAGTTGTATGTCTCAAAGTTTTTCAAAACACAAACTGAATCTTTTCAATATATAGGCTGTGTATTTGATATGCAGACTCTCTCAAAAGCCTAGACCAAGTAGATCAGAAGCATCCAATAGCACAGCTATATACAAGATATACAGCTATATACAAGATATATACAGCTATATACAAGATACTGGGTACTGTACAGCTATATACAAGATACTGGGTACTGTACTGCTCCTGGAGGCCATTTTTTGCCATTTTGTTGCCCTTGTTGTTGTCATTATTGTTATTATTGCCATTGATGTTGTTGTTGTTGGATAGGACAGAGAGAATCGAGAGAGGAGGGGAGATAGAGAAGAGGAGAGAAAGATAGACACCTGCAGACCTGCTTCATTGCTTGTAAAGTGATCCCCCTGCAACTGGGGAGCCAGGGACTTGAATGGAGTGCCTTACCATGGCCTGTCCTTGCTCTTCGTGCCATGTGCGCTACCGCCCAACCCCCTTGGAAATTGTTTCTGTAATGCCTAATGAGGTGAAGTTATCAGAGATGAGAGGTAGGGACTGAGGATGAAGTAGAAGGACAGAGAGACTGTCACCTTCATCATCTGATCCTTGAGACACTGCAAGAGTTCTCAGTAGTGCTTCCTTCTTTTACCTTCTCCATCTTTCATACAGAATCTAGGTCACTATTCCTAATATTTGAAATGTCAGTGCCATCTCTTCAGTATATCTTTATCCATACTTTTCTTTTTTTTTTACCTGAAACACTTCTCCATTGCCCTACTATGCCTACTGAAACTTTCTTTGCAGTTCTCCAAATGAATACAACCTTTCTGTCCAGATATAACTGATGCCTTTCCAACTTATAAAAGATCTACCTGCTCAGCTATGAACCCTCTGAAAGGAGGGACTCTGCTATATTCATTTCTGTGTTCTACCCTTGCTAGCACACTTTTTAATATATAGTGGATGCACTGTTGTGTATTTATCTGTGTAGAAAATAAAATTGTGGGCAGGAGAGACAACGTAATGGTATGCAAAAAGATTTTCATGCCTGAGGCTCTAAGGTCCCCAATTCAATCCCTAGAACCACTATAACTCAGAGCTAAGCAGTGTTCTAATTGGTCTCTATCTCAAAATCTCTCTCTCCTCTCTCTCTCCAGTTTCTCTCTGTATATCTCACACTAAAAATAAATAGATGAAATCTTGAAAAACAATAAAGTCTAAATGAAAGAAAGAAAAAGATAAGCTTGCATTGACCTGAGAACGTTCATGGACCTGAGAGTTGGGAGACCAGGTTTTTTTTTTTTATTTTTTATTTATAAAATGGAAACATTGACAAGACTATAGTATAAGAGGGGTACATTTCAATACAATGCCCATCCCCAGAGCTCCATATCCAATCCTCTCCCTTCCCTATTCTTTATCCTTCTGGGAATATGGACCCAGGATCATTATGGGGTACAGAAGGTGGAAGGTCTGGCTCTGTAATTGCTTCCACTGAACATGGGCGTTGGCAGATTAATCCCAGCATGTCTCTCTCTTTCCCTAGTGGGGAAGGGATTATGGAGGCAGGGATCCAAGACACATGGTGGAGTTGTCTTCCCAGGGAAGTCAGGTTGGCATCATGGTATCATCTGGAACCTGGTGGCTGAAAAAGAATTAAGATATAATGCAGAACAAATTGTTGACTAATCATGTACCTAAAGGCTGGAATATTGCAGATGAAGATTTGGTGGTTTCTGTTTTGGAAAAATCTGGTAGGTCTGTTTTCGGTATATTCTAGAGGGCCTATGACTTTACTATAGTTTGTGCCTTTGCCTGCCATCTAATATGCAGATGGACCCAGGTTACTGTCTGGGGAAATGGTGTCATAGTTGGAAAAAGTACTAGAAAGCTGGATCACGGAAGATAGTAGCTCCCAAATATGGGAAAAGCATATAAATATTGTTAATTGTAAACCACAACAATTGGATCTGGGGCCAATATTCAGAACAGGAGCCTGTGTAACCTTTGCATCCCTGTAGGTCTGAGCTGGCATTCTGTGGAGACCAGGTTTCTATCTCTTTCTTCTCCTAGACATCACTTTTTAATTTTATATTTATAAAGTGGAAATATTGGCAAGACAATAAGAGAGGTACAATTGCACACACTTTTTTGAACCAGGGCACTGCTCAGCTCTGGTGTCTGATAGTGCCAGGGACTGAAACTGGAGCCTCAGTGCCTCAGGCATGAGAATCTGTCTTGTAAACTGCTCTGCTATCCCTTCAACCCTAGAACTCTGTTTTCATCATTGTAACATAAGTAGAGGGGGCCTTATAGTTTCTAATGCCTCTCTTAGTTCTGAAAATGTGTATCTCTGACACTGATAAATATTACTTACCCTTCTGAAAACCGATTACCATGGTCAACCTATAATCTATTATAAACATAGGTTTCTGGATGAAGGAAGATGACTGTCTATGTGTCAGTCTATGTCTGAATCAACCCTTCTAGCTACTGCTAATAATGGACAGCATGTGTTATGTGCTGTGTTATGTTCTTTGCCTGTATTTTCTCATTTTAAATTCACAATAGCTATAAAGTTGAGAGTTTACTGATGAGGAAAGTAAATTTGAAAAAGTTAGGTAATTTTTCTTGTGAACAAACTTAAGTGTAAGTGGTGGAGTTTGAATTCAAATCCTGTTCTCTATCATGATGCTAGATGGAAACCTGTAAGGGTGGTCTTAGATTTGGCTTCCCATTAACTCAGTTGAACAATATCAGAATTGATGGATGAATCCCACTCGTAGAGATATCAATTCAATTAGTTTGGCATATGGTCTGGTCCTAAAGAGATATTTCAAAGTTACCTTGGTAGCTACATCTTGTAGCAAAAATTTAAATCACTGACCCTCCAGTTTGAAGCTAAGTTCTAGGTCAGGTGTCCATGACAACAGTTCTACTGTTCTTTTAAGATGCCATGAATATTCTGTAAAATTATATTCTTTTGAAATTAATTGATTAATTTATTATCAGATAGAGACAGAGAGAAATTTAGAAGGGATGGGAGGTAGAGAAGAGAAACATAGAGACAACTGCAGCTCTACCTCACGATTTGCGAAGCTTTCTCCCTGCAAGTGGGAACCAGGGGTTAGAACCCAGATCTTTAAACACTGTAATTTGAGCACCTAACCAGCTGAACCACCACTTGGCCCCTTCCACTGAGTTTTGAGGGAAGTGATGGTAGTGGGCTAGGGGCAATGTGATGGGAATAGTATCTAGAATTCCTCTTATGTGGGTTGCAGTTCTTAAGAGACAAACCTGCACCAAATCTGTGCCTACTGTGAGTTCCTTATCACAGTTGGTTATACTTAGAGATAAACTGAATGACTAACCCAGCTGATCAGTTTTCTTTCCTATTGGAATTGAGATTCTGTCCAAAGTCTTCTTCCCTATTTCCTGAACACCCAGTTCTAGTAAATTCTAGTAAATTCTTGAATATCTAGGGTCTTTCTACTCTAATACCAATCTTATGGTCTCTTGACACTACATATACCCCAACACTAAACCTTGACCAAAGTCAGGGTCTACACCTCATTGGACCAACTTCCTGCTCTTTGACTTTATTATTCTGATGGTGGAGGACACATGTTTTGTATGCAATTTCACTCAAGATATGAAATAATGAGGTCAAGAAACTTCTCTCTAGAGGACTAGGATGTTAATGTTATTTTGATGACTGACACAGTTTGTTGGGACTATGTGTAAGCTTGATTGAGCTTAGGGAGAACTACCCCCATCTTTGGATGTAGGTCTGAGAAGATACCCTCTTGGTGAGTCTCTCTCAACTGAGGTGAGCAAAAGGGGGGAAACTCAGACTTAGTTCTTTCCTTCTTGACTCTCAGGCCCACAGAAACCCCAATACTTCTCCCCATTAACTGCAGGCCACATGGCTGCCTACTTTAAGATTCATTCACTCAAAGTTCACACATTCCACTTCACCTTTTGATCACAAAGGAAGAGCACATCCTGTCACACACTCCTAACACCAGACAAGTGAGAAGCCCCAAAGACCTTATTTCCTGTAGCCCTTTTGATGTCTTTCAGTTTCTCAGAGCCTGGCCAGGGTTCTGATCTGCTGAGGTTCCTTCTCTGCGTCCACTCCACGAGCTTTCCTGGAGCGTGAAAAGATAGAAAGAGAGAGAGAAAGATCACAAGGGGCTCAAAACGGGAGCCCGTTTACCTTCCGATGTGCTCTGGACTCTTCTTTTTTAATTTGCTGGAAACCCTGGGTCACCTTGTGCCTTTGTTCAACCTGCCGGTATGAGAATTTCAGGTTGGGAGCACAGCGTCTCATGGACCCATAACTTGTAGGGTGGGTGTCCTCTGTCCCACGTTGGGCGCCAAATGTTGGAGCTCGCGTGGGTGGTCTCTCAGCTAGAAAGGTAAACTACCGAATTTCTGTCACCAGTTTAAAAGACTGCATGAAAAGAAAGAAACTCTGGGAGGATTTTGGTACGAACACACTCGTTTGTTGGGGAGAGGGTTGGGTTGATATAGAAGGCTAGATAAAGAACAGTTTTCACATATGTCAGAATTTACAGGTTTCTTAAAGGTCAGCATGCCCCTATGGCAGGGGTTGGTATGACAAGAGTTGATACATAAAGATCAATACAATTAGTCTCTTGTTGCAGGCATTTAATTATCCAAAGGCATTTGAGAGAAGAATAGGGGTGAGATAGAGAAGGAAGAACAAGGCTTCAAAGACATCAAAAGGGCTACAGGAAATAAGGTCTTTGGGGCTTCTCACTTGTCCGGTGTTAGGAGTGTGTGACAGGATGTGCTCTTCCTTTGTGATCAAAAGGTGAAGTGGAATGTGTGAACTTTGAGTGAATGAATCTTAAAATAGGCAGCCATGTGGCCTGCAGTTAATGGAGAGAAGTATTGGGGTTTCTGTGGGCCTGAGAGTCAAAAAGAAAAGAACTAAGTCTGAGTTTCCCCCCTTTTGCTCACCTCGGTTGAGAGAGACTCACCAAGAGGTCTTCTCAGACCTCCATCCAAAGATGGGGGTAGTTTTCCCTAAGCTCTATCAAGTTTATACATAGTCCCAACAACAGTTCTGTACCCTTGGAAGCTGGACTTGGAATTCATGTGTTCCAAGATGCAGTACCCTTGATGTAGAGAGGAAATGGTGAGGAAAGAAGGTTGAAATGCATGGGGGGCAGGTGGGTGAAGGAGAAACCTATGTTCAGATCCATTTCTTGATTCATAATGCCTGACTGCTCCTACCTAAGGAGTTGATAGGATCAACGTAAGGGATAGGTGTGCCAGGCAAGGGGGAGAAGGCAGCAGGTTCATTCTGCTCCTTTCATCTGGAATTGCAGTGGGAATGGGGATGACAAGGAGCCTGGGGCTTTCAGGATGCTCGCAGCTGGTGCTGATTTGGCAATAATAGGAACTCAGCTCACAGTGCATTTCCTCCAGGCCTCAACTCACCCTGAGATTGCTGGAAGACTTGCACAGGTGTGCTGACGAGGAAGCTCTAGGAGGAATCTTTGCCAGAGTGGCAAGCAAGTGGGAGCAAAGAAGTTCAGGGGAGAGCACACTAGAATGGATGTGCTAGCTGATTTCACTAAATTGGACAGAGAACTTAGTCTCTACTTGTGCAGCCTAGAGACCTTGAAGACTTACTGCTAGGAAAGGGAGTGCCAGTTGACACTTCCATAGGAGCAAAGATCTTCTAAAGGCACATGGAATCCATAGCAGATCTGGGGCTGGGAGCTAGGCCTCATGACCCTGGCCACACACTTTTTGCTTCCAGATCACACTCACTTCTCCTTGTGCTCAAGTCCTACTGTCTGACTCAGTGTCCCAAGGAGAGCACAAGGGAAGAGTCAGGTGGCACAGACTCCCGCAGTCCTATCTCAGCTTCCTCTGAGTGGGGCTTCCTTCCACCCTTTCTGTTCTTCCAGGCCAGAAGGTCAACAGGGCTGTCATAGAGACATTTATATTTTATGCTGGGTCAGATAGTGTGAGGATGATGTGGGGAAATGGAGGCAAGAAGAATCGTTATGGAAATCTAATGTGTTCTCATAACAATTAAATAAGATTGTAACTATGTATTGGTAAGTGTTAAGGAAGCATATTATGGTAATCATTTCATGGTATATACCTATATGAAATTAACATGCTGTACTCATGAAAATAATACAGTACAGTATGGAATGTCAATTATATCTCAATTATGATCATCAACTATGTGCCAGACATAGTGCTATAAGTGTTTTGCCCATATGATTTCAGGCTATCTTCTTAGGTATCTTACGGTTATTAACTCAGTTTCACAGAGGAAGGAACTAACATTCAGGAAAGAGAGGTGACTTGCTTATGATTTAACAGTCAGTGATATGCAGTAGAGAGATTTGAATCTAGGACTGCTTCAGTACCAGATGAACGGTCTTCCACTAAGCTATGCTGTAGGCTAATGAAAATTTTGAAAGGTCATCTGCTCCATGCCTCTAAACTCAATCAGGAGTGTAAATGCCAAGCACACACTGATTCAACTCAAATGTTTAAAAGATCTGTAGAAAGCTAATAAAAGGTCCCCCTCTGTACATAGGTCTTCACCTATGTACAGTATCATCTTGTCTGGAGGTGTCAGCTCCTGTTCCAGGCAGACAGGAGAGTGTATGGTACTTCACCTCACAGATGGGAAAGCTGAAGTCAGCCAATGAAGGATGGACTAGGTATTCCATGCCTAGATCCTCTCATCTACCTAAGGACTAGTTGAAGTGCAAGACCAGTTTGGCATCAGATGAGATCCTGCTTTCGGAGGTGGGGAGTACTAGCTAGAGCAAGTTCACTAGGGACTTTTGTAGAGTCAATATGGCTTTCCTGCTCTAGGAAACGTTGTCAGTTGTCCAAGAAATCCTCTGGTAAGGCAGCTCAGGCTACTGTGGAAAAAACACAGGTCAATATTAGCAGGAATGGAATCCAGCAGGCCCTCAGCCCCAGAGCAATAATACCCTAGGCTCAGACCATAGCTGGGGCTGGTATCGGGCTGGGATTGCTGTGACTGGAGATGCTCTTGAGCAGAAGTCCTTTGTGCCTGTGTACCTGGTCTTCCCATCAGTCTCCCAAGGTGGGCCTGAGCATTTACCCTCATATGACAGATATAGAAAGGATGTACTTATAGGCAATTAGCCCAAGGCCACAGCAATCCCAATTGCCGCATGAGGATTTGCAGCTGAGCTATGCTTCCACAGGCAGCCCTAGGCACTGGAAGGAAGGCTTGAGTTTCTGTGCTTTTGTCTGATATGGCCAGGTTCTGCCAGGTAGGATAGAGTGAAGGGAAGAGCAGGCACAGGCTGTTAGAGGGAACATCGTGTGTATGTGTGTGTGTGTGTGTGTGTGTGTGTGTGTGTGTGTGTGTGTGTGTGTGTGTATGTGTGGCTGTTCTGCTTCCTCAGCAAGCCCTGCCCTTCCCCCTCCACTTTGTTTCTCTTTCTTCTCCTTATTCCTTATTGTCGTTCTCTCTTTTTTTTTTTTAATGAGACTTAATTAGTGTTGAGTTCCTCTTCTGGCTTCCTCTCCGCCCCTCTCCCCGCACTGCCCCCTTCTTCCTAAGGTATAGGCCAAGGGATCTGACAAATGCACTTGAGAACAAAGCACTAGGCTAATTTGGGTCCTGATCAGGAAGCAGAAGCTGAGCTGAGATTATGGGTCTGAAATAGCCCAGTGTGATTATGCTTCCTCAGTCTGTGACCAGGTTGGTGCAGGCTCAAGCAGTCAGATGGACGGTGGGTAGATGGATGGGTGCCATGTGAACTGAAAGGAGGTCAGGGAAAGGGGAATCAGAAAAAATGTACAGTAGAGATGATCATCTGATTTGAGCAAATGAACAGGGTTTCTGTCAAGTAAAAAGTAATTCACTTCATGGCACCAGGGAGCCAGAATGTAGAATTGTTAATCCACTGCACTCTAGTGTTTTCATGATCATCTACAGCCTTGGGACCCTGGGGTTAGTAGCACACAAAGAAAAACAACTGTCTGGCTGGATATTACTTGCACAACCAACCTGTATGGTGTCCTCTCTTTATCTGGCAGGACTAAATGCTCCTTTAGACTGGCACTGGCAATCTCACTATTCTTTGAGCAGTGCTCAGCCCTAACCACAGTGACATAACCTGAACCTCAGCCCCTGAATCCTGTTCTCCAAACAGAACCACAAAACTTATATCTTTGGTTTTCATTGTGGAATTTATTTCTGACTGGATTACACCAATTTACCCTCAGCCTGGCCTCCCTTCTCTAACAGCAGAATCTCAGAGATGATCTTGTCATTTTGCACTGTTGCTTTGAACTCAGCTGATCATGAAATGAACAGATTACCTAGTTGGGGTAGTATTTTCATCTCTGGATCTGCTCCAAGACTTAATAAAGTTTCTGGCTTTTTCTACAGTGAGATGTCTATGGGAGCTCAGTTCATGTTTTATGAATGTGGAGCAGAGACTTGAACTGTTTCCCTAATTCACCATATATAGCATATCTGATATATTTTTAATCTTATGCACACTGGTGCAAGCTCTATTTACCTACAAGATCACTCTTTTCTAATTAGCACAAAGGTGTTAAATATGTAGGAGGACCCCTGGCTCTCTTTCCCATATCCATATGATAATGAACTAATGAGGAAGATGAGGAACTTTGCAAAGCCCTGAGAAACCTAGGCTTTTAAGCAACAAGAATTTGGTGAGTGGAGCCAGCTCCAGGACACAGGCAGTTCTTGACTGTGCAAAGGGACTGCATGAGGATTAGTGAAAGGAAATAAAAATTGTGGAACTGACTGCCTATGATGTCTGACTCTTGGAGAGTAAGGGACCCCAGTGAATGACTGCAATGAGGGTGAGGGCAGGGCATGAGGAATGGAAGGGCTGTCTTTACTGTCAGTCACCTTCAGAGCCCAGGCTTCACAGCCAACCTGTCTCTCTAATTCTAGCCATCTCTTCATTTTCTAGATATCTTGGGAGCTGAGGGGGCACATTACTAACAAAGGCCTCCAAGGGCCAAATCTAAGGGCTGGATGGGGATGAAAGAAACATCAGGGTAAGGTTTTCCCTCATGCAAACACAGTTCACAGCTTATAAGAGAATTTGCTCTTCAAAAACATGTTTATTATAGATTCTCTTAGCCCCTTTGCAAGGTGAGTATTATTGTTACTGTTGTTATTGTTATTTGCTACCATATTTATCACTAGGGTTCACTGCCTGCAAGAAAGACTTCATCACCCCTGGTAGCCATTTTAAAATAGAGGGTGGTTAGATAGAGAGGAAGAGAGAGTGGACATGGTGATGGTTTAGCTGGTTGTGCACATATGTTACAGTATGCAAGGACTCAGGTTTGAGCCCCTGGTTCCCACCTGCAGGGAGAAAGCTTTACAAGTGGTGAGGCAGGGCTGAAGGTGTCTGTATCTCTCTTTCTCTCTATTACTCCCTTCCCTCTCAATTTCTGCTGTCTCTATCCAATACATAAAGATAATTTTTAAAAAGGAGAGGGGGAGAGAGAAACAAAAGAATGAGTGAGAGACACCTGTAGCACTGATCCACCTCTTATGAAGTTTTCTTTTTGTAGGTTGTGGCCAGGGACTTGAACTCAGGTACTCATGCATGGTAATGCTACCACCTGGCCCTGAAAGAATGGGTATTATTATGTCCATTTTCCAAGTGAAGCTCAAGAAGATATTAAGTGACCTATCTAAGGTCTCAGATAGGAAGCTGCCAAACCTGTATTTGAATACTGTTCTTTATGGAAGAGACTATTCCTGGTCCATCTCATAGACAATAGCTGAGGGCTAGATATAATATGTTACTGACTGTAAAACTGATAGCATCCTCTTTTGGAATAGGTAGCTCCATTCTATAGATGAGGAAAACCAAAAGCATGCAGAGTTACTAAGTGTCACATTTGTGAATGATGCCCTTATTGTGGGGCAGGGAGGGAGTCATGTTGTGGGGAGCAAAGTGTGTGTGTGTGTGTGTGTGTGTGTGTGTGTGTGTGTGTGTACACACACATTGTGGAGCACCATCATCAGCTAGGCAGGGTGACCATAGTGTCTAAAAGTTGTGGAATGGTGGGGAAGGTATATGGTTTGGTGCTGTGGATAGAAAGTTGTGCCATGGGGAAGAGCTGTTCCATTTATTAAGATTTTCCACTGACTTCAAAAATACTTCTTTTTTCCTTTTTACAGAGGTTGATTTTTCTCTCCAAGGCTTTTCTCACCCCCCACTGCTCCATTTAAAGGGGTTCTGCTCATCCTAGGTCACAAACTAAAGCTTTCCACCCCTGTTCTCAAATTCCAGCAGAGCAAGCAGCATGCCCACATGCCCAGTTGATTCTCGAGCACACACAGGTAATTCATCTCAGTTTCCCAATCAGGCTCTTTCCCCCAGATGTGTGACCTTCCCAGCAGCAAGAGGCCAGATCACTCCACCCATATCGCCGGCCAGCTGCAGCTCCTCATTTCCCAGGGGGAGAGAATAAAGGACAGTCTGACTCATATGCCCCCATTCTTTCTTGCCACAGCCACCCCATAAACCACAGAGGAGAGATATAAAGGGAGCATGTGTGAGGAGAGTTTTCATCTGAGAAGGGGTGTGGTGCAAGGGGGATGTATGGCCAAGGCTGAGACAAGACTTTACCAAGGCTGGAGCCTCTACAGACACGAAATTCCTATTCACAGCCACTTTAGTCCTTGCACCAGCTCCCAAGGAATAGAGTGTGAAACAAAGTGGTGAGTATGCCAAAGGTGATCAGCTTGGTCTGAGTGTCCAGGTTCATGAGTTGGAAGAGCATTCCTTTATCTCTCTCTCTCTCTTTTTTTTTTTTTTTTTCAAATTTCTATATTGAGGAATTAATTGTTTACAGTCAACAGTAAAATACAATAGTTGGTACATGTGTAACATTTCTCAATTATCCACATAACAAATCAACTCCCACTAGGTCCTCTTCTGCCATCTTGTTCCTGAACCTGAGACCCCAACCCCCACCCCAGTATCTTTTACTTTGGTGCAATACACAAGCTCCAGTCCAAGTTTTGCTTTGTGTTTCCCCTCCTGTTACTGTTTTTCAATTTTTGTCTATGAGTGGAATCATTCCATAGTCATCCTCTTTCTGACTCCACAGAGGTTGGACTAATTTACATTCTCACCAGCAGTGCAGGAGGGTTCCATTGTCCTCATAACCTCTCTAGTATTTATTGCTGCTACTTTTTCTGATGTATGCCATTCTCACAGGAGTGAAGTGGTATCTCTTGTTGTCTTTATTTGAATTTCCCTGACAAAGACTTCACCCCTTTCTCTTTGCTGACCCCTTCAGATCCCTATTTTGGTTGCAAGCACTGCTTTCCACACAGATCAGAAGTGACCACAGTCTGCTTCTGGACATGTAATGTTCTCTCTAACTTTCAGTTTCCCTAGTTGAAGACTGAACTCTGGGACACCTTAGAAGTTTATGAATTAGGATAGGATGAACTGGTACCTGTGATCCATAGGAAAACATGGAAATCTTCCCATTCATAAACTTTCAAGCTTGGAAAATCCCTTAGGAGAAGATGGGGTATACAAGGGGGGCTGTGTCAGGTGCTCTGAGATGGGTAGTATCAGAACTATGCTGGAGGGATGCCCTTTCCTTAGTTCCCTAGGACAAGTTGGTGATAATCTTAGGTTATAAAACCATCTTCTTGTGGCCTATCAGTGACTTGCTTAGTAGAGCACAAATATTACCATGTATGAGGACGCAGATCAAGTCTCCACTCCTAACTTGTGTGTGTGGAGGGGAAATTCATGAGTTGCGGAGGAATAATGAAAGTATTCTTGTAATTTAGAGTCTTGTACATAAGCAGGAAGAAGAATCTCCTCTCCTCTCAGAAGTTTCTAGTGAGGGGTGACTGAGACACTTAAGAGTTTAGGGAGTGGGTGACACTCATGCTCAAACCCACTGGAACTGTGGATCTCTATGATCATTTTTTTTTCATTCCTAGGGTTTACTTGGAATGATTATTTCTTATTTTTTAAAAATATTTATTTATTTATTTATTTCCTTTTGTTGCCCATGTTTTTTTTATATTTGTTGTAGTTATTATTGTTGTTGTTATTGATGTTGTTGCTGTTGGGTAGGACAGAGAGAAATGGAGAGAGGAGGGGAAGACAGAGAGGGGAAGAGAAAGATAGACACCAGCAGACATGCTTCACTGCTTGTGAAGCGACTCCCCTGCCGGTGGGGACCCAGGGGCTCCAACCGGGATCCTCACGCAGGTCCCTGGGCTTTGCGCCACCTGAGCTTAACTTGCTGCGCTACTGCCTGACTCCCCTGGAATGGCTATTTCTAAAGCCCAAGGAAAGGGTCTTGAATGGAAGAGTGGGATTTCCAATCAGGGCTTGTCTAGTGCTGCCAGCTTCCAGCCCTCATGGCCATGTTTTCATGACCCCCACGGCACTGAGGAAAACTTGGCACTGTGGTACCTTTCCCAGTCTCCCACTGTCTCTCCATTCCTACTTGGAAAAGTAGGTTCATAGAAGTGAAGCCCCTCTGACACAAAACAAATAAACAGAACCGAAAAGTTCATAATATAAGACCTACCCTCTTATAAATTTTTTATTTGGGGGGCCTGGTGGTTGTGCAGTGGGTTAAGCGCGCATGGCACAAAGCACAAGGACTGGTGTAAGGATCCCGGTTCTAGCCCCTGGTTCCCCACCTGTAGGGGGTTGATTCACAGGCATTGAAGCAAGTCTGCAGGTGTCTATCTTTCTCTCCCTCTCTGTCTTCCCCTCCTCTCTCCATTTCTCTCTGTTCTATCCAACAACGACAGCAGTAATAACAATAATAATAGCAACGATAAACAACAAGGGCAAAAAAAGGGGAAAAATAGCCTCCAGGAGCAGTATGGGCACAGAGCACCAGCAATATACCTGGAGGCAAAAAATAATAATAAAGAAAGAAAGAAAAGAAAAGAAAAATTTTATATGAACAGCATTGTAAACTACAGTGTAGTTGTTATACACAGATCTCTAGAACTTTACATTTTATGTGACTGAAACTCTATAACCACTAAACAATTTCCTCTCCCCCTCTCCTCCTTCCTTAGCCCCTAGAAACCACCACTCTCTTTTCTGTTTCTAAAAGTTTGACTACTTTAGCTGCCACATTATTTTCCTTTCTATAACTGGATTATTTCACTTAGCATAATGTCCTCCATGTTCATCCATGTTACATGTTGCCGGCTTAGCTTCGCTGGTGGGAGACAGAGACGACCAGGGACTCATGGCTGAGCTGAGAATGCAGTTAAGTCTTTATTCATGAGCGGGGATGCAGTCCAACAACCGAATCACAACACAATTCTGTCCTGTATCTCCCTCCTGCGGCAGAAGAGTCAGGAACAAAGGAAATACGTATGATAGGCGGCGGAGAGAAGGAAAAAAGCGAGAACCAGCAAGGACTAAACCAAATGTCCCAGAGGCAGGGGGAGCGAGGACCAAACCAATATCCCGGAGGCAGGGGGGAGCCCAGCCAACAGTGGACATGCAAACAGAACACATCACAAGCAACACAAAGCGAACCCAATGTGATGATAAAAACAGAAGGTTTCACAAGCAGAATCCAGAAGCATACCAACACAGGAAGATAGCAGAATTGCTGACACTGAAAACCAAAGCCAGGAGCAAGGTCACAGGCCTAATCAGGAAATCCATCTCTCATCCAAATTCATTCAACTTACATTTATGTTAATTATTTTGTGAGGAGTAACTGGCCCTTTTCTTGGGATTATATAGAACAAATAAGGTTTGTGGATGAGTAATTATTATGCACCAGAAATTAGAGTAAGTGTCTCTCTTACATTATTTTATTTATTTATTTTTATTTATTTATTCCCTTTTGTTGCCCTTGTTACAGTTGTTGTTGGATAGGGCAGAGAGAAATGGAGAGAAGAGGGGAAAACAGAGAGGGGGAGAGAAAGATAGACACCTGCTGACCTGCTTCACCACTTGTGAAGCTACTCCCCTGTAGGTGGGGACCTGAGGGCTCCAACTGGGATCCTTATGCCTGTCCTTGTGCTTTGCACCACCTGCTCTTAACCCTCTGTGCTACCGCCTGACTCCCTATTTATTTATTTTTTAAAAAACTTGTATTTATTTATTTATTATTATATTTATTGGATAGAGATAGTAAGAAATTGAGAGGGTAGGAGTAAATAGAGAGGGAGAGAGACAGAGAGACACCTGAAGCCCTGATTCACCACTCACAAGGCTTTCCCCCTACACATGGGGACTGGGAGCTTAAACATGAGTCCTTGCACATTGGAATGTATGCACTAAACCAGGTGTGTTGCCACCTGGTCCCAAGTATTTATTTTTATTATTGTATAGAGATGAAAGAAACTGAGAGGGGAGGGGAAGATTGGGAGGGAGAAAGAAGGGAGACACCTGCATCCCTGCTTCACTGCTTGTGATGCTTCCCCCTGGCAGGTGAGGACTAGATCCTTGAACCTGGGTCCTTGCACACTGTAATGTGAGCACTTACCCAGGGGCACCACTGCCTGACCACTTTACATTATTTATTTAACTTTCAAGTATCCACATGAGGTAGGTAATCATCCCTGTTACATAGCTCATTTAACCAAAACCCAGAAAAGCTATACTACTTTCTTCTCAATGAAACATTGAGGGATGGGGAATGATGGATTAACTGCCTTTTTCTGAGATCATTGGAATACTGGATTGCCCTTTAATTTTTCCTCTCCCATCTCATTTTGGGCTCTTGGGCTGAGAAAAAGGCATGGAGAACTCTAGGTACTAAAAGAGACTCAAGAAGATTTTTGAGCAGGAGAAATAGGAATGGAGGATCACAAAATTGCCCCCACAGCCCCAGAACTCCTTAGTTGACCTCCTACCATTGGGGCAGCTTAGAGAGATCTTCTGGCAATAGATAGATATTCCTTAACAGATATGCAGGTCCCATTTGACTAGCAATTTGTATACTGGGTTCACACAGCAGATAGCTATTTTATTATCTGACTTAGGCAAAAGATCACCCAGTTCCATCACTCCCTCATTTAAAACATTTTTTTATTTTATTTATTTATTTATTCCCTTTTGTTGCCCTTGTTGTTTTATTGTTGTAGTTATTATTATTGTTGTCGTTGTTGGATAGGACAGAGAGAAATGGAGAGAGGAGGGGAAGACAGAGAGGAGGAGAGGTAGACACCTGCAGACCTGCTTCACCGCCTGTGAAGCGACTCCCCTGCAGGTGGGGAGCTGGGGTTCTAGCAGGGATCCTTATGCCGGTCCTTGTGCTTTGCGCCACCTGCGTTTAACCCGCTGCGCACTCCCTCATTCTTTTCCTCCTTTTTATGACCTTCTGACCCACTCAGTTTGCCTTGTCCTAGGCTCCTTCTAGGAGTCCCAATGGGTGAGGCCAGTTCTGGGGATGGCAGCGATGGGAAGTGACAGATGAGAGGTACTAGGAATACTTTCTCCTCAATAAAGTGCACTTTTTATTATGTGCTATATACTCAAAGGACAAAGAGAATTTCTTTTCTACCTGTAGGCAGGGCAGGTGGAAAGAGAGTGGAGTGCTGCAGCAGGGAAGATATAAGATAGATATCAAGGCTGCTTGAGTATTGATTCCTGGACTGGGACAAATGCATTGTTTTGGTGTGGGAGAAAAAGGGGTCTGAGACTGAAAGCACACACTCTGGGCTTGCAGCCAATGGGAACTCCCAACAGAAGATGACACTTAAAATTTCATTAGACCTTCAGAATTTTAAAGCAGATAGTAAGTTAAACATGAACACTCTTAAAAAGCTATATTGAACATCCCCAAGGGGTCACTGTGTCTTTCTAGCTCTCTCTTGCCTTGAGATGAAGACATGTGCCTCCTCTAATCATACCATCCCCACCCTCCTCCACTACAGTCATAGCCACCATTCCCTTCTCATTTCTCTAGTGTATCCCTACGCTGTACTTTAAAGTATGGTGTCAGCTTTGGTTTGGGGGGCCTTTTTTGTAGTGAATACAGAGGGTAGAGCTGGACCTATTTGTTGATATGCTTCTAAATTCTGCTTCTAAGACCCCTTCTGTTTCATTGGTTTAATCCCCCTTGCTTAACACTGTATTCTATTTACATAACCACTGTTAACTAAGCACCGCCCTGCCTCCAGGCCATTGGTTCAATCCTCACTGTTTTGCAAACTTTTTCCTTCTCCCCACTCCCTATCCTACATACATCCTCTTCGGATATGACTCTTATGCCTCAGGATAGATAAGGACAAGATTGTGATTAGAGATAGTTTAGATTGTGCTGCGTTCCACATGAATAAAGACTGAACTGCGTACCACTCAGCCATGAGTCCCTGGTCGTCTCTCTCTCCTGCCTGTGAAGCTAGCCCGACACCTATTTACCTTAGCTGGATATTTTTCCTTTGTTTGGCCTCTGATGGGAAAGGAGTTTATGGTGACTTTGGATTCTCGCCTCTGGTCACATAAGCTTTGACCTGGGAACATTTCTAGGTGCCATGAACTCCAGATTAATAGATGGGAATAGAGGGGAATTGATTCATCTCCCACCTTTAGGACCCATTAACAGTTAAGCCCCTAGCCTTAAGAAAACAGGTGAGTCACTCAGCCCTTGGCTTGCTCTGAATGTTGCTTGCTTCCTCATCTGCACTGAACTTCTGGCTTGCTAGGGATATTATACCCTATTCATCATCACCATGCCTGTCTTTGGGGCAAAAAACTCCAGAGTCCACTTGTACTGCTGCTTTGTGAATTTCTACATTAAGAAGGCTCTTAGGTGTACCTGACATAAGCCTTTCTGCTGTAGCTAATTTTTTCTGGTTCTGTCTGGACAATTATGAGGGAACACTTTGTTGTTTAAATCATACTATAAGGGTAAGTCAGGAGACAGAGTCATCACCTGGACCAGGAATCTGAAGGGACCAACCTTTCTGAAGTGGGAGTGACTGGTTCCTTTTTCTGACTTCTTTTTATTAATTAATTAATCATTTTTAATTGGGGAATTAATGTTTTAAATTCAACAGTAAATACAATAGTTTGTACATTTCCCAGTTTTCCATATAACAGTAAAACCCCAATAGGTCCTCTGTCATACTTTCTGGACCTGTATTCTCCCCTGCATCCACCCCAGTGTCTTTTACTTTGATGCAATATGCCAATTCCAGTTCAGGTTCTACTTGTGTTTTCTCTTCTGATCTTGTTTTACAACTTCTGCCAGAGAGTGAGATCATCCCATATTCATCCTTCTCTTTCTGACTTGTTTCACTTAACATGATTTTTTCAAGCTTCATCCAAGATTGGCTGAAAATGGTGAAGTCAATGATTTTAATAACTTAGTAGAATTCCATTGTGTATACATACCACAACTTGCTCAGTCACTCATCTGTTTTGGATACCTGGGTTGCCTCCAGGTTTTGGCTATTACAAATTGTGCTGCTAAGAACATATGTGTACAGAGATCTTTTTGGATGGGTGTGTTGGGTTCCTTAGGATATATCCCCAGGAAAGGAATTGCAGGATCATAGGGTAGGTCTATTTCTAGCCTTCTGAGAGTTCTCCAGACTGTTCTCCACAGAGGTTGGACCTATTTACATTCCCACTAGCAGTGCAGGAGGGTTCCTTTGATCCCACAGCCTATCCAGCATTTGCTGCTATTACTTTTTCTGATGAATGACATCACAGGAGTGAAATGGTATCTCATTATTGTCTTTATTTGCATTTCTCTGATAATCAAAGACTTGAAGCATTTTTTCATATATTTCTCGACCTTTTGGATCTCTTCTGTGGTGAATATTTTGTCCATGTCCTCTCTCCATTTTGGATGGGGTCATTTGTTTTTTTGTGGTTGAGTTCTGCAAGCTCTTTATATATTTTGGTTATTAGCCTCTTGTCTGATGTATCACATGTAAAGATATTCTCCCATTCTGTGAGTGGTCTTTTGGTTTGAATAGTGGCTTCTTTTGCAGTGCAGAAACTTTTTAATTTGCTATAGGTTTATACTTGCCTTAGTCTTCTCTGTAATTGGATTCATTTTGTTGAAGAGGTCTTTAAAATTTATGTGGGAAAGAGTTCTGTCAATATTTTCCTCCAAGTATCTGATAGTTTCTGGTCTAATATTCAAGGCCTTGATCCACTTGGAATTTAATTTTGTATTTGATGAAATATAGTGGTTCAGCTTCATTCTTCTGCGTGTTTCAATCATGTTCCCCAACACCATTTGTTGAAGAGACTCTGCTTTCCCCATTTAATAATCTGGGCACCTTTTTCAAAGATTAGATGTCCATAGGTGTGGGGGCTAACTTCTGGGCTCTCAGTTCTATTCCACTGGTCAGTGTATCTATACATGTTCCAGTACCAAGAAGTTCTGATTACAATGGCCCTATAATACAATTTGAGATCTGGGAGTGTGATGACTCCAGTTCTGTTCTTTCTTCTCAAGATTTTTTTTGGCAATTCTAGGTCTTTTCTGGTTCCAGATAAACATTTGTAGCATTTTTTCTGTTCTCCTAAAAAATGTGCTTGGGATCTTGATGGGGATAGCATTAAATTTGTATATGGCTCTCGGTAGTATATTAATTTTAATGATGTTTAATTCTTCCAACCCATGAACATGGAATACATATATATGGAAAATATATTTCCACTTCTTTGTGTCTTTGTCTATTTCCTTGAGAGTGACTCATAATATTCAGTATACAAGTCTTTCACTTCTTTGGTTATGCTTATTCCTAGATTTTTTTTGTTGCTATAGTAAAAGGAATTTATTTCTGGATTTCATCTTCTTCTAACTTAGTATTTACATAGTGGAATGCCACTGGTGTTTGCATGGTAATTTTGTAGCCTGAAAACTTACTGTATTGCCTGATGATTTTAAAAAGGTTCTTGCTGGATTCCTTAGGTTTTCTAAGTATATTATCATGTCATCTGCAAATAAGGAGAGTTTAAAGTCTTCTCTTGCTATCTGTATCCCTTTAATTCTTTCCTTCTGTCTGATTGCTATGGCAAGAACTTCCAGTACCGTGTTGAACAGTAATGGTGATAGTGGGCAGCTCTGTCTAGTACCTGATCTTAGGGGAAATGCTTCCAGTTTTTCACCATGAGTATGATGTTGGCCTTAGGTTCGCTATACATAGACTCCACTATCTTCAGGAATTTTCCATCTATTCCCATTTTTTGTAGTGTTTTGATCATAAAGGGATGTCGTATTTTGTCAAAGGCTTTCTCTGCATCTATTTATATGACCATATGGTTTTTGTTCTTGCTTTTATTGATGTGGTGGATCACGTTGATTTATTTACATGTATTAAACCAACCTTGCATCCCTGGGATAAACCCCACTTGGTCATGATGAGCAATCTTTTTAATATACTGCTGTATCCGGTTGGCTAGAATTGTGTTCAATATTTTACCATCTATGTTCAACAGAGATATTGGTCTGTAGTTTACTTTTTTTGTTGTGTCCATTACTGCTTTTGGTATCAGAGTGATGCTGGCTTCATAGAAGCTGGTAGTGTCTTCAATTTTCTGGAAGTCTTTTAAAAGTAGAAGTATTAGTTTTTCTCTGATGGTTTTGTAGAATTCATTTGTAAAACCATCTGGTCCGGGACTTTAATTCTGGGGAACGTTTTTGATAACTGTTTCAATTTCATTAGCTGTGAGGGGCCTGTTCATATTATCTAGTTCCTCTTTATTTAATTTTGGAAGTTTGTATTAAATCGTCCATTTCTTCTAGGTTCTCTAGCTTTGTGGCATATAGTTGTTCATAGAAGCCTTGAACGATATGTTGAATTTTTGTGGTGTCTGTTGTTATATTTCCTCTTTCATTTATGATCCAATTTATTTGGGTCTTCTCCTTTTTTTGTTTTGTGAGTCTGGCTAAAGTTTTGTCAATTTCATTCACTTTTTTCGAAGAACCAACATTTACTTTCCTTGATCTTTTTCATGCTTTTCTTATTTTCAGTGTTATTTATTTCCTTCTTAACTTTAGTTATTTCTGTCCTTCTGGTTGCTTTAGGGTTCCTTTGTAGTTCTTCTTCTAGGTCTTCAAGGTGCGCAGTCAGGTTGTATGTGTTTTTTCTTGTTTCCTATTGTGTGCTTGTATGGCTATGAACTTCTCTCTCAGTACTGTCTTAGCTGTGTCCCAAATATTTTGATAGCTTTTGCCTTCATTTTGATTGAACTCTGAAAACATTTTGATTTCTTTCTTTATTTCCTCTTTGACCCAGTAGTTGTTACATAGTGTACTATTGAGCTTCCACATTTTGGGACTACTACTAATCTTCTGTTGATTGTTAAGTGTTAGTTTAATTCCACTGTGGTCTGAGAAGATGCTTGAGATGATTTCAATGCTCTTAAATTTGCTGATGCTTTCTTTGTAGCCTAATATATGCTCTATCCTTGAGAATGACCCAGGTGGACTTGAGTAAAATGTGTATTCCAGTTTCTTGGGATTAATGATTCTGAAAATGTTCGATAGTTCTACTTTATCTATCTCCTCGATTAGCTCCCTTATGTCTGTATTTATTTTCTGCCTGGATGATCTGTCAAGTTGAGAGAGTGGGGTGTTGAAGTCCCCTATTATTACTGTGTTGCTCTTAATATGTTGCTGTAGCTCTTTCAGTAGATGTCTGATGTATTTAGATGGCTTCTCTTTGGGTGTATAGATGTTAATAATTGTTAAGTTCTCTTGATTGGCTAATCCTCTGAGCATTAAGTAATGTCCATCTCTATCTTTTAAAATTTTATTTATTTTAAGGTCTATTGTGTCAGATATGAGGATACCTGTTTCAGCCCTTTTTTGTGGGCCATTGACTTGTATGATAGTTTTCCATTCTTTCCCTTTGAGTCTGTGTTTGTCTTGTTGAATTAGGTGGGTTTCCTGTAGACAGCATATTGTTGCATTGTGTTTTCTGATCCATCTTTCTAATCGATGCCATTCACTCGGTGAATTCAAGCCATTGACATTTATTGATATCAAAGACTGAAGGTATTTTAATGCTATTCTTGTAGATTTTTAGAGTGTTCAGATATATGGTATATTTATTGTGGTCTTACTGTTTTTAGGAGACCTTTCAGAACTTCTTTCAGGGCAGGCTTGGTGATAGTTGATTCTTTCAACTGTTGCTTGTCTGAGAAGGTTTTTATGCCTCCATATAGTCTAAATGACAGTGTAGCAGGATACAGTTTTCTTGGTTGAAATCCTTTCTCATTGAGCACTCTATAGATATCTTGTAATTCTCTTCTGGCCTGTAGTGTTTGTGTGAAGTCTGCTGCTAACCTTATGGGTTTTCCACTGTAGGTGACTCTTTGTTTTTCTCTTGCAGCCTTCAGGATCCTTTTTTTTTAAAATCCTTATTCCTTTCCATTCTAAATATGATGTGTCTTGGTGTCTTTAAGTCTGAATTAATTCTATTTGGGACCCTCTGGGCTTCTTGAACCTTTATGTCTCTTATATTGTCTAGACTAAAGAAGTTCTCAGTTATTATGTCCTGCAGAATGCTTTCTGTCACTCTCTGTATTCCTCTAGTAAGACAATAATGTGTATACTATTTCTGTTGTAGTCGTCCCATAGGTCTCTGTTGTTCTTTTCAATATCTATTAATCTATTTTTGAGATCTCTTACTTATTTTTTACTTGTCTCTAATTCCTCCTCAATTTGCTAATTCTGTATTCAGCCTCATTTATTTTATTATCTCTCCTCTCTACTTTTTTCCTGGAATTCATCTATTTTGTTACCCTGTTCTGATACTGTTTTAGCTTGTTCAGCTAGTTGTACTCTTAGCTTAGCTATTTCAGCTTTCTAATAACCTTGAGATAATTAGTGTTTTCTTCCAGAGTCTCTTTTGTTGTTTTTTCATTTGTGATGACAATTCTTTCACACTCTTTACTCACTCCTATGATTATTTCCTTAACTGGTGTTTGGATGTTGACCTCATTATTTTGTGCTTCAACCTTTGGGGGGCTTTTGGCTGGACTCTTGTCCTCGTTCATTTCTCCAATATTTCTTCTTGTTGGTTTAACCATTCTATATAATATGTTATAAGGTCTCTCAGTACTTTTTAAATTACTGATAACTCTTGCCTGGATTGACTTGTGTCTAAGTAAGGTATTTAAAGGGTTCACAATTGTGAAAATTGACAGTTGTTTTAATATTATTTTAATCCCTGAGTTGGAGCACAGTGACTTAAAAGCCTCTTTTGTTCTTTTTCTTCCCTGTGGGCTTTTAAACTATAAGTAGGCTTCATATCTTAATCCCCTACTCCTCACCAAGAGATGAAACTGGGTGGGGGAGAGATGATACAGTAGTTATGCAAAGAGACACTCACACCCCAAGCATCCAAGTTATGGGCTCAATTCAGCTTCTCTGCCAAGCCAGGCAGCACTGCTGGGCTCTGTGAATTTCTAAACAAGTCCTGTTTATAGTTTGTAGGTTCTGAGGTAATTATTAACTATGTTCTTATCAGAAGAACAACATGGAAAGGCTCCCTCCCACCACACAGCCCCACTGCTAGGCCACCAAGGTATAGATCTTCTCCTGAGTTTCCTCTTAGTTCTCTGTCCTCTTTTGTCAGCATAGGGTCTCCCCCTGCTGCTCCAGCCTTTTGGACAGTAACAACGGAATCTCACAGTTGCATTTGGTGAGTCTTAGGGGAGTCCTCTCCTCCCTTCAGCCATCTTTTTTGTTGGAGAAACACACTAGTTGTGGTGCCATAACTGGTAAATTGCTGGACTGTTACCAGCCACTTAATCTTTCCCTAGGTTCCTCTTTGTCCATGAGCCACACATAATTGCACTCACTGGTGATTTGGTGGGTTCCTGAAGTCATTCTAGTCCTGCCTTGTTGTGGTCCCAGATGATCTCCTAGCTGACTGGTGAGAGGAGAGGAGAGAGACACAGCTGCTGCTGCTCCGTAGCCCCACCTCCCTTTTTCTAACCCCACTCTAAAAGTAATTATGATAGGGTGGAGGGAAAGGGCTCAGCATAGCTTCTTTCTAGTTGTATGACCTTGAATGGAATCTGTCCAGGAGCCCTGATCATTTCCCTTCTGGTTCAGGATCTTGTCACTCTTAATTATTCTTGATGTTATTAGTTCTGCCTGTTAGTCAATTATTGAACAAGAAACTGGGTGTCCATTACAGACTGAAGCAGTGCTGGGGATGGGGTGTTGCTGATAGAAATATGACTGATGTGAGAACACTCTACTCTTCTAAGTCTTCCAGCGTAGTATCCCTTGCCAGTTTCATCTTTTCTTAGATAAAAAACTTGGGGTGTGTGGGTGCTTCCAAACTATCTGAATTGAGTATTCAGAATATTTCCTCTTTCCCTAACTGATCAACCTCCAAGACCTGTTCCAGCCTTATGATTCTGTGGTTCTAGCTGAGGGTATCCAATTAAACCATGTCATGTTTGACTCGGCTTTCTGGTCTATGGAGTGAGAAAGGATGGGGATGCATTCTTGAGGGTGCTTTCTCAATTCTCCTCTTTCTACCACCCTCATATTTCCACCTCCTATCTGTCAGGGTGGTGCATATCAAGCCTGAACCCTGGAGTCACTTTTCGCATAAGAACAGATCTGCTGATAAGTTTGATTCTGGTCACTGTCTCTCCAGCTTAGGCTTGAGGATGGACAAAACAGATCAGCTGCATCTCTCTGTGGTATTTTGTCCAGGACCAGGTACAGTATGTTCTCAAATGAAGGTCTTAAAATTCTTGGCTGATATAGGAAGTTATGGAATCAATATCCAGTATCCAAGCTTTGGAATCAATATCCTTGACAAGTGAAGAGATAATCCTGCAGCTTTCTAGTTCAAAGCCATAAGATTTGGATGAGGTTTATATTCCAATTGACATGTTAGTGGAGCCATATATGTAGCAATTGTTAGAGCTGACGCAGGTCTCAGAAAAACTCATAAATAGGTACCTTATTGGCCACTAAAGATTGCTGAAATGTTTATGTTGGCTCAAGCAATACCTACATTAAAAAGAAACTAACTGCCATAATTTTAAAATCAGGAATTTTTTACATACAGATCAAGATTTGTAACTTCTAAAATATTCAGAGAGCTCCTAACACTGGGCCCATATTCTTTTTTTTTAAATTAGCGATTTAACATTGATTTACAAAATTATAAAATAGCAGAGTTATAATTCCACACTGTTCACACTACCAGAGTCCTGTGTCCTGATTCCCTCCATTAGGAACTGCACTGGTCCTCCCAAGGTCACAGATATGGATTGATTATTATTTCTTATTTATTTATAAAAAGGAAACATTAACAAAACCATAGGAAAAGAGGGGCACAGCTATGCACAGTTCTCACCACCAGACCTCATATACCATCCCCTCCACTGATAGCTTTCTTATTCATTAACCCTCTGGGAGTATGGATCCAAGATCATTATGAGATGCAGAAGGTTGAAGGTCTGGCTTCTGTAATTGCTTCCCTGTTGGTATGCTTCTAATTCTGCTTCTAAAAACCCCTTCTGTTTCATTTGGTTTAATCCCCCCTGCTTAACACTGTATTCTATTTACATAACCACTGTTAACTAAGCACCACCCTCCCTCCAGGGCATTGGTGGTTCAGTGGTAGAATTCTCGCCTGCTCTGCCCCCTGTCCTTGTCACACCCTGATTTTCACCAGTCACTTTTCTCTCCACCCTCTCTACATCACATCCTGTTTACACCCTACTTGGCAAGTATATTCGTTTTAGTTTAGTTTAGCTTAGCTTGGCTTAGATTGTGCCACATGAATAAAAGATACTGCATACAGCTCAGCCATGAGTCCCTGGTTGTCTGTCTGCCGTCAGTGAAGCTCAGCCCGACATAATGGCACCTGAAACAGGGACCGGCACCGACGTGGGACCTAACCCGCTCATCCCCCAGATAAGTAAACTTGGCTACCCATCTGCCATGGGTTGCCTTTCTACTTATGAAGAGGTTTGCCAAAGCCTCTACTGTTTTATCATGACACAGTTTCTCTGTCTCTGGAACATTTTGCTCTGGGCCACACTTTGGTTCCCTGACGGGGAACTTTGGTTTCTTATGACCCGTGATCAAATAGCTTGGAAGATGCATGGAGATTTCTCCTTGGACTTTCTGGATTCCCTCTCCCATGTTTCCCAAGGAGAAGGACTACATTTTGCTTCAGGCCACAGTTTGGTTCTTTATGATCATAGAGCTTGGGATATGCACAGAGATTTCCCCTGGGACTTTCTGGACTTCTTCTCGCATGTTTCCCACTGAGAAGGACTACTCTAATTTGAGGAGCATTCTCCAGTACCCTGGCAGTCCCCAAGAATGGAAACACATGGTTAGTTCTACCCTCCTGATTTTATTCTTTCTTCAATTTGAAGACATTTTAAAAAATGGGTGCCTGCAGCAATCCAGCAGGAACCATAAAAAGCATCCTAAAAGGAATTTCGAGAAGCTTTTTAGACTAGGACACCCTCCAGGGACTCATGATGCTACATGGTGAGATCTGCATAATCTGGTTCAAGTTGCATTTCATAAGAGAGTGATTTGAATGACTGAATTTTTGTATGACATTGACTTAAAAAATGCTGGACACAGCCATGATTTCTAGAGACATCCAGAAACAATCCAACAAAACTGGTTTTTCCTCTTTTGATATTTTTTACATCTTGGTATTCATGTGAAACATTTAATCCTGAAAACTGTATGAGTTATGGGCGGGGCAGATAGTGCAATGATTATGTTAATGATTCTCATGCCTGAGGCTTCTAACCGTGGTTCTTCCGCTTACCTTTCCACATTTTATTGAGTTTAAACTGTTTAAACAACCTTAAAATCATACTAGAAAGGACTTCCAATTATATTGGAGTTATCAATTATAGTAAACTTCTCATCTGCTGCAAGTTCTGTTTGACAAGTAAGTGAATTTCATCTGTCAAGTCTTCACATGAAAAAGCATCTACTCAAATGGAATTCCTGGAAATCTATTTGGACCCCTGTTCTCTGACATCATCCATAGGATGGCATGACTACAATGCACCCCTGGAAACCAATGATGTGACCTGGCACGACCTGAAGAAACAGATTCACAGACTCCAAAGCTCACTCTCTACAGAAAAGCAGAATTCCAATGGCTGACATTCCCCATCAAGACAGACGTGCAGTGTTTCATCCCCTGGCATTTCTTTCGTGGTCATCTACTTTGGACTGACACTTCCATTGGACTTGCTGGTACACCTCTTGGACACTTTATACAACTTTACAGCAGCTTCCTTTTATGTTGCTGGGTTTCTAAAAGACTGACTGGAGCCAGAGTCTTGGGACTTTATAGGCCATGCCCCCTTGCCTACAGGCTCTGTTCCCAGAGGCAGGAAACCCCCATCCTTACTAGGTCATGCCCACAGAGGTAGGAAACACCCTTTGAGGCAAGAGATGCCCCCAGAGGCAAGAAATGCCTTTTTGCCTGCTAGGCCTTGCCCTTTGAGGCAGGAAATGCCCCCTTCAGGCCTCCCCTTGACATCACACTGGTTCTTGCTGCTCTCCTCCATGTCTTATGCCAGTTCTTTTGAAAACGCCTGTATGGTATAGGTTTCTGTTCACCGCACACTCCTGATACTATGGCCATTAGTTAAAAAGAAAGGGGGAATTGTTAGTATGATTCTAATTCTGCTGCTAAAAACCCCTTCTGTTTCATTTGGTTTAATCCCCCCTGCTTAACACTGTATTCTATTTACATAACCACTGTTAAGGAAGCACTGCCCTGCCTGCAGGGCATTGGTTTAATATGTCTTTTTGCTCCACCCTCTCTACGTCACATCCTGTTTACACCCTACTTGGCCAGTATATATAAGGACAAGATTGTGAGTTTTAGTTTTTTTTTTAGTTTAGTTTAGCTTAGCTTGGCTTAGATTGTGCTGCGTTCTGCATGAATAAAGACTGAAATGCGTACCACACAGCCATGAGTTCCTGGTCATTTGTCTCTGCCCACAAAGCCAGCCCGACACTTCCCTGCTGAACATGGGTGTTGACAGGTTGATCCATACTCCCAGCCTGTCTCTCCCTTAGCCTAGTGGGGAAGGGCTCTGGGCAAGCAGAGCGTCAAGGCACATTGGTGGAGTTGTCTGTCCAGGGATATCTGGTAGCATCCTGCTAGCATCTGGAACCTGGTGGCTGAAAAGAGAGTTAACATACAAAGCCAAACAAATTGTTGAACAATCATAGACCTAAGGGCTGGAATAGTGCAGATGAGGTGTTGGGGAGGTCCTCCATTTTGTAGATATCTCATAGGCATATTTTAGTTATATTTCAAAGGGCCTGCAGCTATACTAGTGTTGTTTTTTTTTTTTTTTTTTTTGCCTGAGCCTGAAATCTGATATGCAGGTGGATCCTAATTATTGTCTGGGGAGATGATGTCATGGCTGGGAAAAAGACCGGAAAGCTGGATCAGGGAAGAGAGTAGCTCCCTAATATGGGAAAGGGGTATAAATATTGTTGACTGTAAACCCCACCGATTTGATGTGATCTGGGCCCATAATTAGCTTAGGAGCCTGTATTACCTCTACATCCCTCTAGATCTGAGCTCCCATTCTATGGTCATGAGTAGGAAAATTCCATGCTGCCCCAGTATCAATCCATCTTACTCAGGTGTAGCATAGAGTATGTTGTCCATTCTCCCTTCGGAGGATGGAACATTCTCTAACATTGTTGATCCAAGTTGAGGGCAAGGTCCTATGGGGGCTATTGTGTTGTTCCTGATAGAAATTACTGGTAACAATGGAGAGAGGGATTTATTTGAGTTCTAGGCCTATCAAGTCTGTTTGGGAATCTCAGGACTCCCCAATTAAGACCCCAGCTGGTGGAATGGCCTGATAGTGACTAAAGAGTCATCGTTAAAGTATGCCCGTCTCTTGTCCTTATATGGTTAGCTTTGGAGCGAGTGAGAGAACTGTAATAAGAAGTAGGTGAGGAATGTATCTAAGTCTAAGTGGACACTATTTCATTATGAACTTGATACTGACTCACTACAGACTATTGTGTATTTTTGCTTTCAGTTATATATTTTGCCCTAATTTATGGATGCGTGTGAACATATACTCTATCTTACAGGACCTGGCCTATATCTAGGTTTTGAGACTTTGTTAGGAAGTGAACCTCCTGGAATGGAATTAGAGAATACCATGAAAGGAAAGGTCTCACCCGAGTGATGAGGGTGAAGGGCTGGCATTCCATGCCTGATGTCTGTACACAGTCTGAGGTGAAGCATGCTGAGATGATACTCATTGCATTGACTAGGTTAGAATAGGCAGATGCAATGTCATTTGGCCTGATTTGACAGAAGCATGCAGGGAGGTGAGTCCCACTCCAGAGGTTCCAGGACTGGGAGAAACATAGGCTCTATAGAGGAAGGGGGAAATTCCTGTTGTCTTAGGGTTTAAGAAAACAATAGATAGCTATTGCAGTTATTGCATTGCTTGGCAATTGGGTTAACTTTGAAAAATCCCTTTGTTAGGATTTGCTGTATCATACACACCATCACCATATTTTATGTCCTTTGACATTATTTGCATATAGCTATGCCACTGGTTGCTTTTGTTCTCCCTGGACTAAGCTTTTAAGAGAGTCAACATATGAAAGACTCAGCCTATGTATTAAAAATACTCAGTCTGTGCTTTAAAAAGTTTATTAATAAATATAACATAATGAATAAAATAATATATAATAGTATTTTAAAAGATTATTATTTCTATAACTATCTATGATTTTACTTACTTGCCCATTGTTTACTTCTTTTTTTGTCTTTTGCCCATTGTTTCTATGGTCCTGCCTTATATTCCTTTCTAAGTCACACCTACATCAACTACTACTAATGCATGTCCTTCCTTTTTTTCCTCTTCTCTCTCTGGGTCCTGATGAAATTATAGTTTAGAGCCCTCTGTTCATCTCCCTCTAACATTTCTTCCCTTATGGGGGTAAGGACCAAAATTATTTTTGGAGTACAAAAGGTAGAAAATTTGGCCTCTCTAGTTGTTTCTCCATTGAATTATATTGGCATTTTGATCCATACCCCTGCCATGTTTCTATATTCCCCTAGTAGGGTAGCGCTCTAGATAGGTGATATTCTTGGGGCACTGGTGAAGTCATCTTCCCAGAGGGAAGTCAGGTTGGAATCATACTAACATCTACAGCTTGGTGGCTTAAAGGTGCTCATATATAAAGCAGTACAAAATTTTTAATAAATAGGAACCAATAAGTAGGAATAGAGCAGATGAGAATAGAGATTCTAGGGTTAACAGAAGCTAGTATATCTGTTTTAGGTATGTTTCTAGAGGCCCATGACTTTAGTAATTTTTGTTTGTGCTTGATACCTAATATGCAGGTGAACTAAAAATATTGTCTGGTAAGGTGGTGTCAGAGTTGAGAACAGGGCTTTCTAGTTTATCTGACCTAGGGACAATATATATTCATATGTAGTACAGAAGCCTGTGTAACCTCTGAGTCCCTGTCAGTCTGAGCTTGCAGTTCATGGTTGCAGTTGGAAACCTTCTAGGCTGCACTCATTTCAAGACCAGTCTTCCTTGAGTGGTAGAGTAGGCTGATTCAGCCTCCTTTTGGAGAGTGAGGCAGTCCCTACTACTGCTACTTTATATTCTTTTTTAAAATTTCTTTATTGGAGAATTAATGTTTTACATTCAACAGTAAATACAATAGTTTGTACATGCATAACATTTCTCAGTTTTCCATATAATCATACAACCCCCACTAGGAATGGACCCATATTCTTACACAGCAGCAGTCAGTTGGAGCTGAGTGGTAGTTGTTCCTTCTGCCAGGGCATATACCTACCTGCCTAAGAATACCCTTTATGGAGGTAAACAGGTGAAGCTGAGGCTTAGCAAAAAGGGAGAACAATTGATCAAAGTCTCTCAGTCAAAGTGGGTGACCAAGATGGGAACCCAGGCCTTAGGCATCTTGGTCAAACCCCCTTATACTTCTCACCTGTATTCTCTCTCTCTCTTATTTTTTATAAGTTATTTTCTTTTTAATTTTTATTATCTTTATTTATTGGATAAAGACAGCCAGAAATCAAGAGGGAAGGGTGTTGTTAAAAATTTGGAGGCTCCAGCTGGCCGGGCTAGCTTCACGGGCGGGTAACAGAGACGACCAGAGACATACGGCTGGGCAGGGAAGCTGTATTTCTTTATTCAGGAACAACGATTCATAAACTAAATCAAACTAATCACCAAACAGAACTCTGCTGCCTCTTTGCGGCGGCGCAAGCACTCTCTCTTACTCTCGAACTCAGCAACTCTGGAACTCTGAAACCCTCTCTCGGGGTTCCCAGGGGCGGGGCCAAGCGGCCGCGAAACTAACTGGACTGATCCAATTTTCTTGGCGGGGGAGAACTAGAACAACCCAATGTAAAGCATACAACAGAAGGGGAGATAGAGAGACAAAGAGACACTTGTTTCACCATTCACAAAGCTTTCATCCTGCAGGTGGGGACTAGGGTTTGAACCCAAGTCCTTTCACACTGTAGCATGTGCATTTGACCAGGTGATCCAGCACCCAGACCTCCTCCCCTGAATCCTCTTTCTCAGAGATCTTCAGAGGACACTGGACCCCTCTGCCAGGGTTATAACCTCTTCCTGAGTTCTGATAGCCTCAGCAGCCAGGGTTTGTATGGAAACTTTCCTAAACAGCTGCTGCAGTCTTGAGGTTCCAGCCTATTCCAGGCCCACTTTGGGTGAGAGCAGAACTGCAGGACCTCCACAGCCTGGCCCCATCTCCCACAGCTCTGAACAAGAATCTTATCAAGTGTAGTGGGCAGCTGCCAGGCCTGGGGTGCCCTGACCACAGAGCCAGCTTCCTTCTGCAAACAGCCCTGGCTGGGATTGAGTTGGCCATGTGTAGTGCATGAAGGGGGCACTGTGGTATCCCTTAATAAGCCTGCCTCTCAGTCTCTTGCTTCCTACCCTCCCCCCTTAAGAACATTACCCCTGTTTCCCCCAGCTATCTCCTCCTGCCTCCTCCCTCTTTCCTCAGTGCCTTTATTTTCCTCTCAATTCTGCTACTTTTTCTTTTCTTTTTTTTCAGCCTGGATCTGTTTCTGTCTTGTCTTTGTGGTCATTCTGGCACAGTCCTTGATCTTTTGGCAGTTCTATGGCTTTTTTGGCAGTTCATTGTCTTTTCTTACTTTCTCCAGTGCTTACTCTGCCCCAGATTTCTCTCGTGTGGTACCTCTGAGTCACCATATCTCTCCCTCACTAGGGCTCTCTGACTTGCTCTGAGTCTGTGTTTCTGAAACTGCCACAATATGCTTCTGGGGAAGGTTTGCTGTACTCGATAAACATGGCCACAGCAGCAGGATGTGAGGAATTCTGCTGACAGAGCTTTCCTCAGAGGCTGAGGAGGGGCAGTGTGAGCCAGCAGCCATGGCCATAAGGAGACTGCAGTGTCTTTTCCATGCCTTTGATCTGTCTTTGGAGTCTCTGTCAGTGCAGAGTATCTCTTCACCTAGACAAAAAGAACATACCTCAAGGGGTTGTTCATGGGTCCTAACCTACTTTCCCATCTTCCTCCTACCCAAACTATGCACACGTTCTTCCCTCTATTAACTATGATCGAGAGCCAACTAAACAGAATTCATTTTAGTGTTTCTTCTGGCCTAGCCAGGGAGATTTCCTGGCCTTCAAGGAAAGAAGTATGTGTGGGGGTGGGGTCTGGGAGGGAGTAGAATATTTTTGGGGTATACTTCTAGTGTGTAGAATGTAGGTATGTATGTACAAAGCATGTGTATGACAAAATGGAAGCATAGTCACTGATTTGGGATTTTATGATAGTACTAGGAGATGCAACAGGATGCAAGTTCAGAGGAGAGACAAATGCAAATGGACAAACCACACAGATCATTGGCAGAGTAGCTGAGAGAAGGCTTGCTGTCACATGGGAAACAGTAGAGATAAATGCTGAAGTAGGGGGATGTAGAAAGCACAATATAATGGGAGTCCAGGAGGCTTATTGAAGAATTGGGATGCATTGGCTCGACCTTCTCGTGGTGCATCCCGTGAGTACCCATTCATTGGGGAAACTGATGATCCTTCCTAGCCGACTGAATCCACATGGATCCCAGTCACTTTCAAAGCCAGCAACAAGCAGCTCCTGACAGCTTTCAACCTGACGCTGTTGACTGGCTACGGAAGAAGGGCAAATGCTAGAAGAAGAATTGAAGAATTGGGAATAGATTCAGGAAAGAGACTTTCAGGATGTGGAACAAAAGTGTTACAGAGCTATTTGGCAATACAAGAGGGACTTTCATCAAGCACCTACTCTTAGTGTGACCAGTCCATCCTAGTCTGATCAGGAATGTATGAAGCTGAGGGCAGTGAGTGTCCACAGGGAGGCTCATGTCAATCTCATAGTAACCTTGGGGAAATTGAACACACACATTCTATTTTACAGACAGAAAAAAATGGTAGATAATAAAATGTAAATGAATTGCCTTAATGTCACATAGGGAGTGGCATATTTGAAGCTAAGATCTGGTATTTCACTGCATTGAATTGTCTTATCCTATACTACTCACACTCTTTCAGGAACAAAGTTAGTAATCTCCTCCTCCCATTTATTCCCTCATACACTTTCCAACCTCAACAGACCTTTAGAATCCTGACATGAAACAGTATCATTAAGACCTACTGCCTGAGTCCCATTGGTCTGGGGCTGGGAGTGGGGAAGGCTTCACTCCTATAGTATGAGGCATACTAGGACTTCACTGTGGATTGCCACCTGTTGCTTTTTGAGTTCTCTCCTAGCTGGGGGTAGGACCAGCTGCTGAGAGTGGGAAACTGGGGTAAGTACTAAATGTGGAGAGGGAGTCTCTAGGGCTTGGGATCCTGGGCTTCAGGTGGTGGGTGTGGGGAATGCTGCCTCAACATATGAGGGCAGGCTGGGGGCTGGGCCCTGGGGGTCATACACTGCTGGCCAGTACCTCTGGTGTGCTGGGTGTAAGGAAATGGCCACAGAGCAAACAAACAGAGTCTGTGAGGACAGGAAGCAATTACAGACCACCCTGACTAGGTTTCTGTTAAGGAGCTCAGAGTGGAGGAGGGGCAGGTTTACACAGGGTTAGGCCAACAGTTTGGTGTGGCCTGGGGAAAATCCAGGGAAGCAGCTAGGTACATGCATGAGTTCTGCACTAGGTCCTTTACTATGCTTCATTGTCTACAGTCTCCCCTTCCTCTCCCTATGGGTTATTAAGGACCTAAAGACCAGGAGTTAGCTCAGCCTTCTAGAGCACAAAATGTGTATAGAGTCTTGGAGACCCCAGGTTCAATCACCATGCCAGAAATGAGCAGTGCTCATGTCTCCAGAAAAAGATTTATTTTATCAATATTTTTCCCATAGAAATGTTCAGCTCTTTCTTATGGTGGTGCTGGGGATTAAACCTGACACCTCAGGCATGAAAGTCTTTTTAATAACCATTATCTCCTTAGCCCTCCAATAATTTTTAGAGCACTTGTGATTTCTGTGCATTGTTCTTCTTTAATTCCACAGTCACTTGATGACATAATTAGAAATGTCATTTGCTGGTGAGAAAAAATAGACTGAGGGACTCTATGAGAGCCCCTGAGCATTCTGGTCTGGTCTCATACTCACCTGGTCTCCAGTGCAGGGAATGCAGTGTTCTTGAGAATCTATGCTTACACTTTTGTTGCCTTTTAAAAATCCTGGTCTGTGAACTGTTGAGCCAATGCTAGAACTTCCTCTTAATCCCTGGACTCAGTTCCAGTTTCCTGACTTGTGTGGAAATGGGACTCAGCGCTGCTCTGCTTGAGGCCCCTTTAGTGCCTGACCTATAAGTGCTCTTATCTGCTGGGCTCTCAGATCCCAGCTAGTATCCATGAATTTGTTACCTGAGTTTCCTCATTAACATCTCACTATACTTTGGTGAGTTAGATACTGGTTGCCGGGCTGGGCTAGCTTCAAGGGAGGGAGACAGAGGACCAGGGACTCATGGCTGAGCTGGGAGTGCAGTTCAATCTTTATTGACGAGTGGGGATGCAGTTCAATAATATAATCTCTTCTAATCTCTCTTCATTAGAAATCCCTGTCTTTTATATCTCCTGAGGCGGAAGTGTCAGGAAGAGGAAGTACGTAGGATAGGGGGTGGGGAGAAGGAAAATAGCTCGTGAACCAGTAGGGATTAAACCAATGAATATAATGATTATGTAAATAGACTACAACATCAAGCAGTGCAACAGAAGGGGTCTTAGAAGCAGAATTTAGAAGCATACCAACAACTGGTTTCATGGTCATTCTCGTTTTCCTATCAAAGAATTGAGGCATAGAAGGTAAACACATTTTCCAATGTTCTTAGCTGGTATGTGTCAGATCCAGGATCATACCTAAGGCAGCTGGTGCAGAACCAATGTGTGTGTCTAGCTGCCATATGAAATGCCTTAAGTGCTACCCTGAAGGAGCTTGGCATTGATCTTGAGTAAAGAGGAAGTAACTGAAGAGTTTGGCTTAGGAAGGGCATGCTATGCTTTACCTAGGAGGACAGTCTGTCTGCTAACAGTGAGAAGAGGACATGGAGGGCCACATTAGCAGTAGGGACACTTGTAAGAAGAATGGGAAGATTAGAATCCTAGGAAAGGTTGATAGTACCCTGACTGAGGGGACTATCAGTAGCTGTAGATAGAAAAGGCCAGAGATCACACAGACCAGTGGAACAGAACTGAAAGCACAGAACTAAACCCCCACACCTATGGCCATCTAATCTTTGATAAGGGGGCCCAAAGTATCAAATGGAGGGAGGAGGCTCTCTTCAATAAATGGTTCTGGGAAAACTGGGTTAAAACATGCTGAAGAATGAAACTGAACCACCTTGTCTCACTAGAAACAGAAATCAACTTCAAATGGATCAAGGACATGGATGTTATACCATAAACTATCAAATACTTAGAGGTAAACATTGGTGGAATATCGTTCAGAGTTCAAGGCGCCAGTATGCCAGGATAGCTTTGTGGTGGGAGACAGACGATCAGGGACACATGGCTGAGCGGAGAAGCAGTATTTCTTTATTCACGAGTAAACGTTTCAAAGAATTAATCCAATCTAATCACAACCCAAATCTGACCTGCATCCTTCTCCTCCGGCGGCAGCATCAGGAACCAAGGAAGTACAGAGGATAGCGGGTGGGGAGAAGGAAGAAGCATGAAATAGCAAGGACTAAACCAAAATCTCCCGGAGGCAGGAGGAGTGAGACACACCCTAGGTGTTCACAGGTTTTTTAGACCAACTTAGTTAAAATATATTGATTTTTAACTAATTTTTACCTCAGACTTTATATGTAAGTTAATTTTACCTTTATGAGAATTATGTTGAAAAGCTTTTTCATTTAACTTTGCCTGGTAAGAATGTAACCTTAAAATTAATGTTTACCAAACTTCAAACACACACATAAACATGGTCTTCAATACACAAGGAGAAAAACTTTTGTTAAGAAGACATGTCATTTTAAACACGAGTTTAGATCTGTACTGTCTTAGTTCTTTGACGGGTGCATTGTCTGGCGGCTGTGTATTCTAGCTCCTCTACCTTCAGAGCCGATCTAGGGAACTCGGCCAGGGTGCCCAGTCCCGGCAGGGAGCCTGTGGTCTCCCGGTGGTCCAGGATCTGCCCAGACTTCAGAGCAGGAGGGCGGGAGGGCCGGCCTTGCAGAAGGCATGGGCCGAGGTGCCCCGGGGCAGGGGCTAGGATGGGCTGCAGCTCTGCCCGCCATGCCCGCCACCCTGCTCCCAGCTCCCGAGGCTGCGGCCATTGTGCAGGCTGTCGTGGCAGTCCATCTCAGAGCCCTGCCACTCGCCCTGTGGCAGCAAGCAGACTCTTGCAGGCGGGCAGTGGGCGGAAACTAGAATGTGGCCCAGAGCAAAATGTTCCAGAAACAGAAATAGTCTCATGAAGAAAGGGCAGAGGCCTTTGGAAACCTATTCACAAGTAGAAAAGCAGCCCATAGTGGATAGGTAGCCAAACATCTTCACTTATCTAGGGGATGGGCAGGTCAGGTCCCACGTTGTGGCGCCAAATGTCGTTCAGAGTTCAAGGCGCCAGTATGCCAGGCTACCTTCGCGGCGGGAGACAGATGATCAGGGACACATGGCTGATCTAAGCAGTATTTCTTTATTAACTAGCAAATGATTCAAAAAACTAATCTAATCTACACAACCCAAATCTGTCCTGCACCCTTCTCCTCCTGCATCAGCATCAGGAACCAAGGTAGTATGTAGGATGGGGCCAGGGAGAAGCAAGAAGCACGAAATAGCAAGGACTAAACCAAAATCTCCCAGAGGCAGGGGGAGTGAGACCAAACCAATGTAACAGAGTGACCATGTAAATAGACCACAACGTCAAGCAATGTAACAGAAGGGACCCCAGAAGCAGAACTAGAAGCATACCAACAGTGGAACACTTTCCCACCTAAACCTCAAAGACATCTTTGATGAAACAAACCCAGTTTCAAGGAAGACTAAAGCAGAGACAAATCAATGGGACTACATCAAATTGAAAAGCTTCTGCACAGCCAAAGAAACTATCACACAAAGAGACCTCTCACAGAATGAGAGAAGATCTTCATATTCCATACATCAGACAAAAGACTAATCACAGAGCTAAGAGCTAAGAGCTCAGCAAATTTAGACACAAAAAAGTCAAAAGACCCCATCCAAAAATGAGCAGAAGATATGAGCAGATATTCACTACAAAGGAGATCCAAAAGGCTAACATACATATGAAAAATTGCTCCAAGGGCAACAAAAAGGGAAAATGAATAAATAAATATTTAAAAAAGAAGGTCCTCCACATGGATTTTTTTTAAAAAAATTGCTCCAGGTCGCTGCTTGTCAGAGAAATGCAACTAAAGACAACATTGAGATACCACCTCACCCCTGTGAGAATGGCATACATCAAAAAGGACAGCAACAACAAATGCTGGAGAGGTTGTAGGGACAGAGGAACCCTTTTGCACTGATGGTGGGAATGCAAATTGGTCCAGCCTCTCTGGAGAGCAGTCTGGAGAACTCTCACAAATCTAGACATGGACCTACTATATGACCAGTAATTCCTCTATTGGGGTTATACACCATGGACTCCATAACACCCAATCAAAAAGATTTTTGTACACCTATATTCATAGCAGCACAATTTGTAGTAGCTAAAACCTGGAGGCAACCCAGGTGCCCAACAACAGATGAGTGGCTGAGAAAGCTGTTATTTTTATACACAATGGAACACTATGCAGCTATTAAGAACAATTAACTCACCTTCTCTGATCCATCTTGGACAGAGCTAGAAGGAATTATGTTAAGTGAGCTAAGTCAGAAAGATAAAGATGAGTATGGGATGATCCCACTCATCAAAAGAATTTGAGAAAGAAGAACAGTCTTTTGGTGGTGGGAATGGTGTTTATGTACACTCCTATTAATTTGTAGACATATAAATCATTAATTAATATGAGAGGGGAAATAGATTGTACATCTCAAACTTTTTAAAGCACAGACTGAGTCTTTTTAATACATAGCCTGAGTCTTTTATATGTTGACTCTCTCAAAAGCCTAGACCAGGGAAAACAGAAGCAACTGGTGGCACAGCTATATACAAATAATGTCAAAGGACATAAATTATGATGATTTTGTGTATTATACAGCAAATCCTAATAAAGGGATTTTTAAAAGTTAATACAATTACCAAATAATGTGATGATAACAATAACTATCTGTTGTCTTCTTGAACCCTAAGACAGCAGGAACCTCACATTTCCACTATATAACCTATATTTCCCACAGTCCTGGAACCTTAGGGTGGGGCACATTTTTCTGCATGCTTCTTTTAATTCATACCAAATAATATTGCATCCATCAATCAGAACCTAATCAACGCAGAAGTACCATTTCGGCATGCTTCACTTCAGACTGTGTCCAGAGACTTCAGGTGTGGAATGAAAACTCTTCAGCCTCATTACTTGGGTGAGACATTTCCTTTCATAGTATTCTCTAATTCCATTCCTGGTGGTTCACTTCCTAACAAAGTCCTAAAACCTAGATATAGACCAGGTCCCGTGACATAGAGCATATGTTCACATGTATCCATAAACTAGGGCAAAATATACACCTGAGAGCAAAAGTATACAATAGTCTGCAGTGAGTACCCCCCAACACTTCATCTGCACTATTCCAGCCTTTATTTCCATGATTGTTCAACAGTTTGTTTGCCTTTGTATATTAACTCTCTTTTTCAGCCACCAGGTTCCAGATGCCAGCAAGATGCGACCAGACTTCTCTGGACCGATGAACACACCAATGTGTCCTGGAGCTCCGCTTCCCCAGAGACACACCCTACTAGGGAAAGAGAGAGGCAGATTGGGAGTATGGGTCAGCCAGTCAATGCCCATGTTCAGCAGGGAAGCAATTACAGAAGCCAGACCTTCCACCTTCAGCAACCCACAACGACTCTGGTTCCATACTCCCAGAGAGATAGAGAATGGGAATGCTATCAGGGGAGGGGATGGCATACGGAGATCTGGTGGTGGGAATTGTGTGGAGTTGTACCCCTCTTGTCCTATGGTTTTGTTAATGTCTCCTTTATAAATAAATAAATAAATAAATAAATAAGAAAAGGCCAGAGATAAGGGACTTTTGGGAAATGAAGGCACTGCTTATCTAGTTAACTCAGCTACATGCCCTGGTGTGCGGGTGGCCTCTACCCTCAAGAAAGGGCATCTTCTTATAAATTGTCTGCTCAGAGGGAGAGCACCTTTAACATGTTGGTTCAGGCTACCATATAGGCTATCTGATGACCTTGGTTGGATGCTTGCAGGAGACTTCAGCAAGGAACCCAACCATGACAATTTCTTTAAAAAAATTATTTATAAAAGGAAATGCTGACAAGGTCATAGATGAGAGGGATGCAATTCCCACCACCATAGCTCTTTATCCCATCCCCTCCCCTCCCCTGGTAGCTTAAAAAATTTATTTATTCCCTTTTGTTGCCCTTGTTGTAGTTACTATAATTGTTGTTATTGATGTCATTGCTGTTAGGTATGGAGAGAGGAGGGGAAGACGGGGGGGGGGAGAGAAAGATAAACACCTGCAAACCTGCTTCATGGCTTGTGAAGCTACTCCCCTGTCGGAGGGGAACTGGGTGTTCAAACCGGGATCCTTGGTCCTTGTCCTTTGCACCACCTGCACTTAACCCTCTGTGCTACCATCCAACTCCCCCCTGGTAGCTTTTCTATTTTTTAACCCACTGGGAGTATGGACCCAGGGTCATTATGTATGGTGTGCAGAATGTGGAAGGTCTGGCTTCTGTAACTGCTTCCTTGCTGAACATGGGCTTTGACAGGTCGATCCATACTCCCAGCCTGTCTCTCTTTTTCCCTAGTGTGGCAGGGATCTGGAGGAGGAGAGGCTCCAGGACACATGGTGGGGTCCTCTATCAAGGGAAGTCCAATTGGCATCTGGAACCTGGTGGCTGAAAAAGAGTTAATATATAAAGCCATACAAATTGTTAATTAATCATGAACCTAAAGGCAGATGTGGGTTTGAGGTATCACAAGGATGATTGTTCCCAGGCAGAGACTCCTAATTGGACCAAATTCTGGTAGTCAAAATCAGCTGCAATGAGGTTCACAATTGTCACTGTTATCTACTCATCCCCTGACTCCTCACTCATCCCCCACTCCCCTACCTGCTACTCCCATGCTAGGAGCCAGGCAACGTTTGCATAAATTAATACTTTAGCTGTAAGCCTTTGTTGGTGTTCTGAAAATCAGTAAACTAAATGGGATAATAAGTTAATATTAAGCATCCTAGGGCAGAGGATTATTAGGGAGTTAAACTGTGAACTTGTACTCCTAAACCAGAAAAACCCCTCTCCCCACAAGAAACCTTAAGCCTCTGTTTTTTTGGTCCTCAGTTTCCCCAACTATATAATAAAGAGGCTGACAGATCTAGTTATATCTAGATCTCAGATCTCATTGAGTTATCTCTAATTAAAACTGTCCCTTGCTTATTAATCTTCTTATCAACTTTTAATTGATGGCTGGTGGAGCCAGAGCAGCCACAAGCTGCCACCCTCTCCTGCAAGGTATGGGACACCCACAGAATACTTGATAATAATTGCTAAGTGACCTCTACCCTCATCATTCTACTCTAACCTCCTCTCTTAACTTGGTATTTCCACTACTCTACAAAATACTACCTACATCTTGAGGTGTGTGTTTGTGTGTGTGTGTGTGTGTGTATGTGTGCATAGCCTTCATCTCAGCACTGCTACTAACTTGGCCTATAATATTGTTTATAACAATTTATCTGGCATTCAATTTCTTCTTTTAATAAAAGCACTTGGCTGCAAGTAACAGAAAAGCATGAAAATGTATTGTATGGTGAGCATATTGATTGTCTTACAGAGGATAGCTTAAAGAAGTGTGATTCAATGACTGGTTCATTCAATTGTTAGAACTCCACTTCTTTCCTTCTTTTTGATCCACCATTCGTTTCTAACTTTTGCCCTTTTTTCCTGAAGCCTGCCATTCATGGTCATCTGGTAGCTATAGCAGCTTCAATATCACAGTCTACTTCAACAAGTTCAAAAGCTAATGCCACTCATGGTCATCTGGTGGCTTATACCAGCTTCAATATCACATTCTACTTCAACAAATTCAAAGGCTAAAAGAAGTAACAACTTTGCTGCTGTTAAAAAAAAGTAAGGTAACCTTCTCCAGGAACACTCCCTAATCAGCCTTCTGTCCTTACCTTTCATTGATCAAGATTATGTGATGTGTTAAAAAAGGAAATAACACGACTGTATTTGTTTTCAGTCCTGGCTCTACAAGAGAATCTCCTAAGGTGCTTAAAAATTATCAAATCCTGGACTGAATTTCCATAACAATTTATTCTCTGAAGGTGGAGTCTGACAGCCAGTATTTTCTTTTATTATTATTTTTTAAAATATTTATTTTATTTATTTATTCCCTTTTGCTGCCCTTGTTGTTTTATTGTTGTAGTTATTATTGTTGTTGTTGTTGGATAGGACAGAGAGAGAAATGGAGAGAGGGAGGGGAAGACAGAGAGGAGGAGAGAAAGATAGACACCTGCAGACCTGCTTCACCGCCTGTGAAGTGACTCCCCTGCAGGTGGGGAGCCGGGGTTCGAACCGGGATCCTTATGCCGGTCCTTGTGCTTTGCGCCACCTGCGCTTAGCCCGCTGCACTATACAGCCCGACTCCCAGCCAGTATTTTCTTTTTGTGCCACCAGGTTTATCACCAGGCATCAATACCTGAATAATTCCACTGTTCCAGCGCCAAGTTCTTAAAATTAAAGAATAGGGACAGAGATAAGGAGAGAGAGATAAAAAGAAGAAAAGTCAACCACAACACTGTCCCTACATTCATGAAGTTTCCCCATGAATGGGGAAACTGATGGGGGCAGGTGACTTGAGCCTGCTTCTTTGCTCATGTATTCTACCAGGTGCACTATCACCACCCTCCACCAGTATTTATTTATTTATTGTTTGTTTGTTTGATACCAAGGTTATCATTCTAGGGGATGATTTTTTTCCTTTCTAATTTTGCTATACTTGACAGAGAGAAGTTGAGGGGGGAGGAGAGAAGAGAGAGAGAAAGTGTGTGTGTGTGAGAGAGAGAGAGAGGGAGAGAGAGAGAGAGAGGGAGAGGGAGAGGGGAAGGAAGAGGGAGAGAGAGAGAGAGAGAGAGAGAGAGAGAGAGAAGTACAAGACCTGGCTTACCACTCTTGAAGTGCCCTCCTACAGGTGTGTGAGAGAGAGAAGTACAAGACCTGGCTTACCACTCTTGAAGTGCCCTCCTACAGGTGGGAGTATGGGCTCAAACATGGGTCCTTGTGCATAGTAATATCTGCACTTAACCAGGTACACCATCGCCTGACCTCCCCAACCAATATATATTTTTATTTTAATTTATTTATAAAAAGGAAACACCGACAAAACCATAGGATAATAGGGGTACAACTCCACGCAATTCCTACCAACAGAATTCCCATCCCCTCCCCCGATAGCTTTCCTATTCTTTTACCCTCTGGAAGTATGGACCCATGGTCATTATGGGATGCAGAAGGTGGAAGATCTGGTTTCTGTAATAGATTCCCCGCTGAACACAGGCATTGACAGGTTGATCAATACTTTCAGCCTCCCTCTCTCTTTCCCTGGTGGGGCGGGTTCTGGGGAATTGGAGCTCCAGGACACATTGGTGGGGTGTCTCTCCAGGGAAGTCTGGTTGGCATCATACTAGCATATGGAACCTGGTGGCTGAAAAGAGAGTTAACATACACAGCTGAATAAGTTGTTGACTAATCATGAACCTAAAGGCTGGAGTAATGCAGATGAAGAGTTGGGGGATTCTCCGTTTTGTAGATAGCTAGTATGCATATTTTAGTTATATTCCAAAGGGCCTGTGGCTAGACTAGTTTTTTTTCTCCTGACCCTGAAATCACTTGGGCCCAAGTTATTTTCTGGGGATATGATGTCATGGCTGGAAAAGGAACAGAAAGCTGGATCAGGGAAGAGAGTAGCTCCCACATATGGGAAAGGTGTATAAATATTGTTGACTGTAAACCTTATCGATTTGATCTGATCTGAGGCCCATATTCAGATTAGGAGCCTATGTGACCTCTGCATCCCTGTATATCTGAGCTCACATTCTGTGGTCATGAGTAGGAAAGGTCCAAGTTGCCCTAATATAGACACATCTTCCTCAGGAGTATGTTGTCCAGCCTTCCTTTGGAGGATGGAACATTCTCTACTGTCGTTGATCCAAGTTGAGGGCAAGGTCCTATCGGGGCTCACAAAGGGTCTATTGTGTTGTTCCTGATAGAGATGACCAATAACAATGGAGAGAGGGACTTATTTGAGGTTCCATCATGTGTGTTTGGGAATCTCAGGACTCCTCAAATAGGGCCCCAGCTGATGGGGTGGCCTAATAGTGACTAGAGTCATTGTTAAAATATGACAGTCTCTTGCCCTTATTCAGCTTTGCAGTCCTTGCTTTGATAAGGATAGCTTGGGAGTGAGGGAAGTATAATAGGAAATAGGTGAGAAGGGTATCCAAGTCTAAGTAGACACTGTTTCATTATGAAGTTCATAATGACTCACTGCAGACTATTGTGTACTTTTGCTTTGAGGTATATATTTTGCCCTAATTTATGGATACATATGAACATATGACCTACCTTATGGGACCTGGTCTATATCTAGGTTTTGGGACTTTGTTAGGAAGTGAACCACTTGAAATAGAATTAGAGAATCCTATGAAAGGCAAGTTCTCACCCTAGTAATGAGGCTGAAGGGTTGACATTCCACACCTGACGTCTCTGGACACAGTCTGAAGTGAAGCATGCCGAGGTGGTACTCATTGTGTTGATTAGTTTGGGATCAGCAGATACAATATCATCTGGTATGAATTGAGAGAAGCATGCTGGAAAGTGAGCCCCACTGTAGAAGTTCCAGGACTGAGGAAATATAGGCTGTATATAGGAAGTGGGAGGTTCCTGCTGTCTTAGGGTTTAAGAAAGCAGTAGTTAGTTATAGCTATAATTACATTATTTGCTAATTTGGTTAACTTTGAAAAATCCCTTTGTTTGGATTTGCTGTATCACACACAACATCACCATAACTTATATCCTTTGACATTATTTGTATATAGCTGTGCCACTGGTTGTTTCTGTTCTCCCTGGTCTAAGCTTTTAAGAGTCAACATATTAAAGACTCAGCCTATGGTCTGTGCATAAAAAAGTTTGAGACATTCAATCAAATTTCTCCTCTCATATTAATTAAATAGTGATATATATGATTACAATTTAATAGTAGTGTACATAAACACCATTACCACCACCAAAAGATTGTGTCCCATCCCATTACCCCCCCACCCTGTGAAGCCAAATATCCACCCTCACCCTCTACCCAGAGTTTTTACTTTGGTGCCCTACTCCAAATTCAGTCAAATCCTGATTTGAGTTTCCTTATCTGTTCTTCTTTCTCAACTTCTGTTTATGAGTGGAATCATCCTATACTTGCCTTTATCTTTATGACTTAGATCACTTAACATAATTCCTTCTAGCTCCATCTAAGATGGGTCAGAGAAGCTGTGTTCATTGTTCTTAATAGCTGCTTATTATATATACCACAGCTTTTTCAGCCACTCATCTGTTGTTGGACACCTGGTTTGCTTACAGGTTTTAGCTATTACTAATTGTGCTGCTATGAACATAGGTGTACACATATCTTTTTGGTTGGGTGTTATGGAGTCCTTGGAGTATATCCCTAGGAGAGGAATTAGTGGGTCTATGTCTAGTCTTGTGAGAGTTTTCCAGACTACTCTCCACAGAGGTTGCACCAATTTACATTAAAAAGCTATTCAAGTGAATGCAATATACTCAGTCTCCGTAATATTCAGCCCCTGTAGTCCAGTTTTCCACTTGTTGGTTCTGAAGTAGAGGAAGTAGTATGGCAAATGGCTGTCTCCCAATGGCAATACACGTTCTTTATCATACTAGCATCTAGTGTTGTGTTTAAACCCATTCAAACCATGTAAACATTTACTGAGGACTTCTTTCCAGGACTGGTTCCACTTTTAGGATATGAGAATCAGTCCCCTAAAACACTTGATTCTACATTTGGCTATATATCACATTCTTCTGAACTGCTTGTTAAAAATAAATATTCCTGGACCTACGTAATGACTTATGGAATCAGGGTCACTTAAAAACGTTATAAAATACATATATCTGCATATAGGTACACACACAAAGACATACTTCATATTTTTAGTCCCTCGATGATTCCATTTTCAATATTTTATTAATTATTTAATAATGATTAACAATATTGTGGGATAAATGGGATATGATTCCTTATAATTCCCACCACAACAGTTCTGTATCCCATCCCCTCCACTGGAAGCTTCCCTATTCTTTATATCTCTGGACAATAATTCTGTTTGGGGTACAGAGGTGGGAGGTCTGGCTTCTGTATTATTTCTCCACTTCTTCTTCTTCTTCTTCTTCTTCTTCTTCTTCTTCTTCTTCTTCTTCTTCTTCTTCTTCTTCTTCTTCTTCTTCTTCTTCTAGCATTTGCCCTTCTTCCATAGCCAGTCAACAGCGTCAGGTTGAGCCTGATGTAAAGTTTTGAGACCTCCTTTGAATCTGGAGAGGTGGCAGTCGTTGACTATGTGGGTCATAGTCTGTCTGTAGCTGCAGGGGAAGTTCGGGCTCCCCAGCGATGGAACATAGTGGCGCACCGGCCATGGCCTGTTCCATAGTGATTGAGGAGGGCCCAATCATAACATGCTAGGTCAAAGCCGGGTTGACGCTTGCAGGGGTCTGTGATGAGGTGTTTGTTCTTTACCTCAGCTGACTGCCAACTCTGTTTCCAAGAGTCTGGAACAGAGAAGTTCAGTGTAGGCATAGGGGACCAGATTGGATGATGAGACGTCAAGTATTGGACAGGTTGGGCGAAGATATCCGCGTATATTGGCAGGCCCGGTCGAGTGTAGATGTGGGAAATGAACTTAGATGATGCCGCATCCCGACAAATATCTGGCGGGGCGATGTTGCTAAGAACTGGCAGCCATGGAACTGGGGTGGAACAGATGGTTCCAGAAATTATCCTCATGGAGGAATATAATTTGGAATCGACCAAGTGGACATGGGGGCTACAGTATTCTGCAGTGGAATAGCATAATGCCAGAGATGATGATCGTAGTGTGGAAGTGCTCGCGCCCCATGAGGAGCTGGCCAGTCTTGCAATGATGTTATTCCTTGCGCCCACCTTTGCTGCAGTTTTTACGAGATGTTCGTGAAATGACAGGGTGCGATAGAGAGTAACGCCAAGATAGACTGGCTGGGCTTCATGCCGGATTCTCGTATTGTCAAGCTGCACATTAAGCTCACACGAACATGGGTAAAACCATACCCCGAGACTGTTTTCTTCTTTCCTCAGTGGGATAGGGCTGTAAGGATGTGAGGTTCCAGAACACATTGGTGAAGTCATCTGCCCAGGAAAGTCAGGATGGTATCATGGTAGCATCTACAACTGGGTGACTGAAAAGAAGTAAGATATAAAGCAGGATGAATTGCTTAATAATCAGGAAACTAAAGGTCAGAATAGAGTAGATGGGACTAAGGCTGTGGGAATAAGCTAGGAAGCCCATTTTAGGTATAACTAAGGGGCCCATGACTTTAGTAGTTTATTTATTTATTTTTTATTCCCACCAGGATTATCACAGGGGCTTTGTGCTGGCACTAGGAATCCACCACTCCTGGTGACCACTTTCCCCCCCTCCTCTTCTTTCATTTCCTTTCCTTTCCTTTCCTTTCCTTCCCTTCCCTTCCCTTCCCTTCCCTTCCCTTCCCTTCCCTTCCCTTCCCTTCCCTTCCCTTCCCTTCCCTTCCCTTCCCTTCCCTTCCCTTCCCTTCCCTTCCCTTCCCTTCCCTTTCCTTTCCTTTCCTTTCCTTTCCTTTCCTTTCCTTTCCTTTCCTTTCCTTTTCCTTTCCTTTCCTTTCCTTTCCTTTCCTTTCCTTTCCTTTCCTTTCCTTTCCTTTCCTTTCCTTTCCTTTCCTTTCCTTTCCTTCCCTTCCCTTCCCTTCCCTTCCCTTCCCTTCCCTTCCCTTCCCTTCCCTTCCCTTCCCTTCCCTTCCCTTCCCTTCCCTTTCCTTTCCTTTCCTTTCCTTTCCTTTCCTTTCCTTTCCTTTCCTTTCCTGTTCTCTTATTTTCTTTCCTATTATTTTCTATCCATTTTATTAGATAGGACAGAAAGAAGTTGACAGTGGAGGGAGAGAGAGACCTGTAGACTTACTTACCAGTTGTGAAGCAATCCTACTGCAAGTGGGGAGCTGGGGTTCAAACCCTGTTCCTTGTGCATGGTAATATATACATTTAATGGGTTTAATCCTCTAGTCCCCATCACCCCACTCCCCTCAGGTGAATCTTAAACATCTGTTTACAGAATAGTTTTTGAAATGACTGCTCCAGACATCTCCCTCACAAACCTGAAATGATACTTGAAATCCATGACTAGGATCACTTTTCTGAGTCATCATCCTTAGTATGTCTTCCCTCCTCCTATCAAATAATATTTGTTACATTATTTATTGCTAAGGGAAGGTAACTTTAAAATCACTAAGCATTATATTTTCTCTTAAAATAAAGATAACCATGAAATTATAAAGTGACCATGAGATAACTGAAAGTCATTTGCCAACCTGACAATGCTGAAAGGTTGTATGTGGGTGAGGAGACCTAAGGCCAGTGTCCTGATCCTGTTACTGGGTTACCTTGTCCAAGATATTTCTACTATCTGAAACCCCAAATCTCCTTTTATAATATATGAAATATTAAGAATTGCATAAATAGATATTTTGCAATGTTCTTAATGGTGAAAATAACCTCTTCCAGAAGATGGTGGCTTGGAGACAACACCTGGTACCTGGTGTGAGCTGTGCAAGGAAGCTGCTTCCAACCAGGGAATCTCTGGTGAGGGTAAGATTTTGGGGCCATAAGTAGGGGGAGAGAGCAGGGGGTGGCCAGGGTGACACCAAAGAAGAGTCCTTTAACCCATTCACGGCAAACAGAAGACAAAAGGACAAAAGAAACAGGAATTTTGGCTGGCTATTTCAGCAATAACCCCACCACTACCCCTAAACCAACCCCACACTGGCTGGCTGGCTGTTCTTGGCAGGCTTCCTGTGGAGTTAATTTCTTTATCAAGATTCCTGGCTCAGCAGAGGTGTCATCCAAAGAGCGGGGGATATTTCCCCAAGTAAAGCCCCCCTCTTTTTTTTTCTTTTTTGAAGGGGGCTGGAGCTCTATCTGAATGACACAATACCTGACCAATAAGGGCCTCAGCCTTGCCTGGGAAAGACTTATCTCCCTTGATCTACCTCTGGAGTTTCTTTAATGTTTGCTTGGTTTAGGAAAGGGATGGGGCTGTATACAGCCAATTTGGAGCTGTCTAAGTTTCAGAATGACTATTAGGGTTTTTAATTCTATATTATTATAATTATTACTATTATATGCACACGTTTCTTCTCTCTCCTCTCCTGGCTGACCAAAATTAACTGTTGATGCTTTTTCCATTGATAGGTGACTGTGTGTGCTATCCATTCTGGGAGGAACTTGCTTGTCTCTCTCTCGTTCTTCCACCTTTTTCTCTCCTACTAACTGATCAAAAAAATCTCTTTGAGCTAAGTCAGAAAGATAAATATTAGTATAGAATGATCCCACTCATCAACAGAAGTTGAGAAAGAAGATCTGAAAGGGAAACTAAAAGCAGGATCTGACTAAATTAAAAGTAGGGCACCAAAGCAAAAATCCTGTGGTGAGGGGTAGACATGTGGCTTTCTGGGCCAGTGGGGGTGAGGGTGGGTGGGTGGGATGGGACACAGTATTTTAGTGGTGGGAATGGTGGTTGTGTAGTCATATAAATCACTAGTTAATTAATATGATAGGGGGAAAATTAATTGTATGTCTCAAAGTTTTTAAAACACAGACTTTGTCTTCTTGATATATAGGCTGTGTATTTGATAAGCAGACTCTCTCAAAAGCCTAGACCAAGTAGATCAGAGGCAACCAGTGGCACCGCTATATAAGATACTGGGTACTATACAGCAAACCCTAACAAAAGGACTTTTCAAAGTTGACCCAATTACCAAATAATGTGATGATAAAATTAACTATTCATTGTCTTTTTGAACCCTAAGACAGCAGGAGCTTCACATCTCTACTATAGAGCCTATGTTTCCCCCAGTCCTGGAACCTTAGGATAGGGCCCACTTTCCCGCATGCCTCTCCCAGTCCATATCAAATAATATTGCATCTGCCGGTTGCAACCTAATCAACACAACGATTGCCACCTCAACATTCTTCAGCTCAGACTGTGTCCAGAGACTTCACGTGTGGAATGACAACCCTTCAACTTCATTACTTGGGTGAGAACTTTCCTTTCACAGCATTCTCTAATTCCATCCCAGGTGGATTACTTTCTAACAAAGTCCCAAAACCTAGATATACACCAGTTTCTGTGAGAGAGAGCATATGTTCACACGTATCCATAAACTACTGCAAAATATATACCTGAAAGCAGAAGTACACTAGAGTTTGCAGTGAGTACCCCCCTAACACTTCCTCTCCACTATTCCAACCTTTGGGTCCATGATTGCTCAAAAATTTGTTTGGCTTTGTATGTTAACTCTCTTTTCAATCACCAGGTTCCAGATGCCATCAGGATGCCGGCCAGGCTTCCCTGGACTGAAGACCCCATCAATGTGTCCTGGAGCTCTGCTTCCCCAGAGACCCACCCTACTAGGGAAAGAGAGAGGCAGACTGGGATTATGGACCGACCAGTCAACGTGAATATTCAGCGGGGAAGCAATTACAGATGCCAGAACTTCCACCTTTTGCAACCCACAATGACCCTGGGTCCATGCTCCCAGAGGGATAGAGAATGGGAAAGCTATCAGGGGAGGGGATGGGATATGGAGATTGGGTGGTGGGAACTGTGTGGAGTTGTACCCCTTCTACCCTATGGTTTTGTTAATTTATCCTTTCTTAAATAAAAAATAAATAAATAAATCTCTTTCCTTTTACTGCTTTTTTCTTTTCTTTTTTTTCTATATTCACTGGCGCTCATTTGTGAATTATCTTGTGGAAGAAGTCTCACTCAGAGTGGACTCTCTCTCTCTCTCTCTCTCTCTCTGTTTGTATTTCTCTTTTATTTCCTTTCCTTTCTCTTCCCACTCTCCCTAGAATTTATAGTCGACAGTTGATTTGCATAGCTGTTTATTCTTGCTCTGATTTTTTTTTCAACAAAGAACAAAATAATTAATAAAAGCTATGGATAGACTAGATCTAATGGACATTTTCAGCTTCACCCCAAGAAACAGGAATACACACTCTTTTCAAATCCACACAGCACATCCTGAAGGATAGACCATATGCTAGGCTACAAAGACAGTATCACCAAATTCAAGAGCATTGAAATCATCCCAAGCAACTTCTTAGACCACAGTGGAATAAAGCTAACATTCTACAACAAACATAAAATTACTAAAAGTCACTTGGAAAACTCAACAGCATACTGCTTAAAAACTGCTGGATCAAAGAGGTACTCAAGCAAGAAATTCAAATGTTTCTTGAAACAAATGAAAATGAAGACACAAGCTATCAGAATATATGTAACACAGGTAAAGCATTACTGAGAGGGAAACTCATAGCCACACAAACCTCTATACAGACTCAATAAAAAGGGAGACAACTCAGATAAATAGAATTGTAAACGATAGAGGAGATATCACAACAGATACCACAGAAATCCAAAAAATTATACAAAGCCTCTATAAACAAGTGTACACCACCAAGCTTGAGAATCTGGATGGAATGAAAGAATTCCTAGAAACATAGACCCTTCCTATATTTTTAAAGCTCTTTCAAAAGATCAAAGAAACAGGAAAACTCCCTTCCACCTTCTATGAAGCTGACGTTATTCTGATACCAATAGCAGATAGGGACACAACAAAAAAGGAAAACTATAGACCAGTATCTCTGATGAACATATATGCTAAAATATTGAATGATATCTTAGCCAACCAGATACAGCAGTATATCAAAAAGATTGTTCATCACGACCAAGTGGGATTTATCCCAGGAATGCAAGGCTGGTTCAATATACATAAGCCTATCAAGTCATTCACTGCATCAATAAAAGAAAAACCAACAAACCACCTGATTATCTGAATAGATGCTGAGAAAGACTTTGACACAATGCAACAATGATTCATGCTTAAAACAGAACAAAAAATTTGAATAGATGGGAAATTCCTCAAGATAGTGGAGTCCATATACAGCAAACCTACAGTCAACATCATGCTCAACAGACAGAAGCTGAAAGAATTCCCCCTCAGATCAGGGACAAGACAGGGATGTCCATTATCATGATTACTCTTCAACATAGTATTGGATGTTCTTGTCATAGTAATCAGGCAAGAGAAAGGAATCAATAGAATACAGATTGGAAGGGAAGAAGTTAGGCTCTCATTATTTGCAGATGATTTGATAGTATACATAGAAAAACTTGAAGAATGCATCAGAGAGCTACTGGAAATTATTAGGCAATATAGAAAGTTGTCAGGCTACAAAAATCAATGTATAAAATCAGTGGCATTTCTTCATGCAAACACTAATTCCAAGAAAAAGATATCCATAAATAACTCCAATTCACTTTTGCAGCAAAATCACTAAAACATCCAGTAATAAACCTGACCAAAGAAGTGAGACACTTGTATACTGAAAACTATGAGTTGCTATCCAAAGAAAACAAAAATAATATCAAGAAATGGAAAGACAGCCCATGCTCATATATTGGAAGAATTAATAGCATCAAGATGAATATTCTCTCTAGAGCCATATACATTTCATAGTGATACCAATCAAAGTCCCATCAAGTTTCTTTAAAAGAATAGAAGAAAAATTATAATCATTTATCTGGAAACAGAAAAAACAAAGAATCACCAAAATAATATTCAGTAAAAGAAACTGAAATGGAGGCATCACACTTCCAGATATAAAAAAATACAATAAGGCCATCATAATAAAAACTTCCTGGTAGTAGAACAAAAACAGGTACATAGACCAGTGGAACAGAGTTAAAAGCCTAGACCTAACTCCCCACACCTATGGACATCTAATATTGGATAAGGGGCCCAAAGTATTAAAAGGAGGAAGGAGGCCCTATTCCATAAATAGTGCTGGGAAAACTGGGCTGAAACATGCAGAAGAATGAAACTGAACCACTTTATCTCACTAGTAACAAAAGTCAATTCCAAATGGATCAAGGACCTGGATGTTAGACAGGAAACTATCAAATACCTAGAGGAAAACATTGGTAGAACACTTTCCCAACTAAACTTCAAGGACATCTTTGATGATACAAACCCAATTGCAAGGAAGACTAAAACAAAAAAAGTCAATGAGATTACATCAAATTAAAAACTTCTGAACATCCAAAGAAACCATCAACTGAACAAAGAGACCCCTCACAATATGGGAGAAGACCTTCACATGTCATACGTCAGACAAGAGACTAATAACCAAAATATATAAAGATCTCACCAAACTTAGCAACAAAAAAGCAAACGATGCCATCCAAAAATGGGCAGAGGATATGAACATTCACTACAGAATAGATCCAAAAGGCTAACAAACATATGAAAAATTGCTCCAGATCACTGATTGTCAGAGAAATTCAAATAAAGGAACATTGAGATGCCATCTCACCCCTGTGAGGATGGCATGCATCAAAAAGAACAGCAGTGACAAATGCTTGAGGGGCTGTAGGGACAAAGGAACCCATTTACACTGCTGATGGGAATGTAAATTGGTCCAAGATCTGTGTAGAACAGTCTGGAGAACTCTCATAAGACTGGAAATAGACCTCCCATATGACCCAGTATTTCCTCTCCTAGGGATATATCTCCTAAGGACTCCATAACACCAAACCAAAAAGATACATGTACAGATATGCTCATAGCAGCACAATTCATAATATCTAAAACCTGGAAGGAAACTAGGTACCCAATAACAGATGAATGGCTGAGAAATTTGTCATATATATATATACAATTGAATACTAGGTGGCTATGAAAAGCAATTAACCCACCTTCTCTGACTGATCCTGGATGGAGCTAGAAGGAATTACATTAAGTGAGATAAGTCAGAAAGACAATGGTAAGTATGAGATAATCCCACTCATTAATAAAATTTGAGAAAGAATAGCAGAAAGGGAAACTCAAAGCACAAACTGAGTTAGTTTGTAGTAGGCATCCAAAGTAAAAATCTCTGGATGTAGGGTGAGGGTAGATGCTCAACTTCACTGGGTGGGAGGGATATAGAACTTTGGTTGTGGGTACTGGGGCTTACGTGGGGTGACTCTCAGCCAGGAAGGTAAGCTTACCGGTTCCCCCTTGCTAGCTCGAGGGCTCAACGATATAGACAAGAGACACTGGGGAGGACGCTGGTATGAACACTCTCATTTATTTGGGGGTAGGCTTGGGTTTGTATAGAAATTTAAACAAAGAACATTTTTCAAATACGTCAGAAATTACAGGTTTCTTAAAGGTCAGCTTGCCCCTATGGTAGGGGGCTGTTATGACAAGAATTGATGCAATACATAAAGGTCAAGACAATTATTCTCCATGGTGCAAACAGGTTAATTATCTAAAGGCATTTGAGAGAATCATAGGGGTTAAACCAGTAAGGTGAGATAGAGAGAAGATAAACAAGGTTTGATGTAAATCATGGATATCAAAGAAAATAAGGAAATAGTGTTTTGGGGCTTCACTGTCTGGTGTCGAGGACGTGTTTGATGGAGTGTGTGATAAGGTGTGTTCTCCTTTGTGATCAGAAGGTGAGGTGAACTTTGAGTAAATGAACCTTAATTCAGGCAGCCATGTGGCCTGCTGCTAGCAGGGAAAAACTGTGGGATTTCTGTTGGCTTGAGAGTCTTACAAGGGGAAACTGAGTCTTGGAGACTTTTTCCCCTTTGCTCATGCCTATAAGAGAGGCTAACAAGGGGGTGTCTTTTCCAGACCTCCATCCAAGGATGGGGGGAGTTTTCCCTAAGCTCTACCAAGCTTTCACATAGTCCCACAGTGGGAATGGTGCTAATACAAACTCCTATTAGCTTACAGTCTCACAAATGACTATTTAATGGATATGAGAGGGGATAATGGATTGAATGTCTCAAATTTTTTGATGCATAGAGTATATGCTCCTTCATTCTAATCACGTAAGACTTCAAATTGTCAATCAGATTGAATTTTAACAGTGGGCTCAATTGTTAATACATTTCTAATAATGACTTGTTCTTTGAAATATTGTCTCCAAAAAGTTTAGACCAGGGAGAATAGAAGAAACTGGTGGCTTTACTTTATAGTATATAGTATATATAAATAGCATAAAATGTCATAAATTATGGTGAGGTCTTGTATGATACAGCAAATCCTAACAATTGGATTTCCAAATTTAACCCGATTGCCAAATAATTTGTTTATAGCAATAACTATATATTGCCTTCTTAAACCCTAACACAGTAGGAACCTTCCCATTTCTCTATAAAGCCCATATATCTCCCTGTGCTGGAACCTCTAGGGTGGGGCTCACTTTCCTTCATGATTCCCTCAAGTCATACCAACTGATATTGCATCTGCGGATCCCAACCTAATCAATGTAACTAGTGCGACCTGGGCGTGCTTTACTTGGGGTAGTGTCCAGAGATGTCAGATGTGAACATCAACTCATTAGCTTCATTACTCTAGTGAGACCTTTCTTAGCTCGTAGGACTCCTTAACCCCATTTTGAGTAGCTCACTTCTTAACAGGACCTTAAAATACTTGATATAGACCAGGACCCATTAGATAGGGCATGTGTACACCTATCCATAAGTTAGGGGGAAATATATACCTTAAAGCAAAAGTGCACAATAATTTGCATTAAGTCAATGAATGAAGCAAGAAAGTATAGAGAACTAAAAAGACTTAAATTACCTAATGCAACAGTTTCTACTTAGACCTAGATGTAGGGTTCCTCACCTACATCCTAATACACATCCTCAAGTCTCTCCAAAGATAACCCTGTCAGATCACTTCAAAGCTAACTGTGTCAAAGTAAGGACTACAAAAGCTGAATAGGGGCAAGGGACTAGCATACTTCTATGATGACTCTTTAATTTCAATCAGGCCACCCCATCACCTGGGGCCCTAGTCAGGAAGCCCCGTTGTCCTCACACAGACAAGATGGGCCTAGATCTCTAACAGATCCCTCTCACCACTGTCACTGGTCATTTCCATCAGGGATAACACAATGGTCCCCTTTGTGGGCCCCCATATGTCCTTGCTCTCAATGTGGATCAATAATGGTAGGGGGTGTTCCATTCTCAAGGTAGGTTGAACAACATACTCCACCTGATAAAGATGGATCCCAAAATTATTGCAACCTGAAATGTTCCTAGCTGTGACCACAGAATACAATTTCAGACCTACAGGGATGCAGAGGTTACATAGGCTCTTGTGCTGAATATGGACCCTAGATCAAACCATGGAGTTTAGAGTTAATGATATTTATATACTCTCCCCATATTTGTTAGCTACTCTCTTCCATGATCCAGCTTTCTAGTCCTTTTTCCAACTATGACACCATCTCCCCAGACAATAACTTTTGGTGGTGGGTGTTGAGAATTCCCATACAACAATTATAGATGATCAAGTCACTCATTGGGACTCAGTTTCCTGTGCTTCTATGTTCTTTCCTGTCTACCATGTCAACTGAACCTCCAGAAGGGAACCAAACTCAACTAGAATGTAGGTCTGACTCCTAATCCCAGATTTGCCATTGCCACTCCAGCAATAGTACAAATTGATTCTGAAAATGCCTCCATCTGGATCCATATATCTAGAAATATCTTTGATGGCTCTTTTTGATTAAGATAATCTATGGTCCCCCTTTATAGCTCTCCCTCTCTTTACTTTCAACTTTCCTGCCCTTACTTTGCATGAACCTCCTCCAACTGGCACTAAAACTATTGGCAATCCACTTCATGAAGAAGACACAGAAAGATGTTATAATAAAGTGCTTTCCCGGGAGTTGGGCGGTAGCGCAGCGGGTTAAGCACAGGTGGCACGAAATGCACGGACCGGTTTAAGGATCCCGGTTTGAGCCCCCCGCTCCCCACCTGCAGAGGAGTCCTTCACAAGTGGTGAAGCAGTCCTGCAGGTGTCTACCTTTCTCTCCTCCTCTCTGTCTTCCTCTCCTCTCTACATTTCTCTGTCCTATCCAAAAACGATGACAACAAGAATAACTACAACAATAAAACAACAAGGGCAACAAAAAGGAATAAATAAATAAATAGTTTTTTAAAGTGCTTTCCCTATGACCTTAATGTTTTGTGGGGTCGACTTCCTTTGTGCTTATTGGAGCTGCTGATGGTTGAATGACAAGATGAAACACACACACACACACACACACAGAGAGAGAGAGAGAGATCAGAGTAGGTATGACCAGGATATTCCATCTATCAGACAGACTAGCTACCTCTCTCTCCTCAGGCAGACACCTGTGAATACCTCAGCTACTGATCTTCTCCTCAGCCAACTATAAAAAGCTCTTGTTGACTGTTGGGGTAAAAGTTATTTTCTACTGCTTCAGAAATGGCCACCTCCTGGCTTTATACCAGGAGATATCTGCAGTAGCTCCACACAAACATATGGGGCACAGGTAAGCTACATGAAGAGCCATAAGAGAAGCACAGGGCTCCATGCATCTTGGGAGGCTGCAGAGGCAGGGGAATAGCCTCCCTGGGGCTTGAGCACTAAGTAATGCCAGTGTTACCAGGCCCACATATCAGGCCCTAGCCATGGACCAACATCATAGGTACATGTGTGAAAGCAGGCTGCTTGAAAAATTATATGTATATGTATGTGCATATAAATTGAGGACCTTCAATGGCCCAACTCAGTTTTTCCATTCAGGCTTCAGGTTTATGTAAGCAGACTCAAATTGACCACATGCCCTTCACTCTCAGTTACATAAGTTGTGATGCCAGCCCTAGGAAAAGTTCTGGACTGAGTCCCGAAGTTGCAAAAAGGAATCAGAAAGACCCCACACTCTTCAAGGATTCTGCAAAATAGAGGGGATCTTGTTGCAGTGGCATTTTATGGTCAAGTACAAAAATCAATGTTATAGTAGGGGTCAGTCAATTGATGTTGTGGCCTTCTGCAGCCTTGCCAAGATATTGCTCTGGGAACAATGTTCCCTTATGGACACCCACACATTAAAATATTTTAAGCCAGGTTCCATGGGAATAATTAGAAGAAGTATTTGTTTGGCCTGGAGAAAGGCAGACTAACAGGAACTTGAATTCTGAATTCAGATCTCTGAGGAACTAAAGCATGGAAATGATATAGATTACTCCAGGAGACAGAAGTCACAAGGAGAAGAATTTCATATGAAACATCTAATACACAGTTGTGATGATATTGAGCAGGATACTAATGGAGGAAGTGAACTCTTATCATTAGAGGGGTGCAAACAAATAAGCAGTCACTGTGCTTGTGGCAGAAATTCAGGCTGGGTAAGAACTGGGTATCCCTGGCTATCCCAGGGAATCCTGGGATTTACACACACACACATGATGGGCTGAGATCTCTAATTGATCCCTCTCTCCACTGTCTCTGGCCATCTTCATCAAGAACAACGTAATAGACCCCTTTGTGGCCCCTACAGGACCTTGCCTTCTATGTAGATCAACAATGGCTAGGACTTCCCCATTATATGAAGGCAAGTTGGGGAAAAATACTCCACCACTTGATGAAGATGGGCCTGACAATGAGTGCAGCCTAGAATGTTCCTAGTTATGACCACAGAATGCAAAGTCAAACCTGCACGTATGCAGAGATTACACAGGCTCCCAGACTGCATATAGGCCCCAGATCAAATTGATGTGGTTTACAGTTAAGAGTGTTTCTTTTTTATTTTATTTTATTTTATTTTATTTTATTTATCAAAAGGAAACATTGACAAAACCATAGTATAAGAGGGGTAAAACTCCACACAATTCCCACCATAAGAACTCCATATCTCATCTACTCCTCTGATAGCTTTACTATTCTTTATCCCTCTGGGATAAAGAATGGACACAGGGTCACTATGGAGTGTAGAAGGTGGAAGGTCTGGCTTCTGTAATTGCTTCCCCAGTGAACATGGGCATTGACATGTTGATCCATACTCCCAGCCTGTCTCTCTCTTTGACTAGTGGTGTAGGGTCATGGGGAAGAGTGGCTCCAAGACACATTGGTGGGGTTGTCTGTCCAGGGAAGTCTGGTTGGCATCATGGTACCACCTGGAACCTGGTGGCTGAAGGAAGAGTTAACATATAAAGCCAAAAAATTGTTGACTAATCATGAAACTAAAGGCTGGAATAGTGTAGATGAAGTGTTTGAAGAGTTTGGGTGTCTCCCTTTTGTAGATAGCTAGTAGACCTATTTTAGGTATATTCCAAAAGGTCTATGACTATATATTTTTCACTGAGTGTAAAATCTGATATGCATGTGGATTCAAGTTATTGTCTGGAAAAATAATGTCATGGCTGGAAAAGGGACCAGAAAGCTGGGTCACAGAGGAGAGTAGCTCCCAAATATGGGAAAGGTGTATAAATATTGTTGACTGTAAATCTCATCTATTTTATCTGATCTGGGGCCCATATTCAGCTTAGGAGACCATGTGACTTCTGCAACTCTGTAGATCTGAGCTCACATTCTATGGTCATAAATAGGAAAGTTCCAAGCTGTCCCAATTTCAAAACCCTTCTTCCTCATGTGGAAGATAGTCTATGCAGTTCAGTTCAGCCTCCCTTCAGAGGATGGAGGTTTCTCAGCAGTTGTTGATCCACGTTGAGGGCAAGGTCCTATGGGGGCCCACAAAGGGGTTTATTGTGTTGTTGCTGATAGAGATGACTGGTAACAATGGAGAGAGTAATTTATTCGAGGTCTAGGCCATCTAGGAATCTCAGGACTCCTCCACTAGGGCCTCAGCAGATGGGGTGGCCTGATAGTGACTAAAGAGTCACCTTTTTAAAAATGTTTTATTTATTTATTCCCTTTTATTGTCCTTGTTTTATTGTTGTAGTTATTCTTGTCGTCATTGTTGGATAGGACAGAGAGAACTGGAGAGAGGAGGGGAAGACAGAGGGGGAGAGAAAGACAGACACCTGCAGACCTGCTTCACAGGCTGTGAAGCGACTCCCCTCCAGGTGGGGAGCCGGGGGCTCGAACCAGGAGCTTACGCCCAGCTTCCTGGAGTCATACCTAAAGTATGCCAGTCTCTTTCCCTTATTCAGCTTTTTCAGTCCTTGGTTTGATAAGGTTCTCTTGGGAGTGAAGTGAGTGAGGGAAGTGTAATAGGAAGTAGATGAGGAGGGTGTCAAAGTCTAAGTAGACACTATTTCATTAGGGACTTTATGGTGTCTTTTTAGGTCTTTCTACTTACCTGATGCATATACTGACTCACTGCAAACAATTGTGCACTTTTGCTTTCAGGTATATATTTTGCCCTAATTTATGGATACATGTGAACATATGCCCTATCTCATGGAATCTGGTCTATATCGAGGTTTTGGGACTTTGTTAGGAAGAGAACCACCTTCAATGGAATTATAGAATCCTATGGAAGGAAAGGTCTGACCTGAGTAGTGAGGCTGAAGAGTTGACATTCCATGCCTGATGTTTCTGGACACAGTCTGAAGTGAAGCATACTGAGGTAGTACCCATTGCATTGATTAGCTTCAGATCAGCAGATGCGATATCATTTGGTATGAATTGAAAGAAACATGCAGGACAGTGTGCTCCACCCTAGAAGTTCCAGGACTGGGGGAAATATAGGCTTTCTAGAGGAAGCGGGAGGTTCCTACTGTCTTTGGGTTTAATAGGAGTGTACATAAGCACCTTCACACCACCAAGATATTGTGTCCCATCCCGTCCTCACCCCCTCATCCCATTCTATGATTTTTCCCATATTTGGAAGCTATTCTCTATCCAGATTCAGCTTTCTAGTCCTTTTTCCAACTATGAATCCATCTCCCCAGACACTAACCTGCGTCCACCTGCATATTAGCTGTCAGGCAAAGGCAAAAACTAGTAAAGTCATGGGCTCCTCGGAAGATATCTAAAATAGACCTACTAGTTTTTTCCAAAATGGAGATGCCAAATCTCATCTTCTATATTCTTGCCTTTAGGTTCCTGATTATTAAACAGTCTGTTCTTTGTATCTGTTTTTTCTGCCTCCATGGTTATTGCTGAGGCTCAGTGCCTGCACCATGAATCCACTGCTCCTGGAGGCCATTCCCCCCTTTTGTTGCCTTTGTTGTTGTAGCATTGTTGTGGTTATTATTGCTGTTGATGTCGTTCATTGTTGGATAGGACACAGATAAATCGAGAGAGGAGGGGAAGATAGAGAGGGGGAGAGAAAGACAGACACCTGCAGATCTAATTCACAGCCTGTGAATTGACTCCCCTGCAGGTGGGGAGCTGGGGGCTCAAACCGGTATCCTTATTCTGGCCCTTGCACTTTTTGTCACTTGCACTTAACCCTCTGTGCTACTACCCAACCCCCCTTCTTTATATCTTAATGCTTGTAGACAAAAAGTTGCAGTTGCTACAACCTGACTTCCCTGGGAAGACAACCTCACCAGTGTGTCCTGGAACTCCACCTCTCTATAGCTCTATCCCACTAGGGAAAGATAGAAACAAGCCTGGAGTATTGATCGACCTGCCAACACCCATGTTCAGTGTAGAAGCAATTACATAAGCCATCTTCTGCACCCCATATTGATCCTGGGTCACTGTTCACAGAGATATAAAGAACAGGGAAGCTGTTATAAAGATATAAAGGAGGGGATGAGATATGGAAGTCTGGTGGTGAGGATTGTGTGTAATTGAGCCCCTATTATAATATGGTCTTGTCTATATTTTATTTATTTATTTAAATTTAATTATTAGGGAATTAATGATTTACAGTTGACAGTAAGTATAATAGTTTGTACATGCATAACATTTCCCAGTTTTCCATATAACAATACAACCCCCACTTGGTCCTCTGTCATTCTTTTTGGACCTATATTCTCCCCCTGTCACCCACCCACCCCAGACTCTTTTATTTTGGTGCAATACACCAATTTCAATTCAGGTTATACTTGTGTTTTCTCTTCTGATCTTGTTTTTCAACTTCTGCCAGAGAGTGAGATTGTCTGATATTCATCCTTCTCTTTCTGACTTATTTCACTTAACATGATTTTTTCAAGGTCCATCTATGATTGGCTGAACATGGTGACATCATCATTTTTAATAGCTGAGTAGTATTCCATTGTGAATATATACCACAACTTGCTCAGCCACTCATTTGTTTTTGGAATACCTGGGTTACTTCCAGGTTTTGGCTATTACAAACTGTGCTGCTAAGAAGATATGTGTACACAGATCTTTTTGGGTGGGTTTGTTGGGTTCCTTATCCCCAGAAGAGGAATTGCAGGATCATAAGGTAGGTCCATTTATAGCCTTCTGAGAGTTCTCCAGACTATTCTCCACAGAGGTTGGACCAATTTATATTCACACCAGCAGTGCAGGAGGGTTCCTTTGACCCCCCACAACCTCTCCAGCATTTGCTTCTGTAACCTTTTCTGATGAATGAGATTCTCACAGGAGTGAAGTGGTATCTGATTGTTGTCTTTATTTGCATTTCTCTGACAATCAAAGATTTGGAACATTTTTCATGTGTTTCTCAGCCTTTTGGATCTCTTCTGTGGTGAAAATTCTGTCCATGTCCTTTCTTCATTTTTGGATGGGGTTATTTGTTTCCTTGATGTTGAGTTTGGCATGCTCTCTATATGTTTCAGTTATTAAACTCCTGTCTCATATATGGCATGTAAAGATCTTCTCCCATTCTGTGAGGGGTCTCTTGGTTTGGGTAGTGGTTTATTTTGCAAGGCAGAAGCTTTTTATTTTGACATAGTTCCATAGGTTTGTATTTGTCTTAGTCTTCTTTGTAATTAGATTCATTTCATTGAAGGTGTCTTTAAAATTTATGTGGAAGGGAGTTGGGTGGTAGCGCACCGGGTTAAGCACATGTGGCGCAAAGGGCAAGGACCGGCTAAAGGATCCTGGTTCGAGTCCCCAACTCCCCACCTGCAGGGGAGTCGCTTCATAAGCGGTGAAGCAGGTCTGCAGGTGTCTTTCTCTCCCCCTCTCTGTCTTCCCCTCCTATCTCCATTTCTCTCTGTCCTATCCAACAACGACATCATCAACAACAACTACAACATTAAAAAAAAAAAGGACAACAAAAGGAATAAATAAATAAATATTTGGGAGTCAAGCGGTAGCGCAGCGGGTTAAGCGCAGGTGGCGCAAAGCACAAGGACTGGAGGAAGGATCCTGGTTTGAGCCCCTGGCTCCCCACCTGCAGGGGAGTCGCTTCACAGGCGGTGAAGCAGGTCTGCTGGTGTCTGTCTTTCACTCCCCCTCTCTGTCTTCCCCTCCTCTCTCCATTTCTCTCTGTCCTATCCAACAACGATGACATCAATAATAACTATAACAATAAAACAATAAGGACAACAAAAGGGAATAAATAAATAAATATAAAATAAAAAAAATATGTGGAAAAGAATTCTGCCAATATTTTCCTCTAAGTATTTGACAGTTTCTGTTCTAACATTCAAGTCCTTGATCCACTTGGAATTTAGTTTTGTATTTGGCGAAATATTGTGGTTCAGTTTTATTCTTCTGCATGTTTCAACCCGTTTTTCCCAACACCAATTGTTGAAGAGACTCTGCTTTCCCCATTTAATAGTCTGGTCAACTTTGTCAAAGACTAGATATCCATAGGTGTGGGGGCTTACATCCAGGCTCTTAATTCTATTCCACTGGAAGGTGTATCTATTCATGTTTCAGTACTAAGCAATTTTTAAATTTATTTTTTATTTAAGAAAGGAAAAATTAACAAAACCATAAGGTAAGAGGGGTACAACTCCACAAAATTCCCACCACCCAATCTCCATATCCCATCCCCTCCCCTGATAGCTTTCCCATTCTCTATCCCTCTGGGAGCATGGACCCAGGGTCGTTGTGGGTTGCAGAAGGTGGAAGGTCTGGCTTCTGTAATTGCTTCCCCCCTGAACATGGACATTGACTGGCCAGTCCATACTCCCAGTCTGCCTCTCTCTTTCCCTAGTAGGGTGGGTCTCTGGGGAAGCGGAGCTCCAGGACACATTGGTGGGGTCTTCAGTCCAGGGAAGCCTGGCCGGCATCCTGATGGCATCTGGAACCTGGTGATTGAAAAGAGAGTTAACATACAAAGCCAAACAAATTTTTGAGCAATCATGGACCCAAAGGTTGGAATAGTGGAGTGGAAGTGTTGGGGGGGTACTCACTGCAAACTCTAGTGTACTTCTGCTTTCAGGTATATATTTTGCAGTAGTTTATGGATACGTGTGAACATATGCTCTCTCTCACAGAACCTGGTCTGTATCTAGGTTTTGGGACTTTGTTAGAAAGTGAACCACCTGAGATGGAATTAGAGAATACTATGTAAGGAAAGTTCTCACCCGAGTAATGAAGCTGAAGGGTTGTCATTCCACACCTGTAGTCTCTGGACACAGTCTGAGCTGCAGCATGTTGAGGTGGCAATCGTTGATAAGGTTGCGATCGGCTGATGCAATATTATTTCATATGGATAGGGAGAGGCATGTGGGAAAGTGGGCCATATCCTAAGGTTCCAGGACTGGGGGAAAAAATAGGTTCTATAGTGGAGATGTGAGGTTCCTGCTGTCTTAGGGTTCAAAAAGACAATGGATAGTTATTGTTATCATCACATTATTTGTTAATTGGGTTAACTTTGAAAAGTCCTTTTGTTAGGGTTTGCTGTATAGTACCCAGTATCTTATATAGCGGTGCCACTGGTTGCCTCTGATCTACTTGGTCTAGGCTTTTGAGAGAGTCTGCATATCAAATACACAGCCTATATATTAAAAAAGACTCAGTCTGTGTTTTAAAAACTTTGAGACATATAATTTTTTCCCTCTCATATTAATTAAATAGTGATTTATATGACTACACTTTACTGGGAGTGTACATAAACACCATTCCCACCACGAAAAGACTCTGTGCCATCCCACCCAGGCACACCCACCCCCCAACGGCCAAGAAGCCACATGTCCACCCTCCCCCTCACTACAGGGTGTTTACTTTAGTGTCCTACTTTCAATTTAGTCAGATGCTGCTATTAGTTTCCCTTTCATGTCTTCTTTCTCAAATTCTGTTGATGAGTGGGATCATCCCATACTCATCTTTATCTTTCTGACTTAGGTCACTTAACATAATTCCTTCTAGCTCTGTCCAAGATGGGTCAGAGAAGGTGGGTTCATTGTTTTTGATAGTGGCATAGTATTCCACTGTGTATATATACCACAGCTTTCTCAGCCACTCATCTGTTGTTGGGCACCTGGGTTGCTTCCAGGTTTTAGCTATTATGAATTGTGTTGCTATGAACATAGGAGAACACACCTCTTTTTGGTTGGGTGTTATGGAGTCCTTGGGGTATAACCCCAGGAGAGGAATTACTGGATCATATGGAAGGTCTATGTCTAGCCTTGTTAGAGTTCTCCTGACTGCTCCCCACAGAGGCTGGACCAATTTACATTCACACCAGCAATGCACAAGAGTTCCTCTGTCCCCACAACCTCTCCAGCATTTGTTGCTGCTGTCCTTTTTGATGTATGCCATTCTTACAGGAGTGAGGTAGTATCTAATTGTCTTTATTTGCATTTCTCTGACAATCGGTGACCTGGAGCTGTTTTTCATATGTTTGTTAGCCTTTTGGATCTCCTCTGAAGTGAATGTTCTTTTCATACACTCTGCCCATTTATGGATGGGGTCATTTGCTTTTTTGGTGCTAAGTTTGTTGAGCTCTTTATATATTTTGGTGATTAGTTTCTTGTCTGATGTATGGCATGTGAAGATCTCCCATTCTGTGAGGGGTCTCTTTGTTTGTTTAATAGTTTTTTTGGATGTGCAGAAGCTTTTAAATTTGATGTAGTCCCATTGGTTTGTTTCTGCTTTAGTCTTCCTTGCAATTGGGTTTATTTCATCATAGATGTCCTTGAGGTGTAGGTGGGCAAGTGTTTTACCAATGTTTTCCTCCAAGTGTTTGATTGTTTCTGGTCTAACATCTAGGTCTTTGAGCCATTTGGATTTGATTTTTGTTTCTGGTGAGATAAAGTGGTTCAATTTCATTCTTCTGCATGTTTCTCTTTGTTTATTTAAGAAGGGATAAATTAACAAAACCATAGAGTAGGAGGGGTACAACTCCACACAATTCCCACCACCCAATCTCTATACCCCCCCCTCCTCTGATAGCTTTCCCCTTCTCTATCCCTCTGGGAGCATGGAACGAGGATCACTGTGGGTTGCAGAAGTACACTAGTGTTGGTATGCATGAGACCCCTTCTGTTTCATTTGGTTTAAATCCCCCCTGCTTAACACTATTCTATTTTCATAACCACTTCATTCTATTTACATAACCGCTGTTAACAAGAACCACCCTCCCTCCAGGGCATTGGTGGTTCAGTGATAGGATTCTCGCCTGCTCTGCCCCCTCTTTGTCACACTCTGGTTTTCACCAGTCACTTTTCTCTCCACCCTCTCTATGTCACATCCTGTTTCCACCTTACTTGGCAAGTATATATAAAGACAGCATTGTGAGTTTTACAGTACTTTACCTTGAGTTTAGCTTAGCTCGTCTTAGATTGTGCTGCATCCTGCATGAATAAAGAGATACTGCCTACAGCTCAACCATGAGTCCCTGGTCGTCTGTTACCCGCCCGTGAAGCCAGCCCGGCGAAAACAACCTAGCCTGGTGAAAACAACACACTAGAGTTTGCAGTGAGTACCCCCCTAACACTTCCTCTCCACTATTCCAAGCTTTGGGTCCATAATTGCTTAACAATTTGTTTTGCTTTGTATGTTAACTCTCTTTTCAGTCACCAGGCTCCAGATGCCATCAGGATGCCAGCCAGGCTTCTGCATGTTTCAACCCAGTTTTCCCAGCACCATTTATTGAAGAGAGCCTCCTTCTTCCCTTTAATGCTTTGGGCCCCATTATCAAAGATTAGATGTCCATAGGTGTGGGGATTTATTTCTGGGCTTTCAATTCTGTTCCAATGGTTTTTGTGCCTTTTTTTTTGTTCCAGTACCATGCTGTTTTAATAATGATGGCTTTATAATATAGTTGGGAGTGTGATGTCTCTATTTTTGTTTCTTTTCCTCAAAATTGTTTTGGCAATTCTATGTGTTTTCAGGTTCCAGATAAATGATTGTAGTCTTTGTTCCATTCTCTAAAAGAAGCTTGGTGGAACTTTGATGGGTATTGCATTAAATTTGTATATGGCTCTGGGGAGAATATTCATTTTGATGATATTTATACATCCAATCCATGGGCATGGGATGTCTTTCCATTTCTTGGTATCAGTATCTATTTCCTTGAACAGCGACTCACATTTTTCAGTATACAAGTCTTTCACTTCTTTGGTCAACTGTATTCCTAGGTATTTTATTGATTTTGCTGAAACAGTAAATGGGAGTGATTTCTGGATTTCTTCTTCAGATTTAGTGTTTGCATAAAGAAATGCCACCAATTTTTGTACATTGATTTTTTTTAGCCTGACACCTTGCTATATTGCCTAATAACTTCCAGTAGTTTTCTGCTGGATTCTTTAGGTTTTTCTATGTATACTATCATATCATTTGCAAATAGTGAGAGCTTGACTTCTTCCCTTCCAATCTGTGTTCCTTTGATTTCTTTCTCTTGCCTGATTCCTATGGCAAGAACTTCCAATACTATGTGGAAGAGTAATGGTGACAGAGGACAACCCTGTCTATTCCCCGATCTGAGGGGGAATGCTTTTAGCTTCTGTCCATTGAGTATGATGTTGGCTGTAGGTTTGCTATATTTAGACTCCACTATCTTGAGGAATTTCCCATCTATTCCCATTTTTGTAGAGTTTTGAGCATGAATGGGTGTTGGATTTTGTCAAAGGCTTTCTCTGTGTCTATTGAGATAATCATGTGGTTTTTGGCTTTGCTTTTATTGATGTGGTGAATGACATTGATTGACTTATGGATGTTGAATCAGCCTTGCATTCCTGGGATGAATCCCACTTAGTCGTGATGAACCACTTTTTTGTTATGCTTCCATATCCGGTTCTCCACTATCTTGTTTAATATTTTGGCATCTATGTTCATCAGAGATATTGGTCTGTAGTTTTCCCTTTTTTGTTGTGTCCCTATCTGCTTTTGGTATCAGGGTAATGTTGGCTTCATAGAAGGTGGAAGGGAGTATTCCTGTTTCTTCAGTCTTATGGAAAAACTTAAGAAGTATGGGTACTAACTGTTTCCTGAAAGTTTGTGAAGCCATCTGTTCCAGGACTTTTGTTGTTGGGGGGATTCTTAATAAGTGTTTCAATTTATTTGTCTTTGATTGGTGCATTTAGGTTTTATAGTTCTTCTTGGTTCAATTTTGGAAGGGCATATGTTTCTAGGAATGCTTCCATTTCTTCCAGATTCTCTAGCTTGGTGGCGTATAGTTCTTCGTAGAAGTTTCTCATGATTTTCTGGATTTCTGTGGTGTCAGTTGTGATATCTCCTCCATAGTTTACAATTCTATTAATTTGAGTCTTCTCTCTTTTTGTTTGGTGAGTCTGGCTAGGGGTTTGTGAATTTTGTTTAATCTTTCAAAGAACCAACATTTGACTTCACTGATCTTCTGTATGGTTCTCTTATTTTCGATGTTGTTTATTTCTGCTCTAATTTTAGTGATTTCTGTCCTTCTGGTTGCTTTAGGGTTCCTTTGTTCCTCTTCCTCTAAATCCTTGAGGTGTGCAGTAAGGTCGTTCATTTCAGATTTTTCTTGTTGTTTAATATGTGATTGTATGGCTGTGAGTTGGGCTTTAACTGTGTCCTAAATATTTTGATAGCTTGTGTCTTAATTTTCATTTGTTTCCAGGAACATTTGAATTTCCTGCTTGAGTGACTCTCTGACCCAGTGGTTCTTAAGGAGTATGTTGTTTAGTTTCCAAATTCTGTGACTTTTAATAATTGTCTGTTTGTTTTTAAATGTTAGTTTTACTCCATTGTGGCCTGAGAAGATACTTAGGATGATTTCAATGTTCTTGTTGCTGTCTTTGTGGCCTAACATGTGGTCTATCCTTGAGTATGTGTTATGTGGATTTAAAAAGAATGTGTAATCCAGTTTTTTGGGGTGTAGGGCTCTGAAAATGTCCAAGAGGTCTAGTCTGTCAATCTCTTCATTTAATTCTCTTGTGTCTTTGTTGATTCTCTGCTTTGTTGATCTAAGTGTGGGAGTGGGGTGTTAAAGTCTCCCACTATTATTGTATTACTATTGATGTATTTTTCAAGTTCTTTCAGTAGGTGCTTGATGTATTTAGTTGGTCCCTCATTAGGTGCATAGATGTTAATAATTGTTAAGTTTCTTGGCTGATTGATACTCTAATAATTATGTAATGTCCTTGCCTATCTTTTATTACTTTATTTAATTTAAAATCTACTCTGAGATGAAAATGGATGTTCCTGCCTTTTTGTGGTCTGTCAGCCTGTATGATAGTTTTCATCCTTTCACTTCATGTCTGTGTTTATCTTGTTGTGTCAGATGGGATTCTTACAAGCAGCATATGGTTGGGCTATGTTTTCTGATCCACCCCCCCCCCACTATGTGCCTTTTTATGGGTGAGTTTAAGCCATTGACATTTATTGATATTATGGATTTTATGTATTGTGGTGCCATTGTTCAACAAATTTTTATTTGCTCTGATATATTGAAAGTATTATGGTGATGTTCTTGTTTATAAAAGGTCATTTAGAACCTCTTTCAGTGCCAGTTTGGTGATGGTCGCCTCCTTTAACTGTTGTTTGTCTAAGAAGGTTTTGATTCCTCCATCTAGTTTGAATGAAAGTCTAGAAGGATATATTATCCTTGGTTGAAACCCTTTTTCATTCAGGGCTCGATAGATATCTTGCCATTCTTTTCTGACTTTTAGAGTTTGAATGGAGAAGTCTGCTGATAGTCTTATGGGTTTTCCCCTGCATGTGACTTTTTATTTTTCTCTTGCAGCCTTTAGGATCCTTTCTTCATCCTTACTTCTTCTCATTGTGACTATAATGTGTCTTGGTGTCTTCAGTTCTGGGTTGATTCTGTTTGGGACTCTCTTGGCCTCTTGAATCTTAATATCCTTTCTGTTGTTCAGGTCTGGGAAGTTTTCTTCTATAATTTCCTCTAGAATGTTTGCTTCCCCTTCCTCTCTTTCTTTCTCTGGCAGGACAATGTTACTTCTTTTGAGATCATCTCATATGTCTCTGTTGTTGTTTTAAGTGTCTCTCAATCTCTTTTTAAGCTCTTTCACCTCTTTCTTAGTTTTCTTTCTTAGTTTTCTCTAACTCATCCTCTGTTTGACATTCTGTTTTCTGCTTCTGTTAGTCTTCTTTACCTTCCCTCAGCTTCTTTCCTCAGTTCAGCTATTTCAGCTTTCATTTCGCTGATTGCCTCAAGCTAGTCAGTATTTTCCTTGGGGGTCTCAACTGTTGTTTCCCTAATACTGCCATTCCTTTCCTCCAGTGTTGTTTTCATTTTCTGTGATTAATAAGTTTATTATTGCTTGCATACTTTTCTTATCTATGGTTACCTCTGGTTGATTTATAGTTTCTTCTAGGCTCTTTTCTTCATTCATTGTAGTAGCAGTTTTATTTGTTCTTGATATACCTATTTTTTAAAAATTTATGTGTTCCTTATGGGCATTGACAGGTTGACCTATACTCTCAGCCTGCCTCTCTCTTTCCCTATTGCTTTGGGATTCTGGGGAATCAGAGCTCCAGGACAGATTCGTGGGGTCGTCTGTCCAGGGAAGTCTGGTTGGCATCATGCTAGCATCTAAAACCTGGTGGCTGAAAAGACAGTTAACATATAAAGCCTAACAAGTTGTTGACTAATCATGAACCTAAAGGGTGGAGTAGTGCAGATGAAGAGTTGGGGGGTCTCCATTTTGTAGATAGCTCATATGCATATTTTAGTTATATTCCAAATGACCTGTGGCTATACTAGTTTTTTTTTTCTCCTGAGCCTGAATTCTGATATGTGGGTGGATCCTACTTATTGTCTAGGGATGTGATGTCATGGCTGAAAAAAGGACCAGAAAGCTGGGTCATGGAATAGAGTAGCTCCCAAATATGAGAATGGTGTATAAATATTGTTGACTGTAAACCTAATCAATTTGATCTGATCTGGTGCCCATAGCTTATGAGCCTATGTGACCTCTGCATCCCTGTAGATCCGACCTCACATTCTGTTTTCATCAGTAGGAACATTCCAAGCTGCCCCAATATCAGGACCCATCTTCCTCAGGTGTAGCATAAAGTGTCCAGCCTCCCTTCGGAGGATGGAACATTTTCTGCCTTTGTTGATCCAAGTTGAGGGCAAGGTCCTATGGGGGTCCACAAAGGGGTCTATTTTGTTGTTACTGATAGAGATGACTGGTAACAATGGAGAGAGGGATTTATTCAAGGTTGAGGCCCATCATGTCTGTTTGGGAACCCCGGGACTCCCAGAATAGGGCCCAAGTGGCCTGATAGTGACTAAAGGAGTCATCTTTAATGTATGCCAGTATCTTTCCCTTAGTCAGCTTTTGCTGTCCTTGTTTTGATAAGGATAGCTTGGGAGTGAGTGAGGGAAGTATCGTATCACTTTTGATTAAAACATTGTAATGCTTCGTGACAGCTCTTATGATAGCTTTCAGTGGCTTATAAGGCCCTGGGACATTGATGTCTAACTGTTTACCTAGATTCATCTTTCATGGTCATGCCATTACCTTAATAGCTACACACCTTCTGATGCTTCTGCCCAGGAACAGACACTTCTCTTTACTTGTAGTATTCCTACATGCACTCTCTCCACCTTCATGAGCCCTTCTTTGACAACCTTATACACTGAACTCCACACCACTCACTGTTCAGACCTCAGTTTTCTGGGAGTCTTCCACAGTTCCTATCTCACAAATGGGTTCCCTTGGAGCATTCCCATCTCCATCCTTAATAACTCACAAAGTAATAATTACATTTTTGTAAGCTGCATGAATGCAAGGATTTTGATCAATTTGTTCACTATATTCCAGATGCTCCTTGCATAGCACTTGGCACAAATTCATCAAAGTCTGAAAGAAGGAGAGGACATCATCAAGGATGAAACTATTGTGATATTACTCCTAGAGACAGAAGATGTGGGTTTGGGGTGGGTCGAGGTAGTGAATGGAGAGAGATGAGTTTAGTGAAGCTTCAGTTGATTTGAGGACATATCAAGTAGGATGTCAACTCTACAAGTGGGCTGATAGCTGCTCAAGGAATAGTTTATACTTTTTAAAAAATTATTTATTTATTTATGTAAGAGAAGAGACAGACCAGAATACTTTCCCAATATTAATGGAGTTTAAACCTAGGGCCTCACAAATTCAAATTCTGCATTCTGTCTCTGAAGCACTTCCCTGGCCAGGGACAGGTAGGGCTGGACTAGTCTGTTCAAATAAGAGAGCAAATGCTGTGTGAATAAACTTGAAACTTCATGTTTTTGATTCCTAGATAAATAGTCAGACAAGAATCAGCATATTTTGATATTCTGGTGGCCAAAACCATGACAGGAAGAGGTAGAGGAAGACAGTGGGAGATGGCTCTCTCCCCCTTGTGGGGTTGGGTGGGGGAAATCCTTCTTCTGATATTGCCTTAGTTGTCACATTGATCTGCAGGGAAAGTCTCCTGGTGGGATTGGAGGAGGGGGTAGTCCTGGCTTCAGAAAGAATATTAGATAGAATAAAGAGCCTCTGACCTCTCTGTCCTCTTCTTCTATCAGGTTTCTCTAGTACTCCCTGGGTCCTTTCTCCTGAGCAGGACCCAGAGTCTGTGAACCCCAGTTTTCTGTAAGTCTCCCATCTCCAAGGAACCCTTAGTGCCCATTACACAACTGACTCCTCTGCATTAACTGGCCTCTGTAGCTCAATGATCTTGCTTCTTCCTGAGCTTAGCCTAGGAACCCTGTCAAACATTGTACTCTCTGGTCTGAGGTTGACTCAGGCTACCTTCCCCAGTATCACCACACCCCTATCTTCTGAGCTATGCCATAGACTGAGCAGAGACAGAAGGGGAGATGCAGACTGACTCTAGGCTACTGGGGAGGTGGGTCCAGCCCCCAGCTCTTTAAATCAACAAGATGGTCTCCACAGGGCTAGGGTGCAGACCGGGTGGGAGGCTAGGACTTCTGGGGATTCCTGGCAGGTTAGACTTTGCAGTCTGATGTGAGAGTACCTAGAAAGTTGTGGACTAGTGAGTCTGTATTATGTTTCTATCTCTATCCCTGTTTCCACAGGCCAGGCCATCTCACTTAAATCCTTAATGTTTGTCATTTAAAGTAGTAGGATGGGTTGTAGTACACCAGGTTGAACACACATGCTATCATGTACAAGGGCTCATATTCAAGCCCCCTATTCCCACCTGCAAAAGGAAAGCTTCATAAACAGTGAAGCAGTGCTACAGGCATCCATCTTTCACCCTTTATTATCTCATCTCTCCCTTCTGAATTTCTTTCTGCCTCTATAGAATACATACATAAATATTTTACAAAGTAGAGTTATATATTAAAAATTTAAAAGGGAGGCTGGACAGTGGCCCACCCAGTTAAGTGCACATAATACTGTGTGCAAGGTCCCATGCAAGGACCTAGGTTCAAAGACTTGAGTTTGAGCCATCGCTCCCCACCTGCAGCTGGGACACTTCACAAGAGGTAAAACAGGTCTGCAGGTGTCTATATTTCTCTCTTTGTGTCTCCTCTTCCTCTCAATCTCTCTCTGTCCTATCAAATAAAATGAAAAAGAAATAAATGGCTGCCAGGAGCTGTGGATTTTCCCTAGTGCTAACCTTGTAGGCAAAAAACAAAGAAACTAATAATAATAATAAAAATAATAATAATAAACTCTCTTGAGAGTGCCATTTAAAATAATTAATTAATTACTTAATTAAAAAAGAGGAAATTGAGGACTGCTCAGGGAATCTAGGGACCATAAGTCGGACACAAAATCCTGGTGTCACCTCTACATTACTGAATGACATTGAACAAATAAGTCACTTTGCCTCAGTTTGTTCATCTGTACAACTGCCTCAGGGTCAGTGTGAGGTTTAAATGAAGGAACATGTGGAAAGAGTTTTATAAATTGTCAGTGGTGAAATATGAGGGGTGTTATATATAGTTACATCTATAGGATAGAGAAGAAGGAACAGGTGGCTTACTACTTTTCTGTCATCTGGGTGCACATTTCCCAGTTCTTTCCACTTGATATCATGAGATTCCTTGAGGCTTTGGTCTGTGGAAGGTCAGGGTTGCATATTTTGCTGGAGGAGCTTTAGTAAGCAGCTTGATCCAGGGAAATAATCTCCCTACTCTCCCATCCTAGCTTCTGTCCCTCCCTGTGGCTGGTGTGACAACCAAAGGGGAAAATCACAGAAGGTGAGGCCTAAAGAACCAGCGTCCTTCCCAGATGTGTGTCAGGGGTTGAAGGACATAGAAGAAATGTGATCTTGTGGAGGGAAGGTCCCTGTGTGTATGATCAAAGGCACAGAGTGGGGTCAGGTGGTGAGGTTCTGTACAGTGAGTTCTTTGCATGACTGAGGGCTTTATGCTTTCTCCTGGATTCTTGGATGCCGTGATATTCACACCTTCCTCCTTCTTCATACTGGGGTTGTGCATCAGGTCTCAAGTGAGTGAATGTTAGGATGCTCATCTGGCCACTAGTGAGTGGTTTAGTGGCTAGGTCCCATCTAGCTGTTTGCTGCCTTATCGGGATGCTGAGTGTGGATTCCTGGGCCTCATGCTCCCTGAACTCACTAGAGTACTGAATTTCAAGACTATACTCAAGCATCCCACTCTCCCACTGCCTGAAACTTAGCATTATCAGGTGGATGAGCAGAGACTAGGGCTCTTAGTGTGGGTCTGAGTCTCTTAGACCATTTTCTTAGGGCAGCAACTTTTGTATGGCACTATGATCATGTCTAAGTCTGTGTTATATCCTGGGAAAGGTTAGGAGAATAGGTGGGCTGATGAAATATCTTACTTGGATAGTGCTCTTTCTTACTGAGTGTAGGACCGTAGTTTGAGTCTTGCCCCTAACCCTAACCCTACAAAATTGAAGAAAGTTTAGGTACTGTCCTCTCTCTCTCTCTCTCTCCCCCCTCTCTCCTCCTCCTCACCTCCTCCTCTTCCTCCTTCTTCTCCTCCTCCTCCTTCTCCTCCTCCTCCTTCTCCTTCATCATCATCATCATCATCATCTTCTCCTCCTTCTCCTTCTCCTTCTCCTTCTCCTTCTCCTTCTCCTTCTCCTTCTCCTTCTCCTTCTCCTTCTCCTTCTCCTTCTCCTTCTCCTTCTCCTTCTCCTTCTCCTTCTTCTTCTTCTTCTTCTTCTTCTTCTTCTTCTTCTTCTTCTTCTTCTTCTTCTTCTTCTTCTTCTTCTCCCCGCCCGGTTCTGTCTAAACAAGAAAAATATAAAAGATGAAAATGGGAGCAGACATGGTGGCTTTATTTTGGAGAAGAGTAGGAAAGATGCAGTCCCACCTAGACCCACTGTGGTACCCTAAGACTAGGAATGCCTATTCAGATTGATTACCTTCTAAACAATGCTGAGGCTAGACTGTCCTGAGTTTTATAAAATAGGAGGAGGTACCTCAGAATGGCTTCCCTCTAGAGTTTCAGTGTCATGTAGACAGGTGTTTTATTTTGTTCAGAGCTAGAGCTTGGTACCCTGAATGATGCCTGGCACTTTGCAAGGGCTCAAGAAACATCTGGGAATGTAGAAACCCTATCCAGTTTCCCATCTCATGTCCCACCTACATGACTTAAGGCTGCCAGTTCTCAGAGTGCTCTGCCTTTGCAGTGAAGCATGGGTTTCAGTTTGGTCTAAGTCACTTTCCAGCTGGCTGACCTAAAGTTCAGCTTCCTTATCTTTAAAGTAGAAATAGCTATTTCAACCTCTGAGCTGCTGGGGTGATTTATCGAGGTAGTTTTGGGAGCTTTCTAGCTGTATGTCAGATGCTGCAAACATCCCTACTTCTTTTTTTTTTTTTCTTTTTTTCCTCCAGGGTTATTGCTGGGCTTGGTGCCTGCACCATGAATCCACCGCTCCTGGAGGCCATTTTCCCCCTTTTTGTTGCCCTAGTTGTTGCAGCCTCGTTGCGGTTATTATTGCCATTGTTGACGTTGCTTTGTTGTTGGATAGGACAGAGAGAAATGGAGAGAGGAGGGGAAGACAGAGAGAGAGGGGAGAGAAAGATAGACACCTACAGACCTGCTTCACCGCCCGTGAAGCGACTCCCCTGCAGGTGGGGAGCCGGGGGCTCGAACCGGGATCCTTACACCGGTCCCTGCGCTTTGCGCCACGTGCGCTTAACCCACTGTGTCACCGCCCGACTCCCACATCCCTACTTCTTATCTCATTTGACCCTCACCATAGGACCCATCAAGTCTGTTGTTGTCACTATACCCATCTTACAGATAGGGAAACTGAGGTCCAAGGGAAGTGATTCCATTCATACAGTAAGAGGTAAAATCAAGATCTGAATATCACATTTTGGTATCTTGCCTTTTCCTCCTCCAATGCAACACTTAACTCTAATGACTGATAAAAACTTGCTTGGCATTCTGGCAGTGTGGTCTCAGTTCCTCACTACATCTCTGTGAGCTTCAAGTGCTTCAAGCTGTCCAGTATCTGTATCAGTATCAGACAATCAGTACCTGATTGTCCTGCTCTTCATTACAATCCAGGCTTGTTGAGTATGGCAGCTGTTTTGATGTGGCCTCTACATTTCTCTCATTGACTGATAGATAATTGTGTCTCCACTCTCTACCCTCGCCAGGCATTGCTGTTGTTACCCAGAAGTAATTCATGACCACTGCAAGAGAATGGCTGATGTTTCCTATAACTTTTTTGCTTTTGTTAAAATGCAAAGTCCACCTGCCACAACCAGGGATATTTCTGCCTCCCTGTGTCAGAGGTTCTCTCAATTAGGCAGATCTACTTTTCACCCCATGTAGGACCTCAGGACCTTATTTTGGCTTTCTATCCTTGGGCTCATCACCATATTAGGGAGGCCTGGTGATTAATATTTCTGTCCCAGACTTAGTGTTCATTCTGCTACCTACATGCTGAGATTGTCTATGATCTTGTTATGGACTTATCTGAGGTCACTGACATTTTCACTGGTCTGCTGTCCTATCTAACAGTTTGACATAGTTTTGCTGTTCTCCCTTATACTTAATCCTTTTCCACTGCCTAGCTATCTTTAATTTCCTGTTAAGCTCCCTTACTGGGTTTCTAAGTGAACTGAAAACAAGCTCAAAGTTATTTGTCAGTGTGGGAAAACTCACAGATGCTCACGGATCCTCTATGGGGCTTAGGAAGATATGTTGGACTCCAGAAACCATGGAGATGGGGGATCATAACTTCCTAGTCTGAACATCTTCACTTTACAAATGAAAAAAAAAAAACATTGGGAAAGGGAAAGTTGTGTAATATTCCATCTTTTCTTCTAGTCTAGGCAGTCTGAGTGACCAAGATGTCTTGTAACTTCCAGTTCCTTCACTCCCTGTGTGTCAAATACTATTCCTAGTCACACCATCCCCCAGAACTCATGATTCAAGGATAACCCAGCACTAATTCTAATTACTGTGTGTGTGTTGTATATACATATGCACATAAGTATAAAAGTTAAACATGTTTCTTTCATCATAGATTCCCTTTGTTAAGGATTCATTTATTTATTTGTGAGGAAAGAGGGAGAAGGAGAGGAAGAGGGAGAGGGAGAGGGAGAGGGAGAGGGAGAGGGAGAGAGAGAGAGAGAGAGAGAGAGAGAGAGAGAGAGAGAGAGAAACATTGTTCTGACATAGTACAGTGACAGTGCTGGGGACTGAAACTGGTACATATACTCTTTTTGACATAGGATCTGGTTTATGGTGGATACCTAGCTGAAAAAATACTCATTCTCTTCCTTTCTTAGGTGACCACAGTACTTAAAGTGCAGAGATAGTCTCATGGCAGATATTCAATCTGTGTTTATCAGATGGTTATACTGAGCACATGTGTTCGCTCTATAAGTTTGTTCTGCTTATGTATAGTGTATGAAACATGCATACTTTAGGTATGGATTTTGTGATCTGTGTGTATATAGCTTATGCTTAGTTTGTGGTAAGTGTGCTGCTGTGAATATTTATGTGTACAGTGGGTATGCAGTAGTTTAGAGTTCAAGACACAAGTTAGACTTATTTGAGTGTGAATTCTAGCTTTTCACTTCCCTTTGGCATTACTTTGGTCCTTGAATTTATCTATGCTTCATTTTCCACCTCTGTAAAAATAAGGGGTAATAGAAATGTCAACTTCATAGAGACATGAAGACAGCAACTGTGGTAATATAGTCAATATCCATAGTTCATTACCTGATGCATGATGAGAGTAAAACAAATAATGGTTATTGATGATAATAATTACAACACTGAGAGATTGTAATATGTGAGGAATGTGGGATAGTGCATATCCATACATTTGTGGAGTGTAGGTAGATCTGGAGGGAGCGGTTGGAGGTGTTGGACATATCCCAAAAATGCCTGCCTAGAAGGCAGGATGCAGGAGCAATAGTCACCTGTGTGCAGAGAGGGAGCAGAGAGAAGCCCAGACTTGGGGAAATGTGTCTAATGATAGAGGTTCATTAGAACCTCTCTCCCACTCAGCAGCAAGATTAACAAGATTAACAAGATTACTTAGCTGGAGAGTCAGTGATAGCCACTGTTGGCATCTTAGCTGAAGTTTCTTTCTGGATTGTCTATAGATCTCACTCAAGGCATTCATTCCCAAACTTGAGCTGCCTAAGAGAGGGAATGTGTAGGAGAAGTGGGGAAGAAACAGGAAGATCAGATTTTGGGAAGAAGACAGTAAAGGAACTCTGGAAAGAGTAATATGTTTGTAAGGGTTACTGGGGCTAAGTGCTTAAGAGAGGGGAATAATTAAAAGGATAGAGCAAGCAGGGCATCTCAGGAGAGGAGAAAAGAGAAAAGGAAAACAATTGAAGCCCATATCTTCACCCCTGTGCCTAGTAGAATATTCTCTCTCTCTCTTTTAATAGAAACACTGACAAGACCATAGGATAAGAGCTCCATATCCCATTCCCTCCACCAGAGCTCCATATCCTATTCCCACAACCAGAGCTCCATATCCCATTCCCTCCCCTAACAGCTTTCCTATTCTTCTTTTTTAAATTTGAAATTTTAAGTATCTTCTTTTTTTTACTTATTTAAAAAAGAATACATTAACAAAAATCTTAGGACAAGAGGGGTACAACTCCACACAATTCCTACCAACAGATCTCTATATCCCATCTACTCCCCTGGCTGCTTTCCTATTCTCTATCCCTTTGGGAGTATGGACCCAAGGTCATTGTGGGTTGCAGAAGGTGGAAGGTTTGGCTTCTGTAATTGCTTCTCTGATGAATATGGGTGTTGACTGGTCGATCCACATTCCCAGTCTACCTCTCTCTATACCTGGTAGGGTGGGGCTCAGGGAAGCAGAGCTCCAGGATATATTGGTGGGGTCGTCTGTCCAGGGAAGTCTGGTCGGCATCATGCTGGCATCTGGAACCTGGTGGCTGAAAAGAGAGTTAACATACAAAGCCAAACAAATTGTTGAACCATTATGGACCTGGAGTGTTGGGGCGTACTCACTACAGACTATTGTCAAAGACTCAGCCTACGTATGAAAAAGACTCAGTCTGTGTTTTAAAAAGTTCGAGACATACAATCAACTTTCCCCTCTCATATTAATTAAATAGTGATATATCTGACTGCAATCTAATAGGAGTGTACATAAACACCATTCCCACCACCAAAAGACTTTGTCCCATCCCACCCACCTACACCCGCCCACCCCACAGCCTCCAGAAGCCAAATGTCCACCCTCCCTCTCACCACAGGGTTTTTATTTTGGTGTCCTACTCTCAGTTTAGTCAGGTCCTCAGTTTAGTTTCCCCTTCTGTTCTTCTTTCCTAACTTCTGTTGATGAGTGGGATCATCCAATACTCATCTTTATCTTTCTGACTTAGCTGACTTAACATAATTCCTTCTAGTTCTGTCCAAGAAGGGTCTGAGAAGGTGGGTTCATAGTTCTTAATAGCTGCATAGTGTTCCATTGTGTATAAAAATAACAGCTTTCTCAGCCACTCATCTGTTGTTGGGTACCTGAGTTGCTTCCAGGTTTTAGCTATTACTAATTGTGCTGCTATGAACATAGGTGTGCACATATTGTTTTAGTTGGGCACTGTGGAATCCTTGGAGTATATCCCAAGGAGAGGAATTACTGGGTCATAAGGAAGGTCCATTTCTAGCCTTGTGAGAGTTATCCAGACAGCTCTCTACAGAGGCTGGACCAATTTACATTCTTGCCAGCAGTGCAAAAGGGTTCCCTGTACCCACAGCCTCTCCAAAATTTGTTGCTGCTGTCCTTTTCGATGTATGCCATTTTCACAGGGGTGAGGTGGTATCTCAGTGTTGTTATTTCTCTGACAATCAGCGACCTGGAACAGTTTTTCATATGTTTGTTAGCCTTTTGGATCTCCTCTGAAGTCAATGTCTTGTTCATATCCTCTGCCCTTTTTTGGATGGGGTCATTTGCTTTTTCCTGTTAAGTTTGCTGAGCTCTTTGTATATTTTGCTGAATATTCTCTTGTCTGATGTATGGCATGTGACGATCTCCCATTCTGTGAGGGGTCTCTTTATGTGATAGTTTTTTTGGCTGTGCAGAAGTTTTTCAATTTGATGTAGTCCTATTGGTTTGTTTCTGCTTTAGTCTTCCTTGCAGTTGGGTTTGTTTCATCAGAGATGTCCTTGAGGTTTAGGTGGGAAAGTGTTCCAACAATGTTTTCCTCTAAATATTTGATAGTTTCTGGTCTAACATCCGGGTCCTTGATCCATTTGGAGTTGATTTTGGTTTCTGGTGAGATAAAGTGGTTAAATTTCATTCTTCTGCATGTTTCAACCCAGTCTTCCCAGCACCATTTATTGAAGAGAGCCTCCTTCTTCCATTTAATACTTTGGGCCCCCTTATCAAAGATTAGATGTCCATAGGTGTGGGGGTTTAGTTCTGGGATTTCAATTCTGTTCCACTGGTCTCTGTGCCTATTTTTGTTCCAGTGCCAGGCTGTTTTGATGATGATGGCCTTGTTTGAGATCTGGGAGTGTGATGCCTCCATTTCTGTTTCTTTTCCTCAAGATGGTTTTGGTAATTCTAGGTGTTTTCTGGTTCCAGATAAATGATTGTAGTTTTTGTTCTATTCTCTTAAATAAGCTTGGTATAACTTATTATCAAGATGGGTATCACATTAAATTTCTATATGGCTGATATTTATTCTTCCAATCCATGAGCATGGGACATCTTTCCATTTCTTGATAGCAGTTTCTATTTCCTTAAATAGTGACTCCTAGTTTTCAGTATACAAGTCTTTCACTTCTTGGCCAGCTTTATTCCTAAGTATTTTATTGATTTTGCTGCAGCAGTGAATGGGAGTGATTTCTGGATGTCTTCTTCTTCAGATTTAGTGTTTGCATAAAGAAATGCCACTGATTTTTGTACATTGATTTTGTAGCCTGACACCTTGCTATATTGCCTAATAATTTCCGGTAGATTTCTACTGGATTTTTTAAGGTTTTTCTATGTATACTGTCATATCATCTGCAAATAATGAGAGCTTGACTTCTTCCCTTCCAATCTGTATTCCTATGATTTCTTTCTCTTGCCTGATTGCTATGGCAAGAACTTTCAATACTATGTTAAAGAGTAATGGTGATTGTGGACCAACCCTTCTAGTCCCCCATCTAAGGGAGAATGCTTTCAGCTTCTGTCCATTGAGTATGATGTATGCTGTAGGTTTGCTATATATCGTTTCCACTATATTGAGGGATTTCCTGTCTGCTCCCATTTTTGTAGAGTTTTGAGCATGAATGGTTGTTGAATTTTGTCAAAAGCTTTCTCAGCATCTATTGAGATAATCATATGGTTTTTGGCTTTGTTTTTATTGATGTGGTGAATGACATTGATTGACTTATGTATTTTGAACCAGCCTTGAATTCCTGGGATAAATCCCACTTGGTCGTGATGAACAATCTTTTTGATGTGTTGCTGTATCCAGTTAGCCACTATCTTGTTTAATATTTTGGCATCTATATTCATCAGAAATATTGGTCTGTAGTTTTCTTTTTTATTGTGTCCCTATCTGGTATCAGAGTGATGCTCGATTCATAGAAGGTGGAAAGGAGTGTTCCTGTTTCTTTGATCTTATGTAAAAACTTTAGAAGTATGGGTATTAACTGTTTCCTGAAGGTTTTGTAGAATTCGTTTGTGAAGCCATCTGGTCTGGGACTTCTGTTGTTGGGGAGATTCTTAATAACTGTTTCAATTTCTTTGTCTGAGGTTGGTGTATTGAGGTTTTCTAGTTCTTCTTGGTTCAGTTTTGGAAGGGCATATGATTCTAGGAATTCTTCCATGTCTTCCAGATTTTCTAGCTTGGTGGAGTATAGTTCTTCATAGAAATTTCTCATGATTTTCTGGATTTCTGTGGTGTCAGTTGTGATATCTCCTCTATTGTTTACAATTCTACAATTTAAGTCTTCCTTTTTTTTTAGTGAGTCTGGCTATGGGTTTGTCAATCTTGTTTAATTTTTCAAAGAACCAGCATTTTTCTTCATTGATTTTTTGTATGGTTCTCTTATTTTTTATGTTGTTTATTTCTGCTCTAATTTTAGTGATTTCTGTCCTTCTGGTTGCTTTAGGGTTCCTTTGTTCCTCTTCCTCTAAATCTTTAAGGTGTACAGTAAGGTCTTTTATTTGAGCTTTTTCTTGCTGTTTAATATGTGATTATATGGCTATGAGTTTCCCTCTCAATACTGCTTTAGCTGTGTCACAAATATTTTGATAGCTTGTGTCTTCATTTTCATTTGTTTCCAGGAACACTTGAATGTCTTGAGTATTTCCAGGAATACTTGAGTGTCTTTCTGACCCAGTGGTTCTTAATCAGTATGTCATTTAGTTTCCAAAATCTGTGTCTTTTAGTAATTTTCTGTTTGTTGTAAAATGTTACTTTACTCCACTGTTGTCTGAGAAGATACTTGGGATGGCTTCAATGCTCTTGAATTTGTTGATGCTCTCTTTGTGGCATAACATGTGGTCTATCCTTGAGTATGTGTTATGTGGATTTGAAAAGAATGTGTATTCTAATTTCGTGGGGTGAAGGACTCTGAAAATGTCCAGGAGGTCTATTCTGTCCATCTCTATATTTAATTTTCTTGTTTGTTTGTTGATTCTCTGCTTTGTTGATGTGTCTAAGTGTGATAGTGGGGTGTTAAAGTCTCTCACTATTATTGTATTACTATTGATGTATTTTTGTAGTCCTTTCAGTAGGTGTTTGATGTATTTAGATGGGCACTCACTGGGTACATAGATTTTAATAATTCTTGGCTAATCATTATGTTGTGGCCTTGCCTATCTTTTATTACTTTATTTAATTTAAAATCTACTGTGTCAGAGATGAGAATGGCTGTTCCTGCCTTTTTTGTGGTCCATTAGCCAGTATTATAGTTTTCCATCCTTTCACTTTAAGTCTGTGTTTATCTTGTTGGGTCAGATGGGATTGTTACAAGAAAAATTTGGTTGGGTTATGTTTTCTAATCCATCCTCCCACTCTGTGCCTTTTGATGGGAGAGTTTAAGCCATTGACATTTATTGATAATATGGATTTAATGTATTGTAGTGCCATTGTTCAACAATTTTTTATTTGCTCTGATATATTATAAGTATTATAGTGATGTTCTTGTTTATAAGAGGCCATTAAGAACCTCTTTCATGGCCAGTTTGGTGATGGTTGCCTCCTTTAACTGTTGTCTGTCTAAGAAGGTTTTGATCCCTCCATCTAGTTTGAATGAAACTCTAGCAGGACATATTATCCTTGGTTGAAACCCTTTTTCATTCAGGGCTCGATAGATATATTGCCATTCTCTTCTGGCTTTTAGAGTTTGAAAGGAGAAGTCTGTTGATAGTCCTGTATGTGACTTTTTGGTTTTTCTCTTGCAACCTTTAGGATTCTTTCTTTATCCTTACTTCTTTTCATTGTAACTATGATGTGTCTTGGTGTCTTCAGGTCTGGGTTGATTCTGTTTGGTACTCTCTTGGCCTCTTGAATCTTAATGTCATTTCTGTGGTTCAGGTTTGGGAATTTTTCTTTCTATAATTTCCTCTAGAATGTTTGCTTCCCCTTCCTCTCTCTTCCTATGGCAGGCCAATTATAACAATGTTACTTCTTTTGAGATCATCTCATATGTTTCTGTTGTTGTTTTCAGTGTCTCTCAATCTATTTTTGAGCTCCTTTACTTCTTTCTTAGTTTTCTCTAGCTTATCCTCTGCTTGGCTAAGTCTGTTTCTGCTTCTGTTAGTCTGCTTTCCTTTCCCTCAGCTACTTTCTTCAGTTCAGCTATTTCAGCTTTCAGTTCTTTAATTACCTTGAGGTAGCTAGTATTTTCCTTGAGGGTCTCATCTGTTGTTTCCCTCATTCTGCTAGCCCTTTCCTCCATAGTTGTCCTCATTTCTGTGATTATTGAGTTATTGCTCGCATAGTTTTCTTATCTATGGTTACTTCTGATTGATTTATAGTTTCTTCTGGCTTCTTGTCTTCATTAATTGTAGTAGCAGTTTTATTTGCTCTTGGTTTAACTACTTTTTAGTTGATGTATTTTTTGTTTTTATGTTCTGTGGTACTCAGTTGTGTTTTGAGTACAAGCCATGCTATGCTAAATATCTTTATGACAAATGCAATGACCAACCTCAGAAATTACAATAGTAACTGACACAAGGACTGAAGTAGTTTAACCAATACCAGTTAACTTAACAGTGCCTCCAGTCCAAGAAAAAATATCCTCCAAATCCAAATAAAAAAAAGAGAGAAAGGAAAAAAGGGATAGCAAAAATAGGCAATTATGCAAATCTACTGTCTTCTGTAAATTCTATGGGTAGCAAGAGGAGAAAGGGATGTAGAGCAGAGACACACACAAGGAGAGTACACTTTGAGTCAGATTTCTTCCCCCAAATAATTCACAAACGAGTATCAGTGAATTCAGAAAGGAGAAGAATGAGGAAGGAAGAAAGGAAGACAAGAATGTGAAAAAAAATAGAAAAAGAAAAGAAAAAAAGAGCAGTGAAAGGAAAGAGGTTTTTTTTTTTTTTAATTAGCTAGAAGGAGGGAGAAGGTGGAGAGTGGAATGAGTAGGTCAGTAGAGTGAAACAAGTTCGTCTCACAATGGATAGGACACCCAGTCACCTAGCAATGGAGAATATACTAAAAGTCAATTTTGGTCAAAACTGAAGGAGTGGGGGGAAAGGATCATCTGTATATATAATAGTATTAGTAAAATAGAACAGAGTAAAAAAAAACCCTAACAGCAGTCAGTCTGCAGCTTGGATGGCTCCTGATTGGCTCAGGTAGCCTGAGCAAAGACAGCCAATTGTTAATATATATATTTCCCTCCTGGTAGTCTTTCCCAGGCAGGGGTGAGGCTCTGATTGTTCAGATATTTTGTCACTTAAATTGAGCTTGAACCACTTAGAAAGAAAAAAAAGAGAGAGAGAGAGAAGGGAATCAGAAAGGAAAAGGACTGGAATCACACCACTGGTGAGCCAGGAATCTTGTTAAAGAAAAAAGCTCAGCGGGGAGTCTGCTAGTAGCAGCTTTCCAGTCCCTGGGTTCTGGTTATGGGGTTGGGGATAGGGTTGCACTTCAGAAATAATCAAAAAATTTTATTTTTTCTCTGTTTTCTAACCCAAATTGAGCTATAGTCACCTCCTTGGTGTCAGACGTAGGACCCCTTATTCACCATTCTGCTGATGGCCAGGTATCCTACCCTTTCCAGCAGTTGTGGGAGCTCAAGCCAGCAGCTGCCTCCAAGCATCTTGGCTCCGCCCCCATAGGACTCTTTAGTTCCACTTCAAGGGGTGCACTTCCTAACAAAATTACACAATCTAGATATAGACCAGGGCCCATGAGATAAAGCACATTTGCACATATATCCATAAGATAGGAGAAAATACATACCTTAAAGTAAAAGTACACAATAATCTACAGTGACTCAATAAGTGTAGCAAGTAGAATGACTTTAAAAAGACACCATAAGGTACTTAATCAAGCATTTTCTACTTAAACATAGATACCCTCCTCACATACTCCCTTCAGATAAAGAAAGGACTACAAAAGCAGATAAGGGCAAGAGATCAGTACACTTTAATGATAGCCCTTTTGGTCACTACCAGGCTGCTCCATCATCCAGGGTCCTAGTCAGGGAATTCTTGGTTTCCAATACAGATGTGATGGGCCTAAACCTCTAGCTGATTCTCCTCTTCACTGTCACTGATGGTCACATCCATCAGAGACAACATCGTGAACCCTCTTGCACTCAATTTAGAACAACAGTGGTAGAAATTGCCCCACTCTCTGGAGGGAGTTTGGGTCAACATACTCTGCTACTCGAGAATGGCTGGTTCTGGAATGAGTGCATCCTAGAATGTTCCTAGCTATGACCACGGAATGTGAACTCACACTGACAGGGATACAGAGGTTACACATACTTCTGTGTTAAATATAAATAGACATGGGCCCAAGGTCAGATCCACGGGATTTACAGTTAATGGTATTTATATATTTTTCCCAAATTTGGGAGAATCTCTCTGCTCTTACAGAGCTTTCTAGCCCTATACTCAAGTCTGACACCATCTTCCCAAACAATAATCCTAGCCCAGCTGCATGTAAGCTATGCAGTTGGGCTTATCCCAAAATTACTAAAGTCATGGGCCCCTTGAAATATACCTAAAATAGTTGTCCTAGCCCCTTCCAACATGAAGACCCCAAATCCCACTTGCTATATTATTACTTTCTGGTTCCTGATTATTAAGCAATTTGCTTTGCTTCATATCTTACTGCTTTTCAGCCACCAAGTTACAGATGCTACCAATGAGGCCAACCTGACTTCCCTAGGCAGATGACCTGACGAATATTTCCTGGAACCCCCACCTACCATGATTCCTACCCCACTAGGTTATGATAGAAACAGGTTGGAGGTATGGATTGATCTGTCAATGCCCATGTTCATCAGAGAAGCAATCACAGAAGCCAGACCTCCCACCTTCTGCACTCCATAAAAAACTTTGGTTCATACTCTCAGAGGGATAAATAATAGGGGAACTTCCAGTGGAGGAGAGGGGATCTGTATCTCTGATGGTGGGAATTGTATGGAATTTTACCTCTCTTATACCACAACCTTATCAATTACTATTAAGTCATTAATAAAAAAGAAAAAAAATTATACAATTGGATATCCATATATAAAAGCACACCAACTTTTATATTACTTTTATACAAACTTAATTCAAGATAGATTATAGATACAAATATAAAAATTTTTAATTGGGGCACCTTTAAGAGAAAATTTTCATGATTGTGGTTTAAGTAAAGATTTCTCTACTCCGTAGAAGTAGAGGAAAAGAGATAAAATTAATTTAATTAAAATAAAAAGTGTTCATTGATTTTTTATTAGTGGTTTAATATTGATTCATAAAATTATAAGGTAATGGATATAATTCCATACCTTTCCCACCAGCAGAATTCTGTGTCCCCATTCCCTCCATTGGAAATTGCATTAGTTATACTAAGATCACAAATACTTGGGTTGATATATATCTTCTGCTTTCTCTTCCTTTCTAAGTCACACCTATTACTTCTGAATTTCCTTCCCACCCCCTTATTTCTCTCTCTCTGAGTCCTAATGGAATTGGAATTCAAATTCAAAGTCCTCCGGTCACCTTCCCTTAACATTTCTCCCTGTATGGAAATATGGATAAAAAAAATTTGAGGGTACAGAAGGTAGAAAGTCTGGCTTCTATAATTGCTTCTCCACTGGACATGGGCATTGGTAAATCTATCCATATCCTTCATCCTGTTTCTATCTTTCTAAAGTGGGGTAGGGCTCTGGAGAGGTGAGGGTATGGGATACATTGTTGAGGTCATATGCCCAGTGAGTTCAGGATGAAATTGTAGTAGCATCTACAACTTGGTGGCTGAAATACAGTAATATGTAAATCAGGAAAAAGTTTAATGGAGTGTGATAGCAGTGACTATAAAGGTCATATATAAGTGAGCATGTCTAGTGTCCTTTTCCAGCTTTTGTTTCCCCACAACATCGTTTTTACCTGACAAATTTAGGCTTTCTCCCAGTTGTTAAAGCATTAAACATTATTGTAACCAAACTGATTTTAGGTTTATGAGGTCTAGCCTCTAATTAGAGAGGGACTATACCTATGATTTTCAGTGGGATCTAAGCTAACTTTAAATTTTACTTACTGTACTTGTTTGTTAATTCTAATAAAGTTTGTCATAGAGACAATAAATGTCCTTTAGTGGATAAACATTTTTTACCAATAAATCACTTGGCTAACAGTATACAGTGTTTCTTCTAAAGATTATCAGGGAGTTATAATAATGCTGATGCTGTCAAAAGAGATTAGGAGACTGTCCTACATTCTTTTGTGTAATTAGTTGTTTAGATAAAGTGATTGGGGGAAGTGAATTGGGGGTAAGTGAGGAGGGTGCCTAAGTCTAAGTACTAAATACTTGATTTGAAAATTTATGGTGCCTTATTTAGGCCTTTCTACTAGATTGCTGAGCTAAACAGTTCTAAATTTAAGAGTACTAAGGAATAAAAAAGGTCAAAGACAAAGAAAATATTTGCATATCACTTTTCTAGTAAAGTAACCCTATGTGAAATATACAACAGAATTCTAGAAACTTAGTATAAAGTAAACAAACCAATTTTAAAAATGGAAAATGTTTTGACTATTAAATGACATTCATATATCTTTCTCAAAGAAGATACATAAATTGCATTGCATGAGAACACATAAAAAATGGATAAATACCATCTATTATTAGAATAAAACAAACTAAAATCACAATAACATACTACTGTACATACACTTGTAAAATGGCAAGAATAAGCCAAGCCTAACAGTACAAAGTGCTTGTGAAAATGAGGAGGAACTGGTCTCTTACATATGGGGGAATGTAAAATGATAGTCATTTAAAGCAAACAATTTGGCAATTTATTAAAGTTAAACACCTGCCATGTAATTATCTTAGAGAAATTAAGACATATTCACACACAAAAAACCCGGTGTTTAAATATTTATTATAGCATTATTTATAATCCCCTTAAATCACAAAAACACAGATGTAATTCAAATGATCACTAGAAGAACAAATTCTATTGCAGTCTTATAGAGGAATACTACTCTGAAAAGAAAGAAAAACAGTTATCTCACAAAATAATATGGATTCACCTCAAGTGCACCACATTAAATGGAAAAAAAACAGGCTTAAAAGAATACACTCAATATAATTCCACTTATATGACCTTCCGGAGAAAGCCAAGCTATAGATATTAATAAATAGTCAGTAGTTTTTAGGTAATAAGAGTGCAGGAAGACCTATCAGTTTGATAATAATAAGATAAATTTGGGTTGTAAGGGAACTGTTCTGTATTCTAATTAGTGAAAATATTATAAAATTCCATATACTTGTCAAAACACAATTACCAGTTGTAAATTAAAATATAACATTAAAACAATGTTCTAAGAGAAAAAAAAATGATGGTGGTGGTCATATTACTGCCAGGGAAGATAGTGACAGTATTAATGGTGGTGATAAAAGAGTCAATAAAGATAGTATAGCTGGTGATATTGGTGATGAAGGTAATAGTTAGCTGAGGTAAGTCACAATAGATACATTAATTATAGAGGTGATGATGACATGAAATTTGTGGTTAAAACAATATTGCTAATGGAATTGGTAATATTGACAAAAGCAGAAATGACAATGAATATTATGTTAATGATTATATTAGAGACATAAATTGTAGCAAGGACAGAGAAGGTGATGAAGGTAATTGAAGTGATAATGGTGATGATGATGGAAATGGAAATCATAGCTAAAGCTAGTGGTGGGGTAGTAAAGGTATTGGTAATTATACATGAAGTATTTGTGTTATCATATACTTGGTGGAATTGTTGGTGACTGATGGTGATGGTGAAACCAATGATGGAGGTAGTGGTGGTGATAGTGAAAGAGCAGGTGATTGTGAGAATGGTTGTGGAGTAATGGTAGTAAAACTGATAATATAAGGTGGTGATATAGATGGTTATGATCACAAAATGGCAATGTGCATGAAGATGATGGTGTCAGTGGTAATAGTAATGGAATGAAGACAGGAGTAGATTATGATGACAGTTGTAGTAATCAAATGTTTAATAGGTCTGTTCTCTCTCTCTCTCTCTTCCTCCAGGGTTACTGCTGAGGCTTAGTGCCAGCACTACAAATCCACTGATAGTAGGACCATTTTTTCCCATTTCCTTGGATAGGACAGAGATAAATTGATATGGGATGTGGAGATAGAGAGGGAGAGAGAAAAAAAGAAAGAAAGAAAGAAAGAAAGAAAGAAAGCAGACCTGCTTCACCACTTATGAATCATCCCTCCTACAGGTGGGGGCTGAGGGATTGAAACTAGGTCCTTCCATTGGTCCTTATACTTATCTGTGCTTAACCAGATGTACTACAGCCTGGCCCCTTTATTATTTTCTATTTTAGTCCTGGCTCTGCTATCTTCTATCATAGCTTCATCTTATTTTCCACTTTATTTTTCTAGTGATTTAGAAAAATGGGTCAACCAATAAGCACACTTAGTTCCCAGAAGAGTTATCTTGGCCCTCTGGTGTCATTTATTTTTGAGAGACTTATAATATAGGCATCAACTTTCCCCAGTTATACTAAAGTCAAAATAGCAAAAGTTTGACATAAAGGACTCAAGATAGGTATTATGCATAGCATCCTAACAGTGAAGATGATGATCCTGGAATGTTACCTGAGGAAGATCATGGAATATTGTGTTTTTACATGATATAGAATGAGAGTAGCCTACATGAATAATATTTGGCAAGCAAGGAGATGGATATTATAATTACTTCAGTAAGGACTAACTTCAGGAATCTGACCCTTTAAGCAGGAAAGACGGTGGAATCATCAACTGAAATGTGGAGCTCTACCTATGGAGCTAATAGTGAAGAGATGAAAAGAAGAGATTCAGGAGATGGAAGAGACAATGCAATCCATTGCCAGTCCCTGTTCAGGTGCCATTTGCTGGGCTAGCTTCACGGGTGGGAGACAGATAACCAAGGACTCATGGCTGAGCTGGGAATGCAGTTCAATCTTTATTGACGAGCGGGGATGCAGTTCAACAGTCTAATCTCTTCTAATCTAATCTTTCTTCATTTGAAAGTCCTGTCTTTTATGTCTCCTGAGGCACAAGTGTCAGGAAGAGGAAGTACATAGGATAGGGGGTGGAGAGAAGGAAAATATCGAGCAAATCAGTGGGGATTAAAACAATGAAAACAATGATTTTTTTCTGTTCTCTTTTTTATTTATTTAAGAATGGTTAAATTAACAAAACCATAAGGTAGGAGGTGTTACAGCTCCACACAATTACCACCACCCAATCTCCATAACCCACCCCCTCCCCTGATAGCTTCCCCACTCTCTTTCTTTCTGGGAGCATGGACCCAGGGTCATTGTGGGTTGTAGAAGGTGGAAGGTCTGGCTTCTGTAATTGCTTCCCCACTGAACATGGACATTGACTGGTTGGTTCATACTCCCAGTCTGCTTCTCTCTTTCCCTAGTAGGGTGGGTCTCTGGGGAAGCAGAGCTCCAGGACACATTGGTGGGGTCTTCAGTCCAGGGAAGCCTGGCCGGCATTGTTGTATGCTTTACATTGGGTTCTAGTTCTCCCCCACCAAGAGAATTAGATCAGTCCAGTTAATTTTGCGGCCCCGCTTGGCCCCGCCCCGAGGAAACCCACCAGAGTTCCAGAGTTGCAGAGTTCGAGAGTTCCTGAGTTCCAGAGTAAGAGAGAGTTCCACAGTGGAAGAGTTTCAGAGTTCGAGAGTTGAAGAGTTGCAGAGTGACAGAGTTCGGAGGGTTCCTGAGTTGCAGAGTAAGAGAGAGTGCTTGCGCCACTGCAAAGAGACAGCAGAGTTCTGTTTGGTGATTAGTTTGTCTTAGTTTATGAATCGTTGCTCCTGAATAAAGAAATACAGCTTCCCTGCCCAGCCGTTGTCTCTGCGTCTCTGTTACCCACCCGTGAAGCTAGCCCGCCTGGCAAGAGCCTTCCGAAATTTTAACAACAAATGGCGCCCACGTGGACCTGACCTGCGCATCTCTCAGATAAGTAAAGACAATTTGGCTACTTATGCACTATGGCCTTCTCTTCTGCTTGTGAAGAGATCTCCAAAGGCCTCTGCTCTTTCTTCACAAGACTGTTTTGCTGTTTCTGGAACATTTATCTCTGGACCACTCTGTGGTTTCCACTCGCTCGGGCCAACTCAGAACAGCCAGCGGGAAGAGCCAGCGGGAGGGAGGCGAGGCGCGGAGCTGCTGTTTCTACCTGGTTAAACAGCCAGCCAGCCGGCTGCTCCCAGACAACCCCGCGCACCGCACCTGCAGCACCGCAGCCCCGCAGCCCGCAGGAGGCCGACGCCAGCACGCAAGAGGCTGACGCCAGCACGCTAGAGCCTGATGCCAACACGCTGGAGCCCGATGCCAGCATGCAGGCCAGCCCACAGGAGCCGGCTCTCCACCGCGTGGCGCAGGGCACTGGATGCGTGATCCCTCCACACTGCTCGGCCACTGCGAGCAGGGCAGCAGACATTGCAGGGCCATGGGGCAGGGCCACGGTGGCCTATCATGGCCGCCACCCCTGGGCACCTAGGCCCATGCCTTCTACAAAACTGGCCTGCCTGCCCTCTTGCTATGAATTCTGGAACCATCCCGGGCCTCCCGGACCCCCGGGCTCCCTGCCGAAACTGAGCACACGAGATCTCCAGCCGCCGGTCCTGTCTGAAGACAGACAAGCTGGACTACGCAGAGATTTGTGCAGAGATCGCAACCTCCAATTCCTAAAAGTGAAGCTGCACGGGAAGCCAACTCCGGATGGTGAACCCCACCCAACAACTAAGACAGTACAGATTTAAATTCGTGTTTAAAATGACATGTCTTCGTAACAAAGGTTTCTCTCCTCGTGTATTAATGACCATGTTTATGTGTATGTTTAAAGTTTGGTAAACAGTAGCTTTAAGGCTAAATTCTTACTAGTCAAAGTTAAATGAAAATGGTTTTCAACGTAATTCTCATAAAGATAAAAATTAACTTACATTTAAAGTCTGAGGTAAAAATTAGTTAACAATCAATATATTTTAACTAAGTTGGTCTAAACAAAAGGTTAAATAGACTTGTTGATGTGTAAAACTCTCCATTACCTTCTCTATTAGAAATGGTAGATCGCACAATGGCTATGCTAATTATTCTCATGCCTGAGGTTTCCTCTCCTGCCCACAACTAGGGTGTGTCTCCATCTTGAATGGGTGTAACAAAAGGTTAAAAGACGTTGTTGATATGTAAAAGTCTCAAATTCCTTCTCTATTAGAAATATGCTAATAACAAGTTTTGTTTCATAGTAAGTAAATTGCAGCCAGCTGCCTTTGGGACTCTAGGCCGTTCCCCACCCCCATACAAATGTCCGTCGAGACAGGTACGCCCCCCAGAGGCAAGAAATGTTTTTTTTAAGCTGATAAAGTTTAGCCCACAGAGGCAGATATGGCCCCCTCAGGCCTTCCCTTAGCAGCACACTGGTTCTTGATTCTATAATCATTTAGTTAAAAAGAAAAGGGGGAATTGTTGTATGCTTTACATTGGGTTCTAGTTCTCCCCCGCCAAGAGAATTAGATCAGTCCAGTTAATTTTGCGGCCCCGCTTGGCCCCGCCCCGAGGAAACCCGCCAGAGTTCCAGAGTTGCAGAGTTCCTGAGTTCGAGAGTAAGAGAGAGTGCTTGCGCCGCTGCAAAGAGACAGCAGAGTTCTGTTTGGTGATTAGTTGGTCTTAGTTTATGAATTGTTGATCCTGAATAAAGAAATACAGCTTCCCTGCCCAGCCATTGTCTCCGCGTCTCTGTTACCCGCCCGTGAAGTTAGCCCTGGCCAGCTAGAGCCTCCAAAATTTTAACAACACGGCATCCTGATGGCATCTGGAACCTGGTGGCTAAAAAGAGAGTTAACATACAATGCCAAACAAATTGTTGAGCAATCATGGACCCAAAGGTTGGAATAGTGGAGAGGAAGTGTTGGGGGGGGTACTCACTGCAAACTCTAGTGTACTTCTGCTTTCAGGTATATATTTTGCAGTAGTTTATGGATACATGTGAACATATGCTCTCTCTCACAGAACCTGGTCTATATCTAGGTTTCGGGACTTTGTTAGAAAGTGAACCACCTGAGATGGAATTAGAGAATACTATGAAAGGAAAGGTCTCACCCGAGTAATGAAGCTGAAGCATTGTCATTCCACACGTGAAGTCTCTGGACACAGTCTGAGCTGAAGCATGTTGAGGTGGCAATCCTTGTGTTGATTAGGTTGTGATCGGCAGATGCAACATTATTTGATATGAATTGGGAGAGGCATATGGGAAAGTGGGCTGTATCCTTAGGTTCCAGGACTGGGGGAAGTAGAGGCTCTATAGTGGAGATGTGAGGTTCCTGCTGTTTTAGGGTTCAAAAAGACAATCGATAGTTAATGTTATCATTACATTATTTGGTAATTGCGTTAACTTTGAAAAGTCCTTTTGTTAGGGTTTGCTGTATCTTGTATATAGTATCTTGTATATAGTTGTGCTATTGGTTGCTTCTGATCTACTTGGTCTAGACTTGAGAGAGTCCACATATCAAATACACAGCCTATATATTAAAAAGACTCAGTCTGTGTTTTAAAAAACTTCGAGACATACAATTAATTTTCCCCCTCTCATACTAATTAACTAGTGATTTATATGACTAAATTTTACTGGGAGTGTACATTTACACCATTCCCACCACCAAAAGACTGTGACCCATCCCTCCCACCCACTCCCACCCCCGAAAATAATGATTATGTAAATAGACTACAAAGTCAATCAATGCAACAGAAGGGGTCTTAGAAGCAGAATTTAGAAGCATACCAACAATCCATGGTGGTTTAGGAAAAAAAAAGACATTCTCATTTAGATTCCTATCAGTTCTGAAGGACAGGTAACCCAGGATGCAGGCCTCTGAAGTATTTCCTTCAGCCTTGCATCTGACAAGATGCCATCCTTTAGGGCAGGCAATGGTACCTCATTTCCCAGCCAGACTGGAGAAACAGTAAAAGAGGAGCAAAGAGGAACACTGCTCACAGTTCCCTGGGGAAAATTCCTCTGATAGATCAGTAGAACTTGTACACAACATCCAACCCCTCCTTTCTCTCTATGTCCTAATTTCAAAAGGTTTCTCTCTGTAATCATCATGGAAAGTCTTCCTATAGAACCTGAGTCTGTGTGAAGGGGGTGATCACATGCCAAGGGCAGGGTTACAGATTTTTTTCTTAATAGCATGGGTTTTAGAGTCAGAACCGGGGCCAAGGTCTAACACCATTATTTCACCACTATGTGACCTTCGGCCTAGTGATGCCATTCTTTTGGATTCCCTCTCTGTAAAATGAGGACTTACTGGGCAGATGACCCCAAAAATATTTCCTGGATCCCAGCTCCCCAGAGCCCCACACCACTAGGGAAAGAGAAAAAGGCTGGAGTATGGATCGAGCTGCCAACTCCCATGTTCAGTGGGGAAGCAGTTACAGAAGCCAGACCTTCCACCTTCTGCACCCCATAATGATCCTAGATCCATACTTCCAGAGGCATAAAGAATAAGGAAGCTATCAGAGGAGGGGATGGGATACCTGAGTTCTGGTAGTGGGCATTGTGTAGAGTTGTACCCCTCTTGCCCTGTGGTTTTTGTCAGTATTTCCTTTTTGATAAATAAAAATTTAAACATCCAACCAAAAAGATATGTGTACACCCATGTTCATAGCAGCACATCTGTAATAGCTAAAACCTGGAAGCAACCCAGGTGCCCAACAACAGATGAATGGCTTAAAAAGCTTTGGTATATATACAAAATGGAATACTACACAGCTATTAAGAACAATGAACCCACCTTCTCTGACCCATCATGGATGAAACTAGAAATAATTATGTTAAGTGAGCTAAGTCAGAAAGACAAAGACGCATATGGGGTGATCCCACTCATAAAAAGAAGTTGAGAAAGAAGAACAGAAAGAGAAACTAAAATCAGAATTTGACTGAGTTTGGAGTAAGGCAAAAAAGTAAAAATCTCTGGGTTGAGGGTGAGGGTGGATGTTCAGCTTTACTGAGGGGGGATGGTGGAATGGGACACAGTCCTTTGGTCGTGGGAATGGTGTTTATGTACAGTCCTATTGACTTGTAGTCATATAAATGATTATTTAATTAATATGAGAGTTGAAAATTGATTGAATGTCTCAAACTTTTTAATGCACAGAACTCATAGGCCGAGTCATTGAAATACTGACTCTCTTTAAAGCTTAGACCAGGGAGAACAGAAGCAACTGGTGGCATTACTCTATAAGACACAGCTATATACAAATCGTGTCAAAGGACATAAATTTTGGTGATTTGTGTATGGTACAGCAAATCCTAACAAAGGAATTTTCAATTAACCCAATTGCAAAATAATTTGATTACAGAGAAAAAACTATCTATTGCCTTCTTAAACTCTAAGACAGCAGGAACTTTCCACTTCCTCTAGGAACCATATATTTCCCCAGTCCTCAAACCTGTAGGGTTGGGCTCATTTTCCTGCATGCTTCTCTCAATTCATACCAAATGATATTGCATCTGCTGATCTGAAGCTAACCAGCTCAATGAGTACCACCTCGGTAAAGTTTCATTTCAGACTGTATCAAGAGACATCAGGTGTGGAATGTTAACCCTTCAGCCTCATTACTTGGGTGAGACATTTAATTTCATAGAATTCTATAATTCTATTTCAGGTGGTTCATTTCCTAACACAGTCCCAAAACCTAGATATAGACCAGGTCCCATGAGATACGGCATATGTTCATGTGTATCCATAAATTAGGGCAAAATATATACCTGAAAGCAAAAGTGTACAATGTCTGCAGTGAGTCAGTATATGCAGCAAGCAAGTAGAAATACCTAAAAAGACACCATAAAGTTCCTAATTGAAATAGTGTGTACTTAAACTTAGATACCCTCCTCACCTTCTTCCTCTTACACTTCCCTCACTCACTCCAAAGCTAACCTTATCAAAATAAGGACAAATTAGGATACAAAGTTAAGCAAAACAAAGTTCCCACCAAGAGTTAACAGTGTGTGGACTGGGTGGTAGCTCAGTGTGTTAAGCGCACATGGCTGGAAGTGTAAAGACCAGCATAAGGATCCAGGTTAGAGCCCCTGGCTCCCCACCTGCAGGGGACTCGCTTTACAAGAGGTGAAGCAGGTCTGTAGGTGTCTATCTTTCTCTCCCTGTCTCTGTCTTCCCCTCCTCTCTCCATTTCTCTCTGTCCTATCCAACAATGATGACATCAACAACAACAATAATAACTACAACAACAATAAAAAACAAGGGCAACAAAAGGGAAAATAAATAATAAAAAAAGAGTTAACAGTGCAACAGAAAGAGATAGAGTGAGTTCTGTAGTATGTTAAAAGGCTGTGTTCTAATTTTAGACACATCAGGATGAAAAGTAATGGGATTGTAATGAAGAGCAGGTTGCACAATTATTTAAGATGATTGAGGTGAGCCTCATTGTGAGAGTTATACTTGAATAATAATGACAACAACAACAACAATAATAATACTAATAATAAACAACTAGATGATGTAATCCACCATACATATAAATAAAGCTGGAGATGCTAGAGTCTCAGATTATAACAGACACAAGAACAATAGCTTTTAATTGGAATGACGTGGGAGCCTTTGGGAGGGTATAGATATAGGATATAACAAGATCTTTGGACTTATTAGTGGAGAATGGTCTGTGGGGACAAGGGTAGAAACAGGAAGCCTGTCAAAAACCTACTGCAGTGACACAAGAATGCTGAAATGGATCAAATGGTAAAAGGAGCTACAATGGATTTTTGTGTGTTTTCCAAAAGCTGAGCATAGAGGCAGGGCCAAAGAAATATTATTACTACAGGCAAGCAGAAGAATTGCCTCAGAAATCCTGGCCAGAAAGGCAGCTATGAGCCAGCCAATGACTACCCACTGGGGCATGGGAAGCTTGACATGTTAGTGTCCTAGAGCCCTTTAATCTAAGGTCAAGTTTCTTTTTTTATTATTATTAGTGATTTATTAATTTAATAATGATTGACAAGACTGTGCTACAAGAGGGGAAAAATTCCATACAATTCCCAACACCAGAGTTCCATATTCCATTCCCTCCATTGGAAGCTTCCCTACTCTTTTATTTGTTTATTTATTTATTTTTATGGGGGGTTAATGGTTTACAGTCAACAGTAAAATATAGTAGTTTGTACATGTGTAACATTTCTCAGTTTTCCACATAACAACTCAACCCTCTCTAGGTCCTCCTCTGCCATCATGTTTCAGGACATGAACCCCACCCCCGCCATCCCAGAGTCACTTACTTTGTTGCAATACACCAAACACAGTTTAAGTTCTGCTTTGTGTTTTCTTATTGATCAGCTTCTATCTTTATTATTATTAGCGATTTAATACTGATTAACAAGATTGTGGGATAAGAAGGGCACAATTCACACAACTCCTGTCACCAGCATGCCATATGCCATCACCTCTACTGGAAGCTTTCCCATTCTTTATCCTTCTGGAATTATGGACCAAATATCTCTATGGGGTGCAGAAGGTCTGGCTTCTGTAATTGCTTTTATGCTGGGCATGGACATTGACAGTTCAATCCATACCCCCAGCTTGTTTCTATCTTAACCTTGTAGAGTAGGGCTCATGGTAGGTATTTTTCTAGGACACATTGGTGAGGTCATCTGCTCAGGGAAGTCAGTTTGGCCTCAATGTAGTATCTGCAACTTGGTGGCTAAAAAAAGTAAGATATAAAGCAGAATAAATTGTTTGATAACTAGGAATTGTAGCAGGTGGCATTTGTGTTCTTCATGTTGGGAGAAGCTAGGAAGTCCATTTTATGTGTATTCCAAGGGGCCCATGACCTTATTAATTTTTGCCTGAGCCCAATAGCTAACATGCAGGTGGGCTAAAGGTATTGTTTGGGAAAATTTTTTCAGAGTTGGGCATAGGACTAAAAATTTGGATTAGGGCATAAAGTAGCTCCCAAATATGAGAAAAGTATATAAATACAATTAACTGTAAATCCCATAGATATGACCTTGGGCCCATGTCTATTCATATTTAGCACAAGAGCCCGTGCAACTTCTGTATCCTTGTAGGTCTAAGCTCACATTCAGTGGGCATAGCTAAGAACATTCTAGGCTGCACTCATTTCAGGACCAGCCTTTCCTGAGTGGCAGAGTATGTTGACCCTACCTTTCTCCTGAGTGGGGCAATTTATACCACTGTTGTTCTACATTGAGGGCAAAATCCTTTAGAGGCCCACAAGAGAGTTTATGATGTTGTTTTTAATGCAATTGATCAGTGATGGTGGAAAGAGGGATCTGGTAGAGGTCTAAGATCATCATATCTATGTGGGAATCCCTGGATCCCCTGACTAAGGTCCCAGAAAATGGGGTAGTCTGGTAGTCACAAAGAGGGCCACTATTAAAGTGTGGTGGTTTCTTGCCCTTACTTTATCTGACAAGGTTAGACATAGAGAGATTGAGGGAAGTGAAACAGAAGTGGATGAGGAGGCTATCTAGGTCTAAGTGGAAAATATTTTATTAAGTACCATATGATGTTCTTTTTAGGTCTTTCTACTTGCTTGCTGTTGGTCTGCTTCTAAATTATGCTTCTAAGACCACTTTTGTTGCATTGCTTGCCACTGTGGTCTATTTACATAATCATTGTTTCCATTGGTTTAATCCCCATTGGTTCTAGCACTTTTTCCTTCTCCCCACCCCCTATCCTACGTACATCCTCTTCTGACCTGACACTTCAGCCTCAGGAGATATATAGGACAGAATTGTGATTAGAGATTAGGTTGTTGAACTACATCCCCGCTCATCAATAAAGATTGAACTGCATTCCCAGATCATCCATGAGTCCCTGGTCATCTCTCTCCCGCCAGCAAAGCTAGACTGGCATCTGGCACCCTGAACAGGGACGTAACCCTCCCATCCACCAGATAAGTAAAGACGTTTGGCTACCTATCCACTATGGATTGCCTTTCTACTTATGAAGAGGTTTCCCAAAGATTTTACTCTTTCTTCATGAGACAGTTTCTCTGTCTCTGGAACATTTTGCTCTGGGCCACACTTTCATTCCCTAACTGGGAACTTTGGTTCCTTATGACTGTGATCATAGAGCTTGTGAGATGCATGGAGATTTCCCCTGGGAATTTCTGGACTCCCTCTCCCATGTTTCCTGAGGAGAAGGACTACATTTTACTCCAGGCCACACTTTGGTTCCTTATGACCAAGATCATAAAGCTTGGGATTGCCTTCTGGCTCTGAGAGTCCCAGAGTATCTCTCCTGCGAAGCTAGCATGGCACGAGTTCCTGATCTATATTTAGATTCTGTGACTTTGTTAGGTGTGCCACCCAAATAGGAACTAAGGAGTCCTATGAGCTAGGAACGGTCTCACTAGAGTATTAGAGTTGGAGGGTTGACATCCCAGGCCTGGTCTCTCTGGACGCAGTTAGAAATGAAACATGGTGCCATGGTGGTACCAGTTGTATTGATTTGGTTGAGATCATCAAATGCAGTATAAAATGGTATGGATCAAGAGAAGCATGAAGTAAAACAAGTAAAGCCTCAGAAGTTTCAGGACTGGGAGAAATATGGGTTTTGTAGCAAATGAAGAAGGTTCCCTGTTGTCTTAGAGGTTAAGAAGGCAATATTATTATTATTATTATTATTATTATTATTATTATTAATTATATCTATGTTATTTGGGAACTTTACTTTGAAAATTCCATGGTTAGAATTTTCTGTACCATACAAGTCCTTATGGAGCTTAAAGGAATTATGTTAAGTGAGATAAACCAGAAAGAAAAAGATGAGTATGGGGTGATCCCACTCACAAACAGAAGTTGAGAAAGAAGAGCAGAAAGGCAAACAGGAGGGTGGAGCCAAGATGGTAACTGGAAAGCAGCTGCTGGCATGAGCTCTGACAACAACTGCTAGAAAGTATTAGGATCCTGGCCTTCAGAGGGACAAGAGGGGGCATTCTAAGAGTGACACCAAGCAGGTGACTATAGCTCAATTTGGGTTAGAAAATAGAGCAAAAAGAAAGGAAATTTTTTGATTATTTCTTTCACCCTCCCCCATAACCAGACCCTGGGGTTAGGGAGCCTATGCTAGCAGGCTCCCCACTGACTTTCTTTCTTTACCAGGATCCCTGCTCACCAGGGGAGCCATTCCAATCCTGCTCCTTTCTAAATACCTTGGCTATTTTTTTTTCTCTGAGTAAGGGACTTAGACCTCATTGACCAAAATTAACTCTTACTATACTTTCCATTGCTAGATGACTAGGTGTCTGACCCATTGTGAGAGGAACTTGTATCACTCTTCATACCTCCTCTATCCACTCTGCCACTTCTCCCTCCTCTTAGCTAATTAAAACACACACACACACACACACACACACACACACACACACACACACACACACACACACACAACTCTCCTTTAACTGATATATATTTTTTACTGTTTTCTTCTTTTCTTTTTTCTTTTCTCTCTTTTCCCCCCATCTTCCTTTCTTCCTTCCTCCTCCCTCTGCTTTCTGAATTCACTGATACTCGTTTGTGAATTATTTCAGGTAAGAAATCTGACTCAGAGTGGACTCTCTTTTTGTGTGTCTCTGCTTTACTTCCATTTTTCTTCTTGCCACCCCTAGAATTTACAGTGGACAGTAGATTTGCATAATTGTCTATTCCTGCTATCCCATTTTTCCTTTATCTTTCTTCTTCATTTGGATTTGGTTGCTATTTTTTCTTGAACTGGAGACATTGTGGGGCTAACTGGTACTGGTTAAACAGCTTCAATACTTGCTTCAGTTACTATTGTAATTTCAAAGGTGGTGATTGCATTTGTCATAAAGGTATTTACTATAGTGTGGCTTGTACACAAAACACAACAACTGAGGAACAACAGAACATAAAAATAAAAAAACACATAATAAAAAATGGGTAGATCAAGAGCAAATAAAACTGCTACTACAATGAATGAAGACAGGAGCCCAGAAGAAACTACAAATCAGCCAGAAGTAACCATAGATAAGAAAAGTATGCATGCAATAATATACATATTCATAACAGAAATGAAAACAACTTTGGAGGAAAGGGCTAGGAGTATTAGGGAAACAACAGAAGAGACCCTCAGGGAAAATACTAACTACCTTGAGGCAATTAGAGAACTGAAAGCTGAAATAGCTGTAATGAAGAAAGAAGCTGAGGCAAGGGAAAGCAGACTAGCAGAAGCAGAAGACAGAATTATTCAGACAGAGGATGGGCTAGAGAAAACTGAGAAAGAGGTAAAAGAGCTCAAAAAGAGATTGAGAGACACTGAAAATAACAGCAGATACATATGGGATGATCTCAAAAGAAGTAACATTCTTATAATTGGCCTGCCAGAGAAATAAACAGAGGAAGGGGAAGCAAACATTCTAGAGGAAATTATAGAAGAAAACTTCTCAGACCTGAACAACAGAAATGACATTAAGATTCAAGAGGCCCAGAGAGTCCCAAACAGAATCAACCCAGACCTAAAGACACCAAGACACAATGTTACAATGAAAAGATGTAAGGATAAAGAAAGGATCCTAAAGGCAGCAAAAGAAAAATAAAAAGTCACATACAGGAGAAAACCCATAAGACTATCAACAGACTTCTCCACTCAAACTCTAAAAGCCAGAAGAACAGGGCAAGATATCTATCGATCCCTGAATGAAAAAGGATTTCAACCAAGGATAATATATCCTGCTAGACTTTCATTCAAACTAGATGGAGGGATCAAAACCTTCTTAGACAAACAACAGTTAAAGGAAGCAACCATCACCAAACTGGCCTTGAAAAAGGTTTTAGAAGACCTCTTATAAACAAGAACATTACTATAATACTTGCCATATATCAGAGCAAATAAAAATTTGTTGAACAATGGCACTACAATACATTAAATCCATAATATCAATAAATATCCATGGCTTAAACTCACCCATCAAAAGGCACAGAATGGGTGGTGGATCAGGAAACAAAACCCAACCATATGCTGTTTTCAAGAATCCCATCAGACCCAACAAGATAAACACAGACTTAAAGTGAAAGGATGGGAAACTATCATACATACAGGCTAACAGAACACCAAAAAGGGCAGGAACAACCATTCTCATCTCTGACACAATAGGTTTTTAATTAAATAAAGTAATAAAAGACAGGCAAGGTCATTACAAAATGATTATATGATCAATCAGCCAAGAAGACTTAATAATTATTAACATATATGCACCCAATGAGGAACCATCTAAATACATCAAGCACCAACACAAAGAACTTCAAAAATACATCAATAGTAATACAATAATAGTGGCAGACTTTAACACTCTACTCTCACACTTAGACAGATCAACAAAGAAACAAGAGAATTAAATGAAAAGATGGACAGACTAGACCTCTTGGACATTTTCAGTGTTCTTCACCCCCCAAAACTGGAATACACATTCTTTACAAATCCACAGAACACATACTCAAGGATAGAGAACACATTGAGTCACTAAGAGAGCATCAACAAATTCAAGAGCACTGAATCCATCCCAAGTATCTTCTCAGACCACAGTGGAGTAAAGCTAACATTTAACAACAAACAGAAAATTATTAAAAGACACAGAATTTGGAAACTAAACAATATACTACTTAAGAACCACTGGGTCAGAGAGACACTCAAGCAAGAAATTCACATGTTCCTGGAAACAAATGAAAATGAAGACACAAGCTATCAAAATATTTGGGACACAGTTAAAGCCGTATTGAAAGGGAAACTCACAGCCATACAATCACATATTAGACAACAAGAAAAACTCAAATAAACGACCTTACTGCACACCTCTAGGACTTAGAGGAAGAGGAAAAAAGGAACCATAAAGCAACCAGAAGGACAGAAATCACTATAATCTAGAGCAGAAATAAACAACATAGAAAATAAGAGAACCATACAAAAGATCAATGAAGGCAAATGTTGGTTTTTGAAAATTTAAACAAGATTGACAAACCCCTATCCAGATTCATGAAACAAAAAAGGGAGAAAACTCAAATTAATAGAATTGTAAATGATAGAGGATATATCAGAAGGACACCACAGAAACCCAAAAAATCATGAGAAGCTTCTATGAAGAACTATACACCACCAAGCTAGAAAATCTGGAAGAAATGGAATAATTCCTAGAATCATATGTCCTTTCAAAACTGAACCAAGAAAAACTACAAAACCTCAATACGCCAATCTCAGACAAAGAAATTGAAACAGTTATTAAGAATCTCCCCAACAACAGAAGTCCTGGACCAGATGGCTTCACAAACGAATTCTACAAAACCTTCAGGAAACAGTTAATACCCATACTTCTTAAGCTTTTCCATAAGATCAAAGAAACCGGAACACTCCCTTCTACCTTCTTTGAAGCTATCACTCTGATACCAAAATCAGATAGAGACACAGCAAAAAAGGAAAACTACAGACCAATATCCTAGATGAACATTGGCCGACCAGATACAGCAGTATATCAAAAAGTTTGTTCATCACAACCAAGTGGGATTTATCCCAGGAATTCAAGGCTGGTTCAACATATGTAAGTCAATCAATGTTATTCACCACATCAATAAAAGCAAATCCAAAAACCACATGATTATCTCAATAGATGCAGATAAGGCATTTGACAATATCTGACACCTGTTCATGCTCAAAACTCTACAAAAAATGGGAATAGACGGGAAATTCCTCAAGATAGTGGAATCCATATATAGCAAACCTACAGTCAACATCATACTCAATGGACAAAAGCTGAAAGCACCCCCCTTCAGATCAGGGACTAGACAGGGCTGACACTATCACCATTACTCTTCAACATAGTATTGGAAGTTCTTGCCATAGCAATCAGGCAAGAGAAAGAAATCAAAGGAATACAGATTGGAAGGGAAGAAGTCAAACTCTCATTATTTGCAGATGATATGATAGTATACATAGAAAAACCTAAAGAATCCAGCAGAAATCTACTGGAAATTATTAGGCAATATAGCAAAATGTCAGGCTACAAAATCAATGTACAAAAATCAGTGGTGTTTCTCTATGCAAACACTAAAACTGAAGAAGAAGACATCCAGAAATCACTCCCATTCACTGTTGCAGCAAAATCAATAAAATACCTTGGAGTAAAGCTGACCAAAGAGGTGAAAGACTTGTATACTGAAAACTATGAGTCACTATTCAAGGAAACAGAATCTGATACCATGAAATGGAAAGACATCCCATGCTCATTCATGGATTGGAAAATAAATATCATCAAAGTAAATATTCACCCCAGAGCCATACACAAATTTAATGCGATACCCATCAAAGTTCCACCAAGTTTCTTTAAGAGAATAGAACAAAAACTACAATCATTTATCTGGAACCAGAAATAACCTAGAATTGCCAAAACCATCTTGAGGAAAAGAAATAGAAATGGAGGTATCACACTCCCACATCTCAAACTATATTATAAGGCCATCATCAGCAAAACAACCTGGTACTGGAACAAAAATAGGCACACAGACCAGTGGAACACAATTTAAAACCCAGATCTAAACCCCTACACCTATGGATATCTAATCTTTGATAAAAAAGCACAAAGTATTAAATGGAAGAAGGAGGCTCTCTTCAATAAATGGTGCTGGGAAAACTGGGTTGAAACATGCAGAAGAATGAAATTGAACTACCTTATCTCACCAGAAACAAAAGTCAACTCAAATGGATCAAGTACCTGGATGTTAGACAGGAAACTATCAAATACCTAGAGGAAAACATTGTTGGAACACTTTCCCACCTAACCCTCAAGGACATCTCTGATGAAACAAACCCAATTGCAAGGAAGACTAAACCCTGGAAGCAACCCAGGTACCCAACAACAGATGAGTAACTGCGAAAGCTGTTATTTTTATACACAATGGAACACTATGCAGCTATTAAGAACTGTGAACCCACCTTCTCTGACCCATCTTGGACAGATCTAGAAGGAATTATTTTAAGTCAGCTAAGTCATAAAGATAAAGATGAGTATGGGATGATTCCGGTCATCAAAAGAAGTTGAGAAAGAAGAAGAGAAAGGGAAACTTAAAGCAGGATCTGATTAAATCAAGATTAGGGCACCAAAGTAAAAACCCTGTGGTGAGGGGGAGGGTAGATATCAGGCTTCCCGTGGTGGTGGGGGTGGGTTGGGGGAGGGGTGGGGGTGGGTGGGATGGGACACAGTCTTTTGTTGGTGGGAATGGTGTTTGTGTACACTCCTATAAAAATGTAATCATATAAACCACTATTTAATTAATATGAGAGGGGAAAATTGATCATATGTCTCGAACTTTCTAAAACACATGCTGAGTCTTTTTAATACATAGGCTGAGTCTTTGATATGTTGACTCTCTCAAAAGCCTAGACCAGGGAGAAAAGAAGCAACCGGTAGCACAGCTATATACAAGATGCTGTGTATTATACAGTACACACTAACAAAGGGTCTTTTCAAAGTTAACCCAATTACCGAATATCAATTACAATTACCAATTACAAAATCTCATAGCTGATAACAATAACTAACCATTGTATTCTTGAACCCTAAGACAACAGGAACCTCACATTTCCACTATAGAGCCTATATTTCCCCCAGTCTTGGAACCTTAGGGCAGGGCCCACTTTCCTGCATGCGTCTCTCAATTCAAGTCAAATAATATTGCATCTGCAGATGGCAACCTAATCAGTGCAGTGAGTGCCACCACCTCAACGTGCTTCACATCAGACTGTGTCCATAGACTTCAAGTGTGGAATGACAACCGTTCAACTTCATCACTCCGGTGAGACCTTTCCTTTCATAGTATTCTCTAATTCCATTCCAGGTGGTCCACTCCCTAATAAAGTCCCCAATCCTAGATATAGTCCAGGTTCCCTGAGATAGAGCATACGTTCACACTTGCCCATATACCAGGGGAAAATATATACCTGAAAGCAGAAATACACAAGAGTCTGCAGGGAGTACCCCCCCAACACTTCATCAGCACTATTCCAGCCTTTAGGTCCATGATTGTTCAACAATTTGTTTGGCTTTGTATGTTGACTCTCTTTTCAGCCACCAGATTCCAGATACCAGCATGATGCCAAGCAGACTTCCCTGGACTGACAACCCCACCAATGTGTCCTGGAGCTCAGCTTCCCCAGAGACCCACCCTACTAGGGAGAGAGGCAGACTGGGAGTATGGATCGGCCAGTCAATGCCCATGTTCAGCGGGGAAGCAATTACAGAAGCCAGACCTTCCACCTTCAGCAACCCACAACTATTCTGGTTCCATACTCCCAGAGAGATAGAGATTGGAAAAGCTATCAGGGGAGGGGATGGGATATGGAGATTGGGTTGTGGTAATTGTGTGGAGCTGTACCCCTCATATCCTAGGTTTTGTTAATGTCTCCTTTTTAAAATAAATAAAAAAGAAGGAAAAATGACAGTCTAGACTAGGGAGATAGCATAATGGTTATGCGGAAATATTTTCAATCTTGAGGCATCAAAGATCCCAGATACACTCCCCAGCAATATTCTCATAGAAATATATTAGTGTAGAAGTTCCCGGAAGATGGAGGACTGAGAAGCTGCTAGTGGCTTGAGCTCTGACCACATCTTCTGGAAACGGTAGAATTTTCTGCCTCTAGTAGGTCAGTCAATAAGGGGTCCTACCGGTGACACCAAGGAGGTGATTATAACTTAATTTGGGTTAAGAAATAGAGTAGAAAAAAAGGGGAAAATTTTTTTCCTTTTAATTATTAAGCATCCCCCTCCCCCCCATACCAGTCCCTGGGGACCAGCTCCTAGCAGGCTCCCCTGCTGAGCTTCTGTCTTTACCAGGGAGTATCATTCATTCTAACTCTATACCCTTCTGAAAACTCTGGCCTTTTTTCTTTCTAAGTAACCAACCCCCCCACCTCACCCTACATATCTAATTAAATAATTAAAAATAAATAAATAAAAAGCTCTTTCCTTTCACTGCTTTTTTATGACTGTTCTTTTTCTTATCTTTTTCATTTCTCTCTCTCTCTTTTTTTTTTCTTTTTCTCATTCTTGTCATCCTTTCTTCCTTAATCCTACAGCTTCCAAAGCCACAGGCCCCAGCCCCCAAACCACCAAACAGTGTGCTTTTTTGAATTCACTGATACACATTTGGGAATTATTTTGGGGAAGAATTCTGACTCAGTGTGGACTCTCACTGCGAGTGTCTCTGCTCAACTTCCCTTCCTATTTTAGCCACCCCTAGAATATACAGTGGATAGAATATTTGCATAATTGTCTATTTCAGCTATCCTTGTCTAGTCCTGAAGTTTTTTTTTCCTCATTCTTAACAACCAGCTGCCTCTGATTATGAGGTTTGACGTAATCTGGGAAAGGGTTTTTTTTTAACCTGCTCTATTTTATTATTAATATTATATAAAGGCATATATCTTCCCCCCTTTAGGTTGATGAGAATTAACTCTTTTTTTATATTTATTTATTTATTCACTTTTGTTGCCCTTGTTGTTTTATTGTTGTAGTTATTATTGTTGTTGTCGTTGTTGGATAGGACAGAGAGAAATGGAGAGAGGGAGGGGAATACAGAGAGGAGGAGAGAAAGATAGACACCTGCAGACCTGCTTCACCACCTGTGAAGCGACTCCCCTGCAGGTGGGGAGCCAGGGTTTGAACCAGGATCCTTATGCCAGTCCTTGTGCTTTGCGCCACCTGTGTTTAGCCTGCTGCACAACAGCCCAACTCCCCAGAATTGTCATAAAGGTATTTAGTACAGTGTTACTTGTACTCAAGACACAACAGCTGAGGAACAACAGACCATAAAAAAAGAAACACAAAAATAAAAAAAATGGGTAGATCAAAAACAAATAAAACTGCTACTCCAATGAATGAAGACAAGAGCCCAGATGAAACTACAAATCAGCCAGAAGTAACCATAGATAAGAAAAATATGCAAGCAATAATAAACTTATTAATCACAGAAATGAAAACAACATTGGAGGAAAGGAATGTCAGTATTAGGGAAACAACAGTTGAGACCCCCAAGGAAAATACTGATTATCTTGAGGCAATTAGAGAACTGAAAGCTGAAATAGCTGTAATGAAGAAAGAGGCAAGGGAAAGCAGACTAAGAGAAGCAGAAAACAGAATTAGTCAGACAGAGGATGAGTTAGAGAAAACTAAGAAAGAGGTGAAAGAGCTTACAAAGAGATTGAGAGACACTGAAAACAACAACAGAGACATATGGGATGATCTCAAAAGAAGTAACATTCAGCAGGGGAGACAGCATAATGGTTATGCAAACAGACTCTCATGCCTGAGGCTCCTAAGTCCTAGGTTCAATCCCCCGCACCACCATAAGCCTGAGCTGAGCAGTGCTCTGGTGTTTCTCTCTCTCTCCTCTCTTCATCTCTCTCAAAAATAAAATTAATTTAAAAAAATTTAAAAAAAGAAGTAACATTCATATAATTGGCCTGCCAGAGGAAGAGAGGAAGGGGAAGCAAACATTCTAGAGGAAATAATAGAAGAAAACTTCCCAGACCTGAATAACAGAAAGGACATCAAGATTCAAGAGGCCCAGAGAGTGCCAAACAGAATCAACCCAGACCTGAAGACACCAAGACACATCATAGTCACAATGAGAAGAAGTAAGGATAAAGAAAGGATCCTAAAGGCTGCAAGAGAGAAACAAAAAGTCACATACAAGGGAAAGCCCATAAGATTATCTGCAGACTTCACTCAAACTCTAAAAGCCAGAAGAGAATGGCAAGATATCTATCAAGCCCTGAATAAAAAAGGGTTTCAACCAAGGATAATATATCCTTCTAGACTTTCATTCAAACTAGATGGATGGATCAAAACATTCTTAGACAAATAACAGTTAAAGGAGGAAACCATCACCAAACCGGCCCTGAAAGAGGTTCTAAAAGACCTCTTATAAACAAGAACATCACTGGAAATATATAAGAGCAAACAAAAAAATTTTTTTTTGAACAATGACACTACAATACATTAAATCCATAATATCAATAAATGTCAATGGCTTAAATTCACCCATCAAAAGGCACAGAGTTGGGGGATGGATCAGAAAACATAATCCAACCGTATGCTGCTTTCAAGAATCCCATCTGACCCAACAAGATAAACACAGACTTAAAGTGAAAGGATGGAAAACTATCATACAGGCTAATGGACCACAAAAAAGGGCAGGAACAGCCATTCTCATCTCAGACATGATAGATTTTTAATTAAATAAAGTAATAAAAGATAGGCAATGACATTACATAATGATTAGAGGATCAATCAGCCAAGAAGACTTAACAATCAATAACATTTATGCACCCAATGAGGCACCATATAATATGTCAAGCTCTTACTGAAAGAATTTCAAAAATACATCAATAGTAATACAATAATAGTGGGAGACTTCAATACCCCACTCTCACACTTAGACAGATCAACAAAGCAGAGAACCAACGAAGATAGAAGAGAATTAAATGAAGAGATTGAAAGACTAGACCTCCTGGACATTTTCAGAGTCCTTCACCCTAAAAACTGGAATACACCTTCTTTTCAAATCCACATAACACATACTCAAGGATAGACCACATGTTAGGCCACAAAGACAACATCAATAAATTCAAGAACACTGAAATCATCCCAAGTATCTTTTCAGACCACAGTGGAGTAAAACTAACATTTAAAAACAAACAGACAATTATTAAAAGTCACAGAATTTGGAAACTAAACAACATATTCCTTAAGAACGACTGGGTCAGAGACTCACTCAAGCAGGAAATTGAAATGTTCCTGGAAATAAATGAAAATGAAGACACAAGCTATCAAAATATTTGGGACACAGCTAAAGCAGTACTGAGAGGGAAACTTATAGCCCTACAATCACATATTAAACACCAAGAAGAAGCTCAAATGAACGACCTTACCGCACACCTCAAGGACTTAGAGGAAGAGGAACAAAGGAACCCTACAGCATCCAGAAGGACAGAAATCACTAAAGTTAGAGTAGAAATAAACAACATCGAAAATAAAAGAACCATACAAAAGATCAGTGAAGCCAAATGTTGGTTCTTTGAAAGATTAAACAAAATTGACAAACCCCTAGCCAGACTCACAAAACAAAAAAGAGAGAAGACTCAAATTAATAGAATTGTAAACAATGCAGGAGATATCACAACTGACACGACAGCAATCCAGAGAATCCAGCGAAACTTCTATAAAGAACTATACACCACCAAGCTAGAGAATCTGGAAGAAATGGAACAATTCCTAGAAGCATATGCCCTTCCAAAACTGAACCAAGAACAACTACAAAATCTAAATGCACCAATCACAGACAAAGAAATTGAAGCCGTTATTAAGAATCTCCCTAACAACAAAAGTCCTGGACCAGATGGCTTCACAAACGAATTCTACAAAACTTTCAGGAAACAGTTAATACCCATACTTCTTAAGCTTTTCCATAAGATTGAAGAACAGGAATACTCCCTTCCACCTTCTATGAAGCCAACATCACACTGATACCAAAAGCTGATAGGGACAGAACAAAAAAGGAAAACTACAGACCAATATCTCTGATGAACATAGATGCCAAAATATTAAACAAGATCTGGGCCAACCGGATACAGTAATATAGCAGAAAGATTATTCATCATGACCAAGTGGGATTCATCCCAGGAATCCAAGGCTGGTTATACATCCATAAGTCAATCAATGTCATTCACCACATCAATAAAAGCAAAGTCAAAAACCACATGATTATCTCAATAGACGCAGAGAAAGCCTTTGACAAAATCCAACACCCATTCATGCTCAAAACTCTACAAAAATGGGAATAGATGGGAAATTCCTCAAGATAGTAGAGTCTATGTATAGCAAACCTACAGCCAACATCATACTCAATAGACAGAAGCTGAAAGCACTCTCCCTCAGATTGGGGACTAGACAGGGCTGTCCACTGTCACCGTTACTATTCAACATAGTATTGGAAGTTCTTGCCATAGAAATCAGGCAAGAGAAAGAAATCAAAGGTATACAGATTGCAAGGGAAGAAGTCACGCTCTCACTATTTGCAGATGATATGATAGTATACGTAGAAAAACCTAAAGAATCCAGCAGAAAACTACTGGAAGTTATTAGGCAATATAGTAAGGTATCAGTCTACAAAATCAATGTACAAAAATCAGTGGCATTTTTTTATGCAAACACTAAATCTGAAGAAGAAGACATCCAGAAATCACTCCCATTTACTATTTCAGCAAAATCAATCAAATACCTAGGAATAAAGTTGACCAAAGAAGTGAAAGACTTATATACTGAAAACTATGAGTCGCTACTCAAGGAAATAGAAACTGATACCAAGAAATGGAAAGATAGCCCATGCTCATGGATTGGAAGAATAAATATCATCAAAATGAATATTCTCCCCAGAGCCATATATAAATTTAGCATAATACCCATCAAAGTTCCACCAAGCTTCTTTAAGAGAATAGAACAAACACTACAATCATTTATCTGGAAAATGAAAACACCTAGAATTGCCAAAACCATCTTAAGGATAAGAAACAGAAATGGAGGCATCACACTCCCAGACCTTAAACTATATTATAAAGCCATCATCATCAAAACAGCATGGTACTGGAACAAAAATAGGCACACAGACCAGTGGAACAGAATTGAAAGCCCAGAAATAAATCCCCACACCTATGGACATCTAATCTTTGATAAGTTTGCCCAAAGGATTAAATGGAAAAAGGAGGCTTTCTTCAATAAATGGTACTGGGAAAACTGGGTTGCAACATGCAGAAGAATGAAATTGAACCACTTTATCTCACCAGAAACAAAAATCAACTCCAAATGGATCAAAGACCTAGATGTCAGACCAGAAACAATCAAATACTTAGAGGAAAAAATTGGTATAACAGTTTCCCACCTACACCTCAAGGATATCTTTGTTGAATCAAACCCATTTGCAAGGAAGACTAAAGCAGAAACAAACCAATGGGACTACATCAAATTTAAAAGCTTCTGCACATCCAAAGAAACTATTAAACAAACAAAGAGACCCCTCACAGAATGGGAGAAGATCTTCACATGCCATACATCAGACAAGAAACTAATCACCAAAATATATAAAGAGCTCAGCAAACTTAGCACCAAAAAAGCAAATGACCCCATTCAAAAATGGGCAGAGGATATGAACAAAACATTCACTACAGAGGAGATCCAAAAGGCTAACAAACATATGAAAAACTGCTCCTGGTCACTGATTGTCAGAGAAATGCAAATTAAGACAACACTAAGATACCACCTCACTCCTGTAAGAATGGCATACATCAAAAAGGACAGCAGCAACAAATGCTGGAGAGGTTGTGGGGACAGAGGAACCCTTTAACATTGCTGGTGGGAATGTAAATTGGTACAGCCTCTGTGGAGAGCAGTCTGGAAAACTCTCACAAGGCTAGACATGGACCTTCCATATAATCCAGTAATTCCTCTCCTGGGGTTATACCCCAAGGACTCCATAACACCCAACCAAAAAGAGGTGTGTTCTCCTATGTTCATAGCAACACAATTCATAATAGCTAAAACCTGGAAGCAACTCAGGTGCCCAACAACAGATGAGTGGCTGAGAAAGCTGTGGTATATATACACAATGGAACACTATGCAGCTATCAATAACAATGAACCCACCTTCTCTGACCCATCTTGGACAGAGATAGAAGGAATTATGTTAAGTCAGCTAAGTCAGAAAGATAAAGATGAGAATGGGATGATCCCACTCATCAACAGATGTTGAGGAAGAAGATCTGAAAGGGAAACTAAAAGCAGGACCTGACCAAATTGTAAATAGGGCACCAAAGTAAAAACCTTGTGGTGAGGGGTAGACATGTAGCTTCCTGGGACAGTGGGGGGTGGGAGTCGGTGTGAGGGATGGGTCAGTCTTTTGGTGGTGGGAATCATGTTAATGTACACTCCTATTAAAATGCAGTGATACAAATCACTAGTTAATTATTATGAGAGGGGTAAAATTAATTGTATGTCTCGAAGTTTTTCAAAACACAAACTGAACCTTTTCAGTATATAGACTGTGTAATTGATATGCAGACTCTCTCAAAAGCCTAGACCAAGTAGATCAGAAGCAACCAATAGCACAAGATACTTTGTACTGTACAGCAAACCCTAACAAAAGGACTTTTCAAAGTTAACCCAATTTCCAAATAATGTGATGATAACATTAACTATCAATTGTCTTTTTGAACCCTAAGACAGCAGGAACCTCACATCTCCACTATAGAGCCTCTACTTCCCCCAGTCCTGGAACCCTTGGATAGGGCCCACTTTCCTGTATGCTTCTCCCAATCCATATCAAATAATATTGCATCTGCTGATCACAACCTAACCAACACAACGATTGCCACCTCAACATGCTTCACTTCAGACTGTGTCCAGAGACTTCACGTGTGGAATGACAACCCTTCGGCTTCATTACTCGGGTGAGACCTTTCCTTTCATAGTATACTCTAATTCCATCTCAGGTGGTTCACTTTCTAACAAAGTCCCAAAACCTAGATATACACCAGTTTCTGTGAGAGAGAGCATATGTTCACATGTATCCATAAACTACTGCAAAATATATACCTGTAAGTAGAAGTACACTAGAGTTTGCAGTGAGTACCCCTCTAACACTTCCTCTCTACTATTCCAAGCTTTGGGTCCATGATTGCTTAACAATTTGTTTGGCTTCACATGTTAAGTCTCTTTTCAGTCACCAGGTTCCAGATGTCATCAGGATGCCGGCCAGGCTTCCCTAGACTGAAGACCCCACCAATGTGTCCTGGAGCTCTGCTTCCCCAGAGACCCACCCTACTAGGGAAAGAGAGAGGCAGACTGGGAGTATGAACTGACCAGTCAACGCCCATGTTCAGCGGGGAAGCATTTACAGAAGCCAGATCCTCTACCTTCTGCAACCCTCAATGACCCTGGGTCCATGCTCCCAGAGGGATAGAGAACGGGAAAGCTATTAGGGGAGGAGGTGAGATATGGAGACTGGGTTGTGGGAATTGTGTGGAATTGTACCCCTCCTACCCTATGGTTTTGTTAATTAATCCTTTCTTAAATAAAAAATTTAAAAAATTAAAAAAAGAAATATATAAGTGTAAATAAAATATACAAAATTTAAAAAAAGAAAGACAAACAGAAGGCAGAATTTGACTGAATTTGGTGTATTGTACTAAAGTAAAAAAAAACTCTGGAGGTGGAAGGTAAATTTTCAGATCAAATGTATGGAGGGGCGTGGGGGTGGGGACACATACCTGTGGTGGCAGAAATGTTGTTAATATACATTCCTATTAACTTATGCTCTTATAAATAACCATTTAGTCAATATGAAAAGAGAAAATAGACTGGATATATTGAGCTTTTTAATGCATGGACTTCAGTTCTGAGTATATATTCTTTTCCCTGTAGGCTATGGGAGCCTGAGGACTTTTAAACTGTAAGTGGGCTACTTAGCTTAATCCCTCACTCAGGTGATTTGGTAGTTTCCTGAAGTCTTTCTAGTCCTGCCTTGTTGTGGTCCAGATGAACTCCTTTGGTATTCCTAGTTGACCGGTGAGAGGAGAGAAACACAGCTGCTGCTGCTCTGTAGCCCTGCCTCTGGAAGTCCATAATCTTTCAATTAAGCACTTAAAGTTTCAAATTAGTAAACTGGTTGAATTTTAAACCTGGACTTACATTTTTAATGAGTTTCTAATAGTAGCTTTTCTCAAGTTTCAAATCACCTATAATCTTAGACCAAGGAGACCAGAAACAAGACTGGTCTTGTAAGCATATAAGATATAGTTATTTGTAAATAGCATCAAATGACACAAAGTAAAGTTTCTAGCTCCATCCTAGGTTCAGAATCTAACTGGTAGTTCTGGGTCAGGTAAAGGATAAATACACACGTTCATCACTATAGTTTAGAAAATCCTAACGAAGTCACTATCTCATAGTCTTGTGCAGTAGATACTCATATCCCCAACTTAATGTGGCAACAATAGCTGGTACTTGCACATAAAGCAGATATACTCAAAATTTGATCTGCGTCAAGTTATTTGATCATTATGACTGTCTTAGTGCTCATGTTGTACAGTACACCTGACTCATAGCTGAGCCGCACTTGATATGCCTCATATTTTTATCCCTTCTTCCATTCTTTCCTTCCTTCCTTCCTTCCTTCCTTCCTTCCTTCCTTCCTTCCTTCCTTCCTTCTTGTTTTCTATCTTTCTTTTTCTTCTCTTCTCTTCTCTTCTCTTCTCTTCTCTTCTCTTCTCTTCTCTTCTCTTCTCTTCTCTTTTCTCTCTCCCTCCCTTTCTCTCTCTCTCTCTCACTCTCTCTCTCTCTCTTTCCCTTTGTTGTCACTGGACTTCACTGCTCCAGCTCTACTTTTTCAGATAGAATGACAGAGACAGAGAGACAGAGTGAAAGACACTACAACACCAACGATTCCTTCAGTGCACTGGGGGCTAAATTTGAACCTGGGTTGTGCTCATAACAAAATGAATGCACTACTCAAATGCCAGCCTGACATACTACATATTGCATGCAACTTTGTACCCTAACACTCCAAGATCATGAAGATTCTGAAAGCCAACTGTTGTCTTTGGATTTCATTTTAAATGTATTCTTCTGCTTTACCCTTTCGTCAATTATTATATTTCTAGGTATACAATAGAAGTACTCATATAAGCCCATGCTTTGAATGGCAGAGGACTGGAAAGAAGGATTTCCACCAAGTGAATGATACTTACTGGAGGCATGTTTTCATTATGTAGGTGTCTTCCTTTCCCAAAGACTAAAGGGGAGACCTGAGGGAGGAATCTTGTGGACCAGGCTGGAACAACTCTTCCCAAGTCTCCATGGGCATTATATTCCTGTTTGAGAGTGCTCACACAAGCATGTAGCTGTGTTTTCACATGAATGCCTGGATGGACAAGGGTGAGTACAGTATGAATAGATGGGCATTTTCCTCTCTGAATTTCCAACTACTCCACTGCAACCCAGTCTATAAGCATTTTTTTCTCGTTTAGCCAGAAGAATGTTTATAGAAAGTTTAAGATTAACCAAAAATATTGAATAATGGGAAAATTGCTTGTCAAAATTGAAATTTTCTGCTCCTCTTGAAAATTTCAGAAATGCTGGCGGCACTGGGCTTGCATTCCAACTTGGCAACAACCAACTATATTAGAGAAGTTATTGCTCCTGGAGATAGGACATGTGACTTCCTCTTTGCCACTGGGAGTCCCTAGTACTCCCTGTTACTTTCCTATTGTCACCCCTCAATCTCCTTATTCTGTGTCTTCTTATCATTTTTTGATCCTCATTTAAAATCCTATTTGAGCTGAATTGACATCTGACCATTGTCATCTGAGACAGTATGTGAGACCAAGGGAAGCTCTGGAGGATAAAAAAAATGGTCTACCTATATGAGCTTTGTAATACTATCTGTGTATATGTAAGTGAGCAGAGAATCAAAGGTTGATTGATCAAAGTCTCATGATAGATTGAAAGAGCTGTAATTACCCTCCAAATAAATTTAATTACCTCAGAAAGAATGAGGGGTGTAGTGTCTTAGAAGACTTTGGGCAAGGAAAATAGTTAGACATGTCATGCCTTCTGGTAGCCAGGTGGGCCAGGGATATGGGAAAAATCTGATATATTTTCTACCTCATACTCCCCCTCCCCCAATTAACTTGTCCAGTCTGTCAGCTCTAGCTCCTAGTCCTCCACTTCACTGCCTTGCCCAAAATCCAAGCTCTATATCCTTCTCCTCTGGACCACAGTAGCAGTCATCTCAAATCACATTTCCCCTTTGTTCTTATTCACTCTTTATTGCAATCAAAGTCATTTTTTCAAAAAGGCAGAGACAACTATCACCCCAACACATGTCTACTCTTTAGTAGTGTATGTACTTTATAGGGTGTGCTACCACCAAGCCCCAAATAAACCCACAGTTTCATTCTGAACTCTCCAAACAACCCCCTATTGCCTGAAGGGTCTCCCACTCTTTCAGTTGCTGGCATACTTCTTGTGTCCTTTAAGACTCAATTCAGTTATAACTTCTTCCTGGAGACTTGCCCTGAATTTCCACTTTATCCTCTGTCTGAGTTAAATGCTTCTCCCCTAGACTTCCAGTGCCTTCTGGGATATTTTCTAACATGACCCTTCCCAGTGCAGCCTTTAATAAAAACACCCTCTTACTTGTTCTCCAACAAGACTGGGCATTCCTCCTAGCAGGACTGTTAGCTAGTTGAGTACAGTAGTTAACAATACCAGTTCTGGACTTAGACTGCCCAACATTTAACACTTCCAATACAATTTAATAGATACATACACTTGAATAAAAGTATTTGATTTCTTATTCCACAGCTTCTGTTTTCTTCTATAAAATGTGACTATAATAGCCCCAACCTGTCAGATGACTTTTGTATGAAAGTGAGTCCATGTTAAGCACTGAACAGCTTGTGACTCACAGTAAATGTTCAATAAATGCCATTACCATTTCTCCTTGCTGTATTTCCACAGGGATACAGATGATGTTTGGTGATTGAATAAGGGACCTGGAGTACCCTAGTTCAGGAATGATTAATCTTTGTGAGGGAAACCTAGGTGTAAGCTGATTCCCATACTATGTGACTCAGAAAAGGTCAAAGAACATGTGACCTGCAGTGGGTTACTTCAGAGTTAATGGCTGCTGCATTTAGTGGTTCCTTTCTGGTCCAGTTGCCAGCTTGCCCCATCAATATGGTTCTATTAGTCAGCTGACATCTCATTAGCCTAAGTCCAGACCCAATTTTGTTGCAGAGCAGTGAGCATGTAAGCCACTGGGGGGCCAGAGTCTTATTAGTGCCAGGACTTGGCCAGGGCCAGAAGGCCCACAACATGATACCAGCTCAGGACCCAGTTAATGTGTTTTCAATCAACAATTAGTCTCTCATTAATGAGGCTATAAATGATTGTTCTCTAGTCTGAATGGCTGACATGGGCAGGGAGCTAGCAGGAATGGTCATCTGGGGAGTGTTAAGCTGGAGTTACAAGAGGAGGAATAAAGAAAGAAACCAAACACCCCAATCTGGGTCAAAATCATGGCCCTGGGCAAGATATATGGCTCCCACCCCAGCAGCAAATGAAAACCAGGCCTGGGTTTCTAGTGGCACCTGTTCTTGTCCAAGCTCCAATGTCCTCAGTGGCTCAGAGGATGACTAAGAGGATAAACCCTTATCAGTTTCCCTAGGTACACCTTGATGAGTTTCCTAGTGTGTCTCTAAAGGTCTCAAAGTTTTGGTGTTCAAGCAGACTTTCCTAAATTTACATGAGTCAATAGGAAAGTTAGTCCTCAGTCATACTCTCTGACACCCCAGTGAGGTCTCATCTCTAAAATAGTGATCATCACTTATATTTCATAAGCTTGTTGTAGTGGAAGGCCTTTCTGTAAATTGATAAGTGCTCTGTGGGCCCCTGGAACCTGAGTCTGGGAAGTAATCCATCAGCTGCTGGAGGTTCCTGTCCCTGAATAAATCTAAGCTTTTTTTTTCATATCTTCTGCTTTCACTCCCCAGAGCAGTGGAAGCTAATGATGGTGGAACTCACCGTGTCATTTGAATAGCTTGATCACTTGTCTACTGCATTATTTAATCATATCTTCATTAAAACACTCTGGGTGGGGTTGCTTTAATTATCCCCATCTTTCAGAAGAGGAACCTGTACTATTGAGCAGATTATTTACTGTGTGTGAAAACTAAACCTGAAGTGCCCTCACTGGGGAACCCATGCTCTTAACCAGTAAACAAGGACTTATGACTCTTTATTTTTATTTATTTTATTTGATATGAGAAACACACACACACACACACACACACATACAGAGAGAGAGAGAGAGAGAGAGAGAGAGAGAGAGAGAGAGAGAGAACTCTGGGAAATGTGGTGTCAGTGACCAAACTCAGAATCTCATGCTTGTAAGTTTAGAATTCAACCACTGTACAATCACTTGGTTCAGCTTCTCTTAATTTTGGCAGATCTCATTTTTAACATCATTTGACACCCTTCCACAATATCTAGAACTACAGGCAAATACCGCCAACCCTGGCTAAGCAACATTTCTAAGGTATGAATAAAGAGTCTGAAACACAGGAAAAGTCAGGGAAGTATCCAGGATCATACAGGAAATTCCTGGAAATTTTGGACCTAAATCTAAGCTACTGTCTCCTAGATCAGCTGAATTGGAACAAAATTTCATTCTCTTGGTATCTCCTTTCTACCTTGTCCCTATTCTATTGATTCTACCTCTTACATATATTAGGGATTTATCAGTACCACTCTATCTCCTCCATGCCTGCTAAAAGTCAATTTCTCTCTTATTGCCCTTGGTGCTGCTGCCTCAGTCCCCCTCAGTGACTTCCAGATGAATCTTCTAAGTGGATACCTTAATCTTGGATACTAATTGGATACTAATTTAAAACCCCTCAGTAGCTCATTATGGCTTTGTGAATGCACAAACTCATCCTAACATTCAAGATCTTATATCTAAAGTTTTAGAATATATTTTTCAGCTTTAATATTAATTTTCCAGTAAAATCTATAGGCTTCAACAAAACTGAAGTCATCAAAGATTGGCTTACCACTGGTGGAAAAGTTGTAAGGATCTAGGTAAAGCTCTTGAAACAGTGCCTGGTATAGAGTGAGGGCCATATTAGTGTTCCTCACAGAAATAAAAATGAACGTGTGGATATGCCTTCCTTATATCAACCTCCAGGTTTCTTTGCTCATTAGTTTCTCTCTAGTTGTATTTCCCTTTTTGCTACTTTCTACCTGAAAAGTCATATCGAGCTGTGCTATCTTCTCCAGGAAGACGTTATTGATGTTTTCTGTCTTGAATCACATGACATTTTCTTTGTCTTCTCCTTTGATAACTATATTTTTATTGTGTGTGTGTGTGTGTGTGTGTGTGTGTTACTGTATAACCTTAAACTCTTTGAGGTGATGTAGGTATGAAAAAGAGCACAGTAATGGACACTAGAATGACAGGAAATTGAATTCCAGCCCTGTCAGATCAACTGTGTGTATGGTCTTAAACATAACTCTCAGTGTCTTCTGCAGTAGAACAGTTATATATTTTTTCATCCAGAGTTAGCACCAGGGCTTCATACCTGCACAACTAACTAAACCATTTTTTCTTTTCTTTTCTCTTTTTTCCTTTTATTTCTTAGGCTTAACAATTCAATATTTACTTCAATTGGATGTTACCCTATTTAATATAATAGAAACATAGCTATTGAACCTTTTATTTATTTATTTATTTAAAAAAGAGACATTAACAAAATCATAGGATAAGAGGGGTAGAACCCCACACAATTCCCACCAGCATAACTCTGTATCCCATTCCCTCCCTTGTCAGCTTTCCTATTCTTTATCCCTCTGGGACAATGGACCCAAGGTTATTGTGGGATAGGTCTGGCTTCTGTAATTGCTTCCCCACTGAACATGGGTGTTGACTGATCAATACATACTCCCAGCCTGCCTCTCTATTTCCCTAGTAGGTTTGGGCTCTGGGGAAGTGGAACTCCAGGACACACTGGTAGAGTCATCTGTTCAGGGAAGTCTGGTTGGCATCTTGCTAGCATCTGGAACCCGGTGGCTGAAAAGATACAAAGCCAAACAAATAATTGAGCAGTAATGGACCTAAAGGCTAGAAGAGTGCAGATGAAGTGTTGGGGGTACCCACTGCAGACTATTGTGTACTTTTGCTTTCAGGTATGTATTTTGCCCTAGTTTATGGGTACATGTGAACATATGCTCTATCTCACGGGACCTGGTCTATATCTAGGTTTTAAGGCTTTGTTAGGAAGTGAACCGCCTGGAATGGAATTAGAATACTATGAAAGGAAAGGTCTCACTTGAGTAATAAAGCTGGAGAGTTGTTATGCCACAGGTGAAGTCTCTGGACACAGTCTGAAGTGAAGCATGCTGAGGTGGTACTCGTTGTGTGGAGTAGGTTGGGATCAGTGGATGCAATATTATTTGGTATGAATAAAGAGAAGCATGCAGGAAAATGTGCCCCACCCTAAGGTTCCAGGACTGGCAGAAATATAGGCTCTATAGTGGAAATGTGATGTTTCTGCTGTCTTAGGGTTCAAGAAGACAATAGATAGTTATTGTCATAATCACATTATTTGGTGATTGGGCTAACTTTGAAAAATCCCTTTCTTAGGACTTGCTGTATAATACTCAACATCACCATAATTTATGTCCTTTGACATTATTTGTATATAGCTGTGCCACCAGTTGCTTCTGTTCTCCCTGGTCTAGGCTTTTGAGAGAGTCAACATATCAAAGACTCAAGATATGCATTGAAAAGACTCAGTCTGTGCTTTAAAAAGTTTGAGACATACTTGTCTCAAAATGGAAATGGTTCCCCTCTCATATTAATTAGTGATGTATATGGCTACAAATGAATAGGAGTGTACATAAACACCATTCCTACTACCAAAAGACTGTGTCCCATCCTACCTCCCACCCCCTTCAAGCCCCCACCCCGCCTCCCTGGGAAGCCAAATATCCACCCTCACCCTCACCCCAGCATTTTTACTTTGGTGAACTACTCCAGATTTAGTCAAATCCTGCTTTTAGTTTCCCTTTCTGTTCTTCTTTTTCAACTTCTATTGATGCGTGTGATCCTCCCATACTTATCTTTATCTTTCTGACTTAGCTGACTTAACATAATTCCTTCTAGCTCTGTCCAAGATGGGTCAGAGAAGGTGGGTTCACTGTTCCTGATTATCTGTGCCGGACTAGCTTCGTGGGTGGGAGACAGACGACCAGGGAATCATGGCTGAGCTGGGCAGTATCTCTTTATTCATGTAGAACACAGCACAATCTAAGCCATCTAAAACTAAACTAAACTAAACCCATCATCACAATCCTGAACTTATATATATACTGGCCAAGTAGGGTGTAAACAGGATATGACATAGAGAGGGTGGAGCGAAAACAGAGTGGTGCAAAGTGGTGCAAATCAGGGTGTACTACGAGAGGGGGCAGAGCAAAAAGACATCATCAACCAATGGGGATTAAACCAATGCCCTGCAGGCAGGCCAGTGCTTAGTTAACAGTGGTTATGTAAATAGAATACAGTGTTAAGCAGGGGGGATTAAACCAATGAAACAGAAGGGGTTTTTAGAAGCAGAATTAGAAGCAGCTACATTGTAGTCCAGTGTGTATATGTACCACAACTTTCTCAGCCACTCATCTGTTGTTGGGCACCTGGGTTGCTTCCAGGTTTTAGCTATTATGAATTGTGCTGCTATGAACATAGGTGTAAAAATATCTTTTTGATTGGGTGTTATGGAATCCTTGGGTAATATTCCCAGGAGAGGAATTACTGGGTCATATGGAAGGTCCATGTCCAGCCTTGTGAGAGTTCTCCAGACTGCTCTTCACAGAGGCTGGACCAGTTTACATTACCACCAGCAGTGCAGAAGGGTTCCTCTGTCCCCACAACCTCTCCAGCATTCATTGCTGCTGCCATTTTTGATGTATTCCATTCTCACAGGGGTGAGGTGGTATCTCAATGTTGTCTTTATTTGCATTTCTATAACAATCATCTACCTGGAGCAGTTTTTCATGTGTTTGTTAGCCTTTTGGATCTCTTCTGTAGTGAATATTCTGTTCATATCCTCTGCCCATTTTTGGATGGAGTCATTTGCTTTTTTGTTGCTAAGTTTGCTGAGATCTTTGTATATTTTTGTGCTTAGTCTCTTGTCTGATGTATGGCATATGAAGATCTTCTCCCATTCTGTGAAGGGTCTCCTTATTTATGACAGTTTCTTTGGTTGTGCAGAAGCTTTTCAATTTGATGTAGTCCCATTGGTTTGTTTCTGCTTTAGTAGTTCTTGCAATTGGGTTTGTTTCATCAGAGGTGTCCTTGAGGTTTAGTTCGTAAAGTGTTCCAATTTTTTCCTCTAAGTATTTGATACTTTCTGGTCTAATATCCATGTCCTTGATCCATTTGAAGTTGATTTTTGTTTCTGGTGAGATAAGATGGTGAACTTTTTTTTATAGATAATATTACAGGTAGGTGGAGATTAAAAAAGATTATATAATGCTATAATCAACTTATTTAGAAGATGGGGTGCATTAGCCTTGGTGTTGAGGAGGTAAGTAGAATCTTTTGTGGTTTTAAACTTACTGTTACTCAACCCACTGCATTTATTTATTTATTTTATTGTGAATAATAACACTATGTCTCCTATTGTTTATTCTTAGTAATCCAGTCACCAAAGGTTTGTGACCCCACCTCAATTTATAAACATTATAGTTCTACCACAGTCTTAGGTATAGTTTGACATTATATTTCACATTCATGTGTTCAATTTTCTATATTCTGAATATGAGTGAAACCTTTCTGTAGTTGACCTTTACCTTCTTAGTTGCTTCACTAAGCACCATATTAATCAGTTCTATCCACTTTATTTCAAATGACACAATATCATCTCTTAATTGCTGAGTATATATCCATTGCGCATATATCTCATAACTTTTTATACAGTCATTTATTGAAGGACATTTTGTTTTTTTTCAAGTTTTAAATATTATAAATAAATCCATTGTGAACATAAGGGTGCATATATCACTTTTCATCAATGTTATTATAATTTTTTGGGTAAATGCCTAGGAGTGAAATTAATGGATCATAAAATATTTCCATTTGTATCTATTTAAGAATTCTTCATACTATTCTTCATAGTGACTGTACCAATTTGCACTCTTACCAGCAGAGTAGTAGGTCTTCTCTCTCCACATCTTTTCCAACATTTATGTTCTCTTGTTTTATTGATGGAGTGTGTGAGGTGGAATCTTAATGAGGTTCTAATTTGCATTTCTCTGGCAATGAGTGAATTGGGGAATTTCTGCCTATGTCTGTGGGCAATGTGTATCTCCACTTTAGGGAACCATCTATTCTTATCTACTGCCCACTTTATTTTTATTTTTATTTATTTATAAAAAGTAAACACTGACAAAACCATAATATGAGGGGTACAACTGCACACAATTCTCACCACCAAAACTCCATATCCCAACCCTCCCTTGATAATTTACCTATTCTTTAATCCTCTGGGAGTGTGGACTCAAGGTCATTGTGGGATGCAGAATGTGGAAGCATTGGCTTCTGTAATTGCTTCCCCACTGAACATGGGCATTGACAGGTTGATCCATAATCCCAGCCTACCTCTCTCTTTCCCTAGTGGGGATAATTTTTTGGATAGGGACAGCCATAAATCAAGAAAGAAGGGCGTGGTAGAGAGGAAAAGTGGCAGAGAGTCACATATAGCACTGCTTCACCACTTGTAAAGCTTTCCCCCTGATGGTGGGGAGTGGGAGCTCAAACCCAGGCCCTTGAGCATTGTAACATGTGCACTCAACCAGGGGTGTTGTTTTCTCTGGGCTGGCTTCATGGGCGGAAGACAGAGACTACCAGAAACTCATGGCTGAGCTGAGAATGCAGGTTAATCTTTATTCATAAGCGGACAAGCAGTCCAACAACCTAATCGCAACACAATGGTCTCCTCCATCTCTCTCCTCTGGCGGCAGAGTCTGGAACCAAGGAAGTACATAGGATAGGGGGTGGGGAGAAGCAAGAAGCACGAAAAGGCAAAGACTAAACCAAAATCTTCCAGAGGCAGGGGGAGTGAGACCAAACCAATGTAACAGAATGTCCACAACATCAAGCAACGTAACAGATGGAATCCCAAAGCAGAACTAGAAGCATACCGACAGTCCCCCTTTTCTTTTTAACTAATTGACCCTAGTATCAGGAGTGTGGGGTGAACAGAAACCTATATTGTACAGGCATTTTAAAAAAAAAAACTGGCACAAACATGGAGGAACAAGTAAGCGAGCAACAAGAACAAGTGTGATGCCAAGGGAAGGCCTAAGGGGGGTGTTTCTTGCCTCTGTGTGCAAGGCTTATCAGCTAAAGAACATTTCCTGCCTCTGTGGGCTTCTCTTGCCTCTGGGGTGTTTTTTGCCTTGACGGGCGTTTCCTACCTCTGTGGGCATTACCAAGCAAGGAGGGGGAATACTGCCTATAGAGTTCCAAGGCAGCTGGCTGCAGTCGGTCTTTGAGAAACCCAGCAGCATAAAGGGAAGCTACTGTAGAGTTGTGTAGCAGTAAGTCCTATAGAAGTGCCAGTCCAAAGCAGGTGTCCACGGAAGAATGCCAGGGGGTGGAACGTTGCATGAGGAAGGTCAGCTGCTGGAATTCCACTTTTCTGTAGAGAACTTGACAGCTGCAATTTACTTACTTGTGAAAAAAATTAAACCTGTAACAAGTTAGGAGTTTACTATAATTGATAACTCGATGATTATAATTGGTTTAAGTATCTTTATAAATTTGGAAGGTCTTTCTCATTTCATTTTAAGGCTGCGTAACCAATTTAAGTGCAATAAGATGTGGTAAGGCAAAGAACCACTGCTAGAGCCTCAGGCATAAGAATAATTAGCATAACCATTGTGCAATCCACCATTTCGAATTGAGAAGTTATTTGAGAGCTTCACATATCAACAACGTCTTTTTTTTTTTTACCCTTTGTTACACCCATACAAGACGGAGACACACCCTAGGTGTGCACAGGTTTTTTAGACCAACTTAGTTAAAATATATAGATTTTTAACTAATTTTTACCTCAGACTTTAAATGTAAGTTAATTTTACCTTTTTGAGAATTATGTTGAAAAGCTTTTTCATTTAACTTTGCCTGGTAAGAATGTAGCCTTAAAGTTACATTTTTAACCTTAAAGTTAATGTTTACCAAACTTCAAACACACACATAAACATGGTCTTCAATACACAAGGAGAAAAACTTGTTACAAAGACATTTCATTTTAAACATGAATTTAGATCTGTACTGTCTTAGTTGTTCGGGGGGGGGGGGTGTGTTGTCCAGCAGCTGCGTATTCTAGCTCCTCTGCCTTCAGAGCCAATCTGGGGATCTCGGCCAAGGGGCCCAGTCCCAGCAGGAAGCCCACAGTCTCTGGGTGGTCTGGGATCAGCCCAGACTTCATAGCAGGAGGGTGTGTGGGCTGGCCTTGCAGAAGGCGTGGGCCGAGGCACCCTGTGGTGGGGGCCGGGATGGGCTGCAGCCCTTCCCGCCATGTCTGCCGCCTTGCTCCTGGCAGCCGAGCAGCACAAAGGGAGCCCGTGGCCAATGCCCCGTGTCCCGCAGTGGTGAGTAGGCTCTGACGGGCCAGCGATGGGTGGAAACCAAAGTGTGGCCCAGATCAAAATGTTCCAGAGACAGAGAAACTGTCTCATGAAGAAAGAGTAGAGGCTTTTAGAAACCTCTCAAAAAAGTAGAAAGGCAGGCCATTGTGGCTTTACTTATCTGATCTTCTTTGGTCTGCTGCATGTGTGTGGAGCCGAGATTCTTGTCCCTGTTCAGGGGCCAGCCACTATGTTGTTATCTCTGGGCTGGCTTCACAGGTGGGAGACCAGAAACTCATGGCTGAGTTGAGAACACAGTTTAATCTTTATTCACGAGCGGAAAAGCAGTCCAACAACCTAATCACAACACAATGGTCTCCTCCATCTCTCTCCTCCAGCGGCAGAGTCCGGAACCAAGGAAGTCCGTAGGATAGGGGGTGAGGAGAAGCAAGAAACGCGAAAAGGCAAAGACTAAACCAAAATCTTCCAGAGGCAGGGGGAGTGAGACCAAACCAATGTAACAGAATGATCATGTCAATATACCACAACGTCAAGCACTGTAACAGAAGGGATCCCAGAAGCAGAACTAGAAGCATATCAACACAGGGGCACCACCACCTGGCCCCTTTAATCATTTTCGTTATTCAGGGGATTAGTGGTTTACAGTCAACAGTAAAATACAGTAGTTTGTACATGTGTAACATTTCTTAGTTTCCCACATAACAATGTAATCCCTTCTAGGTTCTCCTCTATCATCATGTTTCAGCACTTGAACCACCCACCCCCACTCCAGAATCTTTTACTTTGGTGCAATACACCAAATTCAGTTTAAGTTCTGCTTTGTGTTTTCTTATTTTTTCACCTTCTTCTTGTTTATTATTATTAATGACTCAATAGTAATCAACAAGATTGTAGGATAATAAGGGTATAATTCATACAACTCCCACACCATCATGCTATCCCTTCCAATGGAAGCTTCCCTATTCTTTATCTCTCTGGGAATGTGTATCAAAGATATCTATGAGATGCAGAAGGTGGGAAGCCTGACTTATGTAATTGCTTCTCCATTCTGCCCAATTTTTTTTTATCTGAGTGTTCTTTTTCTTTTTGTTGAGCTGTATGAGTTCTTTATAGATCTTTGATATCCACTGCTTGTCTGAAGTGTAGTGTGATAACATATTTTCCCATTTTGGGGTTTCATGTTTATCCTTATGGAATTTACTTTTGATGGGTAGAAACCTTTCAATTTGATATAGCCCTATTTTTCATAATTGATTTTGTTTCCCTTGCTCATGGGGTGGAGTCTACAAATATGCCTGTACTGTTAAAGTCTTCAAATATTTCACCTGTGTATTCTTCTATGTATTATAGTTTTGGGTCTAATCCAGATCTCTGATCCATTTTGAGCTAATTTTGGTGCATGGTTTTAGGTGGTGGTCTGTCTCATTTTTCTACATGTGGGTGTCCAATTTACACTATTAGTTAAACTAACTAGTGTTAACTAGTTAGCTAGTGTTAACTAGTTAGTTAACTAGTGTTAACTAGTTAAATAGTGTTATAGTTAACACTATTAGTTAAAGAGACTTCCTTTTCCCCATTGGACAGTTTTGGCCCCTTTAGCAAATGTAGTGCATTTGAACATGTCTAAGTTTAGTTCTGGATTCTCAACATTTTCCATTATCCACAGATCCATTTTTGTCCCAGAACCAGTGTTTTAATTATTATCACTTTGTAGTATAACCTGAAGTTGAATATTATGATGCCACTGTTTTCTAATTTTTCTTAAGGAGTGCATTTTCTGTTCATGCTTTTTAATAGTTTCACACAATTTTTTAAAATAAGTTGTTCAATTTTCTTGAAATATATAGAGACTTTTTTATTTGTAGAAAAGAAACACTGACAAAACCATAGGATAAGAGGGGTACAACTCCACACAGTTCCCACCACCAGCTCTCTGTATACCATACCCTCCCCTGAAAGCTTTCCTATTCTTTATCCCTCTGGAAGTATGAACCCCAGGACATTGTGGGATGCAGAAGGTGGAAGGTCTAGCTTCTGTAATTGCTTTCCCACTGAACATGGGCCTTCACTGGTCAATCCATACTCCCAGCCTGCCTCACTCTTTCCCTAGTAGTGTGGGCCTCTGGGTAAGTGGAGCTCCAGGACACATTGGTGGGGTCGACTGTCCAGGGGTATCTGGTTGGCATCTTGCTAGCATCTGGAACCTGATGGCTGAAAAGATAGTTAACATTGAAAGCCAAACAAACTGTTGAACAATTATTGACCTAAAGGCTGTAATAGTGCAGATGAAAAGTTGGGGGTCCTCCATTTTGTAGATAGTTAGTAGGCATATTTTAGTTATATTCCAAAGGGCCTATACTAGTTTTTTTGTTTTTGGGCTTTTTCCCTGAGCCTGAAATCTGATATACAGGTCCATACAAGTTATTGTCTTGTGAGATGATGTCATGGCTGGAAAAGGAACAGAAAGCTGGATCAGGGAAGAGAGTAGCTCCCTAATATGGAAAAGGGGTATGAATATTGTTGATTGTAAACCCCATAAATTTTATTTCATCTGGGTCATATATTCATCTTAACAGCCTATGTGACCTCTGCATCCCTGTAAATCCGACCTCACATTCTGTGGTCATGAGTAGGAACATTCCAAGATGCCCCAACATAGACCCATCATCCTCAGGTGTAGCATAGAGTATGTTGTCTATCTTCCATTGAGAGAATGGAACATTTTCTACCCTTGATGATCCAAGTTGAGGGTAAGGTCCTATGGGGGTCCACAAAGGGGTCTATTTTGTTGTTCCTGATAGAGATGACCGGTCATAATGGAGAGAGGGACTTATTTGAGGTCTAGGCCCATCATGACTGCTTGGGAGTCTCAGGACACCCTGAATAGGGCCCCAACTGATGGAGTGCATGATAGTGACTAAAGAGTCATCATTAAAGTATGACAGTCTCTTGCCGTTATTCAACTTTTGCAGTCCTTGCTTTTCTAAGGTTAGCTTTGGACTGAGTTGGAGAATTGTAATAGGAAGTAGGTGAGGAAGGTATCTAGGTTTAATTAGATACTATTTCATTAGTAACTTTATACTGACTCACTGCAGACTATTGTGTACTTTTACTTTCATGTATATATTTTGCCCTAGTTTATGGATACATGTGAACATATGCTTTATGTCATGGGACCTAGTCTATATCTAGGTTTTGGAACTTTGTTAGGAAGTGAACCATCTGGAATAGAATTAGAGAATATTATGAAAGGAAAGGTCTCACCTGAGTAATGAAGCTGAAGGGTTGATATTCCACACCTGAAGTCTCTGGACACAGTCTGAAGTGAAGCATGATGGGGTGTTACTTGTTGCATTGATTAGGTTGGGATAAGCGGATGCAGTATTATTTGGTATGAATTGACACATGCAGAAAAGTAAGCCCCAACCTAAAGGTTGCAGGACTGTGGGAAATATAGGCTCTATGGAGGAAATGGGAGGTTCCTGCTGTCTTAGGCTTAGAAGACAATAGTTATTGTTATAATCACATTATTTGGTAGTTGGGTTAACTTTGAAAAATCCCTTTGATAGGATTTGCTGTATCATACCCATCATCACCATAATTTATGTCCTTTGACATTATTTGTATATAGCTGTGCCACCAGTTGCTTCTGTTCTCCCTGGTCTAGGCTTCTGAGAGAGTCAACATATCAAAGTTTTAGCCTATGTATTAAAAAGAATCAGTCTGTGTTTTAAAAAGTTTGAAACATATAATCAATTTTTCCCCTCTCACGTTAATTAAATAGTGATTTATATGACTAAAATTGTTATGAGTGTACAAAAACACCATTCCCACCACCAAAAGAGTGTGTCGCATCCCACCCACACCCCATACCTCCCCCCCATGCCCCAGGAAACCAAATATGCACCCTTACCCTCACTCCAGGGTTTTTACTTTGGTTCCCTAACCCAAATTCACTCATATCCTGCTTTTAGTTTCCCTTTATGCTCTTGTTTCTTAACTTCTTTTTATGAGTGGGATCATCTCATAGGCATCTTTATCTTTCTGACTTAGCTCACTTAAGATAATTCCTTCTAGCTCTGTCCAAGATGGGTCACAGAATGGGGATTCATTGCTTTTAATAGCTGCATAGTATTCCATTGTGTATATATACCACAGCTTTCTCAGCCACTCATCTGTGTTGGTCACCTGGGTTGCTTCCAGGTTTTAGCTATTATGAATTGTGCTGCTATGAACATAGGTGTAAAAATATCTTTTTGATTGGGTGTTATGGAGTCCTTGGGGAATATTCCTAGGAGAGGAATTACTGGATCATATGGAAGGTCCATGTCTAGCCTTCTGAGAGTTTTCCAGACTGCTCTCCACAGAGGCTGTACCAATTTACATTCACACCAGCAATGTAAAAGGGTTCTTCTGTCCCCACAGCCTATCCAGCATTTGTGGCTGCTGTCATTTTTGATGTATGCCATTTTCACAGGGGTGAGGTTGTTGGTATGCTTCTAAATTCTGCTTCTAAGACCCCTTCTGTTTCATTGGCTTAATCCCCCTTCTTAACACTGTATTCTATTTACATAACCACTGTTAACTAAGCACCACACTGCCTCCAGGGCATTGGTTTAATCCTCACTGTTTTGCATCCTTTTTCCTTCTCCCTACCCCTATCCTACATACATCCTCTTCAGACCTGACTCTTCTGCCTCAGGAGATATAAGGACAAGATTGTGATTAGAGATAGCTTAGATTGCTCTGCTTTCCACATGAATAAAGACTGAACTGCATACCACTCAGCCATGAGTCCCTGGTTGTCTCTCTTTCCTGCCCACGAAGCTAGTGCAACATAATGGTGCCCGAACAGGGACCGGCACCAATGTGGGACCTAACCCGCCCATCCCCCAGATAAATAAACTTGGCTACCCATCTGCAACCCATGGCCTTTCTACTTATGAAGAGGTTTCCCAAAGCTTCTACTCTTTCTTTATGAGACAGTTTCTCTGTCTCTGGAACATTTTGCTCTGGGCCACACTTTGGTTCCCTGACCGGAATCATGGTTCTTATGACCATGATTGTAGAGCTTAGCAGATGCACGGAGATTTCTCCTTGGACTTTCTGGACTTCCTCTTCCATGTTTCCCACAGAGAAGGACTACTCTAACTTGACGAGTATTCTCCAGTACCCTGGCCTTCCCCCAAAATGGAGACACATGGTTAATTCTACCCTCCTAATTCAATTATTTCTTTGATGGGAAGTGTTGGGACCATGTGTAAGCCTGATAGAGCTTAGGGAGAACCACCCCGTCTTTGGATGGAGGTCTGAGAAGATAACCTCTTGGTAAGTCTCTCAACCAAGGTGAGCATAAGGGGGGAAACTCAGACTTGGTTCTTTCCTTCTCGACTCTCAGGCCCACAGAAACCCCAATACTTCCCTCCATTAACTGCAGGCCACATGGCCACAGATTCACTTATTCAAAGTCACCTTCTGATTACAGAAGAACATACCTTATCACACACTTCACCACACACCTCAGATCCCAGACAAGAGAAATTCCAAACTATATGGCTTTTTTATATCCATCTTCTTTCTGTCTCACCCTATGGGTTTAACCCCTATGCTTCTCTCAAATACCTTTGGATAATTAAGTTGCTTGTGTCATGGAGAACAACTGTCTTGTATCTCATCAATTCCTGTGATACCAGCCCCCTACCTTAGGGGCATGCTGACCATTAAGAAACCTGTAATTTCTGTCATATTTCAACAATAATTAACTTCATTGCTTTTCTATTTAACTCATGTCCACTTTGCTAATAAACAGACTCTAGGATTCTGGGATTCTAGGACTCAGATTCTAGGCATGCTAAGAGTCCCCTGGTGTCTTTTACTTCATGCCATCCCTGTCGTGAGCGAGAAAGAACCAGTCCGTTTCCTTTCCCCTAGAGACCACCCTGCCTGAGAGGGAGAGAGATACCCCGAAAGGGAAGATGTTTTTAAAGATGGGTGCCTGCAGCAATCCAGAAGGAACTGTCAGAAGCACCCTACATGTAATTTCAAAGAGTTTTTTGGACTAGGGTACCCTCTGGGGACTCATGATGCTACATGGTGATATCTGGATAATCTGGTTCATGGTGAAAGAAGCAAAAGCTCCCTATGGCTTTTCTCTCGATTCCCCCCCCCCCATTGTTTTCTCTGAATATCTTAAGTTTGCTGTCTGCTTTCAGTTACATTTCGTAAGAGACTGATTTGAATGACTAAATGTATGACATTGACTTTACAAAAAAAATGCTGGACGCAGCCATGATTTCTAGAGACATCCCAAAACAATCCAAAAATTGTTTTTTTCTCTTTTGATTTTTTTTTTTACATCTTGGCATAAATGTGAAATGTTTAATCCTAAAAACTGTATGAATATGGGTGGGGTAGATAGCATAATGGTTATGCTAATGATTGTCATGCATGAGGATTCTAACCATGGTTCTTATATTGAGCTTATGCTGTTTAAACAACCTTAAAAAGTTTTGTTTCACAAGTAAATGAATTACAGTTGTCGTCTTCACATGAAAAAACATCTGCTCAAATGGAACCACCAAAAATCCATTTGCACCCCTGCATTCCCCACAAGATGGAATGACTACAGCAGCCCTCCCAAAACCAATGATGTGACCTGGCACGACTTGAAGAAACTGATTCACAGACTCCAAAGCTCACTCTTGATAGAAAAGCAGAATTACAATGGTTGACCTTCCCCATTGAGACAGACATGCAGCGTTTCATCCCCTGGCATTTCATCTGTGGTCATCTGCTTTAAACTGGCACTTCCATTGGACTTACTATTACACCTCTTGGACACTTTACAGAACTTTATAGCAGTTACCCTTTATGCTGCTGGGTTTCTCAAAGACTGACTGTAGCCAGCTGCCTTGGGAATCTATAGGCCACACCCCCTCACCTGCAGGCTCTGCCCACAGAGTCAGGAAATGCCCTTTGAGGCATGAAACACCCCCAGTGGAAAGATGCCCACAGAAGCAAAAAATTCCCTTTTTCCTGATAGGCCTTGCCCTTGAGGCAAGAAACACCCCCTCAGGCCTCCCCTTGGCATCACACTAGTTCTTGCTGCTCTCTTACTTGTTCTTCCATGTCTTCTGCCAGTACTTTGGAAAATGCCTGTATGATATAGGTTTCTGTTCACCCCACATTCCTGATACTATGGCCATTAGTTAAAAAGAAAGGGGGAATTAGTTAAAAAGAAAGGGGGAATTGTTGGTATACTTCTAAATTCTGCTTCTAAGACCCTTTCTGTTTAATTGGTTTAATCCCCCCTGCTTAACACTGTATTATATTTACATAACCACTGTTAACTAAGCACCCCTGCCTCCAGGGCATTGGTTTAATTCTCACTGCTTTGCACTCTTTTTCCTTCTCCCACCCCCTATCCTACATACATCCTCTTCAGATCTAACTCTTCCGCCTCAGGAGATATAAGGACAAGATTGTGATTAGGGATAGCTTAGATTGTGTTGAGTTCCACATGAATAAAGACTGAACTGTGTACCACTCAGCCATGAGTACCTGGTCATCTCTCTCTCCCACCCATGAAGCTAGCCCAAATCAATTTATATCTCAACAGCAGTGCATAAGGGTTCCTCTGTCCCCACAGCCTCGCCAGCATTTGTGGCTGCTGTCTTTTTTGATATATGCCATTTTCACAGGGGTGAGGTGGTATCTCAATGTTGTCTTTATTTGCATTTCTCTGACAATAAGCGACCTGGAACAATGTTTCATGTGTTTGTTAGCTTTGTGGATCTCTTCTGTAGTGAATGTTCTGTTCATATTCTCTGCCCATTTTTGGATGGGGCCATTTGCTTTTTTGTTGCTAAGTTTGCTGAGCTCTTTGTATATTTTGGTGATTAGTCTCTTGTCTGATGTATGGCATGTGAAGATCTTCTCCCATTCTGTGAGGGGTCTCCTTATTTATGATAGTTTCTTTGGCTGTGCAGAAGCTTTTCAATTTGATGCAGTCCCATTGATTTGTTTCTGCTTTAGTTTTCTGTCACTTGCAGAGGCAGGACGCAGAAAAAGGAGGTTTGGAGCAGAAAGAGAACTCAATCCTTTATTTGTGCTGTCACCTAAGAATTGGGTGAGAGAGCAGCAGTTTGAGCCATGTGGAGGTAGCAAAAATGGTGGCCTTGCACAGCAACCTTCCTTGCGTCTAATCACCAAAGTGAAAGATGGGCAAGAGAAAAAGGGGCGGAAGAAGGAGGGATTTTATGGGAATAGCTCTCACGAGAATGGGAAGGGGGAGGAGTAACCATAGCACTCCAGGGTAGGATAATAACTGTCATGAGAATGGGAAGGGGGAGGAGTAACCAAAGAACTTCAACTATGGTGGGGAATTGACAGTGCCCTGAGGGCACAACATGGCAGATGTGACTGCATCTGCACAATTTCCCAACAGTCTTCCTTGCAGTTGGGTTTGTATCATCAAAGATGTCTTTGAGGTTTAGGTGGTAAAGTGTTCCGTCAATGTTTTTCTCTAAGTATTTGATATTTTCTGCTGTAACATCCAGGTCTTTGGTCAGTTTGTAGTTGATTTTTGATTCTGGTGAGATAAAGTGGTTTAGTTTAATTCTTCTGCATGGTTCGACCCAGTTTTTCTAGCACCATTTACTGAACAGAGTTTCCTTTCTACATTTAATACTTGGTCCCCCTTATCAAAGATTAGATGTCCATAGATATGGGGGTGTAGTTCTGGGCTTTAAATTCTGTTCCACTGTTCTGTGTGCCAATTTTTGTTTCAATACCAGGCTGTTTTGATGATGATAGCCTTATAATACAGTTTGAGATCTGGGAGTGTGATGCCTCCATTTCTGTTTCCTTTCCTCAAGATGGTTTTCGCAATTCTAGGTGTTTTCTTACTTCACCTTCTTCTCTTTGTTCCTCTGCTAGGACAATGATACAAATGTTACTTCTTTTGATATCATCCCATATGTCTCTGTTGTTGTTTTCAGTGTCTCTCAGTCTCTTTTTGAGATCTTTTACCTTTTTCTTAGTTTTCTCTAGCTCACTCTCTGTCTAGCTAATTCTGTTTTCTGCTTCTGCTAATCTGCTTTCCCTTCCCTCTATTCCTTCTTCAGTTCAGTTACAGTATTATCTTGTTCTGCTAGTTGGCCTTTTATCTCATCTATTTCAGCTTTCAGTTCTCTAGGTAGCTTGTATTTTATTTGAGGGTCTCATGTGTTGTTTTCCTAATTCTGATAGCTCTTTCCTCCATAGTTGTCTTCATTTTTTGTGATTATTGGGTTTATTATTGCTTGCATGCTTTTCTTATCTATGGTTACTTCTGACTGACTTGGAGTTTCTTCTGGGATCCTGTCTTGATTCATTGTGGTAGCAGTTTATTTGCTCTTGATTTAACTATTTTTAATTGATGTGGTTTTTATTTTTCTGTTCTGTCATTCTTCAGCTGTTGTGTTTTGAGTATAAGCCACGGTATACTAAATACCTTTATGATAAATGCAGTCAGAAACCTCAGAAATTACAATAGCAACTGAAGCAAGGATTGATGCAGTTCCACCAATACCAGTTATCCAAACAACATCTCCAGTTCCAGAAAAAAGCAAGCAATCAAAGGAAACAGAAAGAGACAGGAAAAAAGTGAAAGAAAAAATACACAATTATGCAAGTCTACTGTATACTATATATTCTAGAGATAGAAAGGGGAGAAAGGGAAGAGGAGAATACACACACACACACACACACACAGAGTCCACTCTGAGTCAGATTTCTTCCCCCAAATAATTCACAAGTGTATCAGTGAACTCATAAAAAAACAGAAGTAGGAGGAAGGAAGAAAAGAATAAAAAAATGGAAGGAAGGAAGAAAGAAAAAAAGAGCAATGAAAGGAAAGAGTTTTTTTTTTTTTGATTAGTTAGGAGGAGGGGAAAAGGAGAGTGGAGGGAAGAGGCAGAGAGAAACAAGTTCCTCTCACAGTGGATAGGACACCCAATCACCTAGCAATGGATAAAACAACAGTTAATTTTGATCAACCTGAAGAAGGTGGATGTAAAAGGGACACTTATATATAATAATAGTAATAATAAAATAAAATGGAGTATAAAACCCCTAAGAGTCAGTGTGCAGCTTGGACCGCTCCAGCACCCTGAGCAAAGACATTCAATTGTAAGAAATATGCAAAAAAAAAAAGTCCAGAGACTTCAGGTGTGGAATGACAACCCTTCAGCTTCATTACTCGGGTGAGACCTTTTCTTTCATAGTATTCTCTAATTACATTCCAGCCGGTTCACTTCCTAACAAAGTCCCTAAACCTAGATATAGACCAATCCTGTGAGATAGAGCATATGTTCACATGTATCCATAAACTAGGGCAAAATATATACCTGAAAGCAAATGTACACAATAGTCTGCAGTGAGTAACCTCCAACACTTAATATGCACTATTCCAGCCTTTAGGTCCATAATTGTTCAACAATTTGTTTGGCTTTGTATGTTAACTTTCTTTTCAGCCACCAGGTTCCAGATGTCAGCATGACGCCAAACAGATTTCCCTGGACATAGGACCTCAACAATGTGTTTGGAGCTCTGATTCCCCAGGGCCCCACCCTACTAGGGAAAGAGAAAGGCAGGCTGGGAGTATGGATCAACCAGTCAAGGCCCATGTTCAATGGGAACACAATTAGAGAAGCTAGACCTTCCACCTTCCGCATCCCACAATGACCTTGGGTCCATACTCCCAGAGGGATAAAGAATAGGAAAGCTATCAGAGGAGGGGATGGGATATGAAGATCTGGTGGTTGGAATTGTGTGGAATTTTACCCCTCTTGTCCTATGGTTTTATTAATGTCTCCTTTTTAAAATAAATAAAGTAGTTAATTAAAAAAAGGGAAAAAAAAAACCTCCAAAGCTCCAACTACTTAAAAAAAGAGAAGTAAAAGGAAGAAGCTTGGAATGACAACCCTGGTGAGCCAGACATCTTGGTAAAGAAAATAGTTCAGCGGGAAGCTTGCTCAAAGCAGCTGTCCAGTGGCTTGTTTTGGGGTGGGGGGTGAGCTCAGAAAAATCAAAAGATTTTCCTTTGTCCCCTGGCCTCTGTTTGTTAGTCCAAGAACTAGTTTTGTGACTGTATTTTGGGTGTCACTCCGACCAGCCCTTGTTCACCCTCCTACAGACAGCCCAGTATCCTACCCTATCCAGAGAATCCCAGGATGCAAGCTGCTGCCTCTTGGAGCTCATGGAAGCAGCAGCTCCAAAGTCATGATCTTGGCTCTTGTCCCGAATGAATGTCCATAGTTGGGATTTTAATATGATTGAATAGTATTGAATCTATAGATTGCATCACACCACCTCATCATCTGGGGTCCTATTCAGGGAATCCTTGGATTCCTACACAAATATGATGTGCCTAGACCACTAAGGGTTCCCTCTCTCCACCACTACTGCTTACTTTCATAAGGAATATCATCATAATCCCTCTTGTAGGCCTTCCCAGGATCTTTCCCTCACCATAAATCAGCAGTGGTAGGGACTACTCAAATTCCAAAGGGAGGCTGCTCTGCCACTGAAGAAAGATTCATCCTGAAATAAGTGCAGTTTGCAGTGTTCCCATGATCTGTGAGCTCAGTCCTTCTTAGGGAGGAAGTAGATAGCATAATGGCTATGCAAAAAAACTTTCATGTCTGATACTCCAAAGTCCCAGGTTCCGTCCCCTGCACCACTATATGCCAGAGTTGATCAGTGCTCTGGTAAAAAAAAAATCCTTCACTTCTTTACTTCCTTTGTTAGATTTATTCCTAAGTATTTTATCTTTTGGGGTTTGATTGTGCATGGGATTGCTTCTTTCAGTTCCCTTTCCTCTGGCCCATCTTTTGTATAAATAAATGCCACAGATTTATGAGTATTGATTTTCTAACCTACTACTTTAGTAAATTTATTGATGATCTGCAGTAGTTTTTTAGTTAGTTTGGGGGGTCCTTTACATTCATCAACACATCATCCACAAATAGTGATATTTTAACTTCATCGTTTCTTTATTTTACATTTTTTATCTCCAGAGTTATTGCTGGGGCTTAGTGCCTTCACTACAAATTCACTGCTCCTGGAAGCATTTTTCACCCTTTTTTGCCCTTGTTGTTTATTGTTGTTGTTATTATTGTTATTTTTGTTGGATAGGACAGAGAGAAATAGAGGAGAGGAAGAAAGAGAGAGGGAGAGAAAGATGGACACTTGCATACCTACTTCATCACGTGTGAAGTGACCCTCCAATGCAAGTGGGGAGCCAGGGGCTCAAACAGGGATCCTTATGCCTGGTCCTTGCACTTTGCACTATGTGCACTTAACCCACTGCGCTACCACCCAGCCCCCAACTCCATCATTTCTGATTAGGATTTCTTTGATATCTCTTTCTTGCCTGACTGCCATGTTAAGGACTTCTAGGGCTATGCAGAACAGAAGTGGTGAGAGTGGGCATCCTTGCCTTTTTCCTAATTTTAGAGAGGAAGCTCTCATTTTCCTCCCACTGGTTATGTTAGCCATGGGCTTGTCATATTACAGTGAGGAATTTTATTTTCCCACCCAATTTCTTGAGGGCCATTATTATTAATGGGCTTTGGGATATATCAAATGCATTTTGTGCATAAATTGGCAAGATCATGTGATTTTTATCTTTCTTTTTGTTGATATGGTAGGTTACTGTGGATTGACTGTGGATGTTGACTGTGGATGTTGAACTGTTCCTGTTTCCCAGGGATGAATCTCACTTGGTATTGATGACTGAGTCTCATAATATGTTGTTGGAATAGATTAGCCAAGATTTCGTCGAGGATCCTTGCATCAGTGTTCATCAGAGATATAGCTGTATAGTTTTCTTTTTTGGTGGATCCTTTTCCTGCTTTGGGGATCACAGTGATATTAGCCTGATAGGATGTGTTTGACAGTGTGCCCTTTTCTAGTTTCTAGAAGAGTTCTAAGAGAATGGGTGTTAGTTCTGCTTTAGATGTTTTATAAAATGCATTAGTATAGCCATCTGGACCATGGTTTTTGTTTTGGGGGTTATTATTATTATTATTACTATATCAAGTTATTTACTAGTGATTCATCTGTTAAGTTTGTTTACTTCCTCTTGTGGCAATGTTGGCAGTTGGTATGATTCTAAGAATGTGTTCATTTCTTCTAAGTTGTAGATCCTATCCTCTCCTCTCTTCTCCTCTCCTCCCCTTTCCTTTCCTTTCTTTTTTTCTTCCCTTCCCTTCTTTCTCCTTTCCTTTTCTTTCCTTTCCTTTCCTTTTCTTTCCCATTTCTCCTTCCTTCCTTCCTTCCTTCCTTCCTTCCTTCCTTCCTTCTTTCCTTCCTTCCTTCCTTCTTCCTTTTCTTTCTTCTACTTTCTTTTCAATAGAAGATACAAAAAGAGATAGGTAGAGGTGGAAGAAAGAGACACAGAAAAGTACATACACCTACATTACTTCCTAACCATTAATGAAACTTTCCTCTTATAGGTGAAGACCTGGGACTTGAACCTGAGTCCTTGCACTTGTGTTCTGCTAATTGTGCCACTATCTGGCAACAAAAAACAGTTCTTAACTAAAATGGTTTTAAAAGGTTTGTCTTGAGAGTATTTTAACTCTATAGGAAATACTGAGGTCATTTACCTCATACTCTTTTGTAACAAGGAGTTTGAAAAAAAATGACAGTTATGATCTGACCATTTTGGGCCTGGGAATTATATCATAAATGACTTTATTGCTTCCTGTGTTTTGAAGCCCTGATGGCAGTGTCCTTTCACAGTCTTTTGCTGGTCTGGCCTGCAGAACTTACAGCATTGTCTGAGTTGGGTAGGAAAAAGCCCCGTGTGATTCTTAAAATGAAATAACTCATTGAATGAGGAAGGATGGTCACTCTGAGTCAGTGTCTTTCAGCAATTTCCTTTCAGTAACCACCATGGGAATCAGAGGACCAAACTTTAGGAATTTAGTGTGGGTCCTATGCTGCTTGCCAACTCTCCATGACCTTGTCTATGCTGTTTCCTCAGTCAGACTGTAGGCCAGTCTCATTCCCATTTCCTGCCTTGAAAATGACTCTATGTCTGACCTTACCTACAGAAAAGGGTATATTTGGGGCAGCCAAAGTTGCCTGGAAAAGTAAGAAGCCTGGTTATGCTTTATATACTACCAATAACTGACTATGAATCCAGGGACAAGTCTCTTTCCCTGTATAGCTTCAGATTTTTGATTTTTTAAATGATAGAATAGGTTTTCATTATCTCTCTCCTGGATAACTCAACTATCCTTGATTTACCATTTCACTTTCACTTCTATGCTCTTCAGGCTCTTCTCAATACACAAGCTAGAAGGATATTGTTTATAAAAATACACTATATCGTGGTGTGTCTCTTTCAGAATCCTTTTGAGTTCGTAGTAACCAAAGTCAGTGCCAAAAAAAAACTGCAATGGTATATAAGACACCACAGCATAGATTTCACAACTTGAGTATATACCATAGTCATATAGGGGGATTAAAATAATACTAATATCTGGGTATCTCTCAGAGGTCTTGGTTTTAAAAGTCTTAGATGCAACAATATTTATATACCTTTCCCATATTTAGGAGCTACTCTTTTCCCTGATCCAGCTTTCTGGTCATTTTTCCATCCATGATAACATCATATCATCTCCCCAGACAATAACATGGGTCTATCTTCATATCAGATGTCAGGCTCAGAAAAAAAACAAAACACTAGTATAACCATTGGCCCTTTGGAATATAGCTAAAATAGTCCTAGTAACTATCTACAAAATGGAGACCCCCAAATCTTCATCTACACTATCCCAGCATTTAGGTTCATTATTAGTCAACAATTTATTTGGCTTTATATGTTAACTCTTCTTTAAGCCACCAGGTTCCAGATGCTACCATGATGCTAACCAGACTCTCCTGGGAAGATGACCCCACTGATGTGTCCTGTAGCCACTCTTCCTCAGAGCCCCAATTCACTAGGGAAAGAGAGAGACAGGCTTAGAGTATGGATTGACCTTCCAATACCTATATTCAGTGGGGAAACAATTACAGAAGCCAGACCTTCCACCTTCTGCACCCTATAATGATCCTGGGTCCATATTCCCAGAGGGATAAATAAGAAAGATATCAGGGAAGGGGATGGGATACAGAGTTCAAGTGTGAAGGTTGTACACATTTTATCCTATGGTTTTTGTCAGTGAAGTTATAGATAAGAAAAATATCCAAACAAGAAGTGACCTATTAATCACTTTGAGGACAACTATTGAGGAGAAGGATATAAGAAATAGGGAAACAACAGATCATCCCCACCCAAGTTAAAATACCAGTTACCTTGAGGTAATTAGAGAGCTGAAAGCAGAAATAGCTGAGCTAAAAGGCCAGCTAGCAGAACAAGTTAATATTGTAACTGAACTGAAGAAGGAATCTGAGGGAAGGTAAAGCAGATTAACAGAAGCAGAAAATAGAGTTAGCCAAACAGAGGATGAGCTAGAGAAAACTAAGAAAGAGGCAACAGCTAAAACTTAAAAATTTAACTGAGAGACACTGAAAATAACAGCAGAGATGTATGGGATAGTCTCAAGAGAAGTAACATTCACATAATTGGCCTACTAGAAGAAGACAGAGAGAAAGAGGAAATAAACATCCTAGAGGAAATGATAGAAGAAAACTTTCCAGCTCTAAACAACAGAAAGGACATTAAGATTCAAGAGGCCCAAAAGTCCCAAACAAAATCAATCCATAATCAAGGACCAGAGTAAGGATCCCGGTTCGAGTCCCCGGCTCCCCACCTGCTGGGGAGTCGCTTCACAAATGGTAAAGCAGATCTGCAGGTGTCTATCTTTCTCTCCCCCTTTATGTCTTCCCCTCCTTTCTCCATTTCTCTCTGTCCTATTCAACAATGACGACAACAACAATAATAACTACAACAATAAAAAAAGACCAAGGGCAACAAAAGGGAATAAACAAATATAAAAAATTTAAAAAGAGAGAATTTGATTTTCATAGATGCCATATTACATCTTTTAAAATCTTCAGTTTTAAGCACAATGAAATTAAACTTGCAAAGTAGCAAGATAATGTGATATATACATAGGGAAATATTAGTCCATACAAACTATCCATAAGGGAGTTCAGACATTGGATTTACTAGATGAAAGCCTTTATAGTAACTTCAAATAACCAAAAGAAACTAAGTCTAAATGTTTAAATAAAATATATTAAAGTGCACACCAAATATATAATATAAAAATAGGTTATACATATGTATATATATTATTGTAAATTACAAAAACTGAAAATTTGATAGTTACAAGGGATATCCATATAAAATTTGAACAAAAAGTTCAAAAAAATTTTTGGAGAAAACAGTTTTGAAGTCTGGACAATTACAATGATTCAGTCTAAAAACCAAAAAGAAGAGAGAATGTTAAGTAATTAAAAAGACAAAAGAGACCTGAAGGAAACCAACTAACAAACCAACATGCTCATGGTGGAAATCTTAAAAGGAACAGATAAAAGGAAAGAAGTGGTAAAAATGGCTGAAGAAATAATGACTGAAATCTTTCTTAATTTGAAGGAAGAAATAATCTATATAGCCATGAAGATCAATAAGTTACAAGTATGATACACTTACTGATCTACACACCTAGACACTTAGTACTCAGTGTCAAATGTCACAGAACTAATGTTTCAGAAACAGCAAGAGAAAAGTGATTCATCACAAAATAAGAATTCCCAATAAAATAATAGTTAATACAACAGTAGAAGCAACACAGTAACATATTCAAAATGCTAAAATAATAATATTGTCAACCAATAATTCTATATCAAGCAAAATAATGCTTAAAAATTTAAAATGCTCTCACATATATATACACATGCACTTGAACACAAACACATATACATGAGAATCCATCACTATTAGACCTTACTATAAAAAATAGTAAGGAGTATAATTCAGGTACAAATGAAAGGGCACTAGAAAGTAGCTTGAATTCATAAGAATAAACTAAAGAATACCAGTACTTTATATTTTTAGGCCTTTTCTCTATCTTTTATAAAGGACAATTGAATAAAACAATAATAATAGATCTGTGCTGATGGACATATAATGTATGATGTAGCAATTTACATGACAATGCAACATAAGGATGGGAGAGGGAATGAAACTACAAAGAAGTAAGGTTTTGTATAATATTAAAACTATTTTTGCATTAATCTTAACTTGATATAACCTAAGTTACTAATTATCATCCCCAAGGGAAACAAATAGGAAAATGAATTTTAAAAGATAGTACAATAATTAAAGAATTGAAACAACAAAGCAGAAAATGCCTGTTTATCACACAAAAAAGCAATAGAGAAATAGAATAAAAATGACAACAAAAAGGCAGTATACTTCAGAGACAAATGTCAGTATCAGATATAAATCCTGTTATTAATTAAAATAAAGAAAATGCATTAAAATTATAATTAAAGGAGAGAGAATGCTACCAGAAACTTAACATCATTATCCAATTGCATAAACTGAACCAAAGAGAAGCACTTTAAATTCAGACAGTAACAGGTTGAATATAAAAGGATGAAGAGTTGTGTATCATGTAGATAATAATTAAAAGAGCCAGAATGGATATTCTGCTGTATAACAAAACAGATTTTAAAGCAAGACTTGTTGTTATATAGTCTTATATTGCATCATAATTCAAAAGTCAAACCATCAAGAAAACATAACAATTATAAACATATACATCTAAAAACAAAGCCTCAAAACACCTGAATCAAAACCAAAAGAATTTAATGAAAAATAATAGAGGGGGTCTTCAATACCTTATTTCATATAAAGGATAAAATAAGACAGAAGATAAAGATAGAAATATAGCATATAAATAGCATTCTAAAGTAACTAGACTTAAAGATATATAGAGAACTTTTTTTTCCCTAACAACATGAAATACATTCTGCTCTAGTACCCACAAGCAAATACCAGGTAAACTATATATTGGATAAATAGAATACCTCAATAAATTTAACAAAATTTAACTAATTCAAAGTATATTCTACAACCACAGTGATATGAAATTAGAGATCATAGAAAAATTGCAATATCACAAATATGTGGATATTAACAGTTCATTATTAAAAAACCAATAGGCAAAAAAAGAAATCACAGGAGAAATGAGAAACTATCTCATGATTAATGAAAAACACAACCCATTAAAACTCATGAAGTGCAGCCAACACAATGTTCAAAGAAATATTTAGGATCTGGGTAGCAGTGCAGCTGATATAGTACACACATTATACTGTGTAAGGACTGAGATTCAAGCCCCAAGTCCCCACTTGCAGGGGAGAAGCTTCACAAGTGGTGAAACATTACTGTAGGTTTCTTTCTCTTGCTCTCTCTCCTCTCAATTTCTCTCAGTCTCCATTCAAAATAAATAAATTAAAATGCTTTTTTAGGGGGTCGGGTGGTAGAGCACTGGGCTAAGTGCAAGTGGCAAGGACGACCAGAAGGATCCTGGTTGGAGCCTCGGCTCTCCCATCTGCAGGGGAGTCACTTCACAGGTGGTGAAGCAGGTTTGCAGGTGTCTATCTTTCTCTCCTCCTCTCTGTCTTCCCCTCCTCTCTCCATTTCTCTCTGCCCTATCCAACAACAACGACACCAGTAACAACGCTAATAATAACCACAAGAATGGTAAAACAACCAGGGTAACAAAAGGGAAAAAATGGCCTCCAGGAGCAGTGGATTCATGGTGCAGGCACCAAGTCTGGCAATAACCCTGGAGGCAAAAAAAAAAAGTTTTTTTTAAAACTTGGAGGAGTAGGCACAGAACATTGGTGGTATTTTAAATCATATAATTTTGTAAACCATTATTATATGGCTAATATATTTATAATAAAATGTAGCTAGGAACTGGTAAGATATCTCAACTAAAAGAGTATTTTCTTTTTCATGAACACAGTCCAGGATGTAGCCCAATCTGAGCTGCCTTTATCTCTTTTCCACTGTCTCTCTTTCTCTTTGAAAAATTTGGGCCAGAGTTGTGAATTTCCAGAGACTGAAAAAAATGGAATTTTTTTAAAGTAAAGATTTAAAGTCAATAAACTAATTTTCAATCTGAAACATCAAAAAGACAGAAAACTAAACACAATGTAAAAACAAAGAGAAACAAACATTAAAAGTGAGAAATGAATGAATGAATGAATGAGCAGAGAAATTGTAGAAAATGTTTAGAAAACAAAATACTTTGCAAAGATCAACAAAGTTCAAAGTTGTCCAACCTTTTCTTGGACTAACCAAGAAATAATGATGGAAACCTCGGATTATTAAAATCAGCAATCGGGAGTCGGGCGGTGGCGCAGTGGGTTAAGCGCACGTGGCGCAAAGCACAGGGACCGGCGTAAGGATCCCGGTTCGAGCCCCCGGCTCCCCACCTGCAGGGGAGTCGCTTCACGGGCGGTGAAGCAGGTCTGCAGGTGTCTTTCTCTCCCCTCTCTCTGTCTTCCCCTCCTCTCTCCATTTCTCTCTGTCCTATCCAACAGCAAAGCAACGTCAACAATGGCAATAATAACCGCAACGAAGCTGCAACAACTAGGGCAACAAAAAGGGGGAAAAATGGCCTCCAGGAGCGGTGGATTCATGGTGCAGGCACCGAGCCCAGCAATAACCCTGGAGGGGAAAAAAAAAATCAGCAATCAAAGAGGCTATGTTACTACCAATAAGCAGAAATAAAAATTATTGTGGAGAAGTACCATGAAAATTTTTTTTAAATATTTATTTTATTTATTTATTCCCTTTTGTTGCCCTTGTTGTTTTATTGTTGTAGTTATTATTGTTGTTGTCGTTGTTGGATAGGACAGAGAGAAATGGAGAGAGGAGGGGAAGACAGAGAGGAGGAGAGAAAGATAGACACCTGCAGACCTGCTTAACTGCCTGTGAAGGGACTCCCCTGCAGGTGGGGAGCCGGGGTTCGAACCGGGATCCTTATGCTGGTCCTTGTGCTTTGCGCCACCTGCACTTAACCCGCTGCGCTACAGCCCGACTCCCCCATGAAAAATTTTTATACTGTTAATTTTCCTGATTTTTCTTTTAACTTACTCAAGACCCTGTGGTCTTTGCAGTTCTAAACAACAGTACCAAGCTCCCTGCTTAAAGCCACTCAGCTGCTGAGCAGCTATGCAGATTCTTTAAGACTCAGAATGTTCCTACTGATGACCACAGAATGCAAGTTCAAACCTACAGGGATGTAGAAGTTACATGCTGAATATGGGCCCCAGATCAGCTCAAATAGATGGGGTTTACAGTCAATAATATTTATACACTTTTCCCATATTTAGGAGCTACTGTTTGCCCTGATACAAATTTCTAGCCTCTTTTCTAGCCATGACATCATCTCCCCAGACAATAACTTGCACCCACCTGCATATTAGATGTCAGGCTCAGGCAAAAACTATTAAAGTCATGGCCCTTTGGAATATACCTAAAATAGACCTACTAGCTATTTCCAAAATGTAGACACCAAATCTTCAGCTACAGTATTCCTTCACTGTTCAGTAAATGCCTTTAGGTTCATGATTAATCAACAATTTGTATGGCTTTATATGTTAATTCTTTTTCAGCCACCAGGTTCCAGATGCTACCATGATGCCAACAGGACTTCCCTGGACAGATGACCTCACCAATGTGTTCTGGAGCGCTGCCTCCCACAGATACGTGCCTCACTAGGGAAAGAGAGACAGACTGGGAGTATGGATTAACCTGTCAGTGCCCATGTTCAGCGGGGAAGCAATTGCAGGAGCCAGGCCTTCCACCTTCTGCACCCATGGTGACCCTGGGTCCATACTACCATGGGTTAAAAAATAGGAAAGCTATCAGGAGTCAGGCAGTAGCGCAATGGGTTAAGCGCACTTGGCGCAAAGCACAAGGACCAGCATAAGGATCCCGGTTCCAGCCCCTGGCTCCCCATCTGCAGGGAAGTCGCTTCACAGGCGGTGACGCACGTCTGCAGGTGTCTGTCTTTCTCTTCCCCTCTCTGTCTCCCCTCCTTTCTTCATTTCTCTCTGTCCTATCTAACAACAATGACATCAGTAATAACAACAATATTCACTACAACAACAATAAAAAATAAGGGCAACAAAAGGGAAAATAAATAAATATTAAAAAATTTAAAAAGAATAGGAAAGCTATCAAGGGAGGGGATGGTATATGGAGCTTTGATGGTGGGAATTGTACCCCTGTTATCCTAAAGTCTTGTCAGTGTTACCACTTTATAAATAAATAAATTTAAAAAGAGAAATGCATTTCATTTTCATTAATAAGACTTAATATTGCCAATAACCAGTACATTGTTCTATAAACTTAATTAAAGCCTTATGAAAATCCTGGCTATCTTTTTGTTTTAAAGAAATTAACAGTTCTGAAATACAAATAGAAATACAAGGTTAACACTAGCCAAAAGAATGTGATGTGTGAATCTGACTGGGCCATGGAATGCCCTCATAGCTGTCAAACATTTTTTTCCGATTATGTCTATGAAGATAATTCTGGAACATAATATTAGCATTTAAATTGATGGAGTTTGTGAACAGTTGTCTGCAATGTGATTGGGAATCATCTAGTCTTCTGAAAGCACAAATAGGATAAAAAGGTAAAGAAAGATTGAATTATTCTTCCTGTCTGCTGAACTGGAACAACAATCCCCTGCTCATTTTAAAAATATATATTTTACAAACTTTATTTATTAATTGGATAGAGACGGTCAGAAATTGAGAGAGAATGGGGTGATAGAGAGGAAGAAGGACTGAAAGACACCTGCAGCCCTGCTTCACCACATGTGAAGCTTTCCGCCTTCAGGTGGGGACTGGAACCTCTAACCAAGGCCCTTGTGCACGGTAATGTATGTGCTCAACCAGGTATGCTACCGTCTGGCCCCATAAGCATTTATTTTTATTTTTATTTAAGTTAATTAATTAATTAATTAATTAATTAATTTTTGCTTCTAGGGTTATTGCTGGGGCTCGGTGCCTGCACTACATATCGACTGCTCCTGGAGGCCATTTTTTCACTTTTGTTACTCTTTTTTTGTTGTTGTTGTTGCCGTTGTTGCTGTTGTTATTGTTGCTGTTATTGCTGTAGTTGTTGTTGGATAGGATAGAGAAAAATGAGAGAGGAGGGGAAGACAAAGAGGGAAAGAGAAAGAGAGACACCTGCAGACCTGCTTCACCACTTGTGAAGCAACCATCCTGCAGGTGGGGAGCTGGGGGCTCAAACCAGGATCCTTATGTTGGTCCTTGAGCTTTGAGCCATGTGCTCTATTTTTATTTTTTAAATGTCATTTTATTTTGTTTGAACAGAGAGAAATTGAGATGGGGGAGATAGAGAGGGAAAGAGACAGAGAGACACCTGCAGTATTGCTTTACCACTTGTGAAGCTTTTCCCTTGCAAGTGGGGACCAGAGGATTGAATCTAGGTCCTTGTGTATGCTAATACATGCACTTAAACAGGTGTGCCACTGCCTGGCCCCAACAATCTCCTGTCCTTGGTGTTCTTGGTTCTTAGACCTTCAGACTGAACTGGAATCTATAGCAATAATATCTCTAGCTTTCAAATATCAGACTAAACCAGAGGTTTCTACTGGATACCAGTCTTAAAATGGTGGGTTGTAGGACTTCTTAAGTGTGTTTGTAAAGCAGTATCTTAGATTATGGAGGAAAGATATATACTAAGTAAAAGACAATTATTGTACCTATGACAACCTTTATTAGAATCATCTAAGCAAGTAATTACAAAAAACTTCAGGTTAAGTTAGACATCAGTAAAAACTTAAGTCTTGAGGGGGCAGGGCCAAGATGGCACCTTTGAAGCCACTGCTGCCTTGTGCTTCAAGAGGCAGCAGCCTGCAACCTGGAATCCACTGGATCTGGTAGGATATTGGGCTGTCTGTAGGAGGGTGAACATAGGCTGGTCAGAGTGACACCAAAATACAGTACTATAATGCTCTCTTGGGCTTACAAACGGAGGTCAGGGGAACAAAGGAAAATCCTTTGGTTATTTCTGAGCTCATCCCACCCACCCCAATACCAGCCAGCAGGGGCAGCTCAGCCACTCCTAACAGGCTCCCTGCTGAGCTATTTTCTTTAAAAAGATTCCTGGCTCATCAGGGGTGTCATTCCAACCCTCTTCCTTTAACTACTCACTTTTTAAAAAAGATGCTGGATCTCTATTTGAGTGACAAAATACCTGACCAATCAGCCTCATCCCTTTGCCTTTGGTTTTTGGATTCCTCTCACAATTGGCTGTCGTTCTCCAGGCTGTCTGCAGCCAATCAAGCAGTCAAAGCTACAGACTGAATGTTAGGGCTTTTCTACTTTATTTTATTTTATTTTATTACTGCTATTATTATATACAGGTATCCCTTTTCCATCCACCTTCTTCAGGTTGACCAGAATTAATCCTTGTTATTTTTTCCATTGCTAGGCAACTGGGTGTCCTGTCTATTGTGAGAGGAACTTGTTTCTCTCTACCTCTTCTCTCTACTCTCTTTTTTTCCTCCTACTAGCTAATTAAAAAAAAAAAAACTCTTTCCTTTCACTTGTCTTTCTTTCTTCCTTACTTAAAAAAATTTATTCTTTTCTTACTTCCTACTTCTTTTGTTTTCTGAATTCACTGATACTCGCTTATGAATTATTTAGGGAAAGAAATCTGACTGGGAGTGAACTCTGTGTGTGTGGGTCTTCTCTAATTACCTTTCTCCCCTTTATATCCATAGAATTTATAATGGACAGTAGATCTGCATAATTGTCTATTCTTGATCCCCCTTTTCTCGAGTCTCTTTATTTTTCCTTTGGTTGTTATTTTTTCCTGGACTGGAGGTATTTTTTGGCTAAATGGTATTGGTTGAACTCCATCAATCCTTGCCTCAGTTACTATTGCTGTAATTTCTGAGGTTGGTGACTGCACTTGTCATAAAGGTCTTTAGTATAGTGTGGCTTATACTCAAAACACAACTAAAGAAAGACAGAACAGAAAAATAAAAACCACATCAATTAAAAATGGTTAAATCAAGATCAAATAAAATTGCTGTCACAAGGAATCAGGACTGGAGCCCAGAAGAAATTCCAAATCAGTCAGAAGTAATCATAGATAAGAAAAGTATACAAGCAATAGTAAACCCAATAATCACAGAAATGAAGACTACTATGGAGTAAAGGGATATCAGAATTAGGGAAACAAAAGAGGATAATCTCAAAGAATATATTAGCTACCTCAAGGTAATTAGAGAACTGAAAGCAGAAATAGCTGAACTAAAAGGCCAATTTACAGAACAAGGTAATGCTATAACTGAAATGAAGAAAGAAGCTGAGGGAAGGGAAAGAAAATTAACAGAAGCAGTAAACAGAATTAGGCAGAGGATGAGCTAAAGAAAACTAAGAAAGAGGTAAAATAGCTCAAAAAGAGATTTAGAGACACTGAAAACAATAACAGAGACATATGAGATGATCTCAAAAGAAGTAACATTAGTATAATTGGCCTACCAGAGGAAGAAAGACAGGAAGTGGAAGTAAATATTCTAGAGGAAATAATGGAAGAAAACTTCCATGACCTAAACAACAGAAAGGATATTAAGATTCAAGAAGCCCAGTGAGTTTCAAACAAAGTCAACCCATACCTGAAGACACCAAGACACTCACAATGAGAAGAAGAAAGGATAAAGAAAGGATCCTAAAGACTTCAAAAGAAAACCAAAAGTCACAGGAGAAAACCCATAAGACTGTCAGCAAACTTCTCCACTCAAACTCTAAAATCCAGAAGAGAATGGCAAGATATCTATCGAGCCCTGAATGAAAAAGAGTTTCAACCAAGGATACTATATACTGCTAGACTTTCATTCAAAGTGGGTGAAGGGAATAAAAACTCTCAGACATACAACAGTTAAAGGAGGCAACCATCATCAAGCCTTCCCTGAAAGAGGTTCTAAAAGACCTCTTATACACAAGAACATCAATATAATACTTGCCATATATCAGAGCAAATAAAGAATTGTTGAATAATGGCACTAAAATACATTCAATTCATAATATAAATAAATGTCAATAGATTAAATTCACCCATTAAAAGGTAGAGTGGAAGGATGGATTAGAAAACACAACCCAACCACATGCTGCTTGCAAGAATCCCACCTGAGCCAACAAGAGAAGCATAGACTTCAAGTGAAAGGATGGAAACCTATCATACACACTTATGGAACACAAAAAAGGCAGGAACAGCCATTCTCATCTCTGACACCATAGACTTTAAATTAAATAAAGTAATAAAAGATAGGCAAGGCCATTACATAGTGATTAGAAGATTAATCAGCCAAGAAGATTTAACAATTATTAACATCTATGCACCCAATGAGAGACCATCTAAATACATCAAGCAGCTACTGAAAGAACCACAAAAATACACCAATAGTAATACAATGATAGTGGGAGACATCAACACCCTACTTAGAAAGATCAACGAAACAGAGAATCAACAAAGAAACAAGAGTTAATTGAAGAGATGGACAGACTAGACCTCCTGAATATTTTCAGAGTCCTTCACCCCAGAAAAAACTGGAATACACATTCTTTTCAAATTCACACAGAACATCCTCAATGATAGACCACATATTAGGCCAAAAAGACAGTATTAACAAATTCAAGAGCATTGAACCCATCCCAAGTATCTTCTCAGACCACATTGGAGTAAAGCTGACATTCAACAAACAGAAAATTATTAAAAGTCACAGAATTTAGAAACTCAAAAACATACTGCTTAAACAACCGCTGGGTCAGAGAGGCACTCAAGCAAGAAATTCAAATGTTCCTGGAAACAAATGAAAACAAAGACACAAATTATCAAAATATTTGGGACACAGCTAAAGCAGTACTGAGAGGGAAACTCATAGCCATACAATCACATATTAAACAACAAGAAAAACTCAAATAAATGACCTTACTGTACACCTTAAAGATTTAGAGGAAAAGGAACAAAGGAACCCTAACTCAACTATGTTGGTATGCTTCTGGATTCTGATTGTGAAGCCTTCTGTTTTTTATCATCACATTGGGTTCTCTTGTGTTGCTTGCTATGTGTTTTGTTTGCATGTCCACTGTTGGCTGGGCACCCCCCTGCCTCCGGGATATTGGTTTGGTCTTCCCCCCCGCCTCTGGGCCATTTGGTTTAGTCATCACTGGTTCGTGCTTCTTTCTTCTTCCCACCTACTATCCTATGTACTTCCTTGTTCCTGACACTTCTGTATGAGGAGGGAGGTAGGAGAGTTACAGGACAGAATTGTGTTGTGATTAGGTTGTTGGACTGCATCCCCACTCATGAATGACTCACTGAACTGTGTCTCTTGAAACTTTACATCAGGCTCAACCTGACGCTGTTGACTGGCTACGGAAGAAGGGCAAACGCTAGAAGAAAGCTCAGCCATGAGTCCTTGGTTGTCTCTCCCACCTGCAAAGCTAATCTGGAAAAATGGTGCCCGAACAGGGACTATCACCAACATGGGACCTAACCCGCCCATCATGGCCCCCACCCCGGGACACCTCGGCCTGCGCCTTCTACACTGCTGGTCCACCTGCCTTCCTGCTATGATGTCTGGGCAGATCCCCAGCCCCCCAGTGACCGCAGGCTCCCTGCAGGGACTGGGCCCCCTGGCTGAGATAACCAGCTCGGCTCTGATGCCAGAGGAGCTAGAATATGCAGACATCCGTGAAGTGATCGCACCCCTGCACTTCCTAGAGGTGAAGTTGGGCAAGAGGCCACCACCAGACAATGCACCCCCCGAAACCAATGATGTCACCTGATGTGATCTGAAGAACCTGATTCACAGACTCCGAGGACAGAACTTTCTTACTGCCTGTCTGCCTTTCCTGCTTCTGCTTTGCCTCTGTTTTGGTGGTTTCAGCTCACTCTCTACAGAAAAACAGAATTCCAGTGGCTGACCTTCCTGATGGAGATAGACATACATCATTTCACCCCTTGGCATTTCTTCCATAGTCATCTACTTTGGACTGGCACTTCTATTGGATTTACTGGTACACAACTCTACAGCAGCTTCCCTTTATGATGCTGGGTTTCTCAAAGACTGACTGAAGCCAGCTGCCTTGGGACTCTATAGGCAATAACCCCCCCTCCTTGCTAGGTAATGTCCAGAGAGGCAGGAAACGCCTGTTGAGGCATAAAATGTCCTCAGAGACAAGAGATGCCCACAGAGGCAGGAAACGCCCGTTGAGGCATGAAGTGCCCCCAAAGGCAAGAGATGCCCATAGAGGCAGGAAATGTCCTTTAACCTGATAAGCATTGCACTTTGAGGCAAGAAACACCTCCCTCAGACCTTCCCTTGGCATCACACTGGTTCTTTCTGCTCTCTTACTTGTTCCTCCATGTCTTGTGCCAGTTTTTTTTTCTTTTGAAAATGCCTGTACGATATAGGTTTCTGTTCACCCCACACTCCTGATACTATGGCCATTAGTTAAAAAGAAAAGGGAGAATTGTTGGTATGCTTCTGGATTCTGATTGTGAAGCCTTCTGTTTTTTATCATCACAATGAGTTCTCTTGTGTTGCTTACTATGTGTTCTGTTTGCACGTCCACTGTTGGATGGGCACCCCCCTGCCTCCAGGATATTGGCTTGGTCTTCCCCCTCACCTCTGGGCCATTTGGTTTAGTCATTGCTGGTTCATGCTTCTTTCTTCTCCCCGCCCCCTATCCTATGTACTTCCTTGTTCCTGACACTTCTGCCTAAGGAGGGAGGTAGGAGAGATACAGGACAGAATTGTGTTGTGATTAGGTTGTGGGACTGCATCCCCACTCATGAATAAAGATTGAACTGCATTCTCAGCTCAGCCATGAATCCCTGGTCATCTCTCTCTCCCACCCGTGAAGTTAATTCGGCACAGCTAGAAGGACAGAAATCATTAAAATTAGAGCAGAAATAAACAACATCGAAAAAAAGAGAACCATACAAAAGATCAATGAAGCCAAAGGCTGGTTCTTTGAAAAATTAAACAAGATTGCCAAACCCCTAGCCAAACTCACTAAAAAAGAGAAGTCTCAAATTAATAGAATTAACTGAATTGTAAATGATAGAGGAGATATCACAACTGACACCACAGAAATCCATAAAATCATGAGAAATTTCTATGAAGAACTATACACCATCAAGCTAGAAAATCTGGAAGAAATGGAAGGATTCCTACAAACATATGCCCTTCCAAAACTGAACCAAGAAGAACTACAAAACCTAAATGCACAAATCACAGACAAAGAAATCAAAACATTTATTAAGAATCTCCTCAACAACGAAAGTCCTGGACCACATGGTTTTACAAACGAATTCTACAAAACCTTCAAGAAACAGTTAATAACTATATTTCTAAAGTTTTTCCATCATCAACAAAACAGCCTGGTGCTGGAACCAAAACAGGCACACAGAACAATGGAACAGAATTGAAAGCTCAAAAGTAAACCTCCTCACCTATGGGTATCTGATCTTTGATAAAGGGGCACAAAGTATTAAATGGAGGAAAGAGGGTCTCTTCAATACATGGTGCTAGGAAAACTGGGTTGTAACATGCAGAAGAATGAAAATGAACCACCTTATCTCACCAGAAACAAAAAACAACTTCAAATGGATCAAGGACCTGGATATTAGACCAGAAACTCAAATACTTAGAGGAAAACACTGGTGGTACACTTTTCCACCCAAACCTCAAGGACAACTTTGATGATACAAACCCAATTGTAAGGAAGAATAAAGCAGAAACAAAGCAATGGGACTACATCAAATAGAAAAGTTTCTGAACAGCCAAAGAAACAATTACACAAACAAGGAGACCCTTCACAGAGTGGGAGAAGATCTTCACATGCCATAAATCAGGGAGAATACTAATCACCAAAATATACAAAGAGCTCAGAAAACTTAGCAACAACAACAACAGAACAAATGATCCCATCCAAAAATTAGCAGAGTATATGAACAGAACATTCACTACAGAAGAGATCAAAAAGGTTAACAAACATATGAAAAATTTCTCCAGGTCACTGATTGTCAGAAAAATGCAAATAAGGCAACACTGAGATACAAATTCACCCCTGTGAAAATGGCATACATCAAAAAAGACAGCAGCAACAAATGCTGGAGAGGCTGTGGGGACAGAGGAATACTTCTGTACTGCTGGTGGGAATGTAAACTGTCCAGCCTCTGTGGAGAGTAGTCTGGAGAACTCTCACATGGCTAGACATGGACCTACCATATGATCCAGCAATTCCTCTCTTGGGGATATACCCTAAGGACTCCATAACACCCAACCAAAAAGACATTTGTACCCCTATGTTCATAGCAGCACAATTTGTAATAGCTAAACCCTGGAAGCTACCCAGGTGCTCAACAAAGATGAATGGCTGAGAAAGCTGTGATATAAAAACACAATGGAATACTATACAGATATTAAGAACAATGAACCATTCTCTGACCCATCTTGGACAGAGCTAGAAGGAATTATGTTAAGTGACCTAAGTCAGAAAGATAAAGATGAGCATGGGATGATTCCACTCATCAACAGAAGTTGAGAAAGAAGAACAGAAAAGAAAACTAAAAGCAGGATTTGACTAAATCTGGAGTAGTTCACCAAAGTAAAAACTCTGGGGTGAGGATGAGGGTGGATATTTGGCTTCATGGGGAGGCAGGGGTGGGTTGGGCGGGAGGTGGGATGGGACAAAGTCTTTTGGTGGTGTGAATGGTGTTTATGTACACTCGTATTAATTTGTAGTCATATAAATATCTCTTTAATTAATATGAGAGGGGAAACTTGATTGTATGTCTCAAGCTTTTTAAAACACAGACTGAGTCTTTTTAATACAAAGGCTGAGTCTTTGATATGTTCACTCTCTCAAAAGCCTAGACCTGGGAGAACAGAAGCAACTCAGTGGCACAGCTATGTACAGATAATATCAAAAGACATAAATTATGGTCATGTTGGGTATTATACAGAAAATCCAACAAAGAAATTTTTCAAAGTTAACCCAATTACCAAATAATGTGACTATGACAATAACTATCTTCTTGAGCCTTAAGTCAGCAGGAACACCACATTTCCCCTATAGAGCCTATATTCCCGCCAGTCCTGGAACCTTAGGGTGGGGCACATTTTCCCACATGCTTCTTTTAATTCATACCAAATAATATTGCATCCCTCGATCAGAACTTAATCAACACAACGAGTACCACCTCTGCATGCTTCAGTTCAGACTGTGTCCAGAGACTTCAGCTGTGGCATGACAACCCTTCAGCTTCATTACTCGGGTGAGACCTTTCCTTTCATAGTATTCTAACTCCATTCTAGGCAGTTCACTTCCTAACAAAGTCCTGAAACCTAGATATAGACCAGGTCCCATGAGATAGAGCATATGTTTACATGTATCCATAAACTAGGGCAAAATAATACCTGAAAGCAAAAGTACACAATAGTCTGCAGTGAGTACCCCCAACACTTCATCTGCACTATTCCAGCCTTTAGGTCCATTACTGCTCAATAATTTGTTTAGTTTTGTATGTTAACTCTCTTTTAAGCCACCAGATTCCATATGCTAACAAGATGCCAACCAGACTTCCCTGGACAGATGACCTCACTAATGTGTCCTGGAGCTCCACTTCCCCAGAATGCCACCCTACTAGAGAGGCAGGCTAGGAGTATGGATCAACCAGTCAACCCCCATGTTCAGTGGGGAAGCATTTACAGAAGCTAGACCTTCCACCTTCTGCATCCCACAATGACCTTGGGTCCATACTCCCAGTGGGATAAAGAATAGGAAATCTATCAGGGGATAGGATGGGATATGGAGATCTGGTGGTTGGAACTGTGTGGAATTGTATCCCTCTTGTCCTATGGTTTTGTTAATGTCTCCTTTTTTAAATAAATAAATAAAAGTCTTTTGCCTCCCTAATTCAAGGCCTGATTATGTTGGTTTTTATTAATATTTTTTTCATTTTTATTACCTGTATCTGTTGGATAGAGGCAGCCAAAAATTGAGAGAGAACAAGGTGATGAAGACGGAGACACCTACAGCACTCTTTCACCACTCACAAAGCTGTCCCCCTGTAGTTGGGTACTGGGAGCTCGAATTTGGGTCCTTGTGCACTGTAATATGTGTAGTCAACCAGTTGCACCACCAACAATCCCCCTGATTCTTTAAATCAAGTACTAGCATGGATACATCAAATGGAATTCAAGGCCTGCCAGGCTGAGCTTCACAGGTGGGAGACAGAGACGACCAGGGACTCATGGCTGAGTGGTATGCAGTTCAGTCTTTATTCATGTGGAACGCAGTGCAATCTAAGCTATCTATAATCACAATCTTGTCCTTATCTCTCCTGAGGTAGAAGAGTCAGGTCTGAAAAGGATGTATGTAGAATATAGGGTGGAGAGAAAGAAAAAGCTCGAACCAGTGAGGATTAAACCAATGTCCTGGAGGCAGGGGGTGCTCTGTCAACAGTAGCTATGCAAATAGAATACAGTGTTAAGCAGGGGGGATCAAACAAATGAAACAGAAGGGGTCTTAGAAGCAGAATCCAGAAGCATACCAACAATTCCCCCTTTCTTTTTGACTAATGGCCATAGTATCAGGAGTGTGGGGTGAACAGAAACCTTTATTGTACAGGCATTTTCAAAAGAACTGGCAGAAGACATGGAGGAACAAGTAAGAGAGCGGCAAGAACCAGTGTGATGCCAAGGGGAGTCCTGAGGGGGGTGTTTCTTGCCTCAAAGGGCAAGGCCTATCAGGCTAAGAGATGCCTCTGTGGGAATCTCTTGCCTCTGGGGGTGTTTCATGCCTCAACAGGAATTTCCTGCCTCTGTGGGCATCTCTTGCCTCTGGGGGTGTTTCCTACCTTTGTGGGGAGGACCTAGCAAGGAGGGAGGTGTGTGGCCTATAGAGTCCCCAAGGCTGCTGGCTGCAAAGTCCATGGACTACTGTGGTTATTCTATGAAAAACCAGCAGCATGAAGGGAAGGAAGCAGCTGTAAAATTGTGTAGTGTCCAAAGGGTACACCAGCAAGTCCAATAGAAGTGTCAGTCCAAAGTAGGCAACTAGGGGAAGAAATGCCAGGGGATGAAATGCTGCACGTCTATCTCCATCAGGAAGGTCAGACACTGGAATTCCACTTTTTCTGTAGAGAGTGAGCTGGAACCTGTGAATCTGTTTCTTTAAGTCGTGCCAGGTCACGTCATTGGTTTTGGGAGGTGTGTTGTAGTCATGCCATCTTGTGGGTGATGTCAGAGAACAGAGGTCCAAATGGATTTTCAGGGATTCCATTTGAGCAGATGCTTTTTAAGGTGAAGACTTGACAGCTGTAATTCACTTACTTGTGAAACAAAACTTGTAGCAGGTTAGAAGTTTACCACAATTGATAAATCTATGATTATAATTGGTTTAAGTATGTTTATAAATTTAGAAGGTCTTTATCATTTCATTTTAAGGCTGCTTAACCAATTTAAGCACAATAAAATGTGGTAAGGCAAAGAACCATTGCAAGAGCCTCAGGCATGAGAATCATTAGCATAACCATTGTGCAATCTATCGTTCACCTGGGTTGGTTCTACCTCTAATTGAGAAGGTATTTGAGAACTTTACATATCAATAATGTCTTTTTTCTTTTGTTACACCCATACAAGATGGAGACACACCCTAGGTGTGCGCAGGATTTTCAGACCAAATTTAGTTAAAATATATTGATTTTTAACTTATTTTTACCTCAGACTTTAAATGTAAGTTAATTTTACCTTTATGAGAATTATATTGAAAACTTTTTCATTTAACTTTGACTGGTAAGAATGTAGCCTTAAAGTTACCTTTCTAACATTAACATTAAAGTTAATGTTTACCAAACTTCAAACACACACATAAACATGGTCTTCAATACACAAGGAGAAAAACTTTTGTTATGAAGACATGTCATTTTAAACACGAATTTAGATCTGTACTGTCTTAGTTGAACCGGTTTTACTCACACGGTTTAAGACTACTGAAAGCATAGAGGTTAGACAGAAGCAGGCTTAAGGTATTTAGAGAGAACAAGGGGGGGATTGAGAGAAAAGCCGTAGGCAGCTTTTGCTTCTTTAACCTTGAACCACATTATCCAGATCTCACCATGTAGCATCATGAGTCCCCGGAGGGCGTCCTAGTTCAAAAAGCTCCTCGCAATTCCATTTATGGTGCTTCTGACGATTTCTGCTGCATTGCTGCAGGAACTCATCTTTAAAAATGTCTTCCCGTCGAAGAAATCATCGAATCAGGATGGTAGAACTAACCACGTATCTCCATTCTTGGGGACTGCCAGGGTAATGGAGAATGCTCTTCAAGTTAGAGTAGTCTTTCTCTGCAGGAAACATGTGAGAGGGAGTCCAGAAAGTCCCAGGGGAAATCTCTGTGCATCTCCCAAGCTCTACTATTACGGTCATAAGGAACCAAAGTTTCCAGGCCAGGGAACCAAAGTGTGGCCCAGAGTCACGCCATAGAGGAGGCAGTGGGACCCGTGTTCTCATGGACTCCATGGCCCGTGGCAGCCCACGGGTCAGGCAGTGGCTTCAGCAGTGATGCTGAAAGCTGGGAGGGAAGAGACACAGAGAGCGAGAGAGTAGCAGGACTGTGTGCCACACCCGCCTCGCCAACTGCAGCCCATAGTGGATAGGTAGCCAAACGGCTTTACTTATCTGGTGGATGGGCTGGTTAGGTCCCACATTGGTGCCTGTCCCTGTTCAGGCACCATTATGCCAGGCTGAGCTTCACAGGCGGGAGACAGTCGACCAGGGACTCATGGCTGAGTAGTACATAGTTAAGTCTTTATTCATGTGGAACGCAGCGCAATCTAAGCTATCTCTAATCGCAATCTTGTCCTTAATCTCTCCTGAGGCGGAAGAGTCGGGTCCGAAAAGGATGTACATAGGATAGGGAACGGGGAGAAAGAAAAAGCTCGAACCAGTGAGGATTAAACCAATGTCCTGGAGGCAGGGGGTGCTCAGTCAACAGTGGCTATGCAAATAGAATACAGTGTTCAGCAGGGGGCATCAAACCAATGAACCAGAAGGGGTCTTAGAAGCAGAATCCAGAAGCATACCAACAAAGGCCTTAACAATGGGCAATTGAACTTTGTCAAAAAAAAAAAAAAGGACAACAAAAATGGAAAACAATAAGAGATTGCCTCACTTAGTGCTGGCTATTTTGGCCAGTACCAGGCCACTTCATCTCCTGGCTTACAGTCAAGGAATTCTAGGATCACCCCATAGATACTATAGGCCAGGACCTCTAACATATTCCTATCTTTACCACCACTGGTCATCTTAGTCATTTTGTAGGCCTCTAAAAAATCTTACCTTCACTAAAAGGTTCCAAAGGTAAAGAATCAGGGGGCTTGTTGGTGGTGCACTGGTTGACCACACATATTACAGGGCACAAGGACCGAGGTTCAAGCCCCCAGTCCCCAACTACAGGGGGATAGCTTTGTGAGTGGTGAAACAGTGCTGTTGGTGTCTCCTCTTGATCACCTTGTCCTCTCTCAATTTTTGGCTGCCTATATGCTGACTGTGATCTCATGTGATGAAGTGGCCTGGTATGGGCAAAACAGCCAGCATTATGTAAGGCAATTTCTTATTGCTTTCCAGTTTTTGTAGTCTCTTTTTGTTTGACTAGGTTAAATTTCCTGTTGTTAAGACCTTGAATGCCATTTGTTGTATCCATGCCAGTACTGGATTTACAGAATAAGACCTCGAGTTGGAGAGGTAATAGATTTAAGATTTTTACTGGTTAACTTAACTTAAAGTTTTTTGTAATTACTTGTTTGATTATTCTGATAAGGGTTGTCATAGGAACAATAATTGCCTTTTATTTTACACACACACACACACACACACACACACACACACACACACACACATATAATTTCCAGAATCTAAGATACAATTTTACATCCACTGGAATGGTTGGAATCAAAATAATGAAAAATATTTGTGATGGCCAATAGGTGTTAACAGTGTCACATTTTGCTAGTGAGAATGTAAAATGATGCAGCTTCATTGGAAAACTATTCCTCAAAAATTTAAACACAATTTATCATACAACTGAACCATTCCAATCCTATTATAATTAACTAAGGATATTGGAAATATATGTCCACACACAAAGTTATACATGGATGTTCATGATAATATTACTCATAATAGGCCAAATTTGGATACCTATACATAAACCAACCAATGAATGAATAGAAATAAACCTGATATATAAATAAAAGGGAATAATATCTAGTTATAAAAATAAATTATTGATAATTACCATAGTAAAAAATTTAAAATAATATAGTAAGTGAAAGAAAATATTCAAGAGGACCACAGATTATATTATTATATTTGTAAGAAATATTTAACACAGACACATCCTTAGAGACAAAAGGTAGCAATTCTCAGGATCTGGGGAGTTTAGAAATAAATAAGGAGAGACTGTTGTGGTACTTGTTGAGTTTCCACTTGAGGTAATGAAAATGTTCTGGAATTATATGTTGGTGATGTATGTGTAATACTGTGAATATAAAAAATTGCTAAAATGTACACATTTTAGTCATCCCTAGGGCTTCAATTCTCTAGGAAACTTTTTTCAGAGGCAGAGAGAGGGAAGGAAACCCCAATGTCAAAACTTACTCTAATGTAATGGAGAGTAGGCTTGAACCTAGATCAAACATATTGAAAAGCAGCATACTGTCCATGTGAGCTGTTTTGCTGGTTTTAAACTGTATAATTTTATTTATTTTAAGTGTGAATATTATGGTACATGAATCATATCTCAATTAAATTTGTATAAATTATAAGACATAAAAAGGGTTCCAAGCTACCTCAATTTCAGAACCCATCTTCCTCAGGAGGAACATAGAGTATGTTGTCCAGCCTCCCTTTGGAGTATGGAACATTCTCTACCATTGTTAATCCACTTTGAGGGCAAGTTCCTATGGTGCCCCCCAAAGGGGACTATTGTGTTGTCTATTATATTCTGTTGTTCCTGATAGAGATAGCCAGTAACAATGGAGAAAGGGATTTTTTTGAGGTCTAGGCCAGACATGTCTGTTTGGGAATCTCAGGACTCCCGAATAGGGCCTCAGCAGATGGGGTGGCCTAATGGTGACTAAAGAGTCATCGTTAAAATATGTCAGTCCCTTACCCTTAATCAGATTTTGCAGTCCTTACTTTGATAAGATTAACTTTGGAATTACTGAAGGAAGTGTAATAAGAAGTGAGGAGGGTATCTAAAGTGTAAGTAGACGCTATTTCATTAGGAACTTTATCGTGTCCTTTTAGGTCTTTCTACTTGCTTGCCGCATATACTGACTCACTGCAAACAATTGTGCACTTTTGCTTTCAGGTATATATTTTGTCCTAATTTATGGATACATGTGAACATATGCCCTATCTTATGGGACCCGGTTTATATCTAGGTTTTGAGATTTTGTTAGGAACTGAAACACTTGAAATGGAATTAGAGAATCCTATGGAAGGAAAGTTTTCACCTGAGTAATGAGGCTGACGTCTCTGGACACAATCTGAAGTGAAGCATGCTGAGGTGGTACTTACTGAGTTGATAAGGTTGGCTATTGTTTTATCTGGGCTGGCTTCACGGGTGGGTAACAGAGATGACCAGAGACACATGGCTGGGCTGAGAATGCAGTTTAATCTTTATTCACGAATGGGCAAATCACCACACCATGTGCTTTTCTCCATCATCCTCTCTCTGCCACTGCTGCTGGGACTCTGCCCATCCTTAGCATAGGGGGCAGGGAGAAAGCGGGGCGCAAAACTAGCAAAGGGCAAACCAATTCTTCTCAGAGGTTGGGGGGAAGGGAACATACCAACAATTCCCCCTTCTGTTTTTAACTAAATGACCACAGTATCAGGGGTGTGGGGTGAACAGAAACCTATATCGTACAGGCATTTTCAAAAAAGAAACTGGCACAAACATGGAGAAACATGTAAGCAAGTAACAAGAACCAGTGTGCTGCCAAGGGAGGGCCTGAGGGGGCCATTTTTTTGCCTCTGTGGGCAAAACTTTATCAGCTTAAAAAAACATTTCCTGCCTCTGGGGGGCGTACTTGCCTCGACGGGCATTTTATAGCATGGGGGCGGGGAACGGCCTAGAGTCCCAAAGGCAGCTGGCTGCAGTCAGTGTTTGAGAAATATAGCAGCACTTTTGCACTTTTGTGCAAAGTGTCTAAGGGTGTACCAGTGAGTTCAATAGGAGTGCCAGTCGAAAGCAGACATCCATGGAAGAATGCCAGGGGGTGGAGCATTGTATGAGGAAGGTCCGCTGCCGGAATTCTGCTTTTCTGTAGAGAACTTGACAGCTGCAATTTGCTTACTATGAAACAAACTTGTAGCAAGTTAGAAGTTTATCACAATTGATAACTATTACAATTAGAAGTCTTTTTAAGAATGATTTTAAGGTTGGTTAAAGTTTAAACAATAGAATGTGAAAAGGTAAACATGAGAATCAAGGAAAGAAAACCTCAGGCATGAGTATCATTAGCATAGCCATTGTGTAATCTACCATTTCTAATAGGGAAGGTAATCGAGAGTTTTACATATCAACAAGTCTATTTAACCTTTTGTTACACCCATTTAAGATGGAGACACACCCTAGGTGTGCGCAGGTTTTGTTTAGACCAACTTAGTTAAAATATATTGATTGTTAACTGATTTTTACCTCAGACTTTAAATGTAAGTTAATTTTATCTTTATGAGAATTACATTGAAAACCTTTTTCATTTAACTTTCCTGGTAAGAATTTAGCCTTAAAGTTATATTCTTAACCTTAAAGTTAATGTACCAAACTTTAAACACACACATACACATGGTCTTCAATATACAAGGAGAGAAACTTTTGTTACGAAGACATGTCATTTTAAACATGAATTTAGATCTATACTGTCTTAGCCGTTCTGGGAGTGCGTTGTCCAGTGGTGGCCTCTTGGGCAGCTTCACTTCTAGGAATTGCAGGTTGTGATCTCTGGACTAATCTCTGCATATTTTAGCTCGTCTGCCTTCAGACCCAAGCTGGAGATCTTGGCCAGGGGGCCCAGTTTTGGCAGGGAGCCCACGGTCTCCAGGTGGTCCGGGATCTGTCCAGACTTCATAGTATGAGGGCGGGCGGGCCAGCCATGCAGAAGGTGAGGGCCAAGATTCCCCGGGGTGGCGGCCATGATATGCTGCCGTGGCCCTGCCCCATGGCCCTGCCATGTCTGCTGCTCTGCTCCCAGCGGCCAAGCAGCGTGGAGGGAGCCCATGCCCAGTGCCCTGTGCCACGTGGTGGAAAGCCGGCTCCTGCGGGCTGGCATTGGGCTCCTGCGGGCTGGCGTTGGGCAGAAGCCACAGAGTGGTCCAGAGATATATGTTCCAGAAACAGCAAAACAGTCTCGTGAAGAAAGGGCAGACGCCTTTGGAGATCTCTTCACAAGCAGAAGAGAAGGCCATAGTGCATAGGTAGCCATATTGTCTTCACTTATCTGAGAGATGTGCAGGTCCGGCCCCATGTTGGGTGCCATATGTTGTTTTGTCCAGGCTGGCTTCATGGGTGGGTAACAGAGACGACCAGAGACACATGGCTGGGCTGAGAATGCAGTTTAATCTTTATTCACGAATGGGCAAATCACCACACCATGTGCTTTTCTCCATCATCCTCTCTCCGCCCCTGCTGCTGGGACTCTGCCCGTCCTTAGCATAGGGGATGAGGAGAAAGCGGGGTGCAAAACTAGCAAGGGGCAAACCAATTCTTCTCAGAGGTTGGGGGGAAGGGAACATACCAACAGTTGGCATCAGCAGATGCAATATAATTTTGTATGAAATGAGAGAAGCATGCAGGAAAGTGAGACCCACTCTAGAAGTTCCAGGACTGGGGGAAATATAGGATCTCTAGAGGAAGCAGGAGGTTCCTGCTGTCTTAGGGTTTAAGAAGACAGTAGATAGTTATTGCTGCGATAAAATTATTTGGCAATTGGGTTAACTTTGAAAATCTATTTGTTAGGATTTGCTGTAGCATACACAGCATCACCATAATATATGTGCTTTGATATTATTTGTATATAGCTGTGTCTTATAGAGTAATGCCACTGGTTGCTTCTGTTCTCCCTGGTCTAAGCTTTTAAGAGAGTCAACATTTTCAAAGACTCAGCCTATGGTATGTGCATTAAGAAGTTTGAGCTATTCAATCAATTTTCCCCTCTCATATTAATTTAATAGTGATTTCTTTGACTACAAGTTGGAACTTTCCTGCTCATGGCCACATAATGTGAGCTCAGATCTACAGGGATGCAGAGATCACAAATTCTCCTAACCTAAATGTGGATCCCAGATCAGATCAAATTGATGGTGTTTACAGGGAGTAATATTTGTACATACTTCCCATATTTAGGAGCTATTCTCTTCCCTGATCCAGCTTTCTGGTACTTTTTCCATCCATGACATCATCTTCCCAGACAATAACTTGAATCCACCTGCATATCAGATGTCAGGCTCAGGAAAAAAAAATCTAGTATAGTCATGGGCTCTTTGGAATATAACTAAAATAGGACTAATAACTACAAAATGGAGATTCCCCCAACTCTTCATCTGAACTATTCTAGCCTTTTGGTTCATTATTTGTTAACAATTTGGCTCTATATGTTAACACTTTTTTCAGCTACCCAATACTAACATGATGCCAACTGGACTTCCCTGGGCAGACGACCCCACCAATGTATCCTAGAGCCATGCTTCCCCAGAACCCTGCCCCACTAGGGAAAGAGAGAGACAGGGTGAAGATATGGATCATCCTGTCAATGCCCATGTTCAGCAGGGAAGCAATTACAGAAGCCAGACATTCTACCTTCTGTACCCCATAATGACCCTGGGTCCATACTCCCAGAGGGATAAAGAATAAGAAAGATATCAGGGGAGGGCATAGGATACAGAGTTCAGGTGGTGGGAATTGTGTGAGTTTGTACCCCTCTTATCCTATGGTTTTTGTCAGTGTTTCCTTTTTCTAAATAACTTTTTTTTTTTTTTAGCCTCTAGCATTATTTCTTGGGCTTGGTGCCTGCACTGCAAATCTACTGCTTCTGGAAGCCATTTTTCCCTTGTGTTTTCTTTGTTGTTTATAGTTGTAGTTGTTATTTCTCTCATTGTTGTTGGATAAGACAGAGACAAATTGAGAGAAAGGGTGGGAAGACAGAGGGGGGAGAGAAAGATAGATACCTGCAGACCTGCCTCATCACCTGTGAAGTGACCCTTCTGCAGGTGGGGAACCGGTGGCTCAAACAGGGATCCTTATGCTGGTCATTGTGATTTGTGCCATATGAACTTAACCCGTTACACTACCACCTGGCCCCCTAAACAAAAATTTTATAAAAGGGTTCCATGTATATAAATACAACTAACTGCTTATTACATCAATCTGACCTGGTGCTCTTATATATTCATATTTAGCACAGGAGCCTTATAACCTTTGAGTCCTTGTCAGTCTGACTTCATAGTCTATGATCACAGCTGCAAACCTTCTAGTTGCAGTCATTTCAGGACCAGTATTTAAGTGTCAGAGTAGGATAACCCAACCTCCCTTCAGAGAATGGAGCAGCCCCTACCATTGCTAGTTCATATTGAGGGTACAGTTCTAAAGAAGAACACAGATGGGCTTATAATGACATTCCTGATGTAAGTGAATAGTGATGGTGGAGGGAGGGGCCAATTAGATAGCTACATCCATTGTATCTATGGGGTACCCCAAGGATTCCACTACTAGAGCCCCAGGTGATGTGGTTCCCTGGCAGTGACCAAAAAAGCCATTTATTAGGTGAATCAATCTATTCTCCTCTAGCTTTTGTAGTTCCTTCTTTATCTGACCAGTTTAGCCTTTTTTCCCAGTTGTTAAGGATTTGAGTGTCATTTATTACATCCAAATAGTGTTAGGTTTATGTAATCTGGCCTCAAGTTAGGTAAGAACTACACCTAGGATTTTTATTGCATTTTAATTTTTATTGAGTTTTATTGCATTTACTTGTTTGGTGATTCAAATAAAAGTTGTCATAGAGACAACTTTAGTTAATAAATATTTTTGCCCATGCAATTCTTGGCCAATTATATACAGTAATCCTTCTCAATATTAAAAGGTGCTACAATAATGCTGTTGCTGTCAGAAGAGATTAAGAGATTTATCTTCCATGCCTTTCTTTTGTGTAATTGAGTAGAAGTGAATTAGGGGGTAATAGAGGAGGGATCTAAGCCTGAGTAATAAATATTTGATTAGAAGTTTATAGTTGGGAGTCAGGCAGCAGGGCGATGTGTTAAGTGCATGTGGTGCAAAGCACAAGGACCAGTGGAAGGACCCCGGTTCTAGTCCTCAGCTCCCCATCTGCAGGGGAGTCACTTTACAGGTGGTGAAGTAGGTCTGCAGGTGTCTATCTTTCTCTCCACCTCTCTGTCTTCCCTCCTATTTCCATTTCTCTCTGTTCTATTCAAAAATGATGACATCAATAACAAAAACAATAACTACAACTATAAAAAAACAAGTGCAACAAAAAGGGAAAATAAATAAATATACATATAAAAATTTAAGAAATTAATAAATTTTATAGTTATTTCTTTAGGTCTTTCTACTAGATTGCTGAGCTACTTAGTTCCAAATCTAATCAGAGAGGACCATTAAAGCACTGTTGGTTTGAGGTATATAGTTGCTCCTAATTTACGGATATGTGTATACATATACCAAGTCCCCTAGGCCATAGCCTTTATCTAGGATCTGTCACTTTGATAGAGAAAGCACCATCTGAAGGGGAACTAAGTAGTTCCATGTGGTAGGAAAGGTCTCACCAGATTATTGGAGTTGGAAGGTTGCCATTTCTGGTCTGGCATCTCTGGATATATTCTGAAGCAAAAAGACAGTGGGATGGTGTCACTCGTTAGCATTGGTTTAATTGGGGTAGGCGAAACAGTACAATGGGGTATGGGATCTAGAGGCAGGCACCAAGAAATACAGGTAGTATATATTCCTACCACCAAAAGGTCTGTGTCTTGACCCCCATTCCCCAAAGTAAAGCTGAAGATCTACCCTTCCCCTGCAGGGTTTTTAACTTTGGTGCAACACTTCAAACTCAATCAAATTCTGCTTTATAATTCCTTTTCTATTCTTCTTTTTCAACTTCTGTTTATGAGTGGGATCATCCCATATTCATTTATGTCTTTCTGACTTATCTCACTTAACATAATTTCTTCTAGATCCATCTAACATGGGTCAGAGAGGTGGGTTCATTATTCTTAATAGCTGAGTAGTATTTCATTGTGTGTATATACCACAAATTTCTCAGCCATTCATCTGTGGTGGACACCTGGGTTGCTCCCAGGTTTTGGCTATTACAAATTGTGCTGCTATGAACATAGGTGTACACATATCTTTAGGATGGGTTTGATTGAGTCCTTAGGATATATTCCCAGGAGAGGTATTACTGGGTCATATGGTAGGTCCATGTCTAATCTTGTGAAGCTTCTCCAGACTGCTATCCACAGAGATTGGATCAATTTACATTCCCACCTGCAGTGTAGGAGGGTTCCTTTGTCCCCACAACCTCTCCAGCATTTGTTGCTGTTGTCATTTTTGATGTATGACATTCTCACAGGAGTGAATTGGTATCTCATTATTATCTTTATTTGCATTTCTATAACAATCAGTGTCCAGGAGAAACTTTTCATGTTTGTTGGCCTTTTGGATCTCTTCTGTAGTGAATGTTCTTGTTTATATCCTCTCCCTACTTTTGGATTGAGTCTTTTTTTTAAATTTTTTGGTGCTGAGTTTGTTGCACTCTTTCTGTATTTTGGTTATTAGTTTCTTGTCTGATGTATGGCATGTTTAGATCTTCTCATCTTCTGTGAGGGGTCTCTTTGGGTGATGGTTTCTTTTGCTGTGCAGAAGCTTTTTAATTTGATGTAGACTCATTGATTTGTTTTAGGTTTAGTTTTCCTTGCAATTGGGTTTGTGTCATCAAAGATGCCCTTTAGGTTTAGAAGTGACAGTGTCCCACCAATATTTTCCTCTAAATATTTGAAGTTTCTGGTCTAACATTCAGGTCTTTGATCCATTCAGAGTCTTTTGTTTCTGGTGAGATAATGTGGTTCAAGTTCATTCTTCTGCATGTTTCAATCCAGTTTTCCCAGCACCATTTATTGAAGAGAGCCTCCTTCCTCCGATGAAAAATTTGGGCTCCTTTATCAAATATTAGATGTTCACAGGTCTGAGGGTTCATTTCTGGGCTTTTAATTCTGTTACACTAGTCTGTGTATCTACTTTTGTTCCAGAACAAGGCTGTTTTGATTATGATGGCCATATAGTATAGTTTGAGAACTGGGATTGTGATGCCTCCATTTCTATTTCGTTTCCTCCAGATTGTTTTGACGATTCTAAGTGTTTTCTGGTTCTAGATAAATGACCTTAATTTTTTTTTAAATTTTTTATTTAAGAAAGGATTAATGAAAAAAAACATAAGGTAGGAGGGGTACAACTCCACACAATTCCCACCACCCAATCCCCATAACCCACCCCCTCCCATGATAGCTTTCCCATTCTCTAGCCCTCTGGGAGCAAGGACCAGGGTCGTTGAGGGTTGCAGAAGGTAGAAGACCTGGCTTCTGTAATTGCTTCCCCGCTGAACATGGGCATTGACTGGTCGGTCCATACTCCCAGTCTGCCTCTCTCTTTCCCTAGTAAGGTGTGTCTCTGGGGAAGCTGAGCTACAGGACACATTGGTGGGGTCTTCAATCCAGGGAAGCCTGGCCAGCACCCTGGTGGCATCTGGAACAGGTGATTGAAAAGAGAGTTAACATACGAAGCGAAACAATTTGTTGAGCAATCATGGATCCCAAGCTTGGAATAGTGGAGAGGAAGTGTTAGGGAGGTACTCACTGCAAACTCTAGTGTACTTCTGCTTTCAGGTATATATTTTGCCGTGGTTTATGGATACGTGTGTACATAAGCTCTCTCTCACAGAAACTGGTGTATATCTAGGTTATGGGACTTTGTTAGAAAGTGAACCACCTGAGATGAAATTAGAGTGTACTATAAAAGGAAAGGTCTCACCCGAGTAATGAAGCTGAAGGGTTGTAATTACACACGTGAAGTCTCTGGATACAGTCTGAGGTGAAGCATGTTGAGGTGGCAATCGTTGCGTTGGTTAGGTTGTGATCGGCAGATGCAATATTATTTGGTTTGGATTGGGAGATGCATACGGGAAAGTGGGCCCTATCCAAGGGTTCCAGGACTGGGGTAAGTAGGGGCTCTATAGTGGAGATGTGAGGTTCCTGCTGTCTTAGGGTTCAAAAAGACAATCGATAGTTAATATTATCATCACATTATTTGTCAATTAACTTTGAAAAGTCCCTTTGTTATGGTTTGCTGTACAGTATCCAGTATCTTGTATATAGATGTGCTATTGGATGCTTCTAATCTACTTGGTCTAGGCTTTTGAGAGAATCCGCATATCAAATACATAGCCTATATATTAAAAAGATTCAGTTTGTCTTTTGAGAAACTTTGAGACATACAACTGATTTTCCCCCTCTCATATTAATTAACTACTGATTTATATGTCTACATTTTGCTAGGAGTGTACATAAACACCATTCCCACCACCAAAAGACTGTGACCCATCCCTCCCACCCACTCCCACCCCCCACTGGCCCAGGAAGCTGCATGTCTACCCCTCACCACTGGGTTTTTACTTTGGTGCCGTACTTACAATTTGATCAGGTCCTGCTTTTAGTTTCCCTTTCAGATCTTCTTAGTCAGCTTCTGTTGATGAGTGGGATCATCCCATACTCATCTTTATCTTTCTGATTTAGTTCACTTAACATAATTCCTTCTAGCTCTGTCCAAGATGGGTCAGAGAAGGTGGGTTCAGTGTTCTTGATAGCTGCATAGTATTCCATTGTGTATATATACCACAGCTTTCTCAGCCACTCATCTGTTGTTGGGCACCTGGGTTGCTTCCAGGTTTTAGCTATTATGAATTGTGCTGCTATGAACATAGGAGTACACACCTCTTTTTGGTTGTGTGTTATGGAGTCCTTGGGGTATAACCCCAGGAGAGGAATTACTGGATCATATGAAAGGTCCATGTCTAGCCTTCTGAGAGTTTTCCAGACTGCTCTCCACAGAGGCTGTACCAATTTACATTCCCACCAAAATGTAAAAGGGTTCCTCTGTCCCCACATCCTCTCCAGCATTTGTTGCTGCTGTCCTTTTTGATGTATGCCATTCTTACAGGAGTGAGGTGGTATCTTAGTGTTGTCTTAATTTGCATTTCTCTGACAATCAGTGACCTAGAGCACTTTTTCATATGTTTGTTAGCCTTTTGGATCTCCTCTGAGGTGAATGTTTTGTTCATTTCCTCTGCCCATTTTTGGATGGGGTCATTTGCTTTTTTGGTACTAAGTTTGCTGAGCTCTTTATATATTTTGGTGATTAGTTTCTTGTCTGATGTCTGGCATGTGAAGATCTTCTCCCATTCTGTAAGGGGTCTCTCTGTTTGTTTAATAGTTTCTTTGGATGTGCGGAAGCTTTTCAATTTGATGTAGTCCCATTGGTTTGTTTCTGAGATGTCCTTGAGGTGTAGGTGGGAAAGTGTTTCTGAGATGTCCTTGAGGTGTAGGTGGGAAAGTGTTTTACCAATGTTTTCCTCTAAGTATTTGAGGTGTAGGTGGGAAAGTGTTTTACCAATGTTTTCCTCTAAGTATTTGATTGTTTCTGGTCTGACATCTAGGTCTTTGATCCATTTGGAGTTGATTTTTGTTTCTGGTGAGATAAAGTGGTTCAATTTCATTCTTCTGCATGTTTCAACCCAGTTTTCACAGCACCATTTATTGGAGAGAGCCTCCTTTTTCCATTTAATCCTTTGGGCCCCCTTATCAATGATTAGATGCCCATAGGTGTTGGGATTTACTTCTGGGCTTTCAGTTCTGTTCCACTGGTCTGTGTGCCTATTTTTGTTCCAGTATCATGCTGTTTTGATGATGATGGCTTTATAATATAGTTTAAGGTCTGGGAGTGTGATGCCTCCATTTCTGTTTCTTTTCCTTAAGATGGTTTTGGCAATTCTAGGTGTTTTCAGGTTCCAGATAAATGACTGTAGTGTTTGTTCTATTCTCTTAAAGAAGCTTGGTAGAACTTTGATGGGTTTTGCATTAAATTTGTATATGGTTCTGGGGAGAATATTCATTATGATGATATTTATTCTTCCAGTCCATGAGCATGGGATATCTTTCCATTTCTTGGTATCAGTTTCTATCTCCTTGAGTAGCTACTCATAGTTTTCAGTATACAAGTCTTTCACTTCTTTGGTCAACTTTATTCCTAGGTATTTGATTGATTTTGCTGAAACAGTAAATGGGAGTGATTTCTGGATGTCTTCTTCTTCAGATTTAGTGTTTGCATAAAGAAATGCCACTGATTTTTGTACATTGATTTTGTAGCCTGATACCTTGCTATATTGCCTAATAACTTCCAGTAATTTTGTACTGGATTCTTTAGGTCTTTCTATGTATACTATCATATCATCTGCAAATAGTGAGAGCTTGACTTCTTCCCTTCCAATCTGTATTCCTTTGATTTCTTTCTCTTGCCTGATTGCTATGGCAAGAACTTCCAATACTATGTTGAAGAGTAACGGTGACAGTGGACACCCCTGTCTAGTCCCCGATCTGAGGGGGAATGCTTTCAGCTTCTGTCCATTGAGTATGATGTTGCCTGTAGGTTTGCTATATATGGATTCCACTATCTTGAGGAATTTTTCATCTATTTCCATTTTTTGTAGAGTTTTGAGCATGAATGGGTGTTGGATTTTGTCAAAGGCTTTCTCTGCATCTATCGAGATAATCATGTGGTTTTTGGCTTTGCTTTTATTGATGTGGTGAATGACATTGATTGACTTACAGATGTTGAACCAGTCTTGCATTCCTGGGATGAATCCCACTTGGTCATGATGAACAATCTTTTTGATGTGTTGCTGTATCCGGTTGGCCAAGATCTTGTTTAATATTTTGGCATCTATGTTCATCAGAGATATTGGTCTGTAGTTTTCCTTTTTTGTTGTGTCCCTATCAGCTTTTGGTATCAGGGTGATGTTGGCTTCATAAAGGTGGAAGGGAGTATTCCTGTTTCTTTAATCTTATGGAATAGCTTAAGAAGTATTGGTATTAACTGTTTCCTGAAAGCTTTGTAGAATTCGTTTATGAAGCCATCTGGTCCAGGACTTTTGTTGTTGGGGAGATTCTTAATAACGGTTTCAATTTCTTTGTCTGTGATTGGTACATTTAGATTTTGTAGTTCTTCTTGGTTCAGTTTCGGAAGTGCATAGGTTTCTAGGAATTGTTCCATTTCTTCCAGATTCTCTAGCTTGGTGGCATATAGTTCTTTATAGAAGTTTTGCAGGATTCTCTGGATTTCTGTGGTGTCAGTTGTGATATCTCCTCCATCGTTTACAATTCTATTAATTTGAGTCTTCTCTCTTTTTGTTTGGTGAGTCTGGCTAGGGGTTTGTCAATTTTGTTTAATCTTTCAAAGAACCAACATTTGGCTTCATTGATCTTTTGTATGGTTCTCTTATTTTTGATGTTGTTTATTTCTGCTCTAACTTTAGTGATTTCTGTCCTTCTGGTTGCTTTAGGGTTCCTTTGTTCCTCTTCCTCTAAGGCGTTGAGGTGTGCAGTAAGGTCGTTCATTTGACCTTTTTCTTGGTGTTTAATATGTGATTGTATGGCTATAAGTTTCCCTCTCAGTACTGCTTTAGCTGTGTCCCAAATATTTTGATAGGTTGTGTCTTCATTTTCACTAGTTTCCATGAACATTTGAATTTCCTATTTGAGTGAGTCTCTAACCCAGTGGTTCTTAAGGAGCATGCTGTTTAGTTTCCAAATTCTATGTCTTTTAATAATTTTCCGTTTGTTGTTAAATGTTAGTTTTACTCAACTGTGGTCTGAGAAGATACTTGGGATGATTTCAATGCTCTTGAATTTATTGATGCTGTCTTTGTGGCCTAACATGTGGTCTATCCTTGAGTATGTGTTATGTGGATTTGAAAAGAAGATGTATTCCAGTTTTTTGGGGTGGAGGAGTCTGAAAATGTCCAAGAGGTCTATTCTGTCGATCTCTTCATTCAATTCTCTTGTATCTTTATTGGTTCTCTGCTTTGTTGATCTGTCTAAGTGTGAGAGTGGGGTATTGAAGTCTCCCACTATTATTGTATTACTATTGATGTATTTTTGAAATTCTTTCAGTAGATGCTTAATGTATTTAGATGCTCCCTCGTTGGGTGCATACATGTTAATAATAGTTAAGTCTTCTTGGCTGATTGATCCTCTAATCATTATGTAATGTCCTTGCCTATCTTTTATTACTTTATTTAATTAAAATCTATCGTGTCTGAGAAGAGAAAGGCTGTTCCTGCCCTTTTTTGTGGACTATAAAGCTGTATGATAGTTTTCCATCCTTTCACTTTAAGTCTGTGTTTATCTTGTTGTGACAGATGGGATTCTTGCAAGCAGCATATGGTTGGGTTATGTTTTCTGATCCATCCCCCCCCCCGTGCCTTTTGATGGGTGAGTCTAAGCCATTGACATTTATTGATATTATGGATTTAATGCATTGTAGTGCCATTGTTCTAAAAATAATTTTGTTTACTCTGATATATTGCAAGTCTTATAGTGATGTTCTTGTTTATAAGAGGTCTTTTAGTACCTCTTTCAGGGCTGGCTTGGTGATGGTTGCCTCCTTTAACTGTTGTTTGTCTAATAAGGTTTTGATCCCTCTATCTAGCTTGAATGAAAGTCTAGCAGGATATATTATCCTTGGTTGAAACCCTTTTTCATTCAGGGCTCGATAGATATCTTGCTACTCCCTTCTGGCTTTTATAGTTTGAGTGGAGAAGTCTGCAGATTATCTTATGGGTTTTCCCTTGCATATGACTTTTTTTTTCTCTCTTGCAGCCTTTAGGATCCTTTCTTTATCCTTACTTCTTCTCATTGTGACTATGATGTGTCTTGGTGTCTTCCGGTCTGGGTTGATTCTGTTTGGTACTCTCTGGGCCTCTTAAACCTTGATATCCTTTCTGTTATTCAGGTCTGAGAAGTTTTCTTGTATTATTTCCTCTAGAATGTTTGCTTCTTCTTCCTCTCTTTCTTCCTCTGGCAGGCCAATTATATGAATGTTACTTCTTTTGAGATCATCCCATATGTCTCTGTTGTTGTTTTCAGTGTCTCTCAATCTCTTTTTAAGCTCTTTCACCTCTTTCTTAGTTTTCTTTAACTCATCCTCTGTCTAATTCTGTTTTGTGCTTCTGTTAGTCTGCTTTCCCTTGCCTCAGCTTCTTTCTTCATTACAGCTATTTCAGCTTTCAGTTCTCTAATTGCCTCAAGATAATCAGTATTTTCCTTGGGGGTCTCAACTGTTGTTTCCCTAATACTGCCATTCCTTTCCTCCAATGTTGTTTTCATTTCTGTGATTAATAAGTTTGTTATTGCTTGCATACTTTTCTTATCTATGGTTACTTCTGGCTGATTTGTAGTTTCTTCTGGGCTCTTGTCTTCATTCATTGGAGGAGCAGTTTTATTTGTTTTTAATCTACCAATTTTTTAATTTATGTGTTTCTCTTTTATTATGCTCTGTTGTTCCTCAGTTGCTGTGTCTTGAGTACAAGTAACACTGTACTAAATACCTTTATGACAATTGCACTCACCAACCTCAGGAATTACAGTAGCAACTGAAGTAAGTATTGAAGTAGTTTAATCGTTACCAGTTAGCCAAACAATTTCTCCAGTCCGTGAAAAAATAGTAACCAAATCCCAGTGAAGAAAGAGAGGATAGCAAGAATAGACAGTTATGCAAATCTACTATCCACTGTATATTCTAGGGGTAACAAGAGGGGAAAGGGAACTAGAGTAGAGATACACACATAGAGAGTCCACTCTGAGTCAGATTTCTTCCCCAAAGTAATTCACAAATTCAGAAAGGCAAAGAAGAAAGAAGAAGTGTATGACAAGATTAAAAAAAAGAGAGAGAGAGACAAGAGAGAGAAAAGGGAGAATATAAGAAAAAGAGTTGTAATTAAAGAGCAGTGCAATTACTTCCCAAATGTGTATCAGTGAATTAAAAAAAAAAAAAACACCCTGTTTGGTGGTATGGGGTATCCTGCTAGGAGCAGGTCCCCAGGGACTGCTTATGGGGGGGGCTGGAAGGATGTATGCTTGAAAATTAAAAGGAAGAAAAAAGAATTTTTCCCCCTATTCTAGTTCTTAACCCAAATTAAGTTATAGTCATCTCTTTGTCACCGCTATGACACCTTATTGGCTGGCCTGCTAAAGGCAGAAAATCCTATTGTTTCCAGGAGATGTGTCCGGAGCTCAGAGGTTAGCAGCTTCTCAGTCCGCCATCTTCCAGGAAACCCCCTCCCCAGACTTTTTTAAAGGATTTCTCGAAAATGAAAACTATCTCCAAGTCCTTTGATTCAATGAGAGCTATACTCAAGAAGTCTTTGGATCCGCCCTCAGGGTCACGGTGGTCCCTGGAGACTCCCAAGAGAAAGCCCCCGAGCTAAAGTGCTCTCTCCAGGTCCTCTGCCCACTGCCCAGCAGCGCTCTGCAACCGGCGGAGGAGCCGCCTTCCTGGGCGGAGGATAATGCCCGGTGCACTCGCCTTTCCCAGTGCCGGCGCCGCCTGGGAAGTCTGGAGCCCCGCTAGTCCGTGTCACCTTTACTCTAATTCTTAACCCAAATTAAATTATAATCACCTCTTTGGTGTCACCCCTTATCGACAGGCCTGCTAAAGGCAGAAAATCCTACCGTTTCCAGAAGATGTGATCAGAGAACACGCTGTTAGCAGCTTCCCAGTCCGCCATCTTCCGGCTTCCTCTGAACTTGTATTTCTAAGTCCCTGAAGAGCAAGGTCCTTATGATCTTATTCTGTGCCGCATCTCAAAACATTGCACATTGTCCAAACAATCGCTCGTTTTCAATATTCAAAAATGGAAAAGCATGACCTTAATTTTTATTCTATTATCTTAAATTAATTTGGTGGGGCTTTGATGGCTATTACTCTGATGATCATCTTTGATGGCTATTATTATCAGCTTTGATGGCTATTAAATTTGTATATGGCTCTGGGTTGAATATTAATTTTGATTATATTATTTCTTCCAATCCATGAGCATGGGGCATTTTTCCATTTATTTATATCATTTTGTATTTCCTTGAAAAGCTCAGTCTTCTTCTTCTAGCGTTTGCCCTTCTTCCATAGCCAGTCTACAGTGTCAGGTTGAGCCTGATGTAAAGTTTCGAGACCTCCTTTGAATCTGGAGAGGTGGCAGTCATTGACTATGTGGGTCATAGTCTGTCTGTAGCCGCAGGGGCAGTTCGGGTCGTCTCTGGCTCCCCAGCAATGGAACATAGCGGTGCACCGGCCATGGCCTGTTCAATAGCTGAGGAGGGCCCAATCATAACGTGCTAGGTATGAGAGGGGAAAACAGATTGTGTATCTAAAACTTTTTGACGCACAGACCCTAGTTATATGTACATATTCCTTTAATCTAAACATGTATGTCGTCAAATTAATAACCTGATTGAATTTTAATTGTGGACTAACATTGTTAATACATTCATAATAATAATTTAAAAAATATTAAATCACCTATAGTCTTACCCAGAGAGACCAAAAGTAACTAGCAGTATCAGTATATTAGATACAGCTATGTGTAAATAGCATTAAATGACATAAATCATGGTCAGTTATTATGATATAAAAAATCCTAACAATGGGATTTTCAAAGTCATCCAAATTTCCAAATAACTTGGCTCTAATAAAAACTATATATTTCCTTCTTAAACCCTCTCCATTGTCTATAAAACCCATATTTCTCTCAGTCGTGAAACCTCTGGGGTGTGGTTTATTTTTCAGCAGGATGCTCTGGACCCATACCAATTGGTACTGTATCTGCTGTTCTCAACCTAATCAATGCAACCAGTGTATACATGTATGCAACCAGTATACATGTTTCACTTTGGACTGTGTCCACAGTCAACAGGCCTGCAATGTCAACCCTTCACTTCTAGTACTCTAGTGAGACTGTTCCTAGCTCATAAGACTCATTAATTCTATTTTATGTAGTGTACTTTCTAACAAAGCCCTAACACCTAGATATGAACTAGGGCCCAACAGAGCACATGTACACAAGTATCCACAAGTTAGAGGAAAATATATACCTTAAAGCAAAAGTACACAATATTTTGCAGTAACCCAGTAAGTGCAGCAAGCTAGTAGAAAGACCTAAAAAAAAGCAACATAAAATACTTAGTCAAATATGTTCTACTTAGACCTAGATATCCTCCTCATCTACTCCCTTCAATCACTTCAAGGCCAACCTTATCAGACAAAGAACTACAAAATCTGGATAAGTGCAAGAGACCAGCATACTTTAATGATGGTTCTTTTGCTTGCTATGAGACCATCTCATTTCCCAGGGCCCTAGTCAGGGAATCCTTGGATTCCCACATAGACAGAATGGGCCTAGATATCTTACAGATCTCTCTCTTCCCTGCCACTGGTCATCTACATCAGGAACAGCATAATGGACCCCTTTGTGGGCCCCTACAGGACATTTTCCTCAATGTGAACCAACAATGGTAGGGACTGCCATATTCTCAGAAGACAGGTTTGGCCAAAATCCTCTACCACTCCAGGAAGATGTGTCTCATAATGGGTGCAGCCTAGAACTTTCCTAGCTATGACCACAGACTTTGAACTTAGACCTATAGGGATACAAAGGTTACACAAGCTCCTGCACTGAATATAGGCTCCAGATCAAATTGATGGTGTTTACAGTTAAAGGTATACAGTTAAAGGTTTACAGTTAAAGGTTTACAGTTAAAGGTATACAGTTAAAGGTATACAGTTAAAGGTTTACAGTTAAAGCTACATATTTGAGATCTTTCCTGATCCAGCTTTCTAGCCCTATTTCCAACTCTGACAACATTTCCCCAGATAATACCTTTGGTTCACCTGAAAATTAGCAATCAGGAAAAGTAAAGTCATGGGCTCCTTGGTGTATATCTAAAATGACTTATTCTGCTTTATATCTTAATGATTTTTTTAGCCATCAAGTTGCAGATGCTACCATGATGCCAACCTGACTTCCCTGGGTAGGTGACCTCACCACTGTATCCTGGAATCCCACCTCCCTAGAGCCCTGCCCCACTTGTGAAAGGAAGGGACAGGCTGGAAATATGGATTGACCTGCCAACACCCATGTTCAGCAGAGAAGCAATTATAGAAGCCAGACCTTGCACTTTCTGCACCTCATGATGTCCCTGGGTTCATGTTCCCAGAGGGATAAAGAACAGGGAAGCTTTTAAAGGAGTGAATGGGATATGGAACTCTGGTAGTGGGAACTGTGTAGAATTGTACCCCTCTAATCCTATGGTCTTGTCAATATTTTTTATTTTATAAATTAATTAAAAAAGAATAATCTTCTTCAGTCCCATCCATTTTGTCCTGAAGAATAAAATATCATATTTTAATTGCTTTTAACTAGATAAATATAAATTCAAAACACAGTGAGATGACACCTCAATCCTATAGGAATGGCCTACATAAAAAAAAGTGTTGGTGAAAATGTGGAGAAAAAGGTCTTCTGTTACAGTGTTGGTGGGAATGAAAACAGATTTATTATTGTTGTTACTGATGTCATTGTTGTTGGATAGGACAGAGAGAAATGGAGAGAGGAAGGGAAGACAGAAAGGGGGAGAGGAAGATAGACACTTGCAGACCTACTTCACAGCTTATGAAGCAGCTCCCCTGCAGGTGGGGAGCTGGTGGCTCAAACCAGGATTCTTAAGGCAGTCCTTGCACTTTGTGCCACCTTCGCTTTACCCACTGTTCTACTGATCGACTCCCGAAAACTCCAGTTTTATGGCTTATTTTTTCTCTTTCTCGTTGAATGATAAAAAAATATTGTGCATGTGCAAGGTCCCAGCTTCACAAAAGAAATACATGAATGTTGTAGAGCCAGATGTTGTAGTGCACGTGCCGCAGAGAAGAGAGAGAGAGGGTCCGGAGTGAAGAGGAAACACAAATCTTTATTCGCGCTGGCACCTCAGAGTTGGGTGTTAGAGAAGCAGGTTGGGCCACGTGGAGGTAGAGAAAATGGCCGCCTCATGCAGTAACCTTTCCTGCGTCTGAACACCAGAGTGGAGCGCCGGCAAGAGAGTGAGGTGCAGAAAATGAAGGGTTTTTATAGGAGTAGCTTTCACGAGAATGGGAAGGGGGAGGAGTAACCATAGCACTCCAGATATCGCGGGGATATAGACAATGTCCTGAGGGCACAACATGGCTGAACAGGCACTCCGAGAATGTCCCAACTCTCCAGGGAACTAGCAGTAGCCTGAGGGGACAACATGGCAGATGTGACTGCATTGGCACAATTTCCCAGCATCTCCCCCTTTCTTTTTATCTAATGCCCAGGGCAACAATGTGTAAAGTCTATGAACTACTCAGGGTCAGTCTATGAAAAACCAGCAACGTGAAGGGAAGGAAGCTGCTGATAGAAGTCTCAGTCCAAAGTAGGCGACTAGGGGGAGAAATGGCAGGGGATGAAATGTTGCATGAGGAAGGTCAGCCTCTGGAATTCTGCTTTTCTGTAGATTGTGAGCTGGAACCGCCAAAACATGACATGTCAAAGCAAAAGCAGGAAAGGCAGACAGGCAGTAAAAAGGTTCTGTCCTTGGAGTCTGAGAATCAGATTTTTCAGATTGCGTCAGGTGACATCTAGGGTTTCGGGGGGTGTGCCACTGTAGTCGTGCCATCTAGTGGGTGATGTCAGGGTGTGTAGGGGTCCAGATGTTTTTTTTTTTCTGGGGTTCCTGTGGAAGAAACATAAACAATCTGCTTCTCGTGGTTAGCAGGGCATCTGATTTGAATGCTTTACAGAAAAAGAGGTTTGGTGCCTTGAGCAACTGAGTATTGGGGGATGTATCTTTCCTATTCATTTATGATTATATTTTATATTATTTGTCATGGTAGTCAGCCATTTATCTGGAAGGTCCTGGGTGATTCATGGGGAAAAAGACCTTATATTTTAACAAAGATTCTAAGGTGTAGGGAAGCGGGAACTATCTTGTCCCTTTTTTTTTTTTTGTATCTTGCCTTTTGTTGCCCTAGTTGTTCTTGTTGTAATTATATTGTTGTTATTGCTGATATTGTGGTTGTTGGATAGAACAGAGAGAAATGGAGAGAGGAGGGAAAGACAGAGGGAGAGAAAGATACCTGTAGACCTGCTTCACCGCCTGTGAAGTGATTCCCCTGCAGGTGAGGAGCCGGGGGCTCAAACTGGGATCCTCAAGTCAGTTCTTGCACTTAGCGCCACCTGCGCTAAACCCACTGCGCCACCACCCGATTCCCAGGAACTATCTTTTAACATAAACTCTATGGCCATGTCAATAGCAACCTTGAGGGCACATGTGACTCCCCACTTGTCCCCCTGTCTTATATCATGTTTTGATGTTTGGCGGACTTTGTTTTGTGGAAGGGTGGACTGTGCCTGTCTTAGGTTTGGGATCAGCCTTCCGTTTTACTCGTCATTGGAACACCTGGTCATTTTTGCCCAGTAGTACCAGATGCCCTGTCTTAGGTTGACTGGATAGCACTAGTTTCCTCTTACCCATCATTGGCTAGCCAGCCCTCTACATGGTGGATGTTCTGATGGAGGGGTGCAAATCCTCCACAGCAACTTAATATTCTGTCATGTCCAGCCTATGATAGTGAGTTTGTATAGGTTGCATCTTTATGGCATCAATCTGTTGCCGCAAAAGGCCATGAGCTTGTTAAGAATTATAGGACTGTGGTCCAGGAGGTGGTGCAGTGACTAAAGCCTTGGACTCTTAAGCATGAGGTCCTGAGTTTGATCCCTGGCAGCACATGTACCAGAGTGAGTCTGGTTCTTTCTCTCTTTCTCATTAATAAATAAATTTAAAATGTTGAAAAAAAGAATTATAGGACCTATTGTGAGCAGAAGAAGTAAAACAAGCTAGGGTCCCACAACTTAATTATTTTGTATTTTACATTTTACTTATTTATTGAATAGACACAGAGATAAATTGAGTGATAAAAGGAGATATGGCAGGAGAAAAAATTTAGACACTGCAGCACAGCTCATTGATCTTCTCCCATGGAAGTGGGGACCAGGGACTTAAAGACTGGGCCCCTGTGTACTTTAATGTGTATGCTCAACCAGGTGTGCCACTGCATGGTCCCATTATTGATCTCTTTAAGAAACAACTTTCTATTCACTGTTTTTTTTCCTACTCCTTTTTCTTTTGTCATTAAATTTACTGTTGGGGCTCTGTTTATGTTTATTCTACTATTCCTGCCTTCTCTTTCTTTCTTTCTTTCTTTCTTTCTTCTCCAGGTTTATCACTGCGGCTTGGTGCCTGCACCATAAATCCACTGCTCCTGGAGGCTATTTTTCCCTGCCATTGACCTTGTTGTTTATTGTTGTTGTTGCCATTATTGCTGTCATTGTTGGATAGGACAGAGAGAAATGGAGAGGAGAAGAAGACAGAGAGGTAAAGAGACATAGAGACATCTTCAGACCTGCTTCACCACTTGTGAAGCAACCCCCCTGCAGGTGGGGAGCTGGGCCCCAACTGGGATCCTTATGTTGGTCCTTTAGCTTTGTGCCATGTGAGCAATTTTTATTTTTTAAACGTCATTTTATTTTGTTTGAACAGAGAGAAATTGAGATAGGGGAGATAGAGAGGGAAAGAGACAGAGAGACACTTACAGACCTGCTTCATCGCTTGTGAAACCACCCCCTTGCAGGTGGGGATCCGGGGATCGAATTGGGATCCTTATGCTCTTCTGTGCGTTTTGAGCCATGTACGCTTAACCCACTGCGCTACCGACTGAGCTCATAGTCCACAATCACAGCTGGTAACAGACCCCACTAAAATCCTAGGTCTATTTTCTCCCTAACTTGAGACCACATCACATAAACCTACTAATGAGTTGGATACAACAAATGCTACTCATCAATTTAATAACTGGGAGAAAGTCTAACTTTTTAAGTTAAAGAAGTGACTATAAAAGCTGGATAGAGGCAAAAGACTGGCTCACTTTAATGAAGGCCTTTTTGGTCAATTTCATGCTACCTCATCATCTGGGGCTCTAGTCAGGGAATCCTTGGGTTACCAATAGATATGATAGGTCTAGACCTCTTAATATACCCCTCTCCCCACCATCACTGGTCACTTCCATCAGAAACATAAGGCCTCCTGTGGGCCTCTCCATGACCTTGCCCTCACTGTAGAGCAGCAATGGTAGGGACTACCCAACTCCAAAAGGAGGCTACTCTACCACACAAGGAAGACTAGGCCTGAAATGAGTGCTGCTTAGATTGACAGGCATGCAGAGGTTACACATGCTACTATGCTAAATATGAATAAACATGGGCCCTAGGTCAGATTAATGGGGTTAATAGTTAATGATATTTATATAGTATCCTCATATTTTGGAGATACTTTCTGCCCCAGTCCAGTTTCCTAGTCCTATTCTCAACTCTGACATCATCTTACCAGATAATACTTTTAGCCAAGATGCGTGTTAGCTGTTGGGCTCAGAAAAAATTAATAGTCATAAGCCCCTTGTAATATACCCCAGATAGACTTCCTAGCTTCTTCCCACATGAAGACCTCTAATTTCATCTGTTTGATTCATACCTTTGTGTTTCTGTTTATTAAACAATTTGCCCTTCTTTATATCTTACTGCCTTTCAGTCACCAAGTTGTAGATGCTACTAGGATTTCATTCTTACTTCCCTGTCCAGACAACCTCACTGATGTGTCCCAGAAACTCACTTTTCCAGAACCTTACCCACTAGGGAAAGATGAAAACAGACTGGGGGGTTGGATCTGGATCAATCTACCAAAGTTACAGAAGCCATAACTTCCACCTTCTGCTCTCCATAAAGAATTTTGCTCCATGCTCCCAGAGGGATAAAGAATAGGGAAGCTTCCAAGGGAGGGGATAGGACACAGAACTCTTGTGGTGGGAACTGTCAGGGATTATACCCCTGTTATCTTACTCTCTTGTTAATAATTATTAAATCACTAGTATTTTTTAAAGATGGCCTTTTGGGGCACTATCAGATCACCCTCCCCCTAGAATCCTAGATAGGGAAACCTTGGATCCCCCCATAGGTACAATGGGGCTAAACCTTCAATAGATGCCTCTATCATTACTAGCCACATCTATTGGGAATGTCATCATAAGCCCTTCTATGGGAGGACCATATCTTCATTATGAAGTAGCGATGGTAAGGCCTGCCCCACTCTCCAAAGTGAGGATGGTTCATCCCACTCTGACACCTGAGGAAGACTGGTTCTGAAGAAGGATTGGACATTTCCATCAATGTTTCTGTTTACTGGCCTCTTCAACATTTGAGGGTCTCACTGCCATATTGTTCCATTGAGTCCCAGATTCCTTAAGTACTTTTCTTTCTTTCAGACTTAGTTTCTTCTTAACACACACACACACACACACACACACACACACACACACACGCACACACCACCTCACATCACATTGTTAGATATAATTTAGCAGAATTAATCAAGAAAACGTTGTCTACTTCACTTAAATGGAACAAGTACACCCTCCTTAGCTACCTTTTTCTTCCAACTAAGAAAGACAATAAGAAGAATGATGGATCTACTAGAATTAGTTTTTATAAAAAGAAAATACAGGAATTAATTTAAAAGTTTCATTCTTTAACTATAATTAGTGAGTAACAAATAGTTGAACATACCCAGAATTACTTGATGATGAGTTTATGAAGGAAGGATGATTGGGTGAAGTGATTTATTTTCAATACCTGTCAAAATCACCCTATCTCACATTCTTAAGTTGCTATAACATTTCATTATACCCATTCCTACTGCATTTCTGGTTGAGGAAAATCTTAGAAATGGACCTAATTCCCCTGACTACTGTGACCTCTAAATATGGGCATAGGAGGCAGATGATAAAGTTGAGGTCTAATACATCTTTCTTGACCCTAGGCTACTGCAATAGACTCCCACAACCAGAGGTTTTAACTCTTGGGAGAGTCACTCTTTTCCCTTTCAGTATTTTATTTTATTTTCAATGTTTTACATTATTTTATTTTTCTCTTGTCATAGTTTAATTCTCAGCTTGATCCTTCCCTGAAGGACTCCCCAACCCACCCCCCCCCAATACTATCTGCTTCATAATGGCTCAAGGAAGCACATTACACACTTTTTTGGGGCTGAGTCCAGTGAAATGGTGGCTGCTATTCAAGAATGCAGGGTGTGTGTGTGTGTGTGTGTGTGTGTGTGTGTGTGTGTGTGTGTGTGTGTGTGTGTTTAGGACCTGCCTGCCTCATGGATCTGAAACAGAGATTGAGAGGGGTTTCCAAAAGTGTCACAGTTTTCAGAGATGTTGGAACAGCTGGTGGTTGAAATTCAAGAGAGGGCAGCAGTATGTGGCATCTCTAGTCCTAGTCTGAGAGTGCAGAGGTTTATTCTCTTTCTACGTCAGTCCTAGAATTACAAAGACTACTGCACTCTCCTTGTAGAATACTTAGCTAATGCCTACCATGGGGCATTTTGATTCAATTCAGTGAGACCAATTCTCTTTTCATTGTGGTCTGTTTTTACATTAGAACACTGGAGAAAATATAAGAAATTTCATGTTTTAGTTTCTAGTGATTCTTTAGAGACTATATAAAACCCCCAATTATTAGAAGTTCTGATGGCACTTTGGCTTGATAAAAAACTATTCTTGTAACTGTGCATAAAATATAAGCAATGTTGTGCTGGGGAGATAGCACCTGTGACTCTGATGTCTCAGGTGCTGTCCTAAATGCCACCACCAGCCAGAGCTTATTAGTGCTCTGGAATTTATCTATCATCTATTTATATCTATCTATCATCATCTAGTTTATCTATACACCTATCTTACATTAAGATAAAAAGATAAGGATTTTTTATTTAATTCTAAGTACTGTTGGTTTTTAAAATGCCTTATCAATCTGCCATAGAACAGATACTTTTGAACACTCAAACATGATATCAGAGTGACAACTGAGCATGTTGAAAGAGAGAACTTACATGCCTGAAAACCCAGAAGGCTCAGATTCAGTCCCTGGTTCAATTCCATCTTATGCCAGAGTTTAGCAGCAGTACTCTGGTATTGCTATTTTTTCTATCCATTTTATAATAAATATATCTACTTTCAAAAGCTTCCCTCACCTTTGTAACTAATACATCAATTAGTGTTTGGATATTGTATTCATTCATTAAAAAACTTATTTTAGGAAAGAAGCCGGAAGATGGCGGACTGAGAAGCTGCTAGTAGCTTGAGCTCTGATCACATCTTCTGGAAACGGTAGGATTTTCTGCATTTAGTAGGCCAGTCAATAAGGGGTCCAAGTGGTGACACCAAGGAGGTGACTATAACTTAATTTGGGTCAAGAATTAAAGTAGAGGTGGTGCGGACTAAAGGGCGGGCTGATCCAGACTTCCCAGGTGGCGACAGGCAAGGTGGGTGCGCCGGCACTCTCCTCGGCCTGGGAAGGCGGCTCCTCCGCCGGTTGCAGGGCACTGCTGGGCGGCCAGCAGAGGAATGGGGGGGAGCACTGTAGCGGGGGCTTTCTCTTGGGAGTCTCCAGGGACCACCGCGACCCTGAGGGCGGATCCAAGGAAATCCTTGAGTACAGCTCTCATTGGATTGAAAGGACTTGGAGCTAGTTTTCATTTTTGAGAAATCCTTTAAAAAAGCTTCGGGTGGGGGGTTTCCCAGAAGATGGTGGACTGAGAAGCTGCTAGTGGCTGAGCTCTGACCACATTTCCTGGAAACAGTAGGATTTTCTGCCTTTAGCAGGCCAGCCAATAAGGGGTAACAGCGGTGACACCAAGTAGGTAACTGTAACTTAATTTGGGTTAAGAATTAGAGTAGGGAAAAAAGGGGGAAAATATTTTTTTTCTTCCTTTTAATTTTCAAGCATACCTCCTTCCCGGTCCCCCCAACCCCCATAACCAGTCCCTGGGGACTGGCAGCTCCTAGCAGGGGAGGGGAGCTCCTTTTCTTTACCAAATTCCTGCCCCACCAGGGAGTATCATTAATTCTAAGTCTATACCCTTCTGACACCTCTGGCCTTTTTTCTTTTTAAGTAGCCAACCCCCCCACCTCACCCATCATAGCTAATTAAATAATTAAACATAAATACAAAAAAACCCTTTCCTTTCACTGCCCTTTTGACTGTTCTTTTTCTTATCTTTTTCTTTTTTTCTCTCTCTTTTTTCTTTTTTCTTTTTCTCATTCTTGTCATCCCTTCTTCCTTAATCCTACAGCTTCCAAAGTCACAGCCCCCAGCCCCCACACCACAGTGTGCTTTTTTGAATTCACTGATACACATTTGGGAATTTCCTTTCACTGCTCTTTAATTACAGATCTTTTTCTTATCTTTTTCCTTTTCTCTCTCTCTCGTCTCTCTCTCTCTTTTTTTTAAATCTTGTCATACACTTCTTCCTTCTTCTTTGCCTTTCTGAATTTGTGAATTATTTTAGGGAAGAAATCTGACTCAGAGTGGACTCTCTATGTGTGTATCTCTGCTCTAGTTCCCTTTGCCCTCTTGTTACCCCTAGAATATACAGTGGATAGTAGATTTGCATAACTGTCTATTCTTGCTATCCTCTCTTTCTTCACTGGGATTTGGTTACTATTTTTTCACGAACTGGAGAAACTGTTTGGCTAACTGGTAACGATTAAACTACTTCAATACTTGCTTCAGTTGCTACTGTAATTCCTGAGGTTGGTGAGTGCAACTGTCATAAAGGTATTTAGTACAGTGTTACTTGTACTAAAGACACAACAACTGAGGATCAACAGAGCATAAAAAAAGAAACACATAAATAAAAAAATGGGTAGATCAAAAACAAATAAAACTGCTACCACAATGAGTGAAGACAAGAGCCCAGAAGAAACTACAAATCAGCCAGAAGTAACCATAAGAAAAGTATGCAAGCAATAATAAACTTATTAATCACAGAAATGAAAACAACATTGGAGGAAAGGAATGGCAGTATTAGGGAAACAACAGTTGAGACCCCCAAGGAAAATACTGATTATCTTGAGGCAATTAGAGAACTAAAAGCTGAAATAGCTGTAATGAAGAAAGAAGCTGAGGCAAGGGAAAGCAGACTAACAGAAGCACAAAACAGAATTAGTCAGACAGAGGATGAGTTAGAGAAAACAAAGAAAGAGACATATGGGATGATTTCAAAAGAAGTAACATTCGTATAAATGGCCTGCCAGAGGATGAGTTAGAGAAAACTAAGAGGTGAAAGAGCTTAAAAAGAGATTGAGAGACACTGAAAACAACAACAGAGACATATGGGATGATCTCAAAAGAAGTAACATTCGTATAATTGGCCTGCCAGAGGAAGAAAGAGAGGAAGAAGAAGCAAACATTCTAGAGGAAATAATACAAGAAAACTTCTCAGACCTGAATAACAGAAAGGATATCAAGGTTCAAGAGGCCCAGAAAGTACCAAACAGAATCAACCCAGACCGGAAGACACCAAGACACATCATAGTCACAATGAGAAGAAGTAAGGATAAAGAAAGGATCCTAAAGGCTGCAAGAGAGAAACAAAAAGTCACATACAAGGAAAAACCTATAAGATTATCTGCAGACTTCTCCAGTCAAACTCTAAAAGCCAGAAGGGAGTGGCAAGATATCTATCGAGCCCTGAATGAAAAAGGGTTTCAACCAAGGATAATATATCCTGCTAGACTTTCATTCAAACTAGATGGAGGGATCAAAACCTTCTTAGACAGACAACAGTTAAAGAAGGCAACCATCACCAAGCCGGCCCTGAAAGAGGTACTAAAAGACCTCTTATAAACCAAAACATCACTATAATACTTGCAATATATCAGAGCAAACAAATTTTTTTAGAACAATGGCACTACAATACATTAAATCCATAATATCAATAAATGTCAATGGCTTAAACTCACCCATCAAAAGGCACAGGGTGGGGGGATGGATCAGAAAACATAACCCAACCATATGCTGCTTGCAAGAATCCCATCTGTCACAACAAGATAAACACAGACTTAAAGTGAAAGGATGGAAAACTATCATACAGGCTAACGGACCACAAAAAAGGGCAGAAACAGCCATTCTCATCTCAGATACAATAGATTTTAAATTAAATAAGGTAATAAAAGATAGGCAAGGACATTACATAATGATTAGAGGATCAATCAGCCAAGAAGACTTAACAATTATTAACATGTATGCACCCAACGAGGGAGCATCTAAATACATTAAGCATCTACTGAAAGAATTTCAAAAATACATCAATAGTAATACAATAATAGTGGGAGACTTCAATACCCCACTCTCACACTTAGACAGATCAACAAAGCAGAGAACCAATAAAGATACAAGAGAATTGAATGAAGAGATCGACAGAATAGACCTCTTGGACATTTTCAGACTCCTCCACCCCAAAAAACTGGAATACATCTTCTTTTCAAATCCACATAACACATACTCAAGGATAGACCACATGTTAGGCCACAAAGACAGCATCAATAAATTCAAGAGCATTGAAATCATCCCAAGTATCTTCTTAGACCACAGTAGAGTAAAGCTAATATTTAACAACAAACAGAAAATTATTAAAAGACACAGAATTTGGAAACTAAACAGCATGCTCCTTAAGAACCACTGGGTTAGAGATTCACTCAAGCAGGAAATCCAAATGTTCCTGGAAATTAATGAAAATGAAGACACAACCTATCAAAATATTTGGGACACAGCTAAAGCAGTACTGAGAGGGAAACTTATAGCCATACAATCACATATTAAACACCAAGAAGAAGCTCAAATGAACGACCTTACTGCACACCTCAAGGACTTAGAGGAAGAGGAACAAAGGAACCCTAAAGCAACCAGAAGGACAGAAATCACTAAAGTTCGAGCAGAAATAAACAACATCGAAAATAAGAGAACCATACAAAAGATCAATGAAGCCAAATGTTGGTTCTTTGAAAGATTAAACAAAATTGACAAATCCCTAGCCAGACTCACCAAACAAAAGAGAGAGAAGACTCAAATTAATAGAATTTTAAACGATGCAGGAGATATCACAACTGACACCACAGAAATCCAGAGAATCCTGCGAAACTTCTATAAAGAACTATATGCCACCAAGCTAGAGAATCTGGAAGAAATGGAACAATTCCTAGAAACCTATGGACTTCCAAAACTGAACCAAGAAGAACTACAAAATCTAAATGCACGAATCACAGACAAAGAAATTGAAACCGTTATTAAGTATCTCCCCAACAGCAGTGTGGAAAACTCTCAGAAGGCTAGACATGGACCTTCCATATGATCCAGTAATTCCTCTCATGGGGTTATACCCCAAGGACTCCATAACACCCAACCAAAAAGAGGTGTGTACTCCTATGTTCATAGCAGCACAATTCATATTAGCTAAAACCTGGAAGCAACCCAGATGCCCAACAACAGATGAGTGGCTGAGAAAGCTGTGGTATATATACACAATGGAATACTATGCAGCTATCAAGAACAATGAACCCACCTTCTCTGAGCCATCTTGGACAGAGCTAGAAGGAATTATGTTAAGTGAACTAAGTCAGAAAGATAAAGATGAGTATGGGATGATCCCACTCATCAACAGAAGCTGACTAAGAAGATCTGAAAGGGAAACTAAAAGCAGGACCTGATCAAATTGTAAGTACAGCACCAAAGTAAAAACCCTGTGGTGAGGGGTAGACATGCATCTTCCTGGGCCAGTGGGGGGTGGGAGTGGGTGGGAGGGATGGGTCACAGTCTTTTGGTGGTGGGAATGGTGTTTATGTACACTCCTAGCAAAATGTAGACTTATAAATCAGTAGTTAATTAATATGAGAGGAGGAAAATCAGTTGTATATCTCAAAGTTTCTCAAAACACAAACTGAATCTTTTTAATATATAGGCTGTGTATTTGATATGCGGACTCTCTCAAAAGCCTAGACCAGGTAGATTAGAAGCATCCAATAGCACAGCTATCTACAAGATACTGGATACTGTACAGCAAACCATAACAAAGGGACTTTTCAAAGTTAACCCAATTAACAAATAATGTGATGATAACATTAACTATCGATTGTCTTTTTGAACCCTAAGACAGCAGGAACCTCACATCTCCACTATAGAGCCCTACTTCTCTCAGTCCTGGAACCATTGGACAGGGCCCACTTTCCCATATGCGTCTCCCAATCCAAACCAAAAAATATTGCATCCGCCGATCACAACCTATCCATCGCAACAATTGCCAACTCAACATGCTTCACCTCAGACTGCATCCAGAGACTTCACATGTGGAATAACAACCCTTCGGCTTCATTACTCGGGTGAGACCTTTCCTTTTATAGTACACTCTAATTTCATCTCAGGTAGTTCACTTTCTAACAAAGTCCCATAACCTAGATATACACCAGTTTCTGTGAGAGAGAGCTTATGTTCACACGTATCCATAAACTACTGCAAAATATATACCGGAAAGCAGAAGTACATTAGAGTTTGCAGTGAGTACCTCCCTAACACTTCCTCTCCACTATTCCAAGCTTGGGATTTATGATTGCTCAACAAATTGTTTGGCTTCATATGTTAACTATCTTTTCAATCACCAGGTTCCAGATGCCACCAGGATGCTGGCCAGGCTTCCCTGGATTGAAGACCCCACCAATGTGTCCTGGAGTTCTGCTTCCCCAGAGACACGCCTTACTAGGGAAAGAGAGATGAGGACTGGGAGTATGGACCGACCAGTCAACGCCCATGTTCAGCAGGGAAGCAATTACAGAAGCCAGACCTTCTACCTTCTGCAACCCTCAATGACCCTGGGTCCATGCTCCCAGAGGGCTAGAGAATGGGAAAGCTATAATGGGAGGGGGTGGGTTATGGAGATTGGGTGGTGGGAATTGTGTGGAGTTGTACCCCTCCTACCTTATGTTTTTGTTCATTAATCCTTTCTTAAATAAAAAATTTAAAAAAAAAGAATCTCCCTAACAACAAAAGTCCTGTACCAGATGGCTTCACAAACAAATTCTACAAAACTTTCAGGAAACAGTTAATACCCTTACTTATTAAGCTATTCCATAAGATTAAAGAAACAGGAATACTCCCTTCCACCTTCTATGAAGCCAACATCACCCTGATACCAAAAGCTGATAGGGACACAACAAAAAAGGAAACCTACAGACCAATATCTCTGATGAACATAGATGCCAAAATATTAAACAAGATCTTGGCCAACTGGATACATGAACATATCAAACAGATTGTTCATCACGACCAAGTGGGTCCCAGTAATACAAGGCTGGTTCAGCATCTGTAAGTCAATCAATGTCATTCACCACATCAATAAAAGCAAAGCCAAAAACCACATGATTATCTCGATAGATGCAGAGAAAGCCTTTGACAAAATCCAACACCCATTAATGCTCAAAACTCTACAAAAATGGGAATAGACAGGAAATTCCTCAAGATAGTGGAGTCTATATATAGCAAACCTACAGCCAACATCATACTCAATGGACAGAAGCTGAAAGCATTCCCCCTCACATCGTGGACTAGACAGGGCTGTCCACTGTCACCGTTACTCTTCAACATAGTATTGGAAGTTCTTGCCATAGCAATCAGGCAAGAGAAAGAAATCAAAGGGATACAGATTGGAAGGGAAGAAGTCAAGCTCTCACTATTTGCAGATGATATGATAGTATACATAGAAAGACATAAAGAATCCAGCAGAAAATTACTGGAAGGTCTTTGGCAATATAGCAAGGTATCAGGCTACAAAATCAATGTACAAAAATCAGTGGCATTTCTTTATGCAAACACTAAATCTGAAGAAAAAGATATCCAGAAATCACTCCCACTTACTGTTTCAGCAAAAGCAATCAAATACCTAGGAATAAAGTTGACCAAAGAAGTGAAAGACTTGTAGGCTGAAAACTATGAGTCGCTACTCATGGAAATAGAAACTGATACCTAGAAATGGAAAGATATCCCATGCTCATGGATTGGAGGAATAAATATAATCAAAATGAATATTCTTACCAGAGCCATATACAAATTTAATGCAATACCCATCAAAGTTCCACCAAGCTTCTTTAAGAGAATAGAACAAACACTAAAATCATTTATCTGGAACCTGAAAACACCTAGAATTGCCAAAACCGTCTTAAGGAAAAGAAACAGAAATGGAGGCATCACACTCCCAGACCTTAAACTATATTATAAAGCCATCATCATCAAAACAGCATGGTACTGGAACAAAAATAGGCACACAGACCAGTGGAACAGAACTGAAAGCCCAGAAGTAAATCCCGACACCTATGGGCATCTAATCTTTGATAAGGGGACCCAAAGGATTAAATGGAAAAAGGAGGCTCTCTTCAATAAATGGTGCTGGGAAAACTGGGTTGAAACATGCAGAAGAATGAAATTGAACCACTTTATCTCACCAGAAACAAAAATCAACTCCAAATGGATCAAAGACCTAGATGTCAGACCAGAAACAATCAAATACATAGAGGAAAACATTGGTAAAACACTTTCCCACCTATACCTCAAGGACATCTTTGATGAATTAAACCCAATTGCAAGGGAGACTAAAGCAGAAACAAACCAATGGGACTACATCAAATTGAAAAGCTTCTGCACATCCAAAGAAACTATTAAACAAACAGAGAGACCCCTCACAGAATGGGAGAATATCCTCACATGCCAGACATCAGACAAGAAACTAATCACCAAAATATATAAAGAGCTCAGCAAACTTAGCACCAAAAAAGCAAATGACCCCATCCAAAAATGGGCAGAGGATATGAACAAAACATTCACTACAGAGGAGATCCAAAAGGCTAACAAAAATATGAAAAAGTGCTCTAGGTCACTGATTGTCAGAGAAATGCAAATTAAGACAACACTAAGATACCACCTCACTCCTGTAAGAATGGCATACATCAAAAAGGACAGCAGCAACAAATGCTGGAGAGGATGTGGGGACAGAGGAACCCTTTTACATTGCTGGTGGGAATGTAAATTGGTACAGCCTCTGTGGAGAGTAGTCTGGAAAACTCTCAGAAAGCTAGACATGGACCTTTCATATGATCCAGCAATTTCTCTCCTGGGGTTATACCCCAAGGACTCCATAACACCCAACCAAAAAGAGGTGTGTACTCCTATGTTCATAGCAGCACAATTCATATTAGCTAAAACCTGGAAGCAACCCAGGTGCCCAATAACAGATGAATGGCTGAGAAAGCTGTGGTATGTATACACAATGGAATACTATGCAGCTATCAAGAACAATGAACCCACCTTCTCTGAGCCATCTTGGACAGAGCTAGAAGGAATTATGTTAAGTGAACTAAGTCAGAAAGATAAAGATGAGTATAGGATAATCCCACTCATCAACAGAAGTTGAGTAAGAATATCTGAAAGGGAAACTAAAAGCAGGACCTGATCAAATTGTTAGTAGGGCACCAAACTAAAAACCCAGTGGTGAGGGGTAGACATGCAGCTTCCTGGGCCAGTGAGGTGTGGGAGTGGGTGGGAGGGATGGGTCACAGTCTTTTGGTGGTGGGAATGGTGTTTATGTACACTCCTAGCAAAATGTAGACATGTAAATCAGTAGTTAATTAATATGAGAGGGGGAAATCAGTTGTATGTCTCAAAGTTTCTCAAAACACAAACTGAATCTTTTTAATATATAGGCTGTGTATTTAATATGCGGACTCTCTCAAAAGCCTAGACCAAGTAGATTAGAATCATCCAATAGCACAGCTATCTACAAGATACTGGATACTGTACAGCAAACTATAACAAAGGGACTTTTCAAAGTTAACCCAATTAACAAATAATGTGATGATAATATTAACTATCGATTGTCTTTTTGAACCCTAAGACAGCAGGAACCTCACATCTCCACTATAGAGGCCCTACTTCCCCCAGTCCTGGAACCCTTGGATAGGGCCCACTTTCCCATATGCATCTCCCAATCCATACCAAAGGATGTTGCATCTGCCGATCACAACCTAACCAACTCAACGATTGCCACCTCAACATGCTTCACCTCAGACTGTGTCCAGAGACTTCACGTGTGGAATTACAACCCTTCAGTTTCATTACTCAGGTGAGACTTTTCCTTTTATAGTACACTCTAATTTCATCTCAGGTGGTTCACTTTCTAACAAAATCCCATAACCTAGATATACACCAGTTTATGTGAGAGAGAGCTTATGTTCACATGTATCCATAAACTACTGCAAAATATATACCTGAAAGCAGAAGTACACTAGAGTTTGCAGTGACTAACACTTCCTCTCCACTATTCCAAGCTTTGGGGCCATGATTGCTCAACAATTTGTTTGGCTTCGTATGTTAACTCTCTTTTCAATCACCAGGTTCCAGATGCCACCAGGATGCTGGCCAGGCTTCCCTGGATTGAAGACCCCACCAATGTGTCCTGGAGCTCAGCTTCCCCAGAGACACACCCTACTAGGGAAAGAGAGAGGCAGACTGGCAGTATGGACCGACCAGTCAACGCCCATGTTCAGCGGGGAATCAATTACAGAAGCCAGACCGTCTACCTTCTGCAACCCTCAATGACCCTGGGTCCATGCTCCCAGAGGGATAGAGAATGGGAAAGCTATCAGGGGTGGGGGTGGGTTATGGTGATTGGGTGGTGGGAATTGTGTGGAGTTATACCCCTCCTACTTTATGGTTTTGTTAATTAATCCTTTCTTAAATAAAAAAAAGTTAAAAAAACTTATTTTAACATTTATTTATTCCCTTTTGTTGCCCTTGTTGTTGTTATTACTGTAGTTGTCATTGTTGGCTAGGACAGAGAGAAATGGAGAGAGGAGGGAAGACAGAGAGAGGGAGAGAAATTAAACACCTGAAGACTTGCTTCACTGCCTGTGAAGTGACTCCCCTGCAGGTGGGAAGAGGGGGCTCTAACAGGGATCCTTATGCTGGTCCTTGCACTTTGTGCCATATGCACTTAACCTGTTGTGCTACAGCCCGACTCCCTTGTATTCATTCTTATGTGCTTCTAACTTTTGGAGGATATTATCTTTTTTTTTTTTCTGGTTCATTCCTCCAATGTTGCTTCTTGGTTTAACATTGTATGTGGTGTGTTATAAGGTCTCTTTCTCAGTACTTTTCAATTCACGAATCACAGTAGCCTGGATTTACTTCTGTCTAAATAAGGTACTTAGTAGTTCACAGTTGTAGTATATATACCACAGCTTTCTCAGCCACTCATCTGTTGTTGGGCACCTGGGTTGCTTCCAGGTTTTAGCTATTACGAATTGTGCTTCTATGAACATAAGTGTACACATATCTTTTTGGTTGGGTGTTATGGAGTCCTTGGAGTATATCCCTAGAAGCAATTACTGGGTCATATTGAAGGTCCATGTCTAGCCTTGTGAGAGTTCTCCAGACGGCTTTACACAGAGCTTGGATCAATTTACATTCCCACCATCAGTACAGAAGGGTTCCTCTATTCCTACAGCCTCTCCAGCATTTGTTGTTGCCGTCCATTTTGATGTATGCCATTCTCACAAGGGTGAGGTGGTGTCTTCATTTGCATTTCTCTGACAATCAGTGACATGGAGCAACTTTTCATGTGTTTATTAGCTTTTGGATCTTTTCTGGAGTGGATTTTTTGTTCATATCCTCTGCCTACTTTTGGATGGGGTCATTTGCTTTTTTGTTGCTAAATTTGCTGAGCTCTTTGTATATTTTGGTTATTAGTCTCTTGTCTGATATATGGCATGTGAAGATCTTTTCTCATTCTGTGAGGGGTCTCCTTGTTTGTGTGATAGTTTCTTTGGCTGTGCAGAAGCTTTTCAATTTGATGCAGTCCCACTGATTTGTTTCTGCTTTAGTCTTCATTGCAATTGGGTTTAATTCATCAAAGATATCCTTAAGGTTTAGGTGGTAGAGTGTTCCACCAATGTTTTCCTCTGAGTATCTGATATTTTTTGGTCTAACATCCAGTTCCTTATTTCATTTGGAGTTTATTTTTGTTTTTGGTAAGATAAAGTGGTTCAGTTTCATTCTTCTGCATGTTTCAACCCAGTTTTCCAAACGCCATTTATTGAAGAGAGCCTCTTTCTTCCATCTGATATTTTGGGCCACTTTATCAAAGATTAGTTGCCTATAGGTGTGGGGGTTTAGTTCTGGGCTTTCAATTCTTTTGCACTGGTATGTGCGCCTATTTTTGTTCCAGTACCATACTGTTTTGATGATTATGGCCTTATAGTATAGTCAGATCTAGGAGTGTGATACCACCATTTCTGTTTCTTTTCCTTAAGATTGTTCTGGCGATTCTAGGTGTTTTCTGGTTCCAGATAGATTATTGCAGTTTTTGGTCTATTCTCTGAAAAAGCTTGGCGGAACTTTGATGGCTATCACATTAAGTTTGTGTATGACTGTGGGGAGAATATACATTTTAATTATATTAATTCTTCAAATCCATACTATGAAGCTCTTAATATCAATGAACCCACCTTCTCTGACCCATCTTGGATGGAACTAGAAGGAGTTAGGTTAAGTGAGCTAAGTCAGAAAGATAAAGGCAAATATGGGATGATCCCACTCATAAACAGAAGTTGAGAAAGGAGAACAGAGAGGGAAACTCAGAGAAGGATTTGACTGAATTTGGAGTAGGGCATCAAAGTAAAAATCTCTGGGTTGTGGGTGAGGGTGGATGTTCGGCTTCATGGAGTGAGAGACAGCAAGGAAGAAGGATGGGATGGGAAGCAGTCTTCTGGTGGTGGGAATGGTGTTTATATATACCCTTCTTAATTTGTAGTAATATAAATAACTATTTAATTAATATGAGGGGGGAAATTTATTGAATCTCAAACTTTTTAATGCACAGATAATAGACTGAGTCTTTGATAGGCTGACTCTCTTAAAAGTTTATACTACGGAGAACAGAAGCAACCTGTGGAACAGCTATATACAAATAATGTCAAAGTATATAAATTATGGTGATGTTGTGTATGATACAGCAAATCCTAACAAAGGGATTTTTCTTTTCTTTTCTTTTCTTTTCTTTTCTTTTCTTTTCTTTTCTTTTTCTTTTATTCTTTTTTATTTCTTTATTGGGGAATTGTTTTACATTCAACAATAAATACAATAGTTTTATTTTTAAAAGTTAACCCAATTGCCAAATAATGTGATTATAGCAATAACAATCTATCGCCTTCTTAAACCCTAAGACAGCCAGAACCTTCTGTTTCCACTGTAGAGCCTATATTTACCCCAGTCCTAGAACCTCTAGTGTGGGGCTCACTTTCCTGCATGCTTCTCTCAATTCATACCAAATGACATTTCATTTAATGATCCCAACCCAAGCAACACAACGAGTACCACCTTGGTATGCTTCACTTCAGACTGTGTCCAAAGACTTCATATGTGGAATGTCAACCCATCAGCATCATTACTCAGGTGAAACTTTTCATTTCATAAGATGCTCTAACTCCGTTCCAGGTGGTTCACTTCCTAACAAAGTCCCAAAACCTAGATATAGACCAGGTGCCATGATACAGGGAATATGTTCATATATATACATAAATTTGGGCAAATTATATACCTCAAAGCAAAAGTACACAATAGTCTGCAGTGAGTCAGTATAAACTTCATAATGAAATAGTTTCTACTTAGACATAGATACCCTCCTCACCTATTTACTATAATACTTCCTTCACTCGGTCCCAAGCTATCTTTATCAAAGCAAGGAATGCAAAAGCTGAATAAGGGCAAGAGACTGGCATACTCTAATGATGACTCTTTAGTCACTATCAGGGCACCCCATCAGCTGGGGCCCTATTTGGGGAGTCCTGAGATTCCCAAATGGACATGATGGGCCTCTACCTCAAGTAAACCCCTCTGTCCATTATTGCTGGTCATCTTTATCAGGAACAACAAAACAGACCCCTTTGTGGGCTCCCATAGGACCGTGCTCTCAACTTGGATCACCAACAGTAGAGAATGTTCTATCCTCAGAAGGGAGGATGGATAACATACTCTATGCTACACCTGAGCAAGGTGGGTCCTGATATTGGGTCAGCCTCGAGCATTTCTACTGATGACCACAGAATGTGAGCTCAGATCTATCAGGATGCAGAGGTCACATAGGCTGCTATACTGAATATGGGCTCCAGATCACATCAAATCGATTTGGTTTACAGTCAACTATATTTATACACCTTTCCCATATTTAGGAGATACTCTCTTCCCTGATCCAGCTTTCTGGTCCTTTTTCCAGCCATGACATCATCTCCCAAGACAATAATTTGGGTCCACCTGCATATCAGATTTCAAGCTCAGGGGAAAAAATCTAGTATATCCAGAGGCCCATTGGAATATAACTAAAATATGCCTACTAGCTATCTACAAAACAGAGACCCCTCAAACTCTTCACCTGCACTACCCCAGCCTTTAAGTTCATGATTAGTAAACAACTTGTTCAGCTGTGTATGGTAACTCTTTTTTCAGCTATCAGGTTCCAGATGCTACCATGATGTCAACCAGACTTCCCTGGACAGACAACCACACCAATGTGTCTTGGAGCTCTGATTCCCCAGATCCCTGCCCCACTAGAGAAAGAGAGAGGCAGGCTGGGAATATTGGTAGACCTGTCAATGCCCATGTTCAGCGTGGAAGCAATTACAGAAGCCAGACCTTAGATATTCTGCATCCCAAAATGACCTTGGGTCCATACTCCCAGAGGGTTAAAGAATAGGAACACTATAGAGAGTTGGGGGGTAGTGCAGTGGGTTAAGCACATGTGATGCAAATCACAAAGATAGGCATAAGGATCCTGGTTCGAGAACCCTGCTCCTGACCTGCGGGGGTCACTTCACAGGCATTGAAGCAGGTCCGCAGGTGTCTTTCTCTCTCTCTCTCTGTCTTCCCCACCTCTGTATATTTCTCTCTGTCCTATCCAACAATTATGACATCAACAACAACAATAACTATAACAATAAAACAACAAGGTCAACAAAAGGGAATAAATTAAAAAAAATTTAAAAAGAATAGGAAAGCTATCAAGGGAGGAGATGGGATATGGAATTCTGGTGGTGGGAATTGTGTAGAGTTGTACCACTCTTATCCTATGGTTTTGTCAGTGTTTCCTTTTTATAAATAAAATAAAAGAGGTCACAGTTGTGAAAATTAACAGTTGTTTCAATGTCATGTCAATCCCCGTGGCTTGTTGGGTTCCTAGAGTGATGTTAGTCTTATCTTTTTTCATTCTCAGGATCACCTGATATTTGATATTTCTAGTTCATGGGGAGAGAAAAATGCATCTTCTGGTATTTCTTAGCCACAAATATATCTTTATAAGAAAAAAAAATCACAAACATCTTATCACACATTTTTCCATGCCTTGATTTTTAAACCTGTGCATGGGACATTTCAAGGTTCCATGGTTCACTGGACCACCCCTGGAGGATATAAGTCCCATATGAAGTCCGTGTGTTGTTCTTAGAAACTGAGGTGGAATTGGGGTAAGTGACTTGGTAAGGGTGTTGTTCTCAGGCTAAAAAGTGAGTCGTATTGGCAAAAAATAGGTAAGAATGTTAGCAGTTTCTAGGCCTACTCAGATTAACCTACTGGGAAATGGTCTGGGTAGCTTTGACTAGAGGTCATACTTGGAATAGAAGGAAATGACAACAGAGGATGAAGACCCTAGTCTCTTCATGTTTAAAGGCGGACCTAAGGGTGAGAAAATTTAAGATGAAAACCTAACACCCCAATCCTTGTAACCTGTGGTACAAATACCCCCAAATCAGAATTGTGGATCGGACTAAAGAAAAGATCTGAGTCAGTATTTTCCAGTCTTTGGGAAAAGTTATTCCATTTCTCCTGTCTTCAAAGAAGTATCGATCCATTTATTCACTCACCAGCAATTTACCCTTATGAATCATGTGTTGAACCTTGGGTTAAAAACCCAGGGTAAAGCTGTTAGTTAAGCAGAATCAGCCTCAAGGGACTTATCATTTAGTGCATAAGGCAGGTAAACACAGAAAAGTCTGGCCAGAGAGCAATGGGAACTTAAATGGAAGTACCAAACCCAGATGCAGGGTACAGGAGGATTCCAGGAAGAGGTGAAAATTGAATTTAAAACTGAAAGATAAGATAGAATTAGCCAAAGAAAAATGCATTCAGGCAAGAATGGTCTCAGCAGAAGGATCAGACTTTACAAAGCCTAGAATCTACAGAAAGCATTACTGATCACAGATGTACATATGGCACTGTTTCAGCATGCCTTATCCTCTGGTCTTTGGGTTACCTTTCAGGGATTTTAGAGCCTATAGCCAGTCTTGATTGAACCTGACTCCACAGTATAATGACAATGACACTTAACAGGACCAAGGAACCTTGGAGATGAGAGGGGAAAGGGACTTCTGGGTGGCATGTCTTAGAGAAGGAAGGTCAAAGCTTTTATGATAACACTTGATTGGTGAGGAAGTGGGTTAAGCAATTGGTTGGGAGAAAGTGGCATTACTTGTAGTGGTCCAGTGCCATTTCTTGGCATGGTATTGTTCCATGTGCAAGGGCTACAGCCAGCATTGTCTTTAAAACCTACAGTGGTCCTGGAGGATTCACCTAAACCATGACTGAAAGAGCATGGGGAAGAACTATGAGAGCTCGTTTGGAGGTTCTAGCAGGGGAGTACAGCTACTTGTATTCCCTTGACTGAAGACTGGTCCGTCTCTATTCAGGAAAGGCTGTCTCTTCTATTGAGCAAAAAGCTTTGTGAGGGATGCACATGGAGTGATGAGGGATGAAGGGAATACCCACCTAGCCAGCCCTATGTGCCGAATCATCCCTAGTGATCAATGGGATGACAGGTGTTGCAGCCAGATTTCTCTCATATCCAGGGAAGAACTTGAGATGAAATATACAACAACTGTTTAGGCTTCTCCAGAAAGAAGTGGTGGGACTGGACTTGCCCCAAGCCTTCCTGAGTTACTCAAAATCATGGTTGGTACATTTGAGGAGCTCAGGAACAAGATGTGAGCATGTTGTTTTTATAAGGCTTCTGGAGGAACATTCCAGCTGCCTCTGGAAGCTGCAAAAAAAAAAAAAAGTACCTAAACCCTTCTAAACCCTTTCTTGTGCACTGGGAAGAGGGAGGCCCAGAGAACAGAAATAGCTTACTCATGGTTATACTACAAGCCCACATCGGAGACTGAGTTGTGTTTCTGTTTCTTGGGTTAAATAGTTAACTATGGGTTACAGATGTGAGATATCAGTTGATCCTGATTAGACAGCAGCCTGTTAGGCAGACAACTTCAACTCAATCCCTGGCTTGGGTTCCCCTTAAGTGTGTAATTTGAACTTCAGTTTTCTACTCTAATAATAATAATAATAATAATAATAATAATAATAATAATAATAATAATAATATAAACAGAACTAAAATTCTAAGGCCATGAGGTTCAAATATGACAAATGACAGGAACTATGTTAAGAAATATAGTGCCTCACTTTAATTATGGCCCTTTTGGTCACTACCAGGCTACCCCATCATCCAGGGCCCTAGTCAGGGAATTCTGGGTTTCTCACATAGATATGATGGACCTAGACATCTAACAGATCCCTCTCTCCACCATCGCTGGCTCCCTCCATCAGAAACATCATAAACCCTCCTGTGGGCCTCTATAATACCTTGCTTTCAATGTAGAACAACGATAAGGACTGTTCCACTCTCCAAAGTGTGGATGTGTCAACATACTCTGCTATTCAAGGAAGATGGGTCCTGAAATGAGTGCAGCCTAGAATGTCCCCAGTTATGACAATGGAATGTGAGCTCAGACCTACAGGAATGCAGAGGTTACATAAGCACCAGCAATGAGTATGAATAGACATGGGCCCCAGATCAGATTGATGAGGTCTACAGTTATCAGAATTTATATATATTTTTTCTACATTTGGGAGCTACTCTCTGCTCTGATCTAGATTTCTAGTCCTATTCCCAATTCTGGCACCATCTCCCAGTTAATAACTTTAGTCCACCTGCACGTTAGTTGTTGAACTCAGGCAAAAATTAGTCATGGTCCCCTTAGAATATACCTCCTATCCTACGGTTTTGTTAATGTCTCCATTCTTAAATAAATAAAAAAAGAATATACCTAAAATAGATTTCCTAGTTTTTTCCAAAATGGAGACCCCAAATCTCATCTACTATATTCTTATCTTTAGTTTCATAATTATTAAACAATTTGTTCTGCTTTATATTTTAATACTTTCCTGACACCAAGTTGCAGATGCTACCACGACACCAACCTACCTTCTCTGGGCAGATGACCTTATCAATGTGTCCTAGAACCCCACCTCTCCAGAGCACTATTCCACTAGGGAATGATAGACTGGGAGTATGGATAAACCTACCAACACCCATGTCCAGTGGAGAAGTAATTACAGAAGCCAGATCTCCCACCTTCTGCACTCCATAATGATCCTGGGCCCGTACTGCAAGAGGGCTAAAGAATAGGGAAACTTCTAATGAAAGGGATGAAATATGGAATTCTGGTAGTGGGAACTGTATGGAACTGTACCCCTCTTTTACTACAATCTTGTCAATTATTATTAAATGAATAAAATTTAAAAAAGAAATATAGTGCCTGACATAATAGATGGTTAATACACTGAGCTGTCATTATGATTCTCCATACCTCCATTTCTCTACATCACCCTCACCCTATTTGGACCAGCATAGACACAAAACCTCTATGCCAATCCAGGTGACTCTCTGGCTTCACAGAGAATAAAGGGGTGAAAGGAGGGCCCATTCACAGGGGGCTGATAGAGGACTGCAGGAATCTTGCCATCCTGCTCTTGTTCATACTGGTCTGGGGTCACTGAGTTAGACACTAGGACTTGAGTACGAGGAACAGTTAGTGTGGTCTGGACTCTGGATGAGTGTGGCTGGGGTCCTGAGGCCTGGATGCCAGCCTCAGATTTAATATTTGCCCTTAAACAAATAGTGCTGGGAGCTGAGGGATGAATATACCAGTGGCCTTTGAGATCCCTCCCAGTTTGCCACGTTGTTTGTATGAACACATGGTAGAAAATGTTCTGAGGGAGCAGAAATTTCTAGATTTGACTCTCCAGCAGGGGACAACATAACCAGAGCTTGGTTCCATACTCTATAGGGCAGAAACTACCACGGTAGCATAGCAAGTAGGACAAAGGTTGTATGTATCAGAGCAGGAGCCCAGGGAAAACAATGACAGATGTCTCTTCTGTGCCTCCTTCCAGAATATATTTTCTTTGCAGGAGTAAGAATCTGCAGAAAATCTGATGCATGTAGAGGTTTCTAGGACCAAAATGTGCTCCTGTGAACTCTAGTATAGTCTAAGCAACTACTGAGCACACTTGCATCCACCTTTGCACTTCTTCCTCCTGAAGTGCAAGGGAAAGCCACAATGGTTTCTGTCCCTGTTCTTGTGTCACACTTCTTTCTAGTCCATGCACACAAGGCCCAAACTTTTCCCTCTCTGAATCTTTCATCAACACAAGAAAGCTGGTTTCTTCTGGTGTTGTTGGACTGGCTGACTACACTCTAGGACTGCTGACCCAGATTTGTTCTTGTTTCCACTGGGTCTCATTTCCTCATCAAAAACTTGATAATAGTAAGAGGATCACTTGAGAAAGCAACAAGATAGGGCTAGGGTTACTTTGGGAACCATCCAAGCCAGGGGTGAGTTCAAACAAACACATGTGGCTCATTGACAGAGAGGGGAATAAGGAGAGATTCCTGGGGCTAAAAGCCCATACCTACTTGGGAGTTGCTCATACCAGTCTGGCAGTTTTCCAGATTATGCACAACCTCCTATCTGAGTATTATCAACAAAAAGAGTGCTGAAGGCAGGAGAAATTCACCTAAACCTCACCAATGTATAACTGTGGGTCTCCATCACTGTTGCCCCTCAGGGGCTGGAATAGCAGCAGGGAAGCCCTATATTTACATGTGGGGCTACAGAGAACTGGCTGGGTGACTCAGGACAAAATCTACATTCCTGGTGGCCACAGGTGTGACTATATCGACTATATAGACTACATAGACTTTTTTCATTCTTCTCCAGATAAATTAGGAAAAAGTATGAATAATCCCTTCAGGAATCAGGATTTATTGAGAAACGGGCAACAGAGCACTGGTTGGCTCAGCTCTGGCTGGCGGTAGACTGGGAATTGGGTCCAGTACTTCTTACCCTCTGGGTGTTGGAGTATCTTTGCATAAACATTGTGCTCCTACCCTCCTTTTTTATCTCTTGATAACAAGTGAGTGACTAAGGTAAAAAATAGATTTAAAGTTAAAAAGTCCTCAGTCTCCCATAGCCTGCAGGGAAGATAAAAGCATAAGAAGATTTAAAAGCAACTGTACTTCACCTCAGGGACTGAGATAACATTGAAAAAACTGTTAATTTTCACAACTGTGAACTCTTAAGTATCTTACTAAGACACGATTCAATCCAGGCAAGTGTGATTAGTGGATTGGAAAGTACTGAGAGAAGGCCCTCATAAGACACTGGATATAATGGTTAAACCCAGAAGAAACATTGGAAAAATGAACAAGAACAAATGCCAGGTAATCCTCCAAAAGGTAGAAGAAGCATATAAGGATAAGGACAACCTCCAAACACTAATTGATGCAATGGTTACAGGAGTGAAGAAAGCTTTTGAAAGTAATATCATCAAAAATAGGGAAACAATAAATGAAACTCCAAAAGAAAATGTTAATTTTCTCAAGGTTTTTAGAGAACTGAAAGCTGAAATAGCTGAACTATGATCACAAATAACTGAGCAAGCTAATACAGTATTGGAACAGGGTAACAAAGTAGTTGAGCTAAATAAAACAACAGAGGGGAGAGAGAACAAAATAACTGAGACAGAAAACAGAAGACACAATAAAGTACCTAATGAAATAGTTTCTACTTAGACCTATATATCCTCCTCACATACTTTCTATTTCTTTCCTCAGTCACTCCAAAGCTAATCTTATCAAAGTAAGGACTACAAAAGCTGAATAAGGGCAAGATACCAGCATAGTTTAATGATGACTCTTTAGTCACTATCAGGCCACCCCATCAACTGGGGCCTTAGTCGGGGAGTCCTGGAATTTCCATATAGACACAATGTGCTTTGACCTCAAACAGATCATTCTCTCTATTGTTACTAGTCATCTCCACCAGGAACAACAAAATGGACCCCTTTGGGGGGCCCCCATAGGACCTTTCCCTCAATGTGGATCGATGTTCCATCCTACAAAGGGTGGCTGGACAACATATTCTATGCTACAACTGAAGAAGATGGGTCCTGAAATTGGTGAAACTCAAAATGTTCCTACTCATGACCACAGAATGCAAGTTTGTACCTACAGGAAGGTAGAGGTCACATAGACTCCTATGCTGAATATGGCCCTCCGGATAAGATCAAACAGATGGGGTTTATAGTCATTTATACAATTTTCCCATATTTGGGAGCTACTCTCTTCCCTGATCCAGCTTTATAGCCTTTTTTCAGCCATGACATCATCTCCTCAGACAATAACTTGGGTCCACCTGCATATCAGATGTCAGGCTCAGGCAAAAACTAATAAAGTCATAGGCCCTTTATAAAATGCCTAAAATAAACCTACTAGCTTTTTCCAAAATGGAGAGCCAAATATTCATCTGCAATTTTCTTGCCTTTAGGTTCATGATTAGTCAACAATTTATATGACTTTATATGTTAACTCTTTTTCAGCCAACAGGTTCCATATGCTAACATCATTCCAACTGAACTTCCCTGGACACACGACCTCATCAATGTGTCCTGGAGCTCTGATTCTCCAGAGCCCTGCCCCACTAGGAAAAGAGAGAGACAAGCTGGAAGTATGGATCGTCCTGTCAACACCCATGTTCAGCAATTACAGAAGCCAGACCTTCCACCTTCTGCAACCCATAATGGCCTTGGGTCCATACTCCCAGAGGGTTAAAGAATAGGAAAGCTATCAGAGTAGGGGACAGGATACAGAGTTCTGGTATTGGGAATTGGACCCCTCTTATCCTTTGGTTTTTGTTAGTGTTTCCATTTTATTAATTAATTTTAAAAAGTAAACAACAAGATAGAGGATGAATTAGAGAAAACTAAGACAGAAGTAAGATAACACACAAAGAAGTAGAATGACATTCCATGGTCATGGGTTGGAAGAATTAACATCATCAGAATGAATATACTACCCAGAGCTATATACAAATTTAATGCAATCCCCATCAAGATCCCAACCACATTTTAAAAAATAAAATAAAAGCTACAAAGGTTTATATGGAACCAAAAAAAATCTAGAATTGCCAAAAAATTCTTGAGAAGAAAGAATAGTACTGGAGATAACACGTTCTCAGATCTCTAATTATATTATAGGGCCATTGTAATCAAAACTGCTTGGTACTGGAACATGAATAGACACACTGACCAGTAAACAGAGTTGAGAGCCCAGAAGTAAGCTCCAACCCCTATGGACATCTAATCTTTGAAAAGGATGTCCAGAATATAAATGGGGGAAGGGGAGCCTTTTGAAAAAATGGTGTTCAAAAAAGTTGGTTGATACATGAAGTAAAATGAAACTGAATCATTATATTTCACCAAACACAAAAGTAAATTACAAATAACCAAGGACCTGTATGTTAGACTAAAAAATATCAAATGCTAAGAGGAAATTTTTGGCAGAAATCTTTTCCATCTAAATTTTGAAGGCATCATCCATGAAACAAATGCAATTACAAAGAAGACTAAAACAAAATAAAACAAGTGGTACTACATCAAATTAAATAGCTTCTGCACAACAAAAGAAACCACCACCCAAAGAGACCCTTTACAGAATGGGAGAAATGTTTAAATGTCATACATCAGACAAGATGCTAATAACAATAATATAGAAAGAGTTCACCAAACTCAGCAACAAAAACAAAAACAAAAAATTACCCCATCAAAAAATGGGAAGAACATATGAACAGAATATTCATCAGAGAGGAGATACAAAAGGCCAACAAACAAATGAAAACTAAAAAAAACACTCCAGGTCATTGATTGTCAGAGAAATGCAAATCAAGATAACAATGAGATACCACCTCATTCCTGTGAGAATGTCATACATAAGAAAAGGTAGCAGCAACAAATGATGGAGAGCTTGTTGGGCAAAAGAACCCTCCTCCACTGCTGGTGGGAATGTCAATTATTCCAACCCCTGTGGGGAGCAGTCTGGAGAACTCTCAGGCTAGAAGTGAACCTACCCTGTGACCTTGCAATTCCTTTCCTAGGGATATATCCTAAGGAACCAAACACACTCAACCAAACAGATGTGTATATACCTATAACAGCATCATTTGTAATAACCAAACCTGGAAGCAAATCAGGTGTCTAACAACAGATGATTGGCTAAAAATGTTATGGTATATATATATACACAATGGAATACATCTCAGCAATTAACAATGGTGAAGTCACCTTCTTCACCTCATCTACGATGGAGCTTGAAGGAATTGTGTTAAGTGAGATAAGTCAGAAAGAGAAGAATGAATTTGGGATGATCTCACTCATAAAAGTTGATATACAAGAACATAATGGGAAGTACAAAGCAGAGTTTGCACTGTATTTGGTATATTGCACCAAAATAAAATAATCTGGGGTCGGAGGGGAGTGTTCAGGCACTGAGACATGATTGCAGAGGAGGACCTAGTAGGGGTTGAATTGTTAGGTGGAAAACTGAGAAATGTTTTACATATATATATATATATATATGTATACATATATATGTATTATAATATTTTACTGTCAACTGTAAACTATTAAACCCCCAAAAGAAACTTTAAAAATAGAAAAATGAAACAAAATAGAACAAACAAACAAAAAACATGTTGAGAGGTGATCCTGGTGCACTCCAAGGGCACTTCCAATTGTAATACTCCAGGAGTTGGGATTATATTTCATATTCTTTCCTATTTTTGCTCACTTTCTTAGGAGAAAACTGATTCTGAACTGCCTTCTAAGTTCCTTGCTTCTGGGCTGAGCATTCTAGTTAGCAGCATTCACTTCCCTAGAAGAGTTCTCCTCCGCTATGTGGATTCAAAACTTTCCTTGTGTTTTTCAAACTTCTTCCACTTCTGGGGTAAATTAGATCTCTTGCACGTGTGTGTGTGTGTGTGTGTGTGTGTGTGTGTGTGTGTGTTAGTGTTTATACAAGTACTTATACACCTATAGACACCTCTCTTTCTAACCATATCTGTACCTGTAAATTAAGAAGCAAAGCCATATTTTGACTCCTTTTTTCCCATATGTTTGTTCAAAGCTTGTGAACACATCCCCATGGCAGAAATTCTTGACTATTAGACTAACTACACAAGGACCTTAGCATTTCTTAGCCTCAGTTTCCCCATCTGTAGAAATCCCCACTTCAGTGGGTTTCATTTAGCAGGTATGGAACATTTTCTGTGGGCCAGCTATATAGCAATCTTTATGGGAGTTAGATAAGTCTATAAAGTACTGTAAAGTACAGATGAGACAAGACTGTAAAGTAAAGGCAGAGGTGGATGGCACAATGGTTACACAAAGAGACTTTCATGCCTGAGGCTCCAGCATCCTAGCTTCAATTCCCGTTGCCACCATAAACCAGAGCTTAACACTGGTAGAAAAACAAAATTAAAAAAAAGTGATAAGTAAATGACAAGAGCCCAGTCTACAGACATATTTTTCTTTAATTTTTTTTAGAAACAACTAACTTCTATGGATTATCTACTATGTTCCATGGACTACCCTGAGTACTTTTACTTGTATTACAGTTACAACAATAACCTAAACAGGATTTTTTTTTTTATCACTCCTATACTGCAGGCAAGGAAACTGAGGCTAAGAAAAAGCAGTTATTTGGCTCATGGGCATGTAGCTAGTAAAATGGCAGCATGGCTAAAAATCCACACCCTTGGCCACTCTAGCATACTGCCTCTGAATAGAGCTGACAGCTTTTGAAATTAGGGCTAAACTTATATTCATACAGCTACAATATAAATAGTGTGTTTGCACATGCATACATTTGTGCTGAGTATACTAATGCTTATGTTTGGTAACCTAGGCCTTATGCAAGCCCCACATATGTGAGAATGCACACATTCTAGATATATTTGCAGTGCCTCCTCCACACCATACTCCAAATGTACAGCCTCTACCACACATGACTGACCCATCACTGCTGGATACATAAACATGTGTGTAAATACATACACACACACACACACACACACACCTCAGCTTTCATGATCATGGTGACAAGGGTGAAAAGAAAAGGAATGTTATGCAATTTGAGTCTTTGTTATGGGTTCAGCTTTGGTAAGCAAGGTCAGAAGGCAGGTAGTTAAGGAGGATTTCTTTGACTAGAAAAAAGGGAGGAGGCAGTGGCAGTAGGAGGAGAAGGATAAGGAGGAAGGGGTACCAATGTCTTGATAAAGCATGGAATGTTGAGAGGGGTTATGCAGGACTGAGCTTTGCAAGAACCTTCTCAACCCATAAATTTTCCCTGTCCGCCTAAAGCCTGGGACCTGGAGGCCAGAGGCCAGAAAGCTGAAAAATTTCCGAGAGAACCAAACTCTGGAGCAATAGGATTGAGGCCCAGTCCCATGGGAGGAGAAGAACAGTGCTGCTTAGCCTTCTGGGCTCTAGTCTGTGCTCTCAAAAGGCATATAAAGGTGACATCCTGCTCTGTAGTCTCTACACTGTATTTTCCAGATTATTTTAGAGTGCTAGATGCAGTGGACTGGCATAGTGGTTTAAGAACACACAGTTTGGAGTCAGGTAGAATGAGTGCCCAAGTTTTACTCCCCAGATTACATGCTCTATGACCTTGGGCATATTAGACACTCTCTCTGACACTGTTTCCTCATGTATAAATGGAGATCATTGGAGTGGTCTTAAGCAGTTGCAAGAGTGAAGTGATAGACATGGACCTTCCATATTAACCAACAATTCCTCTCCTAGGGATGTACTCCACAGACTCCATAACACCCTTCCCCTCCAAAAAAGATATGTGTACACCTATGTTCATAGCACAATCCGTAATAGCTAAAACCTGGAAGCTACCCAGGTGCCCAAGAACAGATGAATGGCTGAGAACGCTGTGATATCTGTAAACAAAGGAACACTATGCAGATATTAAGAACAATGAACCCACCATCTCTGACCCATCTTGGATAGACCTAGAAGGAATTATGTTAAGTGAGCTAAATCAGAAAGACAAAGACAAGTACGGGATGATCCCACTCACAAAAGAAAGTTGAGAAAGATGAACAAAAAGGGAAACTCAAAGCAGGATTTGACTGAGTTTGGAGTAGGGCACCAAAGTAAAAATCTCCGAGTTGAGGGTGAGGGTGGATGTTCAGTTTCACTCAGGGGCCGGGGGTAAATGGAATGGGACACAGTCTTTTGGTGGTAGGAATAGTGTTTATCTAAACTCCTATTAACTTGTAGTCAAATAAACCACTATTTATTTAATATGAGAAGGTAAAATTGATTAAATGTCTCAAACATTTTACTGCACAGAACATAGGTTGAGTCTTTGAAATGCTGACTCTCTTTAAAGCTTTGACCAGGGAAAACAGAAGCAACTGGTGGCATTACTCTATAAGACACAGCTATATACAAATAACGTCAAAGGACATAAATTATGGTGATGTTGTGTATGATACAGCAAATCCTAACAAAGGGATTTTCAAGGTTAACCCAATAGCCAAATAATTTTATTACAGCAATAACTATCTATTGCCCTCTTAAATCATAAGACAGCAGGAACCTCCTGCTTCTTCTATAGAGCCTATAGTTCCCCCCAGTCCTGGAACCTCTAGTGTGGGCTCACTTTCCTGCATGCTTCATTCAATTCATACCAAGTGATATTGTATCTGCTGATCCCAACCTAATCAGTGCAGTGAGTACCACCATGCCATGTTTCACTTTAGACTGTGTCCAGAGACGTCAGGCATGGAATGTCAACCCTTCAGCCTCATTACTCAGGTGAGAACTTTCCTTTCATAGGATTCTCTAATTCTATTCCTGATAGTTCACATCCTAACAAAGTTCCAAAACCTAGATACACACCAGGCCCATGAGACCTATCGCATATGTTCACATGTATCCATAAATTAGGGCAAAACATATACCTGAAAGTAATAGTGCACAATAGTTCTCAGTGAGTCAGTATATGCAGCAAGCAAGTAGAAAAACCTAAAAAGACACCATAAAGTTCCTAATTAAATAGTGTGTACTCAGACTTAGATAAGCTCCTCAACTACTTCCTATTACACTTCCTTCAGTCACTCCAGAGGCTAACCTTATCAAAGTTAGGACTATAAAAAATTAATAAGGGCAAGATGATGTCACATTTTAATGATGACCCTTTAGTCACTATCAGGGCACCCCATCAGCTGGGGTGCTAGCAGGGAAATCCTGAGATTTCCAAACAGACATGACTGGCCTAGACCTCGAATAGATCCATCTCTTCATCATTACTGGTAATCTCTATCAAGAACAACACAATAGTCCCCTTCGTGGGCCCCAATAGGACCTTGCCCTAAATGTCGATCAACAATGTTAGAGAATGTTCTATCCTCAGAAGGGAGGATGGACAGCATACTGTATGCTACACCTGAGGAAGATGGGTTCTGAAATTGGGGCAGCTTAGAACGTTCTTATTCATGACTACAGAAAGTGAGCTCAGATCTACATTGATGCAGAGGTCACATATTCTCCTACACTCAATATGGGCCCCAGATCAGATCAAATAGATGGGGTTTATAGTCAACAATATTTATACATCTTTCCCATATTAGGGAACTACTATCTTCCCTAACCCAGCTTTCTGGTCCTTTATCAATCCATGACATCATCTTTCTAGACAAAAACTTGGACCAACCTGCATATCAGACGTCAAGATCAGGAAAAAAAAAAAAACTAGTGTAGGGAGTCAGGCAGTAGGGCAGTGGGTTAAGTGCACATGGCGCAAAGCACAGAGACTGGCTAAGGATCCTGGTTTGAGTCCCCAGCTCTCCACCTGCAGGGGAGTCCATTCACAGATGGTGAAGCAGGTCTGCAGGTGTCTATCTTTCTTTCCCCCTCTCTGTCTTCCCCTCCTCTCTCCATTTCTCTCTGTCCTATCCAACAATGAGGACATCAATATCAACAATAATAACCAGAACAATAAAAACAACAAGGGTAACAAAAAAGGAATTAAATAAATACAATATTAAAAAAACTAGTATGGTCATGGGATCTTTGGAATATAACTAGAATTAGGACTGCTAACCATCTACAAAATGAAGAACCCCCAACTCATCATCAGAACTATTCCAACCTTTAGTTTCATGATTTGTCAACAATTTGTTTGGCTCGATATGTTAACTCTTTTTCCAGCCACCAGGTTCCAGATGCTAACATGATGCTGACCAGACTTCCCTGGACAGACAACCCCAACAATGTGTCCTGGAGCCCTGCCTCCCCAGAATCCTGCCCGGATAGCTAGAGAGAGAGAGAGAGAGAGAGAGTATGGGTTGACCTGTCAAAGTCTATGTTCAGTGGGAAGCAATTATAGAAGCCAGAACTTCCACCTTTTGCACCTCATAATGACCCTAGGTCTATACTTCCAGAGGGATAAAGAATAGGAAAACTATCAGGGTAAGGGATAGGATATGAAGTTCTTGTGGTGGGAATTTTATGAAGTTGTACCCCTCTTATCCTATATTATTTTGTCAGTGTCTCCCTTTTATAAATAAACATTTTTTAAAATGTGAAGTGATATGATATTATAATAATATTCATAATAGACTGAGTATAGGACCTTACATATAGTAAGTATTCAAGGACTTATGGATAATGCTGATGACAATGATTATGTTGGAAGCAAAAAGTTAAGAGTTTCCTAAACTCAGGCCCAAAGACTGTCTTCAGCTCCCTTAGTGACGACTATCTCCAGGCTCCATCCAAAATCCTATGTCTGGGCCTGGCTGACCTTCTCGTACACTCATTCACTCAAGATCCCACTGGGGACTTGGTTTTTAGGCCATAATAACACATGCACATATGAAGATGCATGCACATACATGTACAAGACATTCATCTCTCCATGTGCCTGCATACATCTGCATGCACAAATGTATCCACATTCCTATGCATCTGCATGACATATACATGTGATCATATACGATTGCATGGACATGCAGGAACCCATAATGTTCTCAGGAGCACATGCATCAGCAGGAACACATATATTTGTAATTGTAATCCTGAATAAAATGTTATTTTTCTCTAGAGCTTAGTTTTCTTACTTTTGAAACAGGGATCAGATTGAGTCTTGCTTAATCTACTTGAAAGGGACATTTGCTGTATCCAATTAAACAGTATCTGCAGAAATAGGAAGTGCTATGCAAGTATTATTACTGATTCTGTCAACTCCACATCCAAATAACTTCCAAATTCAGCCCACTGGGCAATTTTTAATATTTATTTTATTTTAACAATAGAAAAAAATACAGAAAGAGTGATATCAAAACACTGCTTAGCTGTGCTTTATAATTGTGCTGAGATTGAATCTGGACCTCAAAGTCTCAGGTATCAAAATATTTTGTAGAAACATGCTGTCTCCCCAGCCCTGGACCAATTCTTCTGATCTCTCTTGCCTGAGTCACTACTGTTTCACATCTGGCTCTCTGAACAATCATCTTCAGTGGGTTTCTTGTTTCTAGTCCTGTCACCCTGAAGAATCACTGGTCACCTTGTCAGTATATGCTGTTATGAGTACATAGCTTCCATGTCCTAACCCATTAATGGGTTAGGACATGGATACCCACTGTATCTTTTTCCATTGTGTTTTAGGAAGTGTTTCCCTAAATCTTAGTGTTTATATCTCAGATAAAGATTTAATAAAAGACCTTGATCTTGGGATGGCTGAGAACATTGAAAAGTTGTAAGATTATAAATCTGGGTTTGCCACAAAACTGTTTCTTTTGGGACACAAAACTGAATCTAGAATTCTAAGGTTGATTTTAAGTAGCACTTTCTCTAAGAGATCACCCCAGGCAGAGAATTCTGGGATTTCTCTACTGTCACTCATTCTAGTTGTCAACTTTTTTTAGTATCTGTCTTCCTCACTGTCCATAAAGCTCCATGAGGATAGAACCATATTTATTTCTGCCTAGCAGTCCTGGCCCATAGTAGATCTTTTAATTTTTGTGAAATGGGTGGACTTTCTAACATGCCTCATGTACCTTTACAAGAGGACAAATGTTTGCAAGGAAGGAAACAGAAATGTTGAGATAGAATTTGTATTGGGCTAGGGAGGTGAATCTGTGGTATTATGCATGTAAGAGGTCTTGGGTTCAATTCCTAGTACAGAGTTACAAACAGCAAAAGAAAGAATACAGAAGTAGAACTCATGTCTCTTGAGCACAGGCACCATCCTAGAAATAATTCCTTATTTTTCACATGTTGTCCTTTGGAGTATGTGGACCCTTAAAACTGCTGCAAGCCTAGACTACTCATCTAGATTATGACATATACTTACTCCTAGTAAAGACTAGGCACTACAATGAAGACAAAAGTTGAAGATAACCAAAGAGATAGTAGTCAAGATATAGACATGAGAGTATAGGCCATGCAAATAAGGAATCAGGGTATAAAGAAGAAAGATCAGAGAGGAAAAAAAGAGGGAAAATGAGTGTGTGGAGGAGTAAACTGGAAGAAATATGCAAGTATCCACAAGTGGGTGATATCCTCTCCTTACAAACCCCTTCTCTGTTCCCTCACTGGTGAAGAGGTGGTGAGGTTGAGCAAATATACTGAAGTATAATTCTTCCAAAACATGGGTTAATCTACATGCAGAGCAAAAGGAGAAAATTGGAATCTGAGGCATACAACATTTCCTTTTTGGTTCAAAACAAGCATGTAACGACTGTGGTCACTAGCTAGAGGCAACTTGGGAGACATATGCCTATATTCTGACCAATAGTTTACATTCATTGTGGAATTAATAATAATAACTATTATTATTGTTATTATTGCCACCAGAGTTATGCTGGGTTTTGGGCTTGTACCTCTCCATCATTCCTACTGACCATTTCTTCTTTTATATTTCTTTTTTTTTTGGAGAGTGAGACAAAGAGAGAACTAGAGAGAGGCAGAAAGACTCATAAAAGAAGAAATACCTGTAACAGATCTCATGCTTACCCCTGCAGTAGGGAACCAGGGACTTGAACCCAGGTCCTTATGTATGGTAATGTGTATAGTCTACTTGATGAGCCACAAACCAGCCCCAGAAAGAAACATTCTTCCTTGCTTGGTGCTCCCCTCAGGGAGATGGAATGATTGATATCCCATAACTTCCTATCTTCTGAGAGTCCTGAGAGCTCAGATAGCTCAATTTGTGTAGTTCCTGGGCCCTTGCTCTGCTCTAGGCCTGGTACTCATTTTTGACTCAGTACATGCTTTTTCTTTTGTTGAAATCAATTTAAAGAGGATTCTAGTAGTTTAATTTTAGAGTTGAGGATGTGACACTCAGATCGAAAAGTGACTTTGTTAGTCACACATTCAGGAAACAGTGGGCAGGATTTTGGTCAAGATCTGCCTGGTTGCATAGTTGATAGTTTCAACCTCAAGTCACTTGGACAAGATGGGCCAAGAGTTCAGAAGTCCTGTGCTTGGCAAGTTTCAATGTCACTTACAAAGTGACACTCAAGGGAGTAATTAATTTTTAACATAGTTCCTCAGTTGAAAGAGGAGGAAAATAGAGCCAGTGAAATAGCTCACTTAGAGTGTGTGCTGCTTTGCCATGTGAGTGACCCAGGTTCAAGCCTAGCCTTTACTACATTAAAGCAAGCTTTGGTGGGGGCCGGGTGTTGGCACACCTGTTGAGCACACATGTTACAATGCTCAAGGACCTAGCTTTGAGCCTCCAGGCCCCACCTGCAGGGGGAAAGCATTGCTCATGGTGAAGCAGGGCTGCTGGTGTCTCTCTGTCTCTATTCCTTTCTCCCATCCCTTTCTCTCTCAATTTCTGACTGTCTTTATCCAGTAAATAAAGATACTCTTAAGAAAATAAAAAGGAAGCTTTGGTGCTGCAGTGTTTCTCTCACTCTCTCCATATTAAATAAATAAATAAATAAATAAATAAGGAATAAAGTAGTATCTGAGGAAGGAAAGGTTTTAACTTTCCCAGAGACACATGGCCTAGTAGAACAGAGCATTTTCATGGAAAGAACTCAGAATCAGACTTCAGAGTGAGTACAAGGGTGTCAGAAAGGGCTTCTACATTCATATTCATAATTTCACCATTTGAGGCTCATTTTGATGTCCTTGTTGAATATACATTGGGATTTCTCCAAAGTCTCTTCTGCATATGTGTGATTTTGATTCTGGAATCCTAGTCTTACAGCCTGGAATTGAAAGGAGGGTGGGTGTCTTGATCAGAGACATCTCAGAATCAAGGTGGCTCTGAAAGCTTCATCCAAGAGAAGCATCCCCTATGAGAGCAAGACCTGTAATTAAGATCAGTCATAGAATGGTAAAGGGACACTCTGACACTCCTCAGTTCTCTCCTCAATCAGTTAACACAGGGAGATGAATCAAAGAATGCAGTCCTGGTTCAGACAACCTCTGCCTGTGGCTCTCAATCTGAGAGCACAGCCTCATAAGCGCCTGCCTTTGAACGTCACTAATCAGGCAGCACTGTTTTTAAGTTCTTGTAAATGTAGGCTAGATGTTTCCAGTCCACTTCCCACATGGTGGTTGAGACATACCCCACTGGGGAGAGAAAGAGTTGTGTAAAAGGGTCAGTGAGGTATCCTAAAGCCTGCACCAGTAGGAATCTCCCATGTCCTAAGACCTGCTGAGAGGGAAACTACCATTCTCACCACAGCCCCCAGAGCAGAGCCCAACCAGGAGATTTCCCTGGTTAGGCTAGTCAAAGCTCCTCCACTCCTTTTGGCCTGAGGAGGTGACAACCCTATGGATCTGCTCCTCCTGGCCTCCATTTACATCTTGATTACATTCCTTGGGAAAGCATCCAGGCCACATTCTGCCTGGCAAGCTGCAGGAAAGACCCACAGAGCACTATGGCAATGCTGCAGGGGCTAGGTCTGTTGGCCAGCAAGCAATAACTGGTGGGCTGGGGAACCTCCTGTTCCAGACTACTCTAGATTCTTCACCCCTACTCCCTTCCTCTCCCAGCTGGCCCCTATTCATCCAAGTGATCTCCTACCTCAATCCTACTTTTCTCTTATCTCCAGCCACACCCTATGCTAGACTTCAAGTATAAAGTTCAGTGTTCTGCTCCCCATCCCCAAAGCCCTTCTTTCCTCTTCTCCCCTCTTTCCCTTATCTTATTTTTACAGTAAAAAAAAAAACTTTCATTCAAGCTGTAAATTTGGTGCTTACCATCATGTGTACAGAGGCCCTGGAGCCAGACATTCCTACCCTGCCCTTTTTATCTGTAATCAGTATCCAATAGTAGCATCCACACCAAAGGGTAACTGGGGATTTTTTGTTGTTGTCTTGAGAGACTATGGAAGATCAAGAACAGTATCAGGTTCATATACACTCTTGGAGAGAAAATCATTTTCCTCCTATTATATATAACCCGTGGAGCAACATAGTTGAGCTCGTTAGGGACTGCAGTCCTACATAGAAGTCCAAGTCCTCTAAAGTGATAATCTGCCATGGAACTCTGCAGAAAGAACTTATGGAAGGGCTCTGTTCCACAACAGCAGGAAAAACAAGGGTTTTTAGAAGCTGAGTGCCAACATCTGAGTTCAGAGCCTACCCTGGCTTCCTTGTGCCCAGTATGGCTCCTGTCACCTGGACCACTGACCTGGAATGAGTACTATTTGCTAGGCTTCATGCCAAATGCCTACTTATACAGCTGTTAACAAATAGGCTCTAATACCTGCCCTCCTGGTATCTGACATCCTAGTTAGGGGAGACAGATAATAAACAATAGAGACATACAGATAATGAAGTAGACATTGGAGAAAAAAATTAAACAGGAAGAGGCAAGTGGAAGTTGGGTGCTATTCAGGGGTCTTACTAAGATGATGCCACTTCAGCAGAGGGAGCAATGATTGATACAAAGACCTCCTATGATAGAAAATTGGGGGTAAGGGCTGGGTGTTGGAGAACCTGGTTGAGTGCCCATATTATAATGTGCACAGACCCAGATTCAAACCTCCTGTCCCCAACTGTAGATGAAAAACATCATAGGTGGTGAAGCATAACTGCACATGTCTGTCTGTCTCTTCCTCTCTATCTTCTACTTTCCTCGTGATATATGGATGTCTCAAATAAATAAAAATAATTTTAAAAAATTTAAATATTTTATTTTAAAAAAGAAAGAAAACTGAGGCTAGAGACAAGTGTGAATTCATAAGTTCGATATCTACTGGTATATTTGAGGAGGCGACTCTAGAGGTGGGCAGTGGGAAATAAAACAGTAGAAGACAAATGATAATATTGACTATAATAGGTAGAATGAAGGGATGGAGCATGCAGACTTTGTGGGTAATTCTCAGAGTGGGATAGGAATCAGTGTAGGATTTTGGAGGCATGAGAGGGAAATATTAGACTAACCACTTAGTTGTGTTTCTTTTGCCTGTTCAGATGAAGGTAGACACTATAGTGCAAATAGAGTAGCTGGAAACTAAGAACTAAGCAGAGCTCTTCTGCAGTGATACAGGCTAAGCATAGTGAGGTCACAGACTAAGTAAGACTTCACACATCTGTTAATTGACTGGTACAGGACACTGCCAGCAACTTTCTGTTATCTCACTTCACACGCTTGCGACAAATAATCCCAGGCTCAGGAGGACCAAGTAACAAGATGAATCATATTAAAACAGCTTTCATTGATTGATTTCTTCTGTACATTCATGTTATGCTGGATGCTTTACACATATTAACTCACTTAAATAGCCAGAAGTCAATGGGGTGTATTCCCATTTTAGAGATGAGGACATTAGAATTGAGAAAGGTTCAATTTCCTTCCCAAATCACATAGCTAGAAAGGAGTAGATCAGAAACTCAACGCAATCCAGGAGCATATTCCCATTTTGATTTGAGACTGATAGCTATGAACCAAGACTTAAAAAACCAGTGTCCCTGATTGTTTCTGATGGGGAGTAGGAGATAAAGATGGTGGTCCTTTGTGATGAAACTGTCCTCACCTCTGGTCCTCTGACCTACACAGGTTGGTCTTCCCTCTTCATTTCTATCCTTCATTTTTGCTGCTTGAACTGAGGTTGTTGACATTTAGCAAGGGACCCTGAATCTATCAGATACAAAGATTTAAGGACTGGGGAAAATGGATCTCAGAGGGAAAATATTTGGACTTGTAAATTCTTGAGAGGAGAGAAAAAGAGAGAGAGAGAGAGATGAGGGGGTTGGCATGTGGGAGGGGGTGTCCAACAGAAGGAGAGTTATGCCACAGATTTGGATGAAGTCTCCTCAAAGCTGCAGCAACAGTCTGACCTGGCTCCAAACCATTGTGGTCTGGCTTCTTCTAGTTAGCAATGAATGATTAATTTGAGAAATTATTGGAAGGATTAGAGGAAACAATGAATTTCCTCATCTGCACTCAGGGTGGGTCTGGGGAATGGAAACATCTCCCCGAAGGTCTGAAGCCCAATTCCTCAAAATTCCTCAATAAACTTTAGAGGGTATACTCTATGGTTTTATATTTGTTTAAGATGAGGACAGACATGGAGAAATCTAGGAGCTTGTCCAAAACTGCACAATAAGTAGCAGAGTCCAGGTCTTAACATTGGTAGATTTCCTCTGTTTTCATCCACTTGACCTTGCTCTGTGGCCTAGTGGTTGACAAGCTGGGAGGAGATAACTGAAACATTGTTGTTTTTTCTTTTATTAATGTATTAATGAAAGGAGCTAGGAAAGGAGATGGGATATATATATATATGGAGAGAGAGAGAGAGAGAGAGAGAGAGAGAGGCCAATACATCAATCCTACTCTGGTACAAGCAATGCCCAGGATCAAACTCAGGACCTTATGCATGAAGTCCAGTGCCTTATACACTGTGCCACCTCTCAAGATGCCTGAGATATATCTTAAGATTTTCCTTTAGTAGACAGAGGAATGGGACAGAATCACAGGAAACTCAGTCCTACCACTCTATCCATGTGTAGAATTATGGGCAAGCTACTTAATTATCTGAAATTTTGTATCTTCTCATTTGTAGATTGGGGCAGTAAGATGATTCCAGCAAGGCTGTATATGAAAGTTATCTTCCTTTTTCCCCAGAAAATAAGCCTGCCACACAAACATTCGGTTCCACATTGTTAGCGTTATTCAACTCAGCCTGACTTGAAGCTGCTTCTTGAATCCCTCAGAGGTCCTGGTGAAAACTTTTCTGCTGGGACTGGCATCACAGTTTAGTTGGATGTCAAACAAGGGGTCTAGCAAGGATGAGGTTCAAGGTAGACCTTTTTTCCTTATTCTACTTCAGGATTCTGACTGGTAGACCCTAATCCCAACCTTGCCCACCCAGACTCTGTCACCTTCCTAGTGCCCTGATTAACTATACAGACCTCTGAAGTCCTGAGGATCAAGCTCTGTCTTGCATTTTGCTAGTCCCATCAAAGTGTAAAGCCCAGTTTCATCACTCCCTGCTACAACCTCCTGTCCTGACCCTGGGATCCTTTCTGGCATTATCCTTGGGTTCTCCTGTGGACCACAGCTCCTTGTAGATTCCTCAGTGCTGTGCCTAGATGTCTCCAGAGAGTCTTATGCCAAGGAAAACTTAGTTCTTATTATATTCTTTCAATGCAAGTGGGGGAAAGCATTTCATCAAAATGAAAAACAAAGGAATTTCCCTAGCCCAAGTGAAATGATTCTTTCTGAACTAAATCAGAGAAGCCTTCTATCCTTCACTGTCAGTCCTGCCAATTTCATCCCCCTGGCCCATGATGTGGAAGGAGCAAGGAGTGCTGGAGACTGCTACTCTGCCCTGTAGACCCAATTTAGTTTGTGCCTGGCTCCAGAAGTTAGAGGTCAAACCCTAACCACAGTGTAGCAAATGAAAAGAAAGAAGAAGAAGAAGAAGAAGAAGAAGAAGAAGAAGAAGAAGAAGAAGAAGAAGAAGAAGAAGAAGAAGAAGAAGAAGAAGAAGAAGAAGAAGTAGGAGGAGAAAATGTGATGAGTCCAGTGCTGGGGAAACTCTGGCTAAGGCATGCTGGATGGAGGGAAGCTAGGCCCAGGGCTATTTCTGTACACTATACAATAATACAGGGAAGAGGGCCAAGTTGACAGGACAGTGATTAGTCTTCAGGGAGCAAAGGCAAAGACTTTGCTGGAGAGCCTGAAGTTGAAGGATCTGGCCAGAGGCCCACTCTGGTGGGCTGGAGCAATGATTTCAGAGGCCAGGAATCTGAGACAAGCTGGGCGAATGGACTAGGGAGCAGAGAAGGTGGAAGCAGGGGTGGAAGAGTAAACCATCCTACTAGCCTTACCGCCAGCACAGGCAGCTGGGAAGGGGTGTGAGCTGGTCTGTTCAGGCTGTCTGTCACCATGAGGTTATCTAGCTGAGCATAGGGGCAGAGTTTCTGCAATTCACACTCCTGGGCTCTGGTCTGTGAAGAAGATAGTGTGAGAAAGAGCCAAGAGAAGCCTCAGGAGGAAGAGTCAAGCATTCTTTTCTTTTCCCATGGAATTTTCAAGTCATGGGGTCCCGGAAAGGATGTATTAAAGGTCAGGGACAGGACACTCATATTTCTGAAACACCAATTCTGTACTGTTCCTCTTGCTATGTATTCATACGTCCTACAGACCAGTGACACAAGAACGGTAAGATTTCATCTACACTGAGGAAGTAGAGACTCAGGGAATGAAGTGAATTGCCTAATATCATGTAGCTAGGAAGAGGCAGAGGTGGACTAAAACCTAGGTCCATTGTGATTCAGAGGCCTGGCTCTGGAAATTCTGGCATTCTACTACTTTGGCTACTTTGGAAGTAGGTGGCTACTTCCACCTGTACCCTGTCAGATGTGTGACCCTGGTCACTTCACCTTTCAACCTCAGTTTTCTCATCTGCAAAGGAGAACTGTGAATAAATAGCTTCTCCTAAAATTGTGAAAAATTAAAGAAGTTACTATGTGTAAAATGTCAAGAACAATGCACAGTACATAGAAGTACATCTGTAAGAAGAGTCACGTGAGAGGTCAGATGGTGACACATCCAGTAGAGTACATACATTATCATTTTCAAGTATATTGGTTCAAAGTACAGGTCCCCACTTGCAAGGGGGAGGTTATGAGCTGTGAAGAGGTGCTGCAAGTGTCTTTCACCCTCTAGAAATAATGAAGGGGAGAGGAAACTGGCCACCTGGAGCAGAGGCTGAGTCATGTAGGCACCAAGCCCCAGCAAGAATCCTGATGGCAATTTAAAAAGAAGGAGTAGGAGAAGGAAAAATAAGAGGAAAAGGAGAACTCTCTGAGAGGAAGAAGTCTGGAAAAGTGCATATGGGGAAACCAGGGCATTGGGCTGCTCCAACTTCTTTAGAATTGGAGTCCTACCAAATTCAGACAATAATATCAGGAGTCTTCTAATGGGAAGAACTTGTGACTCAGTAAGTCTACTTGTGTGAATTCATTCCTAAGGAAATACTGGGTCAAGACAGCAAAAATATATATACCTAAAAAGCAGGGACTGGCCCAGATAAATTAATATATTGGTACACAGCATGCATCCACTAAAAACAGTGATGCCACTCATTAGTTATTGATATGGAAGATATGTCTAACACACCTGTTAAGGGAACTAAAGCAGCTTGTCACACTACGGGCAAACAAGATTTGGGCTCTTGGAAATGTTAAAGGGTCAGGGTAGCTAAGAAGAGTTCATTCATATTTAGAGAACATCCAAAATTTATTTATATGAACACTTGTTATTTTCACAATTAAAAGATGACAATAAAATTATTTCCATAAAAAGAATTCAGGTTCAGGTGATAGCTCATCAGGTAAACCTTACAAATGTGAAGTCCAAGAATGGATGATTTGAGCTCTGGTGACAACTGGGGATACCACAACACCTGTATGGTGGGACACAAATGAAGTGTCACTCTTTCTCTGGTTCTCTCTTACTCTCCTTTTCTGTTTTTAACTCCCTAAATTAAAAAAAAGTATGGGATTAAACTAACTGAGGAGTGATGGGATGACACATGTGCAGGACACGCTCAATAGTCCTAGATTCAGAGTGTTTGGTGTGTTCAAGTATATGTTAATGTCCAAACAGAGTTATATAAAAGAAGAGGAGGCTCACTACAAACAGTGAGTTAATCATCAACCCCAGCCTGATCCCAGGGCCCTGCCCACCCTTTAACCTATACCAAATGCTCAGTGAAGGTAACGTGTTTTGTCTGTTTGGTTCAGCCCACCATACCTCCAAAGCCTTTGATAGTGTCTGACATTTACTCATAACGGATGGATAAATGGATGGATGGATGGATGGATGGATGGATGGGTGATGGATGGATGGAAGGATGGATGAATGATGGATGGATAGATGGATGGATGAATGGATGAGTGTGTAAATTAATGATGGATTGACAGATGGGTGAGTACACAACAAATATTGTGAAAGTTTAGAATGTGGGGGCTATTCAACTAAATAATGAAAGGAGAAGGTAGGGACTAGTGAGCATATTTGATTTGTTTCCTCAGTCAGGAGGGTACCTCTGATCCTCAAAGCATACATGTGGGCACAAATGATCCCTTCCTCTCTCAACCTGGCTGTGAATGTGATTGTGAATACAGATTATCACATTGTCTAATTGCAGGAAAAAGAAAAGTAGCTCTCTACTTCCTGCTTGCTTAAGGTTCTTTCTATACTTGGAATTGGGGAATGTATCTACGAGAATAGATAGAGATGATGGTCTTTACTGTGGGCCAGGAAATAGGGATAGGAAGCCTAAAGAGACAGAACAATATCAGAACAAAAACTAGAAATTAGAAAATAAATAATAGGTTGGCTTCATATGTTTCAGGGAAAATGATTTCCAACTCAGGATTTTATTTTATTTATTTTTATAATTTTATTTCATTTTTGGAAAACTAAAATTTCAGAAATTTAATATGACATTTTTGATCTGTTATTCTTTTTAATGATTTAATATTGATTTACAAAACTGTAAGTTAATAGGGTATAATTCCATACAGTTCCCACCACCAGAATTCTTTTTTAACTTTATCTATTTATTTTCCCTTTTGTTGCCCTTGTAGTTTTATTGTTGTAGTTATTATTGTTGTTGTTATTGATGTCATTGTTGGATAGGACAAAGAGAAATGGAGAGAGGAGGGGAAGCCTGGGTGGAGAGAAAGATAGACACCTGTAGATCTACTTCACCACCTGTGAAGCGACTCCTTTGCAGGTGGGGAACCAGGGGCTCAAACCGGGATCCTTATACCAGTCAGTGTTCGAGCTTTGTGCCACATGTCCTTAACCCTCTGCATTACTGCCCGACTCCCCCACCCCAGAATTCTGTGTCTTCATTTTCTCCATTAGAAACTGCAGTGGTTCTCCCAAGGTCACAGATATGGGCTGACTATTATTTCAACAACTATTTGTCTGTCTGTCTATCTATCTATCATCTATCTATCTATCTATCTATCTATCTATCTATCTATCTATCTATCTATCTATTTGTAAATTTTATCTGTGGTCTTCTCTCTCTGATGGAATTGGATTTCAGAGCCCTCTAATCATCTTCCCCTAATATTTCTCCCCTTCCTATACTCCCTTGGGAGTATAGGCCAAAATTCTTTTTGAGATGCAGAAGATGGGAGTTCTGGCTTCTGTACTTGTTTCTCTGCTTGAAATGGGTGTTGGCAGATTGATCCATAACCCCAATCTGTTTCTATTTTTCCCTAGTGTTTTCCCCATTTCCCCACAAAGGTCTTGACTTCACTTCCTTTATAAGTCACCCTTGCACCTGTTACTACTTCTAGGTATCTTTCTTATTTTTCCCCTTTCTTCTCTCTTAGATAAGAGAAACTGTGTCTGGCTTCCTCTTGTGTTTTCCAGATTTTCTTCCCTATCACTGATGGTCCTAGTAGAATGGGGGAATTAAGCACTCTGGTTTTCTTCCCCTATTATTTACCCTTTTTGGGGTGCAGAAGGTTGGACTTCTCTACTTGATTCTCTGCTGGACATGGGCATTGGCAGGTTAATCTATATCCCAAGCCTCCAACTTATAAATCTATACTTTAATTATTAATCAAATGTAAGTGTAAATAACTACCACTGTAGACTAACAAGTTGTCTAACAAGTTGTCTAACAAGTTGTCCCTCCTTATGAAACTACTGGGACGATTGCCACCTCAACATGCTTCACCTCAGACTATGTCCAGAGACTTCACGTGTGGAATGACAACCCTTCAGCTTCATTACTTGGGTGAGACCTTTCATTTTATAGTACACTCTAATTTCATCTCAGGTGGTTCACTTTCTAACAAAGTCCCATAACCTAGATATACACCAGTTTCTGTGAGAGAGAGCTTATGTTCACAAGTATCCATAAACTACTTCAAAATATATACCTGAAAGCAGAAGTACACTAGAGTTTGCAGTGAGTACCTTCCTAACACTTCCTCTCCACTATTCCAAGCTTTGGGGCCATGATTGCTCAACAATTTGTTTGGCTTCGTATGTTAACTCTCTTTTCAATCACCAGGTTCCAGATGCCACCAGGATGCTGGCCAGGCTTCCCTGGATTGAAGATCCCACCAATGTGTCCTGGAGCTCAGCTTCCCCAGAGACACACCCTACTAGGGAAAGAGAGAGGCAGACTGGGAGTATGGACCGACCAGTCAATGCCCATATTCAGCGGGAAAGCAATTACAGAAGCCAGACCTTCTACCTTCTGCAACCCTCAATGACCCTGGGTCCATGCTCCCAGAGGGATAGAGAATGGGATAGCTATCAGGGGAGGGGGTGGGTTATGGAGATTGGGTGGTGGGAATTGTGTGGAGTTATACCCCTCCTACCTTATGGTTTTGTTAATTAATCCTTTCTTAAACAAAATAAAAAAAAGAAAAAAAGAAAATATTTAAATTTAATAAGTAATGAACCTTTTATTAAAGTTTTTCATACAATAAAAAAAAGAAACTACTGGGTGGTCTGACTAAAGGAAAAAGTGAATCAAAATGAGGTAGATCTGGAACACAAGAAATGGAGACACTAACACAAGGTGAAGGTGGAAATGTTAATCATTGGATAGGTAAAATAAAACCACTGGACAACAATCAGTCAAATGCAATCCTAGTGTTCATGAAAGCCAGATGGAATGAACTGTAGAAGACTCCAGGAAAGACAGAAAGACATATCCAAGAAAAAGATGTTTAGACAGATTGAAATGAGATTTACATAGTCTTCTGCCAGACAGTTTGCTGAAGAATTAATTCTAGGTACACAAAAAACCAATCAAATACACACTAACATTGAAACAATGATTTATTTTGGGTAATACAATATTATTCAAGAAAGAATATTATTCATGGGGCGCAAGCGCTTCCACACTACGATCATCATCTCTGGCATTATGCTATTCCACTGCAGAATACTGTGCCCCAGTATGGTTCCTCAGCCCCCATGTCCACTTGGTCGATTCCAAATTATATTCCTCCATGAGGATAATTTCTGGAACCATCCGTTCCACCCCGGTTCCATGGCTGCCAGTTCTTAGCAACATCGCCCCGCCAGATATTCGTCGGGATGCGGCATCATCAAAGTTCATTTCCCACGTTTACGCTCGACCAGACCTGCCAATATACGCGGATATCTTCGCCCAACCTGTCCAACGCTTGACGTCTCGTCACCCAATCTGGTCCCCTATGCCTACACTGAACTTCTCTGTTCCAGTCTCTTGGAAGCAGAGTTGGCAGTCAGCTGAGGTAAAGAACAAACACCTCATCACAGACCCCTGCAAGCATCAACCCGGCTTTGACCTAGCACATTATGATTGGGCCCTCCTCAATCGCTATCGAACAGGCCATGGCCAGTGCGCCGCTATGTTCCATCGCTGGGGAGCCAGAGATGACCCGAACTGCCCCTGCGGCTACAGACAGACTATGACCCACATAGTCAACGACTGTCACCTCTCCAGATTCAAAGGAGGTCTCGAAACTTTACATCAGGCTCAACCTGACACTGTTGACTGGCTACAGAAGAAGAGCAAACGCTAGAAGAAGAATTCAAGAAAGGGCTTGGAATAACAACATACTCCAGAGTTCATAGTAGTACTGAATATGAATATAGCTAAATAAGAATTATGGGAAGAAGGAATATGCTTGTTTATAATCAGGTGGAGGAGTAGAGTATAGAATTATTTTCTTCTAAAATGGAAAGCCAATATCCATTGTGACATGTGAACCTGAAAAATCAAGGCATAATCTATGAATAATTTAAAAACAAAGAGAAAATATTTTCTCCCATTCATTAGGGTGTTCCTTTGTTTTTGTGATGGTTTCTTTTGCTGTGCAAAAGCTTTTCAGTTTGCTGCATTTCCACTGGTTCATTTTACTTTTATTTCTTTGCTGTTGAACTCAAGTCTCCAAAGATATTTCTGAGGAAGATATAATAATAATGGAGTGTTCAGAAAATATATTATCCTATGTATTTTGTGGTTTCCAATACAATACCTAAGTTGTTGGTCTATTTTGAGCTTACTTGTGCATGGTGGGATGTGATAATCTTTCATTCTTTTGTATGTAGTTATCTTGTCCTCCACAAACAAATTATTAAAAAGACTCACCTTTCTTCATTTTATGTTGTGGTTTGTACTATAAAACTTACATTACTCTGATACCAAAAGCTGACAGAAGTAATACAAGAAATACTGTAGACTAATATCCCTTATGAACATAGATGTTAAGATTCTGAAACACTTGTAGCAAGTAGCATTAAATGTGACATTAATAATATTGTACATTTTAATCAAGTTTCAGCCAAGTTGAGGCGAAGAAGATGACATTTTCATTTTTAACTGCAGAACAGTATTCCATTGTCTATGTATAGCACAATTTTCTTAGCTACTCATCTGTAGTTATGCATTTACTTGATTAAATATTATAATAGAACTTGAAGGAATCATGTTAAGTGATATAAGCTACAAAGAGAAAGATAAATACCATATTATCTCACTTATAAGTGAAACATAAAGAACAAGAACAGAAAGAGAAAACATAAAGTAAATCTTGGACTGGGTGTAGTGTATTGTACCAAAGTAAAAGAATCTGGGTGAGAAATGAAAAGGAGAGGTTAGAGAGGGCATTAGTAATCTGGTGAATGATGATAGAATAGGACCTAGGTTGAGGGTGAGAATGTTCTGTAGACCTCTATCATAGGGTGATGACAAATTTTATCCCTATTTGAACAATTATATTGTAAACTATAAACACCCAATAAAATGGTTTGTAATACATAAATGAAATAGATAAACCATGGAATACGTTCACAAAGAATAAAAGATAAAAAGCTATGATAAGAACCAATCAAAGAAGTGAGATTATAACTGATAATACATATATATAAAGAATTACAGGAGTGTATGATCTGTATGCAGACAAATTGAACAACCTAGATAAAATGAACACATTCTTTTAAATATAATTTTATTAGTGATTTAATAATGATTGACAAGACTGTGGTATAAGAGGGGTACAATTCCATACAATTTCCACCACCAGAGATATTTTCCATATACCCTCTCCTCCATTGGAAGGTTCCCTATATTTTATCCCTCTGGAGTATGGACCAAAGATATTTATGGGGTACAGAAGGTGGGAGGTATAATTCTATAATTGCTTCTCTGATGAATATGGGTGTTGACAGGTTGATCCATACCTCCAGCCCATTTCTTTTTTTTTTATTTTTAAATTTTTTATTTAAGAAAGGATTAGTGAACAAAAGCATAAGGTAGGAGGGGTACAACTCCACACAATTCCCACCACCCAATCCCCATAACCCACCCCCTCCCATGGTAGCTTTCCCATTCTCTATCCCTCTGGGAGCATGGACCCAGGGTCGTTGAGGGTTGCAGAAGGTAGAAGGTCTGGCTTCTGTAATTGCTTCCCCGCTGAACATGGGCGTTGACTGGTCGGTCCATACCCCTAGTCTGCCTCTCTCTTTCCCTAGTAGGGTGTGTCTCTGGGGAAGCTGAGCTCCAGGACACATTGGTGGGGTCTTCAATCCAGGGAAGCCTAGCCAGCATCCTGGTGGCATCTGGAACCTGGTGATTGAAAAGAGACTTAACATATGAAGCCAAACAAATTGTTGAGCAATCATGGATCCCAAGCTTGGAATAGTGGAGAGGAAGTGTTGGGGAGGTACTCACTGCAAACTCTAGTGTAATCCTGCTTTCAGGTATATATTTTGCAGTAGTTTATGGATACGTGTGCACATAAGCTCTCTCTCACAGAAACTGGTGTATATCTAGGTTATGGGACTTTGTTAGAAAGTGAACTACCTGAGATGAAATTAGAGTGTACTATTAAAGGAAAGGTCTCACCCGAGTAATGAAGCGCTCCAGCCCATTTCTATCTTTCCCTAGTGGGGTAAGGCCCTGGGGAGGTGGGGTTCCAGGGTACATTGGTGAAGTCTTCTGCTCAAGGAAGTCAGGTTGGCCTCACGGTAGCATCTGCAACTTGGTGGCTGAAAATAGTAAAATATAAAGTAGACCAATTTGTTCAAAAATCATGAACCTAAAGGTAAGAATATAACAGATGAAATTTGGGGTCTTCATATTGGAAGGACTTAGGAAGTTTATTTTAGGTATATTTGGGGGGGCATGACTTTACTAATTTTTGGCTAAGCCCAACAGCTAGCATGCAGGTGGGTTAGGGATATTGTCTGGGAGGATGGTGTCAGAGTTGAGGATAGGACTAGATAACAAAAAGTAGCTCCCAAAATATGGAAAAAGTATATAAATATCATTATCTGTAACTCCCATTGATTTGACCTAGGGTCCATGTCTATTAAAAGCACATGAGTTTGTGTAATCTATGTATCTCTGTCAGTCTGAGTTCGCATTCTATGATCATAGTTAGGAACATTCTAGGCTGCACTCATTTCAGGCCCAGTCTTCCTCTAGTGGCAGAATATGTTGACCCAGCCTCCCTCCTGAGAGTGGGGCAATTTTTTATTTTTATTTTTTATTTAAGAAAGGATTAATTAACAAAACCATAGGGGCAATTTCTACCACTGTTGTTCTACATTGAGGACAATGGAAATGGACACATTTTTTAAATTTTTTTTATTTAAGAAAGGATTAATTAACAAAACCATAGGATAGGAGGGGTACAACTCCACACAATTCCCACCACCCAATCTCCATATCCCACCCCCTCCCCTGATAGCTTTCCCATTCTCTGTCCCTCTGGGAGCATGGACCCAGGGTCATTGAGGGTTGCAGAAGGTAGAAGGTCTGGCTTCTGTAATTGCTTCCCCGCTGAACATGGGCGTTGTCTGGTCGGTCCATACTCCCAGTCTGCCTCTCTCTTTCCCTAGTAGGGTGTGGACATATTCTTAGTATCACACTGAAGATGGGTGTTCCCATAGAGTTCCCTCCCAGGGTTTCCCTCAAGTTTCTGTGGAAAAGAATTTCAAAAGAATACAGGTGACAGATGTGCAGTTTCATAATTTTTCCTTTATTAAAGTTGAAAACAAGACATGCAAAAGTGAAGTTAGAGTTAAAGCTCAGGAGATAGGTTCCCCAAGGGTCTCTGGAATAAATCCAAAAGATCTTTCCTTTTTACACTCTCCTTTTATACCCCTCTTATGTCACATCAGGGCCAACTTTCCATTGGCTGTATGAAACAAACTCCTGCCACTTCATATGGTGCAGTTAAAAGAACTTTTTAGCATGCATCTCAGTTCCAAGTGTGCAAACTCAATGAAAAACAAGTGTGTTAGTGTGCATCACAGTTCCACCTGTGCAATTCCAGTGAAAGTAAAGTTTTCCTGCTCCTCTGGACTCCCTGAGCCCTGTGTTGTCCTTTAACAATACCATCAGCAAATCCTGACTCAAGAGAAAGCCTGAACAGGTGCAGAAATTGAAGTGGTAATCAAAGGTCTTCCCATAAATGGAAGTATCATCTCCCCAACTTCAGTTTATACTACAAAGCAATAGTAATTAAAACAGTGGGGTACTGGGATAAAAATGGACATTTGGATCAGTAAAATAGAAGTGAGAGCCCACAAACGAGCCCACATTTATAGAGCCACCTAATATATGACAAAGGGGCAAAAACAATATAATCAGGTAAAATTCTCTTCAACAAATGGTGCTGGGAAAACTGTGCAACCACATATAGAAAAATGAAACTGGCCCAGCCCTCAATGCTATACACCCACATCATATTTTGTCTTTTAATCCATCTTGAGTTAATTTTGGTGTGTGGTTTTAAGTGACGATCTATTTTCATTTTTCTACATGTGACCATTGAGCTTTCCCAACGTTATTTGTTTGAAGGCTTCATTTTCCCATTGAATGGTTCTAATACTTTTGTATTTATTGCATGTTTAATAGTAATTAAACACTGTCACATTGGAAACAAAAACTGAAACTCAGACCAATGAAACAGAATAAAGTTCAGAAATAAAGTTACACATATACAGACACCTAATAAACAACAAAGGTATCAGAACCATTCAATGACAAAATATTAGATCTGAAATTTGGCTGGTGAAACAACTCACTTGGATAATAAATCAGTTTGTCATATTCGTGACCCAGGTTTGAGTCCAGCCACCACCGCTTTGAAGGAAGCTTTGGTACTGTCATCGAAGTCACTCTTTTTTTTTCTTTTTGCTTCTTTGTCTCTATAAAAAAGATATTAGACCTGAAACTATTTAATACATAGAAGATACATCTCTGAAAGACTACAGAACTTTAGCATCAAAGATGTGTCCAGAGACTCCAATCCAAGAGGAACGGAAACTAAATAATAAATAAATGGCATTACATCAAATGAAATTTTCTTTTCAAATTTTTTTCCTAGAGTTTGTAGCTCTTTAGTGTTTTATTTCTTTTTTAAATATTTTTTATATTTATTTATTTATTCCCTTTTGTTGCCTTGTTGTTTTATTGTTGTAGCTATTACAGATGTCATTGTTGTTGGATAGGACAGAGAGAAATGGAGAAAGGAGGGGAAGACAGAGAAGAGGAGAGAAAGATAGACACCTGCAGACCTGCTTCACCGCCTGTGAAGCGACTCCCCTGCAGGTGGGGAGCCAGGGACTCAAACCGGGATCCTTTCTCCAGTCCTTGCGTTTGGCGCCACCTGCGCTTAACCCACTGCGCTACCGCTGGACTCCCTAGTGTTTTATTTCTTTCTTTCCTCCTTTATTTCTTTTTTGCTTTCTTTCTTACTCTCTCTCTTATTTCTCTCTCTTCTTTCTTTATTGGATGTAGAGAGAGAAATTGAGAGAGAATGGGGAGATAGGGAGAGAAACAGAAATATGCTTGTAGCACTGCTTCACCATCTTTGATGATAAAAAAACCAGTTGCAAGGAAGACTAAAGCATAAAACAAATCAGTGGGACTACAGAAAATTCTAAAGCTTCTTCAAAGCCAAAGAAACTATCACAAAAACAAAGAGACCCCTCACAGAATGGGAGAAGATCTTCACATGCCATACATCAGACAAGATGCTAGTAACCAAAATATGCGAAGAGATCAGCAAATTCAGCAACAAAAAAGCAAATGACCCCATCCAAAAATGGGCAGAGGATATGAACAAAACATTCACTTCAGAGGAGATCCAAAAGTCTAACAAACACATGAAAAGTTGCTCCAGGTCACTGATTGTTAGAGAAATGCAAATAAAGACAACACTGAGATACCACCTCACTCCTCTGAGAATGGCATACATCAAAAAGGACAGCAACAACGTATGTTGGAGAGGCTGTGGGGACAGAAGAACCCTTCTGCACTGCTGGTGGGAATGTAAATTGGTCCAGCCTCTGTGGAAAGCAGTCTGGAGAACTCTCACAAGACTAGACATAGACCTTCCATATAACCCAGTAATTCCTCTCTACAAGGACTCCATAACACCCAATAACCAAAAAGGTATGTGTACACCTATGTTCATAGCAGCACAATTCGCAATAGCTAAAACCTGAAAGCAACCAAGGTGACCAACAACAGATGAGTGGCTGAGAAAGCTGTGGTATATATACACAATGGAATACTACACAGCTATGAAGAGCAGTGAACCCACCTTCTCTGACACATGTTGGATGGAGCTAGAAGGAATTATGGTAAGTGTGCTAAGTCAGAAAGATAAAGATGAATATGGTATTCATTCATCAACAGAAATTGAGAAAGAAGAACAGAAAGGGAAACTAAAAGCAGGATTTGACTAAATATAGAGTAGGGCATCAAAGTAAACTCCCTGTGTTGAGGGGGAGGGTGGACATTCGGCCACCTCATCTACTGGGGACCTACTCAGGGAGTGCTGAGAGTTCCAAACAGACATGATGGCCCTTGAGCTCAAATAAATTCCTCTCTCCTTTGTTACAGGTCATCTCTATCAGGAACAACAAAATGGACCCCCCGTGGTGGGTCCATAGAACCTTTTCCTCAACTTGTTTCAACAAAGGCAAAGAAAGTTCCATCCTCCGATGGGAGGATGGACAACATATTAGAATATGTTATTATTAGAATATGCTATACCTGAGGAAGATGGGTATATATTGGAGCAGCTTGGGATGTTCCTACTCATGACCACAGAATGTGAGCTCAGATCTACAGGGATACAGAGGTCACATAGGCTCCTAAGCTGAATATGGGCCCCAGATCACATCAAATTGATGGGGTTTACAGTCAACAATATTTATACACTTTCCTATATCAGGGAGCTACTCTCTTCCCTTATCCAGCTTTCTGGTATTTTTTCCAGCCATGACATCATCTCCCCATACAATAGCTTGAATCCACTTGCATTTCAGATTTCAGGAGCAGGGAAAAAAAAAACTAATATAGCCACAGGCCCTTTGGAATAGAACTAAAATAGGCCTACTAGCTACCTACAAATTGGAGAGCCCCCAACTCTTCATCTACACTATTCCAGCCTTTAGGTTCATGATTGGTCAACAATTTGTTTGGCTTTGTATGTTAACTCTCTTTTTAGCCATCAAGTTGCAGATGTTAGCATGATGCTGACCAGACTTCCATGGACAGACAACCCCACCATTGTGTCCTGGAGCCGTGTTTCCCCAGATCCCTGACCCACTAGGGAAATAGAGAGGCAGGCTAGGAGTATGAATCTACCTGCCAAAGCCCATGTTCATCGGGGAAGCAATTACAGAAGCTAGACCTTCCACCTTCTGCATCCCACAATGACCTGGGGTCCATACTCCCAGAGGGTTAAAGAATAGGAAAACTTTGAAGGGAGAGGATTGAAGATGGAGTTTTGGTGGTGGGAACTGTGTGGATTTGTAGTCATCTTATCCTATGGTTTTGTCAATATTTCCTTTTTATAAAAAAAGATAACAGAGATATATTTTCATTTCACACCATCAAAATTCTGTAAGCCAAGCCTCTCTGATAATCTCCACAGTTCTCAGAAAGTCAGAGAAAGTTTGAAGTGAAGCATACTGAAGTGGTACTTGTTGCATAGATTAGGTTGGGATCAGCAGACACAATATCATTTGGTATGAACTGAGAGAAACATGCAGGAAAGTGAGCCCCACCCTAGAGGTTCCAGGACTAGGTGAATACAGGCTCTATAGAAGAAGCAGGAGATTCCTGCTGTCTTAGGGTTTAAGAAGGCAATAGATAGTTATTGCTATCTATAACCACATTTTTGGCAATTGGGTTAACTTTGAAATATCCCTTTATTAGGATTTTCTGTATCATACACAACATCACCATAATTTATGTCCTTTGACATTGTTTATATATAGCTCTGCCACCAGATACTTCTGTTCTCCTTGGTCTAAGCTTTTAAGAGAGTCAACATATAAAAGACTCAGGCTATGTATTAAAAAGACTCAGTCTGTTTTTTTAAAAAGTTTGAGATATTCAATCAATTTTTCCCCTCTCACACTAATTACATAGTGATTTATATGACTACAAATTAATAGGAGTGTACAAACACCATTCCCACCACAAAAAGACTGTGTCCCATTCCATCCTCCCCCCCTCTTCCTGTGAATAAATCCCTCTCTACATTGTTACCAGTTATCTGTATTAGGAAGAACAAAACAGACCTCTTTGTGGGCCTCTCACAGGACCTTGCCCTCAACGTGGATCAACAACTGTAAAGAATGAATGTTCCATTCTCAGAAGAGAGGATGGACAACATATTCTATTCTACACCTGAGGAGGATGGGTTGATATTGGCGCAGCTTGGAATGTTCCTACGCATGAACACAGAATGTGAGCTCAGATCTACAAGGATGCAGAGGCCACATAGGCTGCTAAGCTGAATATGGGCCCCAGATTACATCAAATCCATGGGGTTTACAATCAACAATATCAAAATACATCTCGCATTAGGGAGCTACTCTCTTCCCTGATCCAGCTTTCTGGTCTTTTATGACCATGATATACTCTCCTCAGACAACAACTTGAATCCACCTGCATTTCAGATTTCAGGCTCAGGGGGAAAAACTAGTAAAGCCACAGGCCCTTCGGAATATAACTAAAATATACCTACTATCTATCTACAAAACAGAGACCCCCCAACTCTTCATCTGCACTATTCCAGCCTTTAGGTCCATTACTTCTCAATAATTTGTTTGGCTTCATGTATTAATTCTCTTCTCAGCCACCAGGTTCCAGATGCTAGCATGATGCCAACCAGACTTCCCTGGACAGACAACCTCACCAATGTGTCCTGGAGCCAAGCTTTCCCTGAGTCCCTACCCATTAGGGAAAGAGAGATGCATGCCAGGAGTATGGATTGACCTGTCAATGCCCATCTTTATCATGGAAGCAATTACAGAAGCCAGACCTTCCACCTTCTTCATCCCACAATGTCCTTGGGTCCATACTCCAGAGGGTTAAAAAATAGGAAAGCTATCAGGGGAGGGAATGGGGTACAGAGTTCTGGTGGTGGGAATTGTGTGGAGTTGTACCCCTCTTATCCTATGGTTTTGCCAATGTTTCCTTTTTATAAATAATAATGATAAAAATAAAACATTTATTTCTAAGAGTTCATTATAAATTATAGCTTTATTCAAGAAATATTTATTGAACTTTTATTATCTTCTGCACAGTATGCTAAAGGATATAGCTGAGTTCTTGCTCCCTAAATTCAGAGTGTACAATCTAGTCAGGCTGACAAGGAACAAGTGAACAGACATAGTCACACTGCTTTCTGATAAGAGGAAGTGCTCTGAAGAAAAGGCAAGCAGGTGACAAATGGATTGTAAAAGGCGATTTTCTCTTTTTTTAGTCAATCTGGGAAGACCTCTCTGAGATAAATTATGAGTCATTTAGATTCCATAAGGATTTACATATGGATGTGGCATTTTGGACACCAGAAATTGCAACTATGGATGTTTATGGAAAAAAGAAAGTGGGGTGGTTTCAGAAGATGGCAAAATGGGTTAAGTACACTTACTAAATGTAACGACCCGCCCAAGAATACCAGTTTGAATCCCTGACTCCCTACCTGCAGGGAGGTAACTTCACAAGCAGTGAAGCAGGTCTACCAGTGTCTATTTTCCTCTCTACTCCTCTATCCTCACCTCCCCTCTCAATTTCTCTCTGTCCTATCTCATAAAGATGGGCGATAAAAAGCCTCCAGCATCAGTGGATTAGTAGTGCCAGCACCGAACCCCAGTTATAACCCTGTAGGGAAAAAAGGGGGAGCATCACCAGTAGCTTTTATTCTCCCTGGTCTAAGCTTTTAGGAGATTTAATATTTCAAAGAGCAAGTCATTATTAGACATGTATTAACAATTTGAGACCACTGTTAAAATTTAATCATATTACTAATTTGAAGTCTTAAGTGCTTAGACTGGAGGAACATATACTCTGAGATATGATCTATACAACAAAAATATTGAGAGATTTTGTTGTATGCTTTACATTAAGTTGTTCTAGCTCTCCCCCTGCCAAGAAAATTGGATCAGTCCTGCTAGTTTCGCGGCCCCCTTGGCCCCGCCCCAAGGAACCCCGAGGGAGTTCCAGAGTTGCAGAGTTAGAGAGTGCTTGGCGCTGTCGTGGGGGAAAGAGGCAGCAGAGTTCTGTTTGGTGATTAGTTTGTCTTAGTTTATGAATCGTTGTTCCTGAACAAAGAAATACAGCTTACCTGCCCAGCCATATGTCTCTGGTCATCTCTGTTACCCGCCTGTGAAGCTAGCCTGGCCAGCTAGAGCATCCAAATTTTAACAACAAATGGCGCCCATGTGGACCTGACCTGCGCATCTCTCAGATAAGTGAAGACAATTTGGCTACCTATGTACTATGGCCTTCTCTTCTGCTTGTGAAGAGATCTCCAAAGGCCTCTGCTCTTTCTTCACAAGACTGTTTTGCTGTTTCTGGAACATTTATCTCTGGACCACTCTGTGGTTTCCACTCGTTCGCTCAAACTCACAACAGCCAGCGAGAATAGCCAGTGGGCGGGAGGTGAGGCGCGGAGATGCTGTTTCCACCTGGCTAAACAGCCAGCCAGCCGGCTGCGGCCAGACAACCCCGCGCACCGTGCCCGCAGCCCCGCAGCCCGCAGCCCGCAGGAGGCCGACGCCAGCACACAGGAGCCCGACGCCAGCACACAGGAGCCCGATGCCAGCACATAGGAGCCCGACGCCAGCACACAGGAGCCCGACGCCAACACGCTGGAGCCCGATGCCACCACACAGGAGCTCGATCTCAACACGCTGGAGCCTGATGCTAACACGCTGGAGCCCAATGCCAACAAGCTGGAGCCCGATGCCAACACACAAGAGCCCGAGGCCAGCCCACAAGAGCCGGTTCTCCACCGCGTGGCTCGCTGCTCAGCCACTGCGAGCAGGGCAGCAGATATGACAGGGCCATGGGGCAGGGCTGTGGCGGCCTAACATGGCTGCCACCTCTGGGCACCTCGGCCCACACCTTCTACAAGGCTGACCCGCCCGCCCTCGTGCTATGAATTCTGGACATATCCCGAACCTCCCGGGCTCCCTGCCGAAACTGGACACACTGGCCAAACTGGACACACTGGCCGAGATCTCCAGCTGCCAGTCCGGTCTGAAGGCAGACAAGCTGGCATACGCAGAGATTCGGGCAGAGATCGCAACCTGCAATTCCTAGAAGTGAAGCTGCCCAAGAGACCAGCACTGGACAAAGCACCCCCCCAACAACTAAGACAGTACATATCTAAATTCGTGTTTGAAATGACATGTCTTCGTAACAAAGGTTTCTCTCCTTGTACATTAATGACCATGTTTATGTGTATGTTTAAAGTTTGGTAAACAGTAACTTTAAGGCTAAATTCTTACTAGTCAAAGTTAAATGAAAAAGGTTTTCAACGTAATTCTCATAAAGATAAAATTAACTTACATTTAAAGTCTGAGGTAAAAATTAGTTAACAATCAATATATTTTAACTAAGTTGGTCTAAAGACCTGTGCACACCTAGGGTGTGTCTCCATCTTGAATGGGTATAACAAAAGGTTAAATAGACTTGTTGATATGTAAAACTCTTGATTACCTTCTCTATTAGAAATGGTAGATTACACAATGGCTATGCTAATTATTCTCATGCCTGAGGTTTCCTTTCCTGCGCACACCTAGGGTGTGTCTCCATCTTGAATGGGTGTAACAAAAGGTTAAAAAGACGTTGTTGATATGTAAAAGTCTCAAATTCCTTCTCTATTAGAAATTTTAGATTGTGCTGTGGTTATGCTAATAACAAGTTTTGTTTCAAAGTAAGTAAATTGCAGCCACCTGCCTTTGGGACTCTAGGCCATTCCCCACCCCCATGCAAATGCCTGTCTAGGCAAGTACGCCCCCCAGAGGCAAGAAATGTTTTTTTTTAAGCTGATAAAGTTTTGCCCACAGAGGCAAGAAATGGCCCCCTCAGGCCTTCCCTTGGCAGCACACTGGTTCTTGTTACTTGTTTACATGTTTCTCCATGTTTGTGCCAGTTTCTTTTTTAAAAATGCCTGTACGATATAGGTTTCTGTTCACCCCACACCCTTGATACTGTAGTCATTTAGTTAAAAAGAAAAGGGGGAATTGTTGTATGCTTTACATTAGGTTGTTCTAGCTCTCCCCCTGCCAAGAAAATTGGATCAGTCCTGCTAGTTTCATGGGCCCACTTGGCCCCGCCCCAAGGAACCCCGAGGGAGTTCCAGAGTTCCAGAGTTAGAGAGTGCTTGGCGCCATCTCGGGGGAAAGAGGCAGCAGAGTTCTGTTTGGTGATTAGTTTGTCTTAGTTTATGAATCATTGTTCCTGAACAAAGAAATAAAGCTTACCTGCCCAGCCGTATGTCTCTGGTCGTCTCTGTTACCCACCTGTGAAGCTAGCCCGGCCAGCTAGAGCATCTGAATTTTAACAACAACATTTGACCCATTTTCCCCCTCTTATAAATTGAATAGTAATTTGTGAGACTATAAGTTAATAGGAGTGTATATTAACACCATTTCCATCACCACCAAAAGTCTGTGTCCCATTCCCCTCCATCTCCCAACCCCAGTGGAGCTGAAAATCTACCCTCACCACCTTTTACTTTCCCTTATAAGCTACAGCTATAAGTAAATAGCATAAAAGGACATAAATTATGGTGAGGCCTTGTATGCTACAGCAAATTCTAACAATGGGATTTTCAAGGTTAATCCAATTGCCAAATGATTTGGTTATAGCTATAAGTATCTATTGCTTTCTTAAACCTTAAGACAGAAGGAACCTTCCCCTTTCTCTATAAAGCCCATATTTCTCCCAGTCCTGAAATCTCTAGGGCGAGGCTCACTTCCTATATGCTTCTCTCAGTTCATACCAACTGATAATGTACCTGTTGATTCCAACCTAACCAATGTAACCAACCTTGGCATGTTTCAATTCGGACTGCATCCAGAGATGTCTGGAGTGGAATGTGAACCCTTCAGCTTCATTACTCTGGCGAGACCTTTCCTAGCTCATAGGACTCCCTAAATTCATTTCAGGTAGTACACTTCTTAACAAACCTCAAACCAAGATATAGACCAGGGCCCACGAGATGGGGCATAAGTACATATATCTAGGAGTTGGGGAAAAACATACTTTAAAGCAAAAGTGCACGGTAGTTTGCAGTGAGTCAATAAATGTAGCAAGCAAGCAGAAAGACCTAAAAAGACACCATAAAGTACCTAGTGAAATAGTTTCTATTTAGACATAGATACCCTCCTCACCTACTTTCTATTCCATGTCCCTCATTCACTCCAAAGCTAACCTTGTCATAAAAAGTAAGGACTACAAAAGCTGAATAAGGGCAAGAGACTGGCATACTCTAATGATGACTCTTGAGTCACTACCAGAACACCCCATCACCTGGTGCCATAGTCGGGGAATCCTGGGATTCCCACACAGACATGATGGGCTTAGACCTCTAACAGATCTCTTTCACCACTGCCATGGGTCATCTCCACCAGGAACAACATAATGGGCCCCTCTGTGGGCACCTATTGGACCTGGCCCTCAATGTCAATCAACAATGATAGGGAATGTCCCATTCTCTGAAGGTTGGTTGGATAACTTACTCTGCCTATCATCTGAGGATGATGAGTCCTTAAACTGGAGCAGCTTGGAATGTTCCTACCTGTGACCATGAAATGTGAGCTCAGACATACAGAGATGCAGAGGTTACATAGGCCTCTGTGCTGGACATTGGCCATAGATCAGATTGATGGGGTTTTCAGTTAACAATACTTACATACTTTTTCCATATTTGGGAGCTTTTTTCAATCGTGACACCATCCTCCCAGACAAAAGCTGTTTTTTCCCCCTCATCAATATAATAGCCATACAACTTTTTTGGTAGTAAATCCTATATTGCTGTGGTTCATTTATTATTTTGTTAGATTTTTTGGTAAATACTCATTTGTGATTGTTTTTTTAATTTATTTCTTTATTGGGGAATTAATGTTTTACATTCAACAGTAAATACAATAGTTTTTACATGCATAACATTCCCCAGTTTCCCATTTAACAACACAACCCCCACTATGTCATTTATCATCCTTCATGGACCTGTATTCTCCCCACCCACCCACCCCAGAGTCTTTTACTTGGGTGCAATATGCCAATTCCATTTCAGGTTCTACTTGTGTTTTCTTTTCTGATCTTGTTTTTCAACTTCTGCCTGAGAGTAAGATCATCCCATATTCATCCTTCTGTTTCTTTTTTTTTCCTGATTTTTTTTTATTGGGGAATTAATGTTTTATATTCAACAGTAAGTACAATAGTTTGTACATGTATAACATTCCCCAGTTTCCCATATAACAATACAACCCCCACTAGGTCCTCTGAATCCTTCTTGGACCTGTATTCTCCCCACCCACCTACCCCAGAGTCTTTTACTTCAGTGCGATACGCCAATTCCATTTAAGGTTCTACTTGTGTTTTCTTTCTGATCTTGTTTTTTAACTTCTGCCTGAGAGTGAGAGAATCCCATATTCATCCTTCTGTTTCTGACCTATTTCACTCAACATGATTTTTTCAACGTCCATCCAAGATCGGCTGAAAACGGTGAAGTCACCATTTTTTACAGCTGAGTAGTATTCCATTGTGTATATAGACCACAACTTGCTGTGGTTGTTTTTTTTGTTGTTGTTATTGTCTGTCTTTTTTTATTTTTAGGAAGTTATATTTTTTCTTTCTTGGAGGGGTTAACAGTAAAATTCAGTAGTTAGTACATATGTAACATTTCCCAGTTTTCCACATAACAGTCAAACCCCCACTTAGGACCTCCTCCACCATCATGTTCTAGGACCTGAACACTTTCCCCACTCCTGCCCCAGAGTCCTTTGGTTTAATACACCAAATCCAGTCCAAGTTCTGCTTTGTGTTTTCACTTCTGTTCTTAATTTTCAAATTCTGTCTATGAGTAGGATCAGTCTTCTCTTTCTGGCTTAAATCACTTAACATTTCTTCAAGCTCCATCCAAGAAGAGGTGAGGAAGATGAATTCACCATTTAAAATAATTAAGTAGTATTCTATTGTGTATATATGCCACAACTTACTCAACCACGTATCTATTGTTGGACACCTGGGCTGCTTCCAGGTTTTGGCTGTTACAAACTGTACTACTATGAACATAGGTATAAACAGATGTTTTTGGATGGGTGTGCTTGGTTCCTTATCATATGTGCCCAGGACAGGAACTGCAGGGTCATAGGTTAGCTCCATGTCTAGCCTTGTGAGGGTTTTCCAAACTGCTCTCCACAGGGGTTGGACCAATTTTCATTCCCATCTGAAGTGCAGGAGGATTGATTTACCCATTTGTGATGTTTTTTGGTTTTTTTTTTTTGTCCCATTGATATGATTTGCTTGCATTAGTCTTTACATATTTGGGTTTTTTTTTTTTGCACTTACAGTGTAATGCTAACTTCATAGAGTGAATTAAACAGCTGTTTCTTCCCTCCCTTCCTTCCTTCCTTCCTTCCTTCCTTCCTTCCTTCCTTCCCTTTTTACTTTTTTAATTTACTAGAACATTGCTCAACTCTGGCTTAAGTTTGTGCTGGGGATTGAACCTGGGACCTTTGGTGTCTTATGTAAAAGTCTTTTTACATAGCCATTATGCTATCTACCCAGCCTGTCCCTCTTTTTTCTATGTTAAATAATTTTTATAATAAAAACTCATCTTCCTGATTTTCAGGTTTGGCTTAAAAGATCAAATACTTTTATCTCACAGTTTCTGTAAAATAAGTCAAACATATTCAGAGAATAAAAAAGTTATCAGAGGAGGGGATGGGATACGGAGTTCTGGCGGTGGGAATTGTGTGTAATTGTAACACTTTTATGTCTTGTCAGTGTTTCCATTTTGTATTAAAAATTAAAAAAGAATAAGTCAGACATAGGGTAGTCTGTGAGGAAGTGCAGTGTATAGAGTGTATGAAGTATAAGTATGAGGTCTCTAGTTTGATCCCTGGCATCACATATGCCAGAGTAATTCTGTGGTTCTCTCTCTCTCTCTCTATGCCTTGCTTTCTTCCTATCTCATTAATAAATGAAAAATAACATCTTTTAAAAAATAAAATTAAGTAAGAAATTTGAGGACATGGGTTAGCTGGCTAACGTTAGCTCAAAGTTTCTCATATGTTATTATGACTATAGTCATCAAAAGGCTCAACTGAAGGTGACTGCTTCCAAGCTCACTTTGAACTGCTGTTGGCATTGTTCAGTGCATTGTTTGATGTTGGATTAAGGACTTCAGTTCCTGTTGGCCAGAGGATTCCCTCAGTTCCTTATCATGTGGACCTCTCTATAGGGCAGCTCATAACACAGAAACTTACATTCATCAAGGTCAGCAAAGGAGAGGCAAATAGTGCCAGAAGGACAGAAGTAATTTAATCTTTTTGTAACCTAATCTTGGGAGTGACACCCCATCCATTTAGTGTATTCTAGTCACTAGACACCAGTCACAAGATCCAGTCTACACTGTAAGGGATGAGATTAAGTAAAGGTGGTAGGAATTAGTGTGGGCTATTTTAGAAACTGTTTAGCATATTTTTATAGATAAATCTTTGAATACCTTTCTGATTCCACTTATGGTTATTGCTCTAATAAATTTCATACTAGTTCTTAAACAGTTTTTCTAATTTATGATTTCCTGTCAAATTATATCATCTAAAATTTCTAGCTTATTTATGAAATTAAACAATCTTTTTTGGAGCTTACATTCATTTATACTAATATTTACATCTTTTCTTTTTATCTTTTTATGTTTTCTTTTTGTGTTTTTTTTATAATTCACTTCAAAGTATGTATTAGTTTTTATTTGTTTCCCAGCATTTTTCATTGCTTTTAGCTTTTTTTTTTCTTTTTTTTGTTCCTCCAGGGTTATTGCTGGGCTTGGTGCCTGCACCATGAATCCACCGCTCCTGGAGGCCATTTTTCCCCCTTTTTGTTGCCCTAGTTGTTGCAGCCTCGTTGTGGTTATTATTGCCATTGTTGACGTTGCTTTGTTGTTGGATAGGACAGAGAGAAATGGAGAGAGGAGGGGAAGACAGAGAGAGAGGGGGAGAGAAAGATAGACACCTGCAGACCTGCTTCACTGCCTGTGAAGCGACTCCCCTGCAGGTGGGGAGCCGGGGGCTCAAATCCGGATCCTTACGCCGGTCCCTGTGCTTTGCGCCACGTGTGCTTAACCCACTGCGCCACCACCCGACCCCCTGCTTTTAGCTTTTTAATTAGCAGTTTTTGTTCTTATTTAGTTTACTCATGCTACTACTATTATTTTTATCTTGTCATTGTCTGAGGTTTACCCTCTGGGGTGACTTTTTGTGGGGGAAGAGAGAGAGAGAGAGAGGGAGAAAGGGAGAGAAATAGTACTGAAGCTTCCTCATATGTGGTAACTCAATAAAGCAAGCTTGGTTCTTGTTCATGGCAAAGCCAGATAAGCTATTTTGTGAGTTCCTTACATGTGCTTTCTAACTAACTCTTAAAACTTAAACTCTTTTCTTTTTTTTTTTTTTACATTCTTTTCTTTATTGGGGATTAATGTTTTACAGTCAACAGTGAAATACTGTAGTGTGTACATATGTAAAGTTTCTTGGTTTTCCACATAAAAATCCAACCCCCCCTAAATCCTCTTTTGCCATCATGGTTCAGGACCTGACCTGTCAGGAACCATAATGACACTGCACATCACGCCCATAAGATGGCGCCGGCCACGTGGTGGCTAAACCAGTAAAGTGGTAAACAACTTTGCGGAAGTTGGACGATCCAACTTCACAGACTGCATGCTGTACACATGAACTGTTTTATGATTGGTAGAAGGCTGCATGATCTATGAATGCTGTATGCTTGCTTAATGCCCATTGGCTGACTATGTAACAGTGAGAGGTACTTAAGGTGGCCATAAGAAGGAAATAAAGGGAATTGAGGAAGAAGACTCTGGTGTCTGTGTCGTTGTTGCAGGCCGACAGCGACACTGACCCCACCCAATTCCAGAGTCTTTTACTTTGCTGCAATACAACAAATAGGCTTAACTTATTTTCAGTGTTTTTTACTCAGTGCTTTTAAGGCCATGCATTTTCCTCTGGCTATACCCTCTAATTTCTATATAGACAAAAATATGTATTTCCTTCTCTTTCATTTGATTTGTAATTTCCATTCTCATTTTGTAATTATCTAAATTATAAGTATGCCTTTTCCTTTTTATGTTCAAGAACATAGATTTCAGGGGCTTTTTGTTTTTATTGTTGCAAAATGCCACTTTTCCAAGCAGCATCTATTGAAGAGAACTTCTTTACACCAATTGAATGGTTTTGGCCCATTTGTCGTATATTTGCTGGTTTTATATATTTGGACTCATTTCTAGGCTTTCATGTATGCTCCATTCATCTAAATTTCCATTTTTATTCTAGTGCCATGCTGTTTTGTTTACTATCTCTTTGTAGTATAAACTGAAGTTGGGTAGCATGATACGTCCATAGTTTTCTTTTTCTTTTCTTTTCTTTTCTTTTCTTTTTTGCCTCCAAGGTTATAGCTGGGGAATCCACTGCTCCTGGAGGCTATTTTTTTAAATATTTATTTCCCCTTTTGTTGTCCCCAGTTTTTATTGTTGTTGTATTTATTATTGTTGTTGTTATTGATGTCATCGTTGTTAGATAGGAAAGACAGAAATGGAGGGGAGGAGATAGAGGGGGAGAGAAAGAGACTACAAGGGAAGCAACTCCCCTGCACGTGGGGAGCCGGGACATCATTTTCACTTTTTGCACAGAAGTGTTTTGGCTATTTGAGGCCTCTTGTAGTTCCACACAAATTTTTGGACAAGTTGTTCAATTTGCTAGAAAAATGCCATTGGAGTTTTGGTAGGGATTGCATTGAAATTGTAGGTTGCTTTTGGTAGAATATTTATTTTAATAATGTTTATTCTTCCAATCCAGAAACAGGGAATGCTCTTCCACTTGTGTGTATCCTCTATTTCTTTAAACAATGTCCTATACTTTCATTGTAAAGGTCCTTCACCTCCTTTGTAAGATTCACCCCAAGGTAGTTTATCTTTTGGGATATAGCTGTAAATCAGATTGAATATTCTATTTCCCTTTTGTCTGACACCTTGTTTGTATACTACAATGCCACAGATGAATGCATGTTGATTTTGTATCCCACTACTCTAATGATATTATTAATGATTTCCAGTAGTTTTATGGTGGAGTCTTTTCAGTTTTCTAGGTATAATATCATGTCATCAGCAAATTGTGGTAGTTCGATTTCTTCTTTTCCAACATGCATGTCTTTGATAACTCTTCCTTATTTGATTGCAGTAGGCCAGGAGAACTATGTTGAATAGTTATGGAGATAGTGCACATTCTTGTTGGATCCTGATACTAGAAGGAAAGCTTTCAGATTTTCCTTATTGAGAATGATGTTGGCCGCGGGCTTGTCATAAATGGTCTTTATTATGTTGAACTTCAATTTCCAGTTTCTGCAAAGTTGTTATCATAAATGATTGTTAGATCTTGTCAAATGTTTTTTCGGCATCTATGGATATGATCATTTGTTTTTTTATCTTTCTTCTTGTTGATATGATGAATTACATTGATTGATTGGTGTGGATGTTGTAACCTCCCTGTTTCCCAAAGTGAATCCCACTTAGTCTTGGTGTTCAATTCTATTTGCCAAGAATTTGTTCAGCATCTTTGCATCAATGCTAATCAAGGATACAGATCTATATTTCCCCTTTCTGTTAGTCTTTTCCTGCTTCTTGGATCAAAGTGATGTTTGTCTCATAGAACATATTTGATAGAGTTTGCCTTTCTTCAATTTTCTGCAAAATTTGAGGGGAATAGGTGTTAGTTCTCCTTTGAAAGTCTTACAGTATTTGTTAGTAAAGCCATCAGGATTTGGACTTTTATTCTTGGGAAGATTCTTGATGATTGATTAAATTTCTAAACTAGTAATTGGTTTGTTTATGCTATCTACTTTCTCTTGGGTTAGGCTTGGCAGGTGGTAGAATTCTAGAAATGCATCAATTTCATCAAGGTTGTGCATTTATTTCCATAAAGGTGTTCATAAAATTCACATATGATTCTTTGTATCTCCCCACCTTCAGTTATAATTTCCTCTCATTTTCATTTTTTTCTCATAGCTTTCCCTCTTTTTGAATCTACACAGCGCTTATCTATTATATTTATCCTTTCAAAAATCCAGCTCTTGATTTCTTTAATCTTTTGGATCATCTTTCTGGATTCTATTTCATTAATCTCTGCTCTGATTTTGACTATTTTCTTCCTCTTGCTCACTTTTGGGTTTCTATGGTTCTCATTTTCTTTTTAAATTTTTATTTATAAAATGGAAATATTGACAAGACTATAGGATAAGAGGGGTACATTTAAACACAGTGCCCACACCCAGACCTCCATATCCAAATCCTTCCCTTGATAACTTCCATATTCCTTATCCCTCTGGGAGTATGGACACAGGATAATTGTGGGGTGCAGAAGGTAGAAGGTTTGACTTCTGTAATTGCTTCTCCGCTGAACATGGTTGTTGGCAGGTCAATCCATACTCCCAGCCTTTCTCTCTCTTTCCTTAATGGGGCAGGGATCTGGGGAGGAGAGGCTCCAAGATACATGGTGAGTTCCTCTGCTCAGGGAAATCGGGTTGACATCATGGTATCATCTGGCTGAAAAAGAGTTAATATATAATGTAGAACATATTGTTGATTAATCTTGAACCTAAAGGCATGAATATTGCAGATGAAGATTAGGGTCTCCATTTTGGAAAAAAAAAAGCTAATAGGGCTGTTTTATTTATATTACAGAAGGTCCATAGCTTTCCTAGTTTTGCCTGAGACTTAACTCTAATATGCAGGTGGACCCAGGTTTATTGTCTGGGGAGATGGTGTCATAGTTGGAAAAAGGACTAGAAAGCTGTATCATGAAAGAGTAGCTCCCAAACATATGAAAAGTGTATAAATATTGTTAACTGTAAACCCCATAGATTTGATCTGGGACCCATATTCAGCGCAAGGGCCTATGTAACCTCTGCATCCCTGTAGCTCTGAGACCACATTCTGTGGTCACAGCTAGGAACATTCCAGACTGTTGAATCCATTGTGTTGTTATGTAGATTACTTGAAATCTTTGCTGTTTGTTAATGGGTTCATACTGCCATAAATTTCCCTCTTAGGACCGATTTTCCTGAATCCCAAAGGGTCTGGTAGTTGGTCTGTTCATTTTCATTGTTGTCCAAGTTCTTTTTATTTTCTTGTTTGATTTCATCAGTTACCCAGGTATTACTCAAAAGTGTATTGCTCAGTCTCCAAAGTGTATATCTTTGCTTCTTTTGGGGGTTGATTTCTAACGTCACTGACTCGTGGTTAAAAAAAAGATACTTTTAACTTTCTTTTCTTGCATAACTATTTTATTTATAAAATGGAAATATTGACAAGACTACAGGATAAGAGGAGTACATTTCCACACAATGCCCACCCCCAGAGCTCCATATCCAATCCCCTGCCTCCATAGTTTCCCTATTATTATCCTTCAGGGAGTATGGACCCAGGATCACTGTGGGGTGCAGAAGGTGGAAGTTTTGGCTTCTGTAATTACTTCTCTGATGAAAATGGGCATTGGCAAGTCTATCCATACTTCCAGCCTGTCTCTTTATTTCCTTAGTGAGGCAGAGATCCAGGGAGGCAGGGCTGTAGTGGATATTTTGTACATATCCTCTCCACACTTTTGAATTAGGTAATTTGCTTTTTTGTTGCTAAGTTTGGTGAATTCCTTTTATATTTTGGTTATTAGCTTCTTGTCTGATATATGGCATGTAAAGATCTTCTCCCTTTCTGTGAGGAGTCTCTTTGTTTTAGTGACGGTTTCTGTCGCTGTGCAGAAGCTTTTCAATTTCATGCAGTCCCACTAGTTTATTTTTGTTTTGGTCTTCCTTGTAATTGAATTTGTGCCATTAAAGATGCCCTTGAAACTTAGATGGAAAAGAGTTCCACCAATATTTTCTTCTAAGTATTTGATAGTTTCTTGCCTGACATTCAGGTGTTTATTCCGTTTATGGTTTACTCTTATTTCTGGTGAGATATGGTGGTTCAATTTCATTCTTCTGCATGCTTTAAGGCAATTTTCCCAGCACAATTTATTGAGGAGACCCTCCATAATCAATTTAATAGTGTGGACCCCCTTATCAAATATTAGATGTCATGGGATGATCTCACTCATAGATAGTAGTTGAAAAACAAGATAAGAAAACATTTAAACAGAATTTGGATTGCAGTTGGTATACTGCACCAAAATAAAAGACTCTTGGGTGGGTGAGGGGAGGGTTCAGGTCCTGGAACAAGATGGCAGAGGACCTAGTGGGGGCTGTATTGAAGTGGAAAACTGGGAAATATTATGCAAGTACAAATTATTGTATTTACTGTAGACGGTAATATAATAAAAAAACATATTAAAATAGATGTCCATAGGTGTGAGGATTTATTTCCAGGCTTTCAATTCTGTTCCACTGATCTGTGTATCTACTTTTTTTCCAGTACTAGGTAGTTTTGACTGCAATGACATAATATAGAATAAGACTTGGGTGTGTGATTCTTCCATTTCTGTCTCTTTTTCTCAAGACTGGTGATTATAGGTGTTTTCTGGTTCCAAATAAATGTTTGTAATTTTTGTTCTTTTCTCTTAAAGAGAATTGGTGGGACTTTGATGGGTCGCATATTAAATTTCTATATAGCTCTAGGTAGAATATTCATTTTGATAATGTTAATTCTTGCAATTCATGAGCATGGGATATCTTTCCACTTCATTTTATCATTTTCTATTTCTTTGAATCATGACTCATAATTTTCAGTGTACAGTCTTTCATTTATTTAATTAGGTTTATTCCTAATTAAATTTTATTAATTTTAATTAATAAATTTTATTAATTTATTAATTTTGCTGCTATAGTGTATAGGAGTGATTTCTGGACATTTTCTTCTTCTTCTTCTTCTTCCTTTTCTTCCTCTTCTTCTTCTTCTTCTGATTTGGCATTTACGTAAAGGTATATGACTGATTTTTGTATGTTAATTTGAAGCCAGACAATACTTCCTATTTCACTTCCCTCTATCATTACAAGACTAAATCTGTCAGATAAAGAAAGGATAACACAAGCTAGATAAGGACAAGAGACTGGACCACTTTAATAATGGCCCTAGTCACCTGGGGCCCTAGTCAGGAAATCCTGGGATTCCCAAATAAATATGATGGGCCTAGACCTCTAATAGATCCCTATCTCCATCATCACTGGTCATATCTATCAGGACCACTATCACAAATCCTATTGTGGTCCTCCACAGGACATTGCCCTCAGTGTAGAACAACAAGGTTAGGTGCTTCTGCACTCTCTGTAGGGAGGCTGTGTCAACATACTCTGACACTCAAGAAAGATGGGTCCTGAAATGACTGCAGCCTAGAATGTTCCTAGATAAGATAATAATTATTTAATTCTGCACTGTTCCCACCACCAGAATTCTACATCCCCGATCTTTCCATTGTAAGCTACAGCAGTTCTTCTAATGTTGCAGATAAGGGTTAGCTATTACTTCTACAATTATTTATCCATATCTGTATACATTTTCCCAGAAAAGGAATCAATTCTGAGAAGATGAAAACAAAGGTCTCTGTAGTTCTCATTCACAGATTAGAAAACTGATGCTCTATCTAGAGAAATGTAAGGACTAGTCCATGATTATATGTCATCTTTACCAAGCAGCATCAAGTGCCTTTTGCAGTACATAGTTTATAAGAAAGTATCATCTGCTATTGCTCTAGCATCAGAGATGCTAACCAGGATATCTCTAGTGGCTATTTTGAAGCTGTCAATGTCAAGTAAAATTCTAGGTTTGACAAAGTTGTAAACATTTGTTATTAAAAAAAACCCACTGGAATGGAAACCAGGATACCCTTATTCTAGTCCTAACTTTGCCACCAATTTGCTGAGATAATTAAGGCAATTCCATTTATTATTCTATGCCTCAATTTCCCCACTTATATGTAGAGATAATCGGATTGAATAGTCTCAAACCATATCACAAGTTGATGCCTTTGGTCTAGACTTAGGGAAGAGAGAGAGAGATGACAGAAGGCTAAGATGGAGTCTCTGATCTCCATCTGGAACCATATGAAATTTCTTCAGTGGAGATATTTAACTTAATTATGCTTTGATATGAAACATATTGTTATACTTCAGTATACCTGAGGGCTGGAGTGATAGACAGCTCACTATGTAGGATGCATTCATTACCATGTATAATCCAGGTGAGTCCTGGTACTACACAGAAGGTGCCATGTTGCTATAGGAAACTCTGGTGCTATTACATCTCCCTTCTGTTTCCTTTTTTTCTCTGAGTGAAAAGTGGACAGTAAGTGGTAATTTCTCTCATGTATGAGATCTTAGCCCCTCCACCAAATATGACTTGAATGTGACAAGTGGGAATAAGTTCTCCTTGAAAAGAACACCCCAAAAATCCATTCTTTTGAAATGCAGGTTCTGTAAGGCAGGGATATGTCGTATGCTTTACATTGGTTTGTTCTAGCCCTCCCCCCCCAAGAGAATTGGATGAGTCCTGTTAATTTCGCGGGCCTGCTTGGCCCCGCCCAAAGGAACCCAGAGAGAGGGTTCCTGAGTTCGAGAGTGACGGAGTTTCTGAGTTCGAGAGTTTGAGAGTTACAGAGTAAGGGAGAGTTCCACAGTGGAAGAGTTTCAGAGGGTCCCCCAGTACGAGAGTTCCAGAGTGCGAGAGTTTCTGAGTTCCAGAGTAAGGGAGAGGGTTCCTGAGTTCGAGAGAAAAAAGAAAGAGTGCTTGCGCCGCAGCAAAGAGACAGCAGAGTTCTGTTTGGTGATTAGTTTGTCTTAGTTATGAATCGTTGTTCCTGAATAAAGAAATACAGCTTCCCTGCCCAGCCGTTGTCTCCGCGTCTCTGTTACCCGCCCATGAAGCTAACCCGCCCGGCAAGAGCCTCCGAAAATTTTAACAACAAATGGCGCCCAACGTGGGGCACGAACCCACAACCCTGAGATTAAGAGTCTCATGCTCTACCGACTGAGCGTGAAGCCAGCCCGGCCGGCCAGAGCCTTCTGAAAATTTTAACAACAAATGGCGCCCACGTGGACCTGACCTGCGCATCTCTCAGATAAGTAAAGACAATTTGGCTACCTATGCACTATGGCCTTCTCTTCTGCTTGTGAAGAGATCTCCAAAGGCCTCTGCTCTTTCTTCAAGAGACTGTTTTGCTGTTTCTGGAACATTTATCTCTGGACCACTCTGTGGTTTCCACTCGCTCGGGCAAACTTAGAACAGCCAGCGGGAAGAGCCAGTGGGCGGGAGGCGAGGCACGAAGCTGCTGTTTCCACCTGGTTAAACAGCCAGCCAGCCGGCTGCGCCCAGACAACCCCGCGCACTGCGCCCGCAGCCCCGCAGCCCCGCAGCCCGCAGGAGGCCGAAGCCAGCACACAAAAGCCCCAGGAGCCCAATGCCAACATGCTGGAGCCCTATGCCAACACGCAAGAGCCCAAGGCCAGCCCACAGGAGCCGACTCTCCACCGCGTGGCGCAGGGCACTGGACGCGTGATCCCTCCACGCTGCTCGGCCACTGCGAGCAGGGCAGCAGACATGGCAGGGCCATGGGGCAGGGCTGTGGCGGCCCATCATGGCCACCACCCCTGGGAACCTAGGCCCACGCCTTCTAAAAAACTGGCCTGCCTGCCCTCTTTCTATGAATTCTGGAACCATCCCGGGCCTCCCGGACCCCCGGGCTCCCTGCCGAAACTGGGCACACGAGATCTCCAGCCGCCGGTCCGGTCTGAAGGCAGACAAGCTGGAGTACGCAGAGACTTGTGCAGAGATCGCAACCTGCAATTCCTAGAAGTGGAGCTGCTCGGGAATGGAGCCGCGCGGGAAGCCACCTCCGGATGGTGAAACCCCCCCCCCCCAACAACTAAGACAGTACAGACTTAAATTCGTGTTTAAAATGACATGTCTTCGTAACAAAGGTTTCTCTCCTTGTGTATTAATGACCATGTTTATGTGTATGTTTAAAGTTTGGTAAACAGTAGCTTTAAGGCTAAATTCTTACTAGTCAAAGTTAAATGAAAAAGGTTTTCAATATAATTCTCATAAAGATAAAATTAACTTACATTTAAAGTCTGAGGTAACAATTAGTTAACAATCAATATATTTTAACTAAGTTGGTCTAAACAAAAGGTTAAATAGACTTGTTGATATGTAAAACACTACCTTCTCTATTAGAAATGGTAGATCGCACAATGGCTATGCTAATTATTCTCATGCCTGAGGTTTCCTCTCCGGCCCACACCTAGGGTTTGTCTCCATCTTGAATGGGTGTAACAAAAGGTTAAAAGACGTTGTTGATATGTAAAAGTCTCAAATTCCTTCTCTATTAGAAACGTTGGATCATGCAGTAGATATGCTAATAACAAGTTTTGTTTCATAGTAAGTAAGTTGCAGCCAGCTGCCTGTGGGACTCTAGGCCGTTCCCCGTCCCCATGCTAATGCCCGTAGAGGCAAGTAGCCCCCCAGAGGCAAGAAATGTTTTTTTTTCAGATATGGCCCCCTCAGGCCTTCCCTTGGCAACATGCTGGTTTTTGTTATATATGTTTCTGTTCACCCCACACCCTTGATACTATAGTCATTTAGTTAAAAAGAAAAGGGGGAATTGTCGTATGCTTTACATTGGTTTGTTCTAGCCCCCCCCCCCCGCGCCAAGAGAATTGGATCAGTCCTGTTAATTTCGCGGGCCTGCTTGTCCCCGCCCCAAGGAACCCCGGGAGAGGGTTCCTGAGTTGGAGAGTGCCAGAGTTCCTGAGTTCGAGAGTCGCAGAGTTGCAGAGTTACAGAGTAAGAGAGAGTTCCAGTGTGCCAGAGTTTCAGGGGGTTCTCAAGTAGAGAGTTCGAGAGTTCCTGAGTTCCAGAGGAAGAGAGAGAGGGCCAGAGAGTTCCAGAGTTGGAGAGTTCCCGAGTTACAGAGTAAGAGGGAGTGCTTGTGCTGCCGCAAAGAGACAGCAGAGTTCTGTTTGGTGATTAGTTTGTCAATCGTTGTTCATGAATAAAGAAATACAGCCTCCCTGCCCAGCCGTGTGTCCGCGAGTCTCTGTTCACCACTGCGAAGCTAACCCGCCCGGCTAGAGCTTAAGAATGTTAACAACAGGGATACTAACACCAGGGCCAAGGCATTTGACAGTCCATGAGAAATTTGAAATCAGAGAATTTCACCCTGGAATAATAGGTGGTCACTCTCTAACTGAATGGAGGGTTTTCAGTGCCTCCTTCTCCCTTTAGCTTTCTCTGTCTTGTCTTGACAGACTTAGTAGTTAGTTTAAAAAGGGACTGTGAGTAGTGGATAACTAGGGTGAGGGTCAAATAGTGGATGGTGCAGGCAAAGCTGCTAAGGACATTGGGTATGTATTTTGGAAGAGCGCAGAATAAACATGGTATGTGCACAGATGTGTCTTGGAGCTGGGAAGGCATGCTGTTAGAACAGTAGTGCTGGATTCTACTAGATGTGCAGGTCCCTCTCTAGGTATTCACACTCCCTCCCACTGTGGTTCATCTATTTACCCAAGCATCTACTCCTCAATGGGAGGTCCCCTTGTCTGCTGTTCTGTCTTCTCCTTGTGGGGGATGTTTCATCTTAACCTTGTCTCTGTCACAAAGTAAGTGGTGTGGGAGTCACTCTTTCATCAGAGAATGTACCTAAAATTTTTAAAACTTTTTCAGCACAGAGCTATATATTAGTGTACATATATTAAGTACACTATACGGTAAACAATGAAAGTGGAAGTCCTGATGGAAGTGGAAGGTGCCCGCATGAATAAAGATTTGTGTTCCCTCTCCATTCCGATCTCTTCTCTCTCTTCCGTGGCACAGACCGGCAGTGTCTAACTTTTCCCCTCATTTTGCACATATTTCTCTCTGAAGACATTTACTATTTAAACAGTTTCTGTTGTCAGTGAATAAGAAGAGCTTTCCCTCCCCTCCTCCAGAGTATACATCTCCACCTGTCCTTGTCAACCTTGCTTTTCTGATTTAATGATCTTTCTGTAATGGGTTGATATGTGGGCAAGAGTTGGTATGAAGAGACAGTGCTGATCAAAAAAGTAGGGCTTAGGAGCTCAGGAAAAATGCAAGTAGAGGGTGAAGAGAAAAGGTGATTCATATATATGAGCTAGGGAAACAGATTTCACATTCAATATTCTTTCCAATGGTTTGCTATAAACATAAGAAAGAATGGTCAAGAGGAGGAGGGCACAGAGGAAATTAATTTGGGAGATAAAGGAGGTGGACATGGCAGTTTTAACTTTTAAGGCTCAGTAAGGTTGGGGTTTATTGTTGATGCTTTTCCTTATTTTCCTACATCCTTGGACAGTCAGTATTAGTTAAAAAGGAACATTATGTTATCACAAATGAGACTTTCCAGGTCACTCTGAACAGCTCAGCAATTCACTACAGATTTCAGGAAGATGCTTCCCCTTTAACCTCTAACTCAGCAGGGATCTGCCTGGGTGCTGAAGTTGGGGAAACCCTCCCTGCTGAACGAGATGAGAGGCAGGTCTGGGAGACTGCAAGGAGACTGCTGTGTAGACTGGGAGTAGCTAGCATATAGTCTGGAGGACTACTCAGCACCCTGCCACCCCATTTCCAGATGCAGTGAGGTGACAACTAGGGAATCTCCCTGTCTATTTGAACAAATTTTTGGATCTTATAGATAAGGGATGGATGCTGGTGGAATAATATGGATTTTGTTTTCTCTTTGTAGTAAATGCAGGGCTTGTCTGTACCATAGAGCTTCTAGGCAAGATGAAAGTCAAACCTGGTAACTTAGTTCCACTGCATGGTGAAGGAACACATGTATTCCAGCTGGGATGTTATAGGTCAGAGAGATGAGGAAGGCTGAGGTTAAATCTTTGGAACACTCTAAAGACTTCTAGAATAGTGATGATACACCTACCCTCCCAGCCTGTTCCCTCTGGCCAGTTATGAAGCCACCCTTTCACCTAAATCTTAGTCAACTTTTCCCAAAGAGTTGAGGGGTCATGAACTATGTTTCTGAGGTATATGGACCTGAGTTTAAAATGTAGCAGAAAATACTTGAGTTAGACAAAACAGATTTCCTAACACTGGAGGTTCAGAAATGAAGGGAGGTGTCAATTTTACTCACAAAGTATTTAGTTGAATCAGTGAGCTGAATGGAGTTGAAGATCTTGGCATCTAAGCAAACGGAAGCAGCTGAGTGACAATAATTGGGAGTGGAGCCCTACTGTGTCCTGTGTATTCTTCCCTGATATTGAAGGAGCCAAACACAAAAGGTTGAATTCCAGGTTTCCTGAAGTAAAACATTTCTTCAAGGGACCTACCTTCATAAACAGTTATGCACTTTATGATAGCTATGGAGTGAAAGAATTGGGAACTACATTTGAAGACAGAAAAAAACCCACAGATTCAAACAGGAAGTGGCTCACAAAATGCATATACAAGTGAATTGGGATGTTGGGACTAAGTCTGAACTCTCCTAGCCTTCAGTACCAGACTCTTTCTTTTACCCTTGCAATTATGGGTGGGCTTTTATAGGTCAGCCCTTGTTCCAGTCACTTCTTAAATAAAGCATGTAGCCAAACAGGCTCTGCAGAGGGAAGCCAGCATTGAATGGAATAGAAGTAGTATCAAAAAAGCAAATGTGGTATTGAAAAAATGGGGCCTACAAAGCAAACCTCAACAGCCAAGATCAGGACTCACAGGGCTGACTGAAAGATCTGACTGGCACTGTGTGGAGAATCATGGGAGTGTAGAGATGTCTATAGATGGAGGGGCATCACAGAGTCTAGAAATTCAAGCAGAGAGAACCTCTTCTGGTGACATTTCTGTATCTGAAGAGTCAAACATTTGTATAAGACTCTTGGTACTTTCATGGAACTCTATGTCCTTGGATAGGTGTGAAAGAGACTCCTGAAAGTCATAGGAGTTAAAGCAGGTCAAGAACTTTTTCCTCCAGAGCACTGTGGTTTCATTCCCTAAATGATGAGTGGGGAACAGGAAAGATTTCTTAAGACTACCACGAGTCAAAACCATGTTCATCATTACTCCACTGTCAACTGTTTCAAAGGAGAGGTAAACAGTTTGATATTTTATGCTGAAAAGTAGGTCTCAGAGAAGAGACTTGCCCAGAACTCATCAATAATACATCCCAGAGACTGTATTTGCTTAACCATCATTTCAAGATTCAATTAGAGAACTCTCAGGGAATTGGGCTATCAGAACCCCCCAAGGAGCCCTCAGTTTAGGGGATAATTGAGTCTAGGGTAATTGGAATACTTCATTCTGAGGATACCAAGACTCTCCATCCACAGGGAGTGAACTTAGAAGAATCAAGCTAGAGACCAGCAACTCAGAGTGCCAAGGAATCTGGTAGAGGATAGCCTCCTGCAAATGCCCTTAATATCCAGAATTATCCTTCCTCCTATGTCCTCACTACATACAGGACTCTTGGACATAACACCTTAAGAAAGCTCTGTCTTAGAGGATGAAGCTCTGTGAAGGCATTCTGATTCTGACTCCATGTTACCTGGCTCTACCACCCCTTTGCTGTCCTTTCTATCACATTTCTTTGGGAGGAGTTTTGAGGCAACCTTGCATAAACTGATTCCACCAGCAACCCCCATGATCAGCCACATAGCCATCAACATTAAGCATAAGGAGGCCTCACTCTTGCTAGAATTATTTATCTTGGCTCAAGGGAATGAGCCTGGATCTGAGGGATGGATAGAGAGGTCATTTGCAATATTTCCTCCTGGCCTCTCTATGCCCCTGCTATTCCCATTAGTACCTGGTAAGTGAAGGTAGAATGTCGTTTTTGCCAGGCTGGCTTCACTGGCAGGAGACAGAGATGACCAGAGACTCATGGCTGAGCTGAGTTCAATCTTTATTCACGAGTGGGGATGTGGTTCAACAAACTAATCTAATCTAATCACAAGACGATTTTGTCCTCCATCTCTATCCTCTGGTGGAAGAGTCAGGAACAAAGGAAATGCATATGATAGGGGGTGGGGAGAAGAAATAAGTACGAACCAGCGATGACTAAACCAAATGCCCCAGAGGCAGGGGGGGAAGACCAAACCAATATCCCGGAGGCAGAGGGTGCCCAGCCAACAATGGACTAGCAAACAAAACACACAGTGAACCCATGTGATGATAAAAACAGAAGGCTTCACAAGCAGAATCCAGAAGCATACCAACAATTCCCCCTTTTCTTTTTAACTAATGTCCATAGTATCAGGTGAACAGAAACCTATATCGTACAGGCATTAAAAAAAAAAAAAACTGACACAAGACATGGAGGAACAAGTAAGAGAGCAGCAAGAACCAGTGTGATGTCAAGGGAAGGCCTGAGGGATGCGTTTCTTTCCTCAAAGTGCAAGGCTTATCAGGCTAAAGGACATTTCCTGCCTCTGTGGGCAACTCTGGCCTTTGGGGGCGCTTTATGCCCCAACGGGCGTTTCCTGACTCTGTAGGCATCTCTTGCCTCTGGGGGTGTTTAATGCCTCAATGGGCATTTCCTACCTCTGTGGGCATTACTTAGCAAGGAGTGGGGGTGTGTGGCTTATAGAGCCCCAAGGCAGCTCGCTGCAGTCAGTCTTTGAGAAACCCAGCATAATAAAGGGAATCTGCTGTAGAGCTGTGTATCAGTAAGTGTGATAGAACTGCCAGTCGATGACAATGGAAGAAATGCCAGGGGGTGAATTGATGCATGTCTATCTCAGTCAGTAAGGTCAGCCACTGGAATTCTGTTTTTCTGTAGAGAGTGAGCTCTGGAGTCTGTGAATCTGTTTCTTCAGGTCGTGCCAAGTCACATCATTGGTTTGGGGGGGGGTGCATTGTCTGGTGGTGGCCTCTTGCCCAACTTCACCTCTAGGAAGTGCAGGTGTAAGATCACTGCAAGGATGTCTGTGTATTCTAGCTCCTCTGCCATCAGAGCCAAGCTGGGGATCTCGGCCAGGGGGCTCAGTCCTGGCAGGAAGCCCGGGGTCACCGGGGGGTCCAGGATCTGCCCAGGCATCATAGCAGGAGGGTGAGCTGGCCAGCCATGTAGAAGGTGTGGGCCAAGACGTCCCGGGGCAGGGGCTGTGATGGGCTGCAGCCCTGCCCACCGCCCTGCTCCTGGGGCCTAGCAGCGAGGAGGGAGCCTGCGCCCAGTGCCCTGTGCCCCGCAGCAGCGAGCAGTCTCTGGCAGCGGGAGGGCAGAAACCAAAGTGTGGCCCATAGCAAAATGTTCCAGAGACAGAGAAACTGTCTCATGAAGAAAGGGTAGAGGCTTTTTGGAAACCACTTCATAAGCAGAAAGGCAGTCCATGGCGGCTTTATTTATCTGATCTTCTTTGGTCTTCTGCATGTGTGTGGAGTCGAGATTCTTGTCCCTGTTTGAGCTCCATTTTGTCATTTTTGCCAGGCTGACTTCGCTGGCGGGAGACAGAGACGACCAGAGACTCATGGCTGAGTTCAATCTTTATTCACGAGCGGGGATGCAGTTCAACAATCTAATCTAATCTAATCTAATCTAATCTAATCTAATCTAATCTAATCTAATCACAACCCAATTTTGTCCTCCAGCTCTCTCCTCTGGCTGGAGAGTCAGGAACAAAGGAAATACATACGATAGGGGGCAGGGAGAAGAAAGAAGCATGAACCAGCTATGACTAAACCAAATGTCCCAGAGGTGGGGGGAAGACCAAACCAATATCCCAGAGGCAGGGGGTGCCCAGCTAACAGTGGACATGCCAACAGAACACATAGCAAGCAACACAAGTGAACCCATGTGATGATAAAAACAGAAGGTTTCACAAGCAGAATCCAAAAGCATATCAACAGTAGAAAACAATGGACTGAAAACAATAGCTCTACAGAGGGGTCAAGGACATAGGAAGAAGGTAAAGGGATAACTCAGAAACAGTAAGCCATGTCATAGGCTGGCAGGCAATTCACAGCACTCCCAGAGAGGGAGACTTTTAGCAGAGCCCTCCACAGGCCCAGCCTTAAGCCATCTTTAGGTAAGTTGAGGGAAGTGGTCAACTGGGCTCACTTCCTCCTTCAGGCCATAAATGCATAGTACTGTGAACTGTAAGCACTCAAAACCAGTGTGAAGTACCCTCAGCTTAGCCTGGTAGGAGGAATAGAACTGTGGACCCACCTGAGGTTACAAGGAAGCTCCAGGATTGCATTTCAAGAGTCTATTTCTCTCAGCACAGCACACACACCCCCACTTAGCCAGCCCTCCTCTCTGGCTTGTTTGCACTGCTGGAATCCCTGTCTCCAGTTATCACGTCACTTGCTCCACCCACTGCTTTTCTTCAGCCAAGCCACACACATGGAACTGCTTTCATCTCCCTGTTCATCTGGACCTACCCTTTCCCAAGAGCTCAGGGACATACACTACTCTGAATTCCCTCCAATTTGTCTCTGTTACCCAAAAACTTAGTGGGTCTCAGGGGATACATGGGAGACTTGAGGGCTTCAGGGACTGGTCTGCTTCCCAGGCTCCACTTACATTGGGGAAAGGAGAACATATTCTGCATCTGTCAGCCTTCTTCCTTCTTTTTGGGCTCTGTATGAGATCTAAAGTGGGGGGTGGAGGTGTCTCTGAAGAGCACCAAAATGGAAGATGAAAGAGGTCTGACTTGGTTCCTGCCCACAAGGATTTGGCACACCAGTATAGGAGATCATATTACTAATAATATCAATGATGCTGTGACAGCACTTTCTCCATGCAAGCACTTTCCTATGAGCTGCACAAGAAACAATTTCCTCCTCACCAGAGCTCAGTGAGGCAGTCTCTATGACTTTATCTCATAGGTGAGGAATCTGAGGTGATTAATCTTAAATTAATTGCCTTAAGAAGTGGGGAGTGTTGGACTGGGTGGCTGACAGAAAGGCTAACTCCAGTATCCATGCTCTTAATTGTGACACTAACCTTAGCCAGAAATGTCAGAGAATGAGGGACTGTTGTTCTTGAGAAGACTGAAAAAGGTAAGGCTTTCTGAAAGAGGTAGCATTTTCATTAAGGCTTGGAGTCATCCTGAATGGGTAGGGATGCAGGAAGACATTCTGGGTGTCAACAATATACATCAAATAACATGTACTAGAATCATGTAAATTAGATTTTGAGAAGATAAGGACTCAGTCAGTGGGTGCTCTGGGAATCAAGACTGGGAAGGCAATGAATCCTGTAGGTGGCCAACTTCAAGGAGGAGCAGAAATTTTATGCAGCTTAGTTTGCAATCTCACCAAGACCACAGGGGTTGGTTACTGTAAGTACCAGCCAAGAAATGATCTTGGTGTGCTATGTGCTTGTGACAATAGGGATAATGTAGGGGTATCAGGAAATGACCACCTGTGAAGATTTCCCTCTGCAGGTGGGGGCCAGAGGCTTGAACCCAGGTACTTGCACACTGTAATGTTAGCACTTAACCAGTTGTTCAACCAATTGGCCCCTCGGAACTTAGTTTCCAAATGGATGCCAGTTATGTGAGAGAGAGGAAAGTTTACCCTGGAAGCTATGAAGAGGACTTGGGTTATGGTGCGGAGAGCTTCATTCAGGACATGATGAATCTGAGGTGTCAATGCATCCAGAAAAGTCTCCTAAATTTTAGAGACAAGACAACAGACCTCTGCATGGCAGGATGTGCAGTTTATAACTTCATCTTTTATTACTTTATTTAATTTAAAATATATTGTGTCAGAGATGAGAATGACCATTCCTGCCTTTTTTTGTGGTCCATTAGCTTGTATGATAGTTTTCCATCCTTTCACTTTAAGTCTGTGTTTATCTTGTTGGGTAAAGTGGGATTCTTGCAAGCAGCATATGGTTGGGTTATGTTTTCTGATCTATCCTCCCACTCTGTGCCTTTTGATGGGTGAGTTTAAGCCATTGAAATTTACTTATATTATGGATTTACTGTATTGTAGTGCCATTATTCAATAATTCTTCATTTGCTCTGGTATATTGCAAGTATTATAGTGATGTTCTTGTTTATAAGAGGTATTTTATTACCTCTTCCAGGGCAGGCTTGGTGATGGTTGCCTCCTTTAACTGTTGTCTCTCTAAGAAGGTTTTGATCCCTCCATCTAGTTTGAATGAAAGTCTAGTAGGATATATTATCCTTGGTTGAAACCCTTTTTCAATCAGGGCTCAGTTCATATCTTGCCATTCTCTTCTGGCTTTTAGAATTTGAGTGGAGAAGTCTGATGATAGTCTTATGGGTTTCCCCCTGTATGTGACTTTTTGTTTCTCTCTTGCAGCCTTTAGGATACTTTCTTTGTCCTTACTTCTTTTCATTGTAACTATAATGTGTCTTGGTGTCATCAGGTCTGGATTGATTCTGTTTGGATTCTCTGGGCCTCTTGAATCTTAATGTCATTTCTGTTGTTCAGGTCTAGGAATTTTTCTTCTGTAATTTCCTCTAGAATGTTTGCTTTCCCTTCCTCTCTTTCTTCCTCTGGAAGGCCAATTATACGAATGTTACTCATATTGAGATGATCCTATATGTCTCTGTTGTTGTTTTCAGTGTCTCTCAATCTCTTTTTGAGCTCTTTTACCTCTTTATTAGTTTTCTTTAGCTCATCCTCTGTCTGGCTAATTCTGTTTTCTGCTTCTGTTAGTCTGCTTTCCCTTCCCTCAGCTTCTTTCTTCAGTTCAGCTATTTCAGCTTTCAGTTTTCTAATTGCCTCAAGGTAGTTAGTATTTTCATTGAGGGTCTCATCTGCTATTTCCCTAATACTGTTAGCCCTTTCCTCCAAAGTTGTTTTCATTTCTGTTATTCATAAGTTTATTATTGCTTGCATACTTTTCTTATCTATGGTTACTTCTGGCTGATTTGTAGTTTCTTGTGGTCTTTTGTCTTCATTCATTGTAGTAGCAGTTTTATTTGCTATTGATCTACCCATTTTTTATTAATATGTTTCTTATTTTTATGTTCTGTTGTTCCTCAGTTGTTGTGTTTTGAGTACAAGCCACGCTATACTAAATACCTTTATTACAAATGCAGTCACCAACCTCAGAATTTACAACAACAGTAATTGAAGCAAGGACTGAAGCAGTTTAATCAATACCAGCTAGCCCAACAATGTCCTCAGTCCAAGAAAAAATAGCAACCAAATCCAAATGAAAAACAAAGAGAAAGGAAAAAAGGGATAGCAGAAATAGACAATTATGCAAATCTACTATCCACTGTAAATTCTAGAGGTAGCAAGAGGAAAAAGGGAAGTAGAGCAGAAATGCACAGGAAGAAAGTCCACTCTGAGTCAGATTTCCTCCCCGAAATAATTCACAAACAAGTATCAGTGAATTCAGGAAGCAGGGGAAGGAGGAAGGTAGAAAGGAAGATGGGGAAAAAAGAGAGAAAAGAAAAAATAAAAGAAATAAAACAGCAAAAAAAAAAAAAAAGAGCAGTGAAAGGAGAGTTTTTTTTTTAATTAGCTAGAGAAGGGAGAAGGAGGAGAGTAGATAGAGGAGGTATGAAGAGTTAGACAAGTTCCTCTCACAATGTTTAAGACAGCCAGTCCCCTAACAATGGAATGTATACTAATAATTAATTTTGGTCAACCTGAGGGGGGGCAGAGGAATACGCATATATATGATAATAATAATAAAATAGAACAGAGTAAAAAGCCCTAGCAGTGGGTCTGCAGCTTGGACAGCTCCCTGTTAGCTCAGGCACATTGAGTCTAGAAAACTAATTGAAAAAGAAAAAAGAAAAAAGAAAAATGAAAAAAACAGAGAAAAAAAAAAAAAAAAGTCCAGGCAGTCTTTCCCAGTTTTTCAACAGATATTTGTCACTGCAATTGGGCCTAAGTCCCTTACTCAGAGAGAGAAAAAAAAGATAGCCAAAGTATTCAGAAAGGAACAGGGTTGTAATGGCACCCCTGGTGAGCCAGGAACCTTGGTAAACAAAAAAGGTCAGAGGGAAGCCTGCTAGCAGCAGCTCCTTACTCCTGGGGTCTGACTTTGGGGGGTAGGGGGGAGAGAAATAATAAAAAAAATTCCTTTTTTTGCTCTAATTTTTAACCCAAATTGAGTTATAGTCACATCCTTGCTGTCACGCATAGAATGTCCTGTTCACAGCCCTGAACTGATGCTCTGAAGGAGCTGTCCTCAGAGCTCAAGCCAGCAGCTGCTTTGGAGTCTCCATCTTGGCTCTGCCCCTCAGTTTATAACTTCAAAAGGTAGAAGATGGTGATGGAGAGAGAATCTAGAACCCTGAGTGTTAAACTAACTGGTTGGAATTTAACTCAAGTAAGCAACAGGGAACCCCTAAAGGGTTTGTGAGGATGGGGAAATCATCCGCATTTGCAATTGGGGAAGGTGACTTTAGAAATTGTATGTATATTGAGGGCAGGCAAAAAAGAGGGATGACTACCATGCTATGGAAGTGAGAGACACAAGGCAAGACCCAGAAAGGGGAAGCAAGGGGTGGGGGTTAATCCTGTAGCTCTCAATGGAGGATAAGCAATTGAGAGAGAAGAGTTAGCCAAAGGAACAACATGTCAGGGTAAGGTGGGGAGAAAGTGGTTGGCAGGGAGTAGCTGGTGGCTCACCTAGTAAACCATACACATGACCATGTAAATAGACTTGGATTCAAGCTCCTGGTCCCTACCTTCAGGGAAAAAGTTTCATAAATGATGGACCAGAGCTACAGCTGTTTCTCTTCATCTCTGTCCCTTATTTTCTCCCTCTATCAAAAAGAAGAGAAAGGAAACAATAACCTCAAAACAGTGCATTCACTGAGGCCCAACAATAAACCTAGTAAAAAAAATACAAAAGGAAGAAAGAAAAAAAGAGAAAAAGGGAGAGAGAGAGAGAGAGAGAGAGAGGAAGTGGCTAGCAGAGAGGGTAAGATGTTAGAAATATTTGTTTCTAAGCCAAGCAATGGGAGTCAGGGAAGCAGGAAGCTCAGAGAAGGGGAGCAACTGTCCAAAGCTCCAAAGCTGAGCAAGAAGGAAATGACACCTAGACTACAAGTCATGCATTTTATTCTTGGGTCAGAATGTCCTGATGAAAAAACCTGTCTCCTTAAGAAATGATTCACCAAGATATGATTATATCTTGGATTATTACCTGAGAATAAATCCCCCCTCCTCTGAATTGTTCAAGATGAAGATAACCAAAGACACAGTGCATTAGCAATGATATAACAAGTTCATGGTCATTAGGACACCCACACCCTGCTATGTTTTTTCTCAATTTTGCATGGTTTCAGCTCAAGGTGTCCTGTAGTAAATGGACTTTGCTGACTCTCAGATGTTCCTAGTTCATAAGAATTTCCCACTTTCTGGTTACAACTACCTTTTATGACGCTCCAGTGCACATAATAAGTGCTATATTCAAGCTTATTGATGGTATAACATAGACAGAACTAAAAAGACTGAGTATCTTCTGATCCTTAGCTCTTAAATGCTATCAATGAAAAGTTTTCCAAAATTACAAGGGCTGATCAGAACCTTCCACCTTGGTGGATATGTTGACTTCACAGAAGATGAAGAAATGGGACAGACTACTGAATAACTTCTTATCTTTTGATGGTCATGCAAGCAAAAACATATCTTCCTCAATTCTGTTGTTTTGATTGCAGGACACCAATCCTATCCTGAATTGGTTCTCATAATTAAAAGTAACAACATGATAGTTTTCCTCTTCTCCTTCTGTCCTTACGACTTTTCTTCCAGTTGCTTAAGTGTAAATATTCTGGCCTTCCTCCAAATATAAAAGCCCACTAAGCAAGACAAAAGATGTAATGGGGAAAGACTGATCCTCCGGTGAACTGCCTGCCCATGGAATCCAGGCATAGTGGGTCTCTGCCTATCCAGAGGAAAATTTACAGAGATAATATTGCTTCAAAGCCATGGAAGTGACTACTGAGTCCTATTGGCAGCTCTGAAGGTTGGCAAGCAACACATTGATTCCTAGAGTATACATTCTCATGCAGAAGCAAAAAGATGCAGTCACAAGCATCCCAGCTGAATCAGGGGCCTTCCACTGCTATCTTCAGCATTTTGAGTTCTTTTTTAGAAATCTGGGCAAGGAAAGCTTTTCCAGAAAACTAAACTGAGAACCCCATCTAGCACTCTTCCTCTAATCTTGATGACGGGAGGAAAAAAATCACTCAGTTAAATATGGCCATACTATCTAAGCCCTCCAAAGGTAATTGTATACATTCTTTCTTAATCTCCTGGCTGAAAAATGTTGTCTCTCAATCCAGTAGCCAGTGTCTTCCTGCCCTCTTCATATGTACTGGTCTTCAGAAAGTCTCTCTGAATTCCTGTACTTCAAGTGTATTGGTCTTGGGCTACTTACTGCCTTGATTCTCTTCCAAGGAGGCTTGGGAGACATGTGTGCTGGCTTCTGAGAGCAGGACAGGGGAATATCCAAGAAATGTGAGTAAGGATCCACATGGTACAGTCAGCGGGGCATTTGGGGGCCAAGAGCCCCTCTCCTGCTGAGGATTACCTCAAAATAAGACCTTTAAGGCTCCTGGGAACTGCCCCTGCCTTTCTGGCAGCTTTCCTGCATCTCAATTTCTTAACAGAGCTTGGGGCCTAGCCTCAGGAGCAACCTGAGTTCCAACCCAGGCCTTCTGAGAGTTGCAGAGTGGAACAGCCCCAATCAGCCTTTGGCTGCCTTGCTTCCTGCAGGTGGAAAAATCATCCTATTTACCCCCAAATGGATTTGTCTACTCAAACAACAAACAGACACAGAAACACACAGATTGAGGCACTGGCATATATGCAAAAGACAGATCCATAAACACATGTAGAGTCCCTTTCTGTGACTCTTTCTCTGCGTGTCTAGTTCTATTTCCATGGCTTTCTTTCAGACAAACATGCACACTCCTCCTTCAAGCTCTTTCTCTCACTCACTCTTTCCCAAGGTCTCTTTTTGCCTGCTCTGCAGCATTTATCTATGGCCTGACCTCTTGTTGTAAAAATATACAGCATGGAACAAAATCCACTTTAACCTCATTTCTAAACATATTAAAATAATAAGAATTCTCATATTCCTGACTGAATTTACTGCTTGCTCTTAAAGGCATGACAGGCTCTACTGGGCCTATTATGGGGTGGAGGTAGGGGGATAGGATTCTCTGCTTGACTCCTCCTTTCTGGTCAAGAGTTCTTTTTTTTCTGTCCAGGAAGCTCTGGGAAGCCAGTTCAGTCATCAGAGAGTGTAATCAGCTAAAAGAAAAAGTGCAGACACACACAAGCCTTCTCTGGACTGTAAAGAAACTCACCTTAGTTTGGGTTCTGTGTGTTTCTGCCCTTCACTAGTCAGTACCAGACTGTTACACCAGGCCTGTTCAGCCAAGGCTCAGTGATTACCTACCTCCCTGACCCCTGGCAACAGAAGGTCCTTGAGATCAGTGGTGATATTTCTTTTTCTTAGTAACATCAGGATGCAAAGTTGCCTGGTACAGAAAGAAGGTTTAAGAAACCAATTACTGAATGAATTATATTGTTCTTTTAGTCATTCAACCTACATTTATTGAACTAGTACTACATGCCTAGTACTGAACTAAGCAATGAGGGCACAGAGAATACCAAACAGAAATTATATCTCTGCCACTGTGTAGCTTCTGTTCTAAGAAGAAATAATAAATAACAGTGAACTAACATGGCCTGGGAGGTTTCACAGTGGTCAGAGCACTGGGTTTAAAAGCATAAGGTCCAGAGTTTGTTCTCATCACATACTCCATAGTGATGTGATGGTTATCCTTTTTCTCTCCCTCTCTCATGTTTGTTTGTTTGTTTTTCCTACCTCATGTTATTGAATAAACACATGTTAAAAAAAAAGATAAGAATAAATTAACAGTCAGTCAGTTCCTGAAGAGCAGGCAACTAATGCACTGGGCAACTTTTATACAAAGTCTCTTTTTCCCTAGCAGAATAAACACAATGATGAGACATAATAAATCCTAGATTCTACTTTCCATATTAGAGCATCTGCCTCCCTTCGATTTGCTCAGGACTTGGGTATAACTCTGCTGGCTCTTAAGGCAATACTTTGCAGGATCAATAGGGAAAGGATTAGGGAGGGGTCTGATGCTTGTACTTCTTTAGGATGGAAGAATTCAGTGTAGCTGGAAATAAGGTGATAAAAGTGGCAAAAACTTGGCAGGAAAGGACAAGGGCTCAGGAACTGTGGCTTCTAAATTCCTGAGAGAAAATAATCATTGATTATTAATAAAATGGGGAGTTGTGAGAAGTGCACTAAAGGTGGACATAATGTCTGTGAGAAGACCAATCATCATCTCGGCAGGGGTCCTCAGGATGCAAAGCACAGGAGTGAATGAGTTGATACAAACTGGAATGTGCTGGTAAATGTTTAACAACCTGCTCACTGGGAGGGAAAAACCTTTGTTTGTAGTGTTTTCCAATTACCTTGGTTTAAATACTCCGCACTGGCTGAATTCCAGTATTCAACACACCACTGAACCTGGATTTGGGGAGAGATATGCATGAGCACTTCTTCAGCCCATGTGAGTCTTGATTTAGTCTGAGGGTTGCAATCAGACTTTAATCTTTGGTAAGAATTTGACCAGATAATAACAGAAAAAGACCAGGCAAGAAACCAATGCACACAGATATGAGGAAAACTAGCAGGGAAAGCTGAAAGCCCCATTGGTGGACAGTGCCTAAAAGAAAGTAAAGATGAATTCCAGAGCTAGAAGATGAGTGAAGACCAGGACTGCTTAAGTCACATGGCCTTTACCAGAACTGATGTGAAGATATGTCGGCCTGTGGAAGCAGTAGAAATTAGTATGTTACTTGTGTGTTGGGGAGGATGTCATAGAAAGATGTTCCACCTTTATATATTTAGCAAGTCTTCTATGCCTTGTCCTATAGAAGCATTTTGCATGAACAGTTCATTTAAGCCTCAAACCACCCTGTCAGAGAGGTTACTATCACTTTGCCAAGTTAGCCTGCAAGAATGAGACAGAGAGAAATGATGTAACTATATCATGCCACATGGCAGTCCAGTCTACTCCCAACTACTGTTGCACTGCCTTTATCTAGCTTTATTCCCCTAATGAAATCTGGGAGTAGACCATTTGCCTAGGCCCACAGTACCAAACAAAGTTCTCAGCCCCAATGTATTGTTCCTGAAATTCATCCTTCCCTCTATTTCCCTATAACCATCTGCCAACCAGGGTAAGCTTTCAAGGTCAGAAACCACCCACTCCCCATCATAAGTGGCTCTCAGTTTTATCTTTATAATGATGGGATCTGTGATATTGACATGTGTATTGAGGGGTTTCTAAATATGTGTGAAGAAGGGAACTCATGAAAGACTCAACAGGAAGAGAGGCCATGGGCTTTTGTGATGGTTTATGTAGCCAACTGGTTATAGAGTATGCAAGCATGTATATAGTCCTGCTCACACATACATATTTAAAACATAACTGTAAGGTCTGGGTAGTGGACATATTACCATGTTTAAGAACCTAGGTTGAAGTTCCTAGTCCTTATCTGCAAGGGTAGGAAGCCTCGTGAGTGGTTAAGCAGTGCAGATGATGTGTCACTTTCTATCTTTCTATCTCCTTCACTTTCTATATCTCTCACCCTCTGTCTAAAGGGTGACAAGGTGACAAGGTGATGGGGGTGGGGGCTGCCAGGAGCTGTGGAGTTGTCATGTAGGCACCAAGCTCCAGTAATAACACTGGTGACAAAATAAATTAAATAAATACATAAAGGAAGGATGGATGGAAAGTTAAGAAAGGAAGCTATAGCTGAATGGGATTTACTCAGCACATTTGTGGGATACTATAATTGTGTGTAGAGAAACTGACATCCTTGACTCTGACCCTCTGAAAACCCCCCAGCAGAGAGACTTGGATAAGGCTTGTGGAAATTTGTAAGAAGGTGTCAAGATGGTCAGATAGACAGAAGGGGCTTTCCTTTGAATTGAGGTCGTCAGCTCTCTTTTGGCCACTGTTGAATATAGATCTTTAGTCTCTGGTAAATGCTTGGCATATGGTGAGACATTTCCTCTGAATCTTTCTTTGGTGAGGGAAGAGACTGATGACTATAGGAAAAAAATTGTGAGGAAGCATCTGGAGTGGGCACCTGGATAGGCCTAGCTTTAATCAAGTTTGTCACTGTTGTTGCCAGAGGATCATTCTCAAGTGACTATCCTAAATATAATGGACAGAGCAGGCCTTTATAGTTTGCTGAGATTTAGATTGAGTCCTTCCTCCAGCCACTTCTTGTTTGGGGATTTTGAGGCAACAACCTTACAGACTTCATTTGAGTCTCAATTTCTCCCCTGGTATAACAAGAATACAGCCTACAGAATGGTTTTAAGGAAGAGATGTCATATTAGAATATATCTCGTCATGTTTACTCCCTTTCTCCCTCTTTCTTCTGAGTCAAACACTGAGCTAATCTCTGATCATCCCAAGAAACCATAGGCCCAGAAGCTTCTCTCTCTCTCTCTCTCTCTCTCTCTCTCTCTCTCTCTCTCTCTCTCCTCTCCCAGAATGGAGAATCAAGAAGACCTTTCTATCTTCCAGTTGGGCCTTTGTTGGGTACTTCTTCATTAACTTATCAACATATTAATAATAGGTCCTACATCTGTTGACTGAGCATATACCTTTCTCATACACACCTACTGGCTCATACTAAGCCAATATTTTAAGCCACATGCTTTGAAACTTCATATGAGCACAGATAACACTTTTCTGGCATTCTGTTAGACTGGGATCTTTTAAAATATTTATTTCATACTAGATATACAACAGGGAGTAAAAGGTTACAAGCTGTTATCCTAAAAGTCAATATGTTATATGTTTTGAAGTAGTATTTTATATAAAAGGTCAAGTTGGGAACACAGGCATTCTGCTAGTCCCTATTACTCCTCTAAATCAATACACAGTAGATACATTTTGCCTTGAGTGTACATGAGATCTAATGGCTTTTAAATGTCAAGCTAGAAATAGGTCAGTTGGCTGATCAATAATGCAAGAGGGTCTTCAACTTTGCATAGTGGTCAGTCTGACATATGAGGGCCAAACCAGTGGAAATAGCCCCAGTAAACTCCAGGATCCAAGGGCTTTCTTCTATTACTCAACAACTGAATGACTGTGTGTAAGGCATATAATCCCTTGGGGCCTTGATTTCCACCACTTGAACCAGGAAAATCTGTATTATTCTGTGTATGAAATGAACTAGTATGTAGGGAGAGTGTTTACACACCATGACTGCTCTGCATGTGTGGGCCAAGGTCAGGAAAGTAGAACTGCTGACCCATTGCCGCTGTGAATCACTTTTGATCTGAGCATGCAACTATTCATGAGCCCTCTCACTGCACAGAAGTCTAGTTCATTTGTGTGTTTCACCAGTAGTGTAACAGTGGGTGCAGCAGAATGTAGGAGTTCCAGTGGGATTTAGTGACTAAATAGACAACCTCATTGACATTACCATCGAAACCTAGTGAGAGAGTTAAGATTGTCATTCTCTCATATGAAGGAAGATCTAAAGAGGCAAGGTAAATGCATTTAATCAAGGTCACATAAGCAGTGTTGCCTAAACGGAAACTGTCTATGTAACACAAATCCATTTTTTTCCATTGCACCCCTCCACATTTTTCTCTTTTCTTTCCTTTTGTCTTCTTTTCTTTTTTCTTTTGGTATCCAGGGTTATTGATTGGGCTTGGTCCCTGTAAAACGAATCCACTAATCCTGGAGGCTATTATTTCTGCTTTTGTTGCCCTTGTCTTATTGTTGTTGTGCTATTGTTATTATTGTTATTGATGTTGTTGGATAGGACAGAGAGAGAGAGAGAGAGAAGAGGGGAAGACAGAGAAGGGGAGAGAAAGATAGATACCTGCAGACCTGCTTCACTGCTTGTGAAGCAACCTTCCTGCAGGTGGGGAGCCTGCAGGCTTGAACCGGAATCCTTAGGCTGGTCCTTGCGCTTTGTGCTATGTGTGCTTAACCCACTGAGCTACCTCTCAACTCCCTAAATTTTTCTTTGTTTCATTTTTATTTATAAAAAGGAAACACTGACAAAAACCATAGGATAAGAGGGTTACAACTTCACACAATTCCTACCACCAGAACTCTGTATTGCACCCCTCCCCTGATAGCTTTCCTATTCTTTAACCCTCTGAGAGTATGGACCCAATGGGGTGCAGAAGGGGGAAGGTCTGGCTTCTGTAATTGATTCCCCACTGAACATGGGCGTTGGCAGGTAGATCCATAACCCCAGCCTGTCTCTCTCTTTCCCTAGTGAGGAGGGGCTCTAGGGAAGCATGGTTCTAGGACACATTCATGGGGTCATCTGCCCAGGGAAGTCTGGTTGGCATCTTGGTAGCATCTGGAACCTGGTGGCTGAAAAAAGAGTTAGCATATAAAGCCAAACAAATTGTTGAACAATCATTAACCTAAAGGCTGGAATACTGCAGATGAAGATTTGGGGTCTCCATTTTGTAGATAGTTAGTAGGCCTATTTTAGTTATATTCCAAAGGGCCCATGACTATACTAGTTTGTTCCTGACCCTGACATCTGATATGCAGGTGGATCCAGATTATTGTCTGGGGAGATGATGCCATGGCTGAAAAAAGGGCTAGAAAGCTGAATCAGGGAAGAGAGTAGCTCCCAAATATGGGAAAGGTGCATAAATATTGTTGACTGTAAACCCCATCGATTTTATCTGGGACCCACATTCATCATAGAAGCCTATGTAACCTCTGCATTCCTGTAAGTGTTCATCAGTAGAACTTCCCAAGCTGCCCAAATTTCAGGACTCCTCATATTCAGGTGGTAGATAGAATATGTTATCCAGCCTTCTTTCGGAGGATGGAACATTCTCTACCATTGTTGATCCAGATTGAGGGCAAGGTCCTATGAAGGCCCACAAAGGGATCTATTGTGTTGTTTCTGATGGAGATGACTGGTGACAATGGAGAGAGGTCTAGGTCCATCATGTCTATGTGGGAATCTCAGGACTCCCCAAGTAGGGCCACAGATGATGAAGTGACCTGATAGTGACTAAAGAGTCATCATTAAAGTATACCAGTCTCTTGACCTTATTCATCTTTTGCAGTCCTTACTTTGCTAAGGTTAGCTTTGGCATGACTGAAGGAAGTGTAATAGGAAATAGGTGAGGAGGGCATCTAGTTCTAAGTAGAATTTATTTCATTAGGTACTTTACTGTGTCTTTTTACGTCTTTCTACTTGGTTGCATCATTTATTGACTTACTGCAGACTATTGTGCACTTTTGCCTTCAGGTATATATTTTTCCCTAATTTATGGACACGTGTGTACATATGCCCTATCTCATGGGATCTGGTGTATATTTAGGTTTTGGGCTTTGTTAGGAAGTAAACCACCCAAAATGGAATTCAAGAATCCTATGAGAAAGGAAAGGTCTCACCTGAGTAATGAGGCTGAAGGGTTAACATTCCATGCCTGACGTTTATGGACACATTCCAAAGTGAAGCATGCCGAGGTGGTACTCATTGCATTGATTGGGTTGGGATTATCGGGTGCAGTATTATTTGGTATGAATTGAGAGAAACATGCATAAAAGTGAGCCCCACCCTAGCAGTTCCATGACTACAGGAAATATGGACTTTGTAGAGGAAGTGGGAAGTTCCTGCTATCTTAGGGATTAAGAAGGCAATAGATAGTTATTGCTATAATCAAATTATTTGGCAACAGGGTTAAATTTGAAAATCCCATTGTTAGGATTTGCTGTCATGTTCCCCTGACTAAGTGTTCCATTGTTAGAACTTGTTCTCAGGCTCTCATGCTCCCTTGACTAAGAGCCCAGTGGCCAGAGTGCAGGAGACATGATTGACAAAAGTTTAAAACACCCCCCCTTTTTTAAAACTGATGCCATTCATGACTTGAGTTCTGCTGCCCATAAGTATTTTGGAAGAAGAGGACTGACTTCCTCTAGTAATTTTGTTTGATGGATATCTCTAATGCTAAAAAAGGAGAAGTGGGGAAGAATTATCCAAGAATTTCAAAGAAAGGGTCCATTGGTATTCGTCAGTTGGCCACTATATATATACACACATATATATATATATATGGTGGGGAGGAGCTCTAGGGTTATCACTGGGGCTCAGTGCCTGCACCACAAATGCACTACTCCTGGAGGCTATCTTTTCTTATTGTTGTTCTTGCTGTTATTATTGTTGCTGTTGTTCCCGGTGTTGTTGCTGTTAGATAGGAGAGAGAAATCGAGAGAGGAGGGGAAGATAGAGAATGAAAGAGAAAGATAGACACCTGCAGACCTGCTTCACTGCTTGTGAAGAGACCCCCCTGCAGGTGGGGAGTGAGGGACTTAAACTGGGATCCTTGAGCTGGTGCTTGCACTTTGCATTATGTGTGCTTAACCTGTTGTGCTTAACCTTGCCCCTGATGATGTCACTTCTAAAGTCTTAACTTTTACATTCAAGACAAGAATTAAAAGATCTTGTCACCAACTCCTATCTAATAAAATCGGTAAAAGGGACTCACACTCATTGCCTAAAATGATTGCAGAACCTGGTTTATCTGCTTCTGCCTCTATCCCCTGCTGACAGTTTCACTGTGGTCATTTGTTCAGATGTGTTCAGTTTTCCCATGCATGTTGATACTGAACCTTCCATTATTGTCTTAAGGAAATAGCTGTCTCTCAAAGAGAATTGTAATACTAGGGGGAGGTTCCCAGAAGATGGTGGACTGAGAAGCTGCTAGTGGCTTGAGCTCTGACCACATCTCCTGGAAACGGTAGGATTTTCTGCCTTTAGTAGGCCAGTAAATAAGGGGTCCTAGCGGTGACACCAAGGAGGTGACTATAACTTAATTTGGGTTAAGAAATAGAGTAGAAAAAAAGGGAAATTTTTTTTCCTTTTATTTATTAAGCACACCTCCCCCCCCCCATAACCAGTCCCTGGGGACCAGCTCCTAGCAGGATCCCCTGCTGAACTTCTGTCTTTACGAAATTCCTATCCCACCAGGGAGTATCATTCATTCTAAGTCTATACCCTTCTGAAACCTCTGGTCTTTTTTATTTCTAATTAGCCAACCCCCCACCTCACCCCGCATAGCTAATTAAATAATTAAAAATAAATAAATTAAAAAAAACTCTTTCCTTTCACTGCTCTTTTATGACTGTTCTTTTTTCTTATCTTTTTCATTTTTCTCTCTCACTTTCTTTTTTTTCTTTTTCTCATTCTTGTCATACTTTCTTCCTTAATCCTACAGCTTCCAAAGCCACAGGCCCCAGTCCCCACACCACCAAACAGTGTGATTTTTTGAATTCACTGATACACATTTGGGAATTATTTTGGGGAAGAATTCTGACTCAGTGTGGACTCTCACTGCGAGTGTCTCTGCTCAACTTCCCTTCCTCCTTTAGCCACCCCTAGAAAATACAGTGGATAGTAGATTTGCATAATTGTCTATTTCAGCTATCCTTGTCTAGTCCTGAGGTTTTTTTTTTTTCATTCTTAACAATCAGCTGCCTCTGATCACGAGGTTTGAGGTAATCTGGGACAGGGTTTTTTTTTTTAACCCTGCTCTATTTTATTATTAATATTATATAAAGGCATATATCTACCCCCCCTTTAGGTTGATCAGAATTAACTCTTCGGGTATCTTTCATTGCTAGGGTAGTGGGTATATTACCTATTGTGGGAGGAACTTGTCTCCTTACTCCTATCTCTGCTACAGACTCTCCCCTCCCTCCTCCTCCTAGCTAATTAAAAAAATTAAATTAAATTAAATTAAAAATAAAGTAATAAAAAAACCTTTCCTTCCACTGCTCTTTAATTACAGCTCTTTTTCTTATATTTTCCCTTTTCTCTCACTTGTCTCTTTTTTCTTTTTTCTTTTTTTTATCTTGTCATACACTTCTTCCTTCCTTCTTCTTTGCCTTTCTGAATTCATGACTTATTTTGGGGAAGAAATCTGACTCAGAGTGGACTCACTATGTGTGTATCTCTGCTCTAGTTCCCTTTCCCCTCTTGTTACCCCTAGAATATACAGTGGATAGTAGATTTGCATAACTGTCTATTCTTGCTATCCCTTCTTTCTTTTCTCTTTCTTCTTCACTGGGATTTGCTTACTATTTTTTCACGGACTGGAGAAATTGTTTGGCTAACTGGTAACGATTAAACTGCTTCAATACTTGCTTCAGTTGCTACTGTAATTCCTGATGTTGGTGAGTGCAGTTGTCATAAGGGTATTTAGTACAGTGTTGCTTGTACTCAAGACACAACAAATGAGGAACAACAGAGCATAAAAAAAGAAACACATAAATAAAAAAAATGGGTAGATCAAAAACAAATAAAACTACTACTCCAATGAATGAAGACAAGAGCCCCAAAGAAACTACAAATCAGCCAGAAGTAACCATAGATACGAAAAGTATGCAAGCAATAATAAATTTATTAATCACAGAAATGAAAACAACATTGGAGGAAAGGAATAGCAGTATTAGGGAAACAACAGTTGAGACCCCCAAGGAAAATACTGATTATCTTGAGGCAATCAGAGAACTGAAAGCTGAAATAGCTGTAATGAAGAAAGAGGCAAGGGAAAGCAGACTAAGAGAAGCAGAAAACAGAATTAGTCAGACAGAGGATGAGTTAGAGAAAATGAAGAAATAGGTAAAAGAGCATAAAAAGAGATTGAAAGACACTGAAAACAACAACAGAGAAATATGGGATGATATCAAAAGAATTAACATTCATATAATTGGCCTGCCAGAGGAAGAAAGAGAGGAAGGGGAAGGAAACATTCTAGAGGAAATAATAGAAGAAAACTTCTCAGACCTGAATAACAGAAAGGAAATAAAGATTCAAGAGGCCCAGAGTGTTTCAAACAGAATGAACCCAGACCTGAAGACACCAAGACACATCATAGTCACAATGAGAAGAAGTAATTATAAAGAAAGGATCCTAAAGGCTGCAAGAGAGAAACAAAAAGTCACATACAAGGGAAAACACATAAGATTATCTGCAGATTTCTCCACTCAAACTCTAAAAGCCAGAAGAGAATGGAAAGATATCTATCGAGCCCTGAATGAAAAAGGGTTTCAACCAAGGATAATATATCCTGCTAGACTTTCATTCAAACTAGATGGAGGGATCAAAGCCTTCTTAGACAAACAACAGTTAAAGGAGGCAACCATCACCAAACCGGCCCTGAATGAGGTTCTAAAAGACCTCTTATAAACAAGAACATCACTATAATACTTGCAATATATCAGAGAAAACACACAAAATTTTTTTTTGAACAATGGCACTACAATACATTAAATCCATAATATCAATAAATGTCAATGGCTTAAACTCACCTATCAAAAGGCACAGAGTTGGGGGATGGATCAGAAAAGATAATCCAACCATATGCTTCTTGCAAGAATCCCATCTGTCACAACAAGATAAACACAGACTTAAAGTGAAAGGATGGAAAACTATCATACAGGCTAATGGACCACAAAAAAAGGGCAGGGACAGCCATTCTCATCTCAGACATGATAGATTTTAAATTAAATAAAGTAATAAAAGATAGGCAAGGACATTGCATAATGATTAGAGGATCAATCAGCCAAGAAGACTTAACAATTATTAACATCTATGCACCCAATGAGGGACCATCTAAATACATTAAGCACCTACTGAAAGAATTTCAAAAATACATCAATAGTAATACAATAATATTGGGAGACTTCAATACCCCACTCTCACACTTAGACAGATCAACAAAGCAGATAACCAACAAAGATACAAGAGAATTGAATGAAGTGATTGACAGAGTAGACCTCTTGGACATTTTCAGAGTCCTTCACCCCCCAAAACTGGAATACACCTTCTTTTCAAATCCACATAACACATACTCAAGGATAGACCACATGTTAGGCCACAAAGACAGCACCAATAAATTCAAGAACATTGAAATCATACCAAGTATCTTCTCAGACCACAGTGGAGTAAAACTAACATTTAACAACAAACAGACAATTATTAAAAGTCACAGAATTTGGAAACTAAACAACATACTCCTTAACTGGGTCAGAGATTCACTCAAGCAGGAAATTCAAATGTTCCTGGAAACAAATGAAAATTAAGACACAAGCTATCAAAATATTTGGGACACAGCTAAAGTAGTACTGATAGGGAAACTTATAGAATACAATCACATATTAAACACCAAGAAGAAGGTCAAATTAACGACCTTACTGCACACCTCAAGGACTTAGAGGAAGAGGAACAAAGGAACCCTAAAGCATCCAGAAGGAACGAAATCACTAAAATTAGAGCAGAAATAAACAATATCGAAAATAAAAGAACCATACAAAAGATCAATGAAGCCAAATGTTGGTTCTTTGAAAGATTAAACAAAATTGACAAACCCCTAGCCAGACTCACCAAACAACAAAGAGAGAAGACTCAAATTAATAGAATTGTAAACGATGCAGGAGATATCACAACTGACACCACAGAAATCCAGAGAATCCTGCAAATCTTCTATAAAGAACTATATGCCACCAAGCTAGAGAATCTGGAAGAAACGGAGAATTGTAATGCTAGTCTATCTACCTCTACTTTTTTTTAACCAGAGCACTATTTAGCTCTTGGGTTATAGTGATATAGTGGATTGAACCTGGGACTTTGAAGTTTCTGTCATGAGTGTCTGTTTGCATAATCATTATGATATCTCCTCCCTACATGATAATATTAATCTTAATCTAGATGGTATTGTGTTCCCTGGTTCACACTATCCCTAGACAAATCTTTTTTTGCCATTGGTTTGCCTTCACTAGAAATTTTATACTTCCCTGAGCTCTATGCCACAGGCTTCCAGCACCTGTCTTGGCTGAGATATCTGCCACCTTGCCTTCCAATACTTACTTCTCAGGCCTCACCATCCTCTGGTTCTCCAAAGGCTTTTGTTATTCCACTTCAGCAAGGATCACTTGAGCTGTCACTCCTGTATCCAATGTTCTGAAGCCATGTCAGTTCATTTAGATTAGTATTGTCATTTGCATTTCCAAAACCTAATTTACACTAGGATTATTCTTCTCAAACCCAGCAGGGGGACTCCAAACAAATTTGGGGAGGACTTTCACCTAATTGCAAGTACTGCCAATCATTTGTTTCTAGGCTTCATTCTCCAGGGCACTAGATTTTTTGCTTTATTTTTGTAAGACTACATAAGCATACCTGTTCTTGTTTGTGCCCTTTGCCCAGATAAATCTGGGTCTCAACATTGCCTCTTCTCTTCTATATCCTTGTTAGCTAACATCTCTCTCTCTATCTCTAAGATCTATTTTTATTTATTAGAGACAGAGACAAATTGAGAGAGGAGGGGAAGATAGAAAGGAAGAAAGAAGGAGAGTCACTTGCATCACTGTTTCACCACTTGTGAAGCTTTCCGCCTTTCAAGTGGGGATTGAATTCAGGTCCTTGTGCATGGTAAAGTATGTGCTCAGCCAAATGCCCCACTCTCTGGTTCCCTCTAGCTAAGCTCGCTATCCTTACTTAATTGGGATCTTGTCATTCTTCCTCTTTGCCTCCAGAAAATAAATAATGAAATGTTTGGTCTATCATTTTTACAAAGCGTTAAAAAGCAATAGTGGATTTATCTTTTGTAGATAATGAAATTTGGTAGCTCACTTTCAATCTTCTGAGTATTTCAACCCAATTTTCCCAACACCATTTGTTTAATAGGCTCTTCCTTTTTCATTTAATTATTTGGGCTTCCTCAAAAACATACAGTTGACCATAGGTTATAAGGGCTGATTTCTGAGCTCCCAAATGTATTCCACTGGTCTATGCATTTATTTTGGTTCCAGTACCAGGCCATTTTGAGTATAATGGCTCTGTATTATGTTTTGATGTCAGGAAGAATAATGCCTCCTTTGTTGTTCTATTCTCTCAAGATTGCTTCAGCTATCTTGGGCATTTATATCTCCAGATAAAGGTAATAACAAAAAAGTATTTTTGTACCTTTTTGCTGCTCTTTTGAAGAAACTTGGTGGGATAGAGATTATGTTAAATACGTATATGGCTCTGGGTAGAATAGTAATTTTGACTATGTTAATTCTTCAAATCCATGGGCATAGGATGTTTTTCCATTTCTTTGCACCTTTTCCTATTTCATTGAGAAGTGCTTCATAATTTTCAGTGTAAAGTTCTTTCATGCCTTTCACTGGGCTTATCCATATATATATTTGATTGTTTTGCTGCTACAATGAATTGCTTTCTAAATTTCTTCTTCTGCTTTGGTTTAGATGTTAGAATAGAAATTACCTAGTACTTAGAAGAAAGCATAGCCAAAACTATCATTGATTTAAGTTTTTGTGACATCTTCACTGATTTGAACATTTTTACGTGTTATAAATCTGACAGAGGACTAATAAGCAAAATACACAATGAACTCATCTAACTCAGTAATAAAAAGACACACACACACACACACAAACACAGCACACACACACACACACACACACACACACACACACACACACACACAAATGAAAAGTACAGTGAATGCGGGCAGAATTAAAAACTTTGGGAGGTATAGCCATGGACTAACAAGCATAAGAAATGATCCTCCCTTCAAAATAACAAATATATATTGTTATAGACCTTATCAAATCTACCATGTCTGGCTCTCTCTCTCTCCTTTATTTCTCATTAATAAATAAATAAAATCTTTAAAAAAAAATCTACCAACTACAGCTGGGACATCTACAGTCACAGGTGGGTGTTTGAGCATGTGGCTGGGGAGAAAAAGGGCAGAAGTCTGTAGGTAAACACAGAAATTTTCTGCTCCAGGCAGCAACATGTGGTGCCATTCTGCTTCTACACACAGCAAGCTTGTCGTGAGAGAAGTGAGCTTGGTATATTTCATTTTATTTTTTAAAATTTCTTTATTAGAGAATTAATGTTTTATATTAGACTGTAAATACAATAGTTTGTGCAAACATAATATCTCCCAGTTTTCCATTTAACAATACAACCCCCATTAGGTCCTCTGTCATCTTTTTTGAACTTGTATTTTCCCCACAACCCACTCCAGAGTATTTTACTTTGTTGCAATGCACCAATTCCAGTTTAGGTTGTACTTGTGTTTTCTCTTCTGATCTTGTTTTTCAACTTCTGCCTGAGAGTGAGATCATCCCATATTCATCCTTCTGTTTCTGAATTATTTCACTTAACATGATTTTTTCAAGCTCCATCTAAGATCTGCTGAAAATGGTGAAGTCACTGTTTTTTATAGCTGAGTTGTTTTCCATTGTGTATATATACCACAACTTGCTCAGCCACTCATCTGTTGTTGAACACCTGGGTTGCTTCCAGGTTTTGGCTAACGCAAATTGTGCTGCTAAGAACTTATGTGTACACAGATCTTTTTGGATGGGTGTGTTGGGTTCCTTAGGATATATCCCCAGGAGAGGAATTGCAGGATCATAGGGTAGGTCCATTTCTAGCTTTCTGAGAATTCTCCAGACTGTTCTTCACAGAAGTTGGGCCAATTTACATTCCCACCAGCAGTACAGGAGGGTTCCTTTGACCCCACAACCTCTCCAGCATTTGCTTCTGATATCTTTTCTGTTGTATGGCATTCTCGTGGGAGTGAAGTGGTGTCTCATTGTTTTCTTGATTTGCGTTTCTCTGACAATCAAAGAGTTGGAGCATTTTTTCATGTGTTTGTAGGCCTTTTGGATTTCTTCTGTGGTGGATATTCTGTCCACTTTTCCCCATTTTTGGATGGGGTTATTTGTTTTCTTGTAGTTGAGTTTGGCAAGCTCTTTATATTTTTTAATTATTAAATTCTTGTCTGATGTATGGCATGTAAAGATCTCCATTCTGTGATGGGTCTCTTTGTTTGGGTAGTGGTTTCTTTTGCTGTGCAAAAGCCTTTTAATTTGATGTAGTCCCATAGGTCTGTTCTATTCTCCTAAAAATGTGGTTGTCATCTTGATGGGGATAGCATTTAATTTGTAGATGGGTCAGGGTAGTATATTCATTTTGATGATGTTAATTCTTTCAACCCATGAACATCTTTCCACTTGGAATATCTTTCCACTTCTTTGTGTCTTTCTCAATTTCCTTGAGTAGTGACTCATAATTTTCAGTATACAAATCTTTCACTTCTTTGGTTAGGTTTCTTCCTACTAGATATTTTATTTATTTATTTATTTATTTGTTGTTGTTGTTGCTAAAATGAATTGATTCCTGGGTTTCATCTTCTAACTTAGTGTTTGCACAGAGGAATGTCACACACTTCTGAATGTTAATTTTGTATTCTGACACCTTACTGTATTGCCTGATGATTTCCAAAAGCTTCTTATTGGATTCCTTAGGTTTTTTCTATGTATACTATCATGTTATCTGCAAATAAGGAGAATTTGACTTCTTCTCTTCCTGTCTGTATCCCTTTAATTACTTGCTTCTGCCTTATTGCTATGGCAAGAGTTTCCAACACTATGTTGAAAATATGAGGGAAAATTCTTCCAGTTTTCACCACTGAGCATGATGTTGGATGTAGGTTTCCTATATATAGACTCCACTATCTTTAGAAATTTTCCATCTATCCCCATTTTTGTAGTGTTTTGATGATAAAGGGATGTTGCATTTTGTCAAAGGCTTTCTATGTATCTATTGATATGACCATGTTTGTTTTTTTTTGTCTTGCTTTTATTGATGTGGTGGGTTCTGTTGACTGATTTGCCTATATTAAACCAACCTTGCATGCCTTAGATAAACCCCACTTGGTCATGATAAACTATCTTTTTAATATACTGCTGTATCCAGTTGGCTAGAATTTTGTTCAATATTTTAGCATCTATGTTCATCAGAGATACTGGTTTGAAGTTCTCTTTTTTGATTGTGTTGTTGTCTTCTTTTGGTATCAAAGTTATTTGGCTTCATAGAAGCTGGGAGTATTCTAGTATCTTCAATCTTCTGAAAGACTTAAAAGTAGAGGTATTAGTTCTTCTATGAAGGTTTTATAGAATTCATTTGTTAAACTATTAGTCCAGGACTTTTATTTTTGGGAAGTTTTTTGAGAAAGGTTTCATTAGCTGTGATGGTCCAGTTCATGTTATCTAGTTCCTCTTTACTTAATTTTGGAAGTTCATAGGTATCTAGGAATTCATCCATTTATTCCAGGTTCTCTAGCTTGATGGCATATAGTTGTTTATAGAAGCCTTGCATGATATGTTGAATTTCTGTGGTGGCTGTTGTGATATCTCCTCTTTCATTCATAAATGAAATTTATGAATTTATGAATGGGTCCAATTTATTTGGGTCTTCTCCTTTTTTTCTTTTGTGAGTCTGGCTAAATGTTTGTCGATTTTGTTCACTTTTTTGAAGAACCAACATTTCATTTCATTGATCTTTTGTATGGTTTTCTTATTTTCAATGTTATTTATTTCTGCCCTAACTTTAGTTATTTCTGTCCTTCTGGTTTCTTTAGGGTTCCTTGGTTCTTCTTCTTCTAGGTCTTTAAGATATGCAATCAGGCTGTTCATTTGTGCTTTTTCTTGTTTTCAGTATCTCTTAATCTCTTTTTGAGTTCTTTTACTTCTTTTTTAATTGTCTCTAATTGTCCTCGATCTTGCTAATTCTGTTTTCAGCCTCCTTTATTCTATTCTCTCTCCCCTCTACCGTTTTCTGGAGTTCTTCTATTTAGTTACCCTGTTCTGATACTGTTTTAGCTTGTTCAGCTAGTTGTGTTCATAGCGCTATTTCAGCTTTCAGCTCTCTAATAACCTTGAGATAATTAGCGTTTTCTTACAGCATCTTATTTGTTGTTTCTGCTTTTCTGATGACAAGTCTTTCAAACTATTTACTCACTCCTGTGATTATTTCCTTACCTAGTGTTTGGATGTTGACCTCATTGTTTTGTGTTTCAACCTTTGGGGGCTTTTAGCTGGACTCTTGTCCTGGTCCATTTCTCCAATATTTCTTCTTGTTGTTTTAACCATTCTATATAGTATGTTATGAGGTCCCTCTTGCAGTACTGATCACTCTGACGTGGATTGACGTTTGTCTAATTAAGGTACTCAAAGGGTTCACAGTTGTGGAAATTGACAGTTTTTTCAATATTATTTGAATCCCCAAGTTGGAGCACAGAGGCTGTTAAAAGCCTCTATTGTTCTTTTTCCTTCCCTGTAGGCTATGGGAGCCTGAGTGTTTTTAAACTATAAGTAGTATTTTTAGCTTAATCCCTTACTACTGACTAATAGATAAAACAGGGTGGGGCAGAGATAATCCAGTGTTTATGCAAAGAGACTCTCACAGCCCCACCACTAAGTCACCGAGGTATAGATCTTCTCCTGAGTTTCCTCATTAGTTCTCTGTCCCCTGGTGTCAGCACAGGGCCTCTCCCTCCCCCCTGCTCCAAATTTTGAGAGCAGTAGAAATGGAGACTCACAGTTGTATTTGGTGAGTCTTAGGGGTGTCCTCTCCTCCCGTCAGCTGTGTTTTTGTTGATGAAACAGACTCGAGGTGGTGTCTTACCTGGTAAACTGCCAGACTGTAACCAGCACTAAATCTCTTCCTAGGCTGCTGTCTGTCCATGAGCCACATGTGTTTACACTCACCAGTGATTTGGTGGGCTCCTGAAGTCATTCTAGTCCTGTGTTGTTGAAGTCCCAGGTGGTCTCCTTTGGTATTCCTAGTTGACCAGGGAGAGGCAAGAAACACAGCTGCTACTGCTCTGGAGCCCCTGAGCTTGGTATATTCTAGTTATTGACTTGGCCTTCTGAATTTTGGTCAAGGATACACCATAAAAGCAGGAAACATTTGCCACTATAAGAAATTAAGTCTGTAACCCAAACTCAAAATCAATTTGTGGCAACTGGCAGTGACAAACTGCCAAACTGCTAAATGGCAAAAGCCCAGAAGCAACCCCCTAAGGTGTGATTACAGATCAAAATCATACAGAGTAACTATATACACATAACACAAAAAAAGAGCAGATTAAAATAATAATAATAATAATAAAGATCAATCCCTGGCCCTAGACTTTACACTGCCCAATATATAAACAAAGAGAACACTAGAGATCACAATAGCACTGCCTGCTGGACAACAATAAGCAGCAAAATAACTGTGTAAGCAGACAAATAGGAACAAAGAACAAAGCATGTCATATCAGTCAGATAGACATGAAACAAATGTATTTATATTTATAAGAAATTATAAAGATAGATAAACTATCATAGATAGATTACAAAAGCTCATTATGAAGATATTACAAGAATCTAAGCAGTGTATGGAGAAACATACCCTAGAGATGAAAGAACATTCCACTATAGAATTAAGAAACATTAAAAGAGGGGCTCACAATAAATTTGTTTAAGAAACTACAAAGCTTAATAGAAGAAATTCATTGACAAAGCAGCTAGAAAGCATGAAAGAAAAACTTCAAGTAGAACTGCAGGGAGTACAAGATACTCTGAATGCAGTTCAAACTCAGGTAGAAAGCTTAGGACATAAACTCACACATTTGGAAGAAACAAATTCCATTCTCGAAGATATAGTTATTCTACATTTTCAGATTAAGGATGAGGGAGAGAAAAGGTTTAGAAATAATGAAGTGACTCTCTCTGAAATTGCAGACTCATTCAAAAGGATGAATGCAAGGGTTATGAGAATATATGAGGATGAGGCCATAGATCATTTCCAGAAAAAAAATAGCTTAGTATTTCCTTCACTTAGGCAATCCTCAGAACATACTTATTCAAGAGTCAGACTGAAGTCCTAGGTCCACAAATGCAAAATGATCAACACCAAGGCACATTACTGTAAAACTGTGAAAACTCAATGCCAAGGAAAAATTTTTGCAGGCTGCTAGGGAAAGGCAAGAAGTTACATACAAAGGTAGAGTTATCAGGCTTTTATCATATTTCTCTAGATAAACCTTAGATCAAAGAGAAAGTGGAATAATGTATTCAAAGTAATAAAAGAGAGGGAATTACAGACACAAATTTTGTATCCTTCAAAACTATTCTTCAAATATGAGGGATAATTGAAGGTCTTCTCAAATATTCAAAAGCTAAATGACACTGCCATAACAAAACCCACCTTACAATAATAACAATAATTACCCACCTTACAGTAATTACCATAAGAAAGGAGGAAGCAAAGGAATACATGTTCTAAGTAAGGTGAACAGTGGAAGACAAAACCAAGAACACAATAAAAATAAGAAAAAACAAGAGAGGAGCAAAAAGGAGAGAATTAAAGGACAAAGCAGTTGTATCAAATGTTTGTTAATCATGATCAACTTTGAAAAAGGCATCTTAGGTCCACAGTGTGAGTTATTACACTTATGGTAACCACAATACAAAACAAGCAACGTAGATTTACAGAAGGTACATTAAAAATCAGTGATGAACTCATCACAGAAACTCATCCACACAAAAGGAAAGAATGAAACAAATGAGCAAAGAATCAACAATGTAAAACAAACTTAAAACAAAAATCAAAATGGATTTAAATAAATAACATATATCAATAATAACCCTAAATATTAATGGCCTAAATTCACCAGTCAAAAAACTCAACTAAATAAACTAAAGAACAGGATCCAGAGGCAGAACCAAGATGGTGACTTTGGAGCAGCAGTTGCAGTGAGCTCCAAGAGGCAGCAGCTTGCAACCCGGGATTGTCTGGTAGGATACTGGGCTCTCTGTAGGATAGTGAACACGGGTTGATCAGAGCAACACCAAAATACATTCCCATAACTCTCTCTTGGGCTGACAAACAGAGGCCAGGGGGACAAAGAAAAATTGATTGTTTCTGAACTCACTCCCCACCCCAGAACCAGCTCCCCTTGTTGTTTTTTTCCATTTCTAGGTGACTGGGTGTCCTACCAATTGTGAGAGGAACTTGTTTCTCTCTACCTCTTCTCTCCACTCTCCTTGTTCCATTCTCCTAGCTACTTTTAAAAACAACAACAAAATACTCTTTCCTTTCACTGATCTTCCTTTTATTTTCTTTCTTTCTTTCTTTCTTTCTTTCTTTCTTTCTTTCTTTCTTTCTTTCATTTTTATTCTTTTCTTCCTTCCTCCTTCTTTTGTTTTCTGAATTCACTGATACTCGTTTGTGAATTATTTTGGGGAATAAATCTGACTTTGAGTGGACTCTGTGTGTGTGTATCTTCTCTACTTCCCTTTCTCACTTTTATATCCCTAGAATTTATAATGGACAGTAAATTTGCATAATTGTCTATTCTTGCTTTCCATTTTTTCCTGTCTCTTTTTCTTTTGTTTGGTTGCTATTTTTCCTTGGACTGGAGGTGTTGTTTGGCTAACTGGTATTGGTTGAACTGCATCAATCCTTTCTTCAGTTACTATTGTAATTTCTGAGGTTGGTGACTGCATTTTTCATAAAGGTCTTTAGTATAGCATGGCATGTACTCAACCAAAACAACTGAAGAATGACAGAAGAGAAAAATAAAAAACACATAAAAAAAGAGGCTTCATCAATTATATGTCTTCAGAAAACTCACATCCAAATAAAATACAAATGGAAACATAATTTAAGAGGCTGGGGCAAGATATTCCAAGATAATAACTCACAAACATGGGCAGAGATGGATATTCTGTTCGCTGATAAAATAGACATTTAGTTAAAGAAAGTAAGAAGAGACAGAAGATATTACATAATGGTCAAAGGATCGACCTAACAAAAGATATAATCATCATAAGTATATATGCCCCAAACTCAAGTGCTCCCAGATATGTAAAACAAATACTTACTGAACTTAAGGGGGGCATTTACAGCAACACAATAATAGTAGGAGATTTTAAAACCCTACTCAAAGCAAGAGACAGAACATCTGGACAAAAAAATCAATAGAGAAATAACAATACTAAACAAAACCATAGGTGAAATGGTCTAATAGGTATATACAGAACTTTCCATCCCAAAAGAAATTAATACACATTATTCTCAAGTACACATGGAACATTCACAAGGATTGACCATATGTTGGTCCACAAAGACAACCTAAACAAATATATGAATATTAAAATTATAAAATGTGTCTTCTCAGAGCATGAAGGTGTGAAGCTACAAATGAACCAGAAAAGGAAATGAAATTGCCCAAAATCTGGAGACTAAACAACATGCTTCTGAATAACATATGAGTCATTGGAGAGATCAAAAAAGAAACTAAGTTGCTTTGATATCAATGAAAATTAAGAAACCAACTAGCAGACCCTATGGAATAGAGCAAAAGCAGTCCTGAGGTGGAAGTTTATAGCAACACAGGCCCACATTAATAAACAAGAGAAATTGCTACTAAACCACCTAACAATTCAACTGAACCAACTAAAATTAGTGCAACAAAGATACCCAAGAGTAAGCAGGAAATAGTTAAAATCATAGCAGAAATCAACTCAATAGGGAAAAAAAAAAGACCTATGGGAAGATTAATGAAACCAAGAGCTGGTTCTTTAAAAGGACAAATAAAATAGATAAAACACTAGCTACACTTACCAAGAGAAAAAGAGAGAATGCCATGGTAAAATCACTCAGAAATGAGAGGGGAGATATTACAACATATAAGTTAAAGATACAAAGAATAGTGCAATAATATTATGGAGATCTGTTTAGAACTAAATTTGACAAGTTAGAAGAAATGGAAACATCCTTAGAGTCATAGCAACTGCCAACCTTGTCACAAGAGTGTGGGAAAAGGGCCCACTGTCTGGAAAGTCCAAGCCATCATTTCCATGAGAGTCTGAGTGGGTTGACCCTGAGGCTCCTCACTGAGGGGTGGTAGGCAGGTCCCCTGACCTCATGAACTTATGATGGATGGTCTTTCTCAGACTGGGTACTTTCCTATACACGCTCCCTCATTACCTTTGAACAAAAGCCATGAATTACTGTGTATTCCCAACCTGAAACCCAATGTAAATATCCTGGCTTTGTTCAACTGCTCTCCTTCCCCCTGCACTGAGGTGCTTGTAATTTACCCTTAGAGAAAAAAAGCCTACCTAGGCATTGTGAGCTCATGACCAGACCTTATACAGTAACTTTCCATTTATGATCAAATACTTGGTAGGCCAAGATGTAAATATGCTTTATGTGTAGATTAATGATTACCTCAAACTTCTTCTCGAACCTTGGATATATCTACTTGCTTGTACCCCTTAATAAACGAGTCATCCATGAGGCTTCTCCAGGAGCTGGGTGTATTTCCTTCCTCTTTGTGCACTCTATCCTCATTGCCAAGGTCTCCCCTAAGGCCCCCAGTGGCTGCCATGGTCTTTGCCACAGTGGCGAGGGAGATGGAGAACCCTCGGACAACCTGCACAAGAAAAAGTAAATAAACTTAACAGGCCAGTCAATAGTAAAGAAATTGAAACAGTAATCAAAAGACTGGGTCCAGATGGCTATACAAATGATATTTCTAAAACATCCAATGAAGAACTAACATCCATCTTTCTCAAACTCTTGCTGAAAACAGAAGAAGAAGGAACACTCCGAAACAAAATCTATGGGGCTAATATCATCCTGATCCCCCAAGTAGGGAAGAACTCCAAGAAAAAAAGAAAATTATAGGCCTATATCCCTCATGAACATTGATGGAAAGATTTCAACAAAATCTTGGCTAATTGAATCCAACAACATATTAAGAGAATAATCCACCAAGTCCAAGTAGAATTCATCCCTAGGGAAAAAGGATAGGTTAACATCTGCAAGTGAGTCTATGTAATCCACTATATCAACAAAAAGAAAGGTAAAAATGACATGATTTTATCAGTTGATATATAAAAAGCATTTGACAAGGTCCAACACTGATTTATGACAAAGGCCCTCAAGAAACTACGAGTGAAAGGAAAATTTCTAAACAGAATAAAGGCTATCTATGACAAACCCACAGCTAATATCGTAGTCAATTTACATTTTTCCCTAAAATCAGGAACTAGACAAGGATGCCCATTCTTACCACTTTTATTCAACATAATCCTAGAAGTCCTTACACACCCAATCAGAAAGAAAGAAATATAAAAGAAATCTAAATTGAAACAAATGAAGTTAAACTATCATTTGCCTGGCTAGTTTCGCCGGAAAGAGAGACGAGGAACTAGTGGTGGCGTGTTAATACAATTCTTTATTGATGTGGATGGCCCAGAGTCAAGAGTGAGCATGGCAGGTTTAGGCCATGTGTAGCTAGAAAAATGACCGCCTCCTGCTATGCATGCCAGCCCTTCTACAGGTCTTCTCCAGGTTAGGGCACGGAAGAGACAAGAGAGTGAAACTGGAACAGCAGTGGGCTTTATAGGATAAGAACTGGAAGTGGCAAGTCAGAAATGGAAATGGCTAGAAAAGGGGGTGGAGAGAGGCAAAAGGAATGCTGGGAAGGTGGAAGTGTCCTTAGCAACTGTTGCAATGGTTTTAACTGAATTAGCAATACCTTGAGGGGATAACTTGGTGGGGATCTTTCAGGCAAAATAATGATTATGTAAATAACCATAGTGTGAGCAGTGGAGCATGGAGCAGAGCAGGGGGCTGGCTGGCTTTAAGGCCTGACAATCATTATTTTCAGATGATATTTTGATAGACCTACAGGACTCCAGAAACTTTGACAAGAACTTACTGAAAATCATTAATAAATCAGTAAAGTAGCAACTTACGAAATCAACACCCACAAATCTCTGGTATTTCTCTATTCAAAAGATAGACAAGAGAAAACAAAACTAAAGGAAGAAATCCCATTTATAATTGAATACAAAAAGACTAAAATGCCTAACAAGGTAAATGACCTTTTGAAGAAAAACTATAATACACTATTAAATAAAATAGAAGATGACACAGGGGGTCGGGCTGTAACACAATGGGTTAAGCACACGTGGTGTAAAGAGCAAGGACCGGCATAGGGATCCCAGTTCAAGCCCGTGGCTCCCCACCTGCAGGGGAGTCCCTTCAAAGTTTCTGGTGAAGCTGGTCTGCAGGTGTCTGTCTTTCTCTCCCTTTCTCTGTCTTCTCCTCCTCTCTCCATTTCTTTCTGTCCTATCTAACAACAACAACATCAATAACAACAACAATAATAATTACAACAAAATAATAAAAACAAGGGCAACAAAAGGGAAAATAAATAAATATAAAATTTAAAAAAATAAAAAAGATGACACAAAGAAATGTTCCCTGACACAAAGATGACACAAAGAATATCCCTTGTTCTAGGACTGAAGGAGTAAATGTCATTAAAATGGCAATTCTGCCACAATCAGTCTACAGATTCAATGCAATTCCTACTAAAATCCCAACAAAATATTTCAAGGAAACTGAACAATTTATTCAAAATTTGTGTGAAACTATAAAAAACAAACAAAAAACACAAATAGAAAAAAACACTGCTTAGTAAAAAATAGAGGTGTCATAATACCCAACTTCAAGTTATACTACAAAGCAATAGTAGTTAAAATACTGTGGTACTGGAAAAAAAATGAACATATGTGCCAATTGCATAGGATATAGAGCCCAGACACAAACCCACACATATATAGTTACCTTATACATGACAAAGAAGCCAAAAACTGCTCATTAGGGAAAAGGAGTTCTCTTAAACAAACAGTACAGTGAGAACTGGACAGGCACATGTTAAAGAATAATTATATAATGCTAATTAACACTATACAACAAAATTAACTCAAAATGGATCGAAGATCTGAATATTAGACCTGAAAGCACAAAATACACAGTAGAAACTCTTGTTGAAACTTTTAATATCATTAACAATGAAGATGTATTTGGAGATTGCAGCCCATGGCAGGAGAACAACAACAACAAAAAAAGATTGAACAAATGGGACTATATTAAAGATATTATACATGTCAAAAGAAAATTTCATAAGGATAATCAGGAAACCTAGCAACTGGAAAAATATATTGCACACCACAGACAAATGGTTGATATTAAGCATCTATAAAGAACTCATACATCTCAACATAAAGAAAAAGATCTACGTAAGTAAAAAGTGGGCAGAAGACAGGAATAGAGTTCCCTAAAGAAGAAGTACACATGACCCACAGACATATGTAGAAATGCTACAGTTCATTCATTGCCAGTGAAATACAAATTAAAAACACATTGAAATACCACCTCACATATATTTGAATGACCTTAGCCAATGAAACAAGAGAGGATAAGTGTTGGAGAAGATGTGGAGGAAGAGGAACTCTATTCATTGCTGGTGGGAATACAAACAGGTGCAACCACTGTGGAGAACAACATAGAGAATTCTTAAATAAATACACATTGAAATACCTGAAGATCCAGTAATTAACAGTAATTCAAAGAGATATATACACCTCCATGGCTGCAGTATTCACAATAGCAGGAATATGGAAGTAACTAAAATGCCCTTAAACATATGACTGGGTAAAAAAAGTTATGGAACATATACTCATCGGAGTACTACTCAGCAATAAAAAGATGATATTGTGTTCTTTGTGATAAAGTGGATGGAATTGAGAAGTTTATGCTTAATGAATTAAGTAGGGAATTAAAGGACAGCTACTAGATGATTTAATTCATTTGTGGAATTTAGAGAATTGAACTTGAAAACAAACAAAATTTCAATCCATATCCAAGACTGTGGAAACTAAAGTGGTTATCTAGGGAAAGGGCTTGGGGATTGCATCCAGATCTTTGATGGTAGATAAAATATGATATTATAATCCTATTCACTTATAATCTCTTAATTTAATAGTTAAATTAATGTAACATGTTGGAGGGTTTAATACTTCAAGTTTTCTGTCTAGACCATACCTCTAAGTATCCATATTTTCTTTAGACTAAGTATTAAGTTTTCATATTTGCAAGATGATCAACTTTTGACACTGGGCTTAAATTGTTCAAGGAACTCTAGTATAAACTAAACTACAGCTTTACACCAGATATACTAAATCCATTTGGCCCTGTCAGTACCTAAGATACAGTGATTAATAAATACACCTAAAGGACATAAAGCATAGTGCGGTCAAGAATATTATGGTAGATACTTCTAAGATAGGAAGGAACCTTCCTCATTCTCTATAAAAAAAAACAGTATTTCTTCCAGTCCTGGAACATCTGAGAGTTTGCTCATTTTTCTTCATGCTTCTCTTGATTCATACCATTTGATACTGTATCTGCTGATCTCAGTTAAATTAATATAACTAGTGCCACCTCAACATGTCTCACTTTGGGTTGTGGCCAGATATTCTGGGCCTGGGATGTCAACCTTCCAGCTCTAATACTCTAGTGAGAACTTTCCTAGCTCATGGGACTCCTTAGTTCCATTACACTTCTTAACAGTTAAAGAACCTAGATACAGGGCCCAAGGGACAGGGCACATGTGCACATGTATCCATAAGTCTGAGGAAAATATATACATTAAAGTAAAAGTGCACAATAGTCTTCAGTGACTCAGTAAGTATACTGAGTCAAGTAAGTAGAAAAAACTAATAAATATACTATAAAGTAGTTAAATAAATATTTTCTACTTAGACCCAGATGCCCTCCTCACCTACTTCATATTTCACTTTCCTCAATCACTCTAACATTGTGAAAAAAAAGTAAGGCCTACAAACGCTGGATAAGGACAAGAAACTGGCACACTTTAATGGTGGCCTTTTTGGTCAACCCATCATATGGGATTCCCAAATAGATATGATGGGCCTAGACCACTAAAAGACATCCACTCTCCACCATCACTGGTCATTTCCATTAGGAACGACATCTTAAAATCTTGTGTGGGGGAGGCGGAGCCAAGATGGCGACTGAGAAATAGCTACTGCTCTGAGTTCCGACAACTGCTGGAAATGGTAGGATTTTTTGCCTTCAGTAGGACAGTGAATTCGGAGTCCTAGCTGTGACACCAAGGGGGTGAATATAGCCCAGATTGGGGTAGAATATAGAGGAAAAAAGAAAGGAAAAAAAATATTATTCCTGAAGCGCACCCCTGCCCCCACCCCCCATAACCAGACCCTGGGTGCCAGAGAGCTGCTCCTAGCAGGCTCCCCTGCTGAGCTTATTTCTTTACCAAGATTGCTGGCCCAACAGGGGTTACATTCCAATCCTATTCCTTTCTGAAACCCTTAGCCCTTTTTATTTCTGTCTAAGTGGCTAATTGGATCTACAAAAGGGAAATAATGCCCTGAGGTGTTTTTTTTGTTTGTTTGTTTTACATTCTTAACAATCAGCTGCCTCTGCTCAGGTGGTTTGAGGCAATCTGGGACAGTTTTTTTACCCTGATCTATTTTATTATTAATATTATATAAAGGTGTATCTCTTTCCCCCCTCCTTTAGGTTGACCATAATTAACTCTTAGTGTATTTTCCATTGCTAGGGGACTGGGTGTCTTATAAATTGTGAAAGGAACTTTTTAAAATAAAAAATAAATTAATTAAAAATTGCCTTTCACAGATCTTTTATTACAGTTCTTTTTCTTTTCTATTTCTCGTTTTTCTAATTTTTTCTTGTCTTCCTTTCCTCCTTCCACCTTCTTTGGCTTTCTGAATTCACTGATATTCGTTTGTGAATTATTTTGGGGAAGAAATCTGACTCAGAGTGGACTCTATGTGTGTATCTCTGCTCTACATCCCTTTCTCCTCTTGCTACCCCCAAAATATACAGTGGATAGTAGATTTGCATAATTGTCTATTCTTGCTTTCCCTTTTTTCCTTTCTCTTTCTTCTTCATTTGGACTTGGTTGCTATTTTTTCATGGACTGGAGACATTGTTTGACTAACTGGTAGCGTTTAATTGCTTCAATACTTGCTACATTTGATATTGTAATTTCTGAGGTTGGTGATTGCATTTGTCATAAAGGTATTTAGTACAGTGTTGTTTGTACACAAAACACAACCGAGGAACAACAGAACATAATAATAAGGAACACATTAATCAAAAAATGGGTAGATCAAGAGCAAATAAAACTGCTACTACAATGAATGAAGACAAGAGCCCAGAAGAGACTACAAATCAGCCAGAAGTAACCATAGATAAGAAAAGTATGCAAGCAATAATAAACATATTAATCACAGAAATGAAAACAAATTTGGAGGAAAGGAATGGCAGTATTAGGGAAACAACAGTTGAGACCCTCAATGAAAATACTAACTACCTTGAGGCTATTAGAAAACTGAAAGCTGAAATAGCTGAACTGAAGAAAGAAGCTGAGGGAAGGAAAAGCAGACAAACAGAAGCAGAAAACAGAATTATCCAGACAGAGGATGAGCTAGAGAAAACAAAGAAAGAGGTAAAATTGCTCAAAAAGAGATTGAGAGACACTGAAAAAAACAACAGAGACATATGGGATGATCTCAAAAGAAGTATCATTCCTATAATTGGACTGCCAGAGAAAGAAAGACAGGAAGGTGAAATAAACATTCTAGAGGAAATTATAGAAGAAAACTTCCCAGACCTGAACAACAGAGAAAGCATTAAGATTCAAGAGTCCCAGAGAGTTTCAAAGAGAATCAACCCAGACCTGAAGACACCAAGACACGTCATACTCACAATGAGAAGAAGTAAGGATAAAGAAAGTATCCTAAAGGCTGCAAGAGAAAACCAAAAACTCAAATACAGGAGAAAACCCATAAGACTATCAGCAGACTTCTCCACTCAAACTGTAAAAGCCAGAAGAGAATGGCAAGATATCTATCAAGCCCTGAATGGAAAAGGGTTTCAACCAAGGATAATATATCCTGCTAGACTTTCATTCAAACTAGATGGAGAGATCAAAACCTTCTTAGACAAACAACAGTTAAAGGAAGCAACCATCACCAAACCTTCCCTGAAAGAGGTTCTAAAAGACCTCTTATAAACAAGAACTTAACTATAATACTTGCCATATATCAGAGCAAATAAAAATTTGTTGAACAATGGCGCTGCAATACATTAAATCCAAATATCAATAAATGTCAGTGGCTTAAACTCACCCATCTAAAGGCACAGAGTGGGAGGAAGGATCAGAAAACATAACCCAACAATATGCTGCTTGCAAGAATACCATCTGACACAAGAAGATAAACACAGACTTAAAGGAAAGGATGGAAAACTATCATACAGGCTAATGGACCACACACAAAAAAAGGCAGGAACGGCCATTCTCATCTCTGACACACTAGGTTTTTAATTAAATAAAGTAATAAAATATAGGCAAGGACATTACATAATGATTAGAGTATCAATCAGCCAAGAAGACTTAACAATTATTAACATCTAGGCACCTAATGAGGAATGAGGGACCGTCTAAATACATCAAACACCCACTGAAAGAACTTAAAATACATCAGTAGTAATACAAAATAGTGGGAGATTTTAACACCCCACTCTCACACGTAGACAGATCAATAAAGCAGGGAATCAACAAGGAAACAAGAGAATTAAATGAAGAGATGGTCAGACTAGACCTCCTGGAAATTTTCAGAGCCCTTCACCACAAAAAACTAGAATACACATTCTTCTCAAATCCACACAACACATACTCAAGAATAGACCACATGTTAGGCCACAAAGACAGCATTAATAAATTCAAGAGCATTGAAATCATCCCAAGTATCTTCTCAGACCACAGTGGAGTAAAGCTAACATTTAACAACAAAGAGAAAATTATTAAGACACAGAATGGAAACTAAACAACATGCTGATTAGAATCACTGGGTCATAGAGTCACTGAAGCAAGAAATTCAAATGTTCCTGGAAACAAATGAAAATGAAGACACAACCTATCAAAATATTTGGGACACAGCTAAAGCAGTATTGAGAGGGAAACTCATTGCCATACAATCACATATTAAACAACAAAAAAGCTCAAACAAATGACCTTACTGAACACCTCAAGGAATTAGAGGAAGAGGAACAAAGGAACCCTAAAGCAACCAGAAAAAACAGAAGTCACTAAAATTAGAGCAGAAATAAACAACATTGAAAATAAGAGAACCATACAGAAGATCAATGAAGCCAAATGTTGGTTCTTTGAAAGATTAAACAAAATTGACAAACCCCAAGCCAGACACACTAAACAAATAAGGTAAAAGATTCAAATTAATAGAATTTTAAACGATGGAGGAGATATCACAACTGATACCACAGAAATCCAGAAAATCATGAGAAACTTCTATGAAAAACTATATGCCACCAAGCTAGAGAATCTGGAAGAAATGGAACAATTCCTAGAAACATATGCCCTTCCAAAACTGAACCAAGAAGAACAACAAAACCTAACTGCACAAATGACAGACAAAGAAATCGAAACCGTTATTAAGATTCTTGCCAACAACAAAAGTCCTGGACCAGGGGGCTTCACAAATGGATTCTACAAAACCTTCAGGAAACAGTACCCATACTTCTAAAGCTTTTCCATGAGATCAAAGAAAGAGGAACACTCCCTTCCACCTTCTATGAAGCCAGCATCACCCTGATACCAAAAGCAGATGGGAACAAAACAAAAAAAGAAAACTACAGACCAATATCTCTGATAAACATAGATGCCAAAATATTAAACAAGATCTTGGCCAACTTGATACAGCAGCATATCAAAAAGATTGTTAATCAGGATAAAGTGGGATTTATCCCAGGAATGCAAGGCTGGTTCAACATCCATAAGTCAATGTCATACACCATGTCAATAAAAACAAAGCCAAAAACCACATGATTATCTCAATAGATGCAGAGATGCTCAAAACCCTACAAAAAATGGGAATAGACGGGAAATTCCTCAAGATAGTGCAATTCATATATAGCAAACATACAGCCAACATCATACTCAATGGACAGAAGCTGAAATCATTCCGCCTCAGATTGGGGACTAGACAGTGCTGTCCACTGTCACCGTTACTCTTCAACATAGTATTGGAAGTTCTTGCCATAGCGATCAGGCAAGAGAAAGAAATCAAAGGAATACAGATTGCAAGGGAAGAAATCAAGCTCTCACTATTTGCAGATGATATGATAGTGTACATAGGAAAAACCTAAAGAATCCAGCAGAAAACTACTGGAGGTTATTAGGCAATATAGCAAGGTGTCAGGCTACAAAATTAATGTACAAAAATCAGTGGCATTTCTTTATGCAAACACTGAATCTGAAGAAGAATACATCCAGAAAACACTTCCATTCACTGTTGCAGCAAAATCAATAAAATACCTAGGAGTAAAACTGACCAAAGAAGTGAAAGACTTGTATATTGAAAACTATGAGTCACTATTCAATGATATAGAAACTGATACCAAGAAATGGAAAGACATGCCATGCTCATGGATTGGAAGAATAAATATCATCAAAATGAATATTCTCCCCAGAGCGATATACAAATTTAATTCAATACCCATCAAAGTTACACCAAGCTTCTCTAAGAGAATAGAACAAAAACAACAATCATTTATCTGGAACCAGAAAACACCTAGAATTGCCAAAAACCATCTTGAGGAAAAGAAACAGAGATAGAGGCATCATACTCCCATACCTCAAACTTTATTACAAAACCATCATAGTCAAAACAGCATGGTACTGCAACAAAAATAGGCACACAGACCAGTGTAACAGAATTGAAAGCCCAGAACTAAACCCCCACACCTATGGAAATTGAGTCTTTGATAAGGGGGCCCAAAGTATTAAATGGAAGAAGAAGTTTCTCTTCCATAAATGGTGCTGGGAAAACTGTGTTGAAAAATGCAGAAGAATGAAACTGAACCACTTTATCTCACCAGAAACAAAAATCAACTCCAAATGGATTAAAGACCTGGATGCTAGACCACAAACAATCAAATACTTAGAGGAAAACATTGTTAAAAACTTTCCCACCTACACCTCAAGGACATCTTTGATGAATCAAACCCAATTGCAAGGAAGACTAAAGCAGAAACAAACAAATGGGACTACATCAAATTGAAAGCTTCTGCACAGCCAAAAAAAAAACTATCACACAAACAAATAGACCCCTCACAGAATGGGAGAAGATCACATGCCATACATCAGACAAGAGACTAATCACCAAAATATACAAAGAGCTCAGCAAACTTAGCACCAAAAAAGCAAATGACCCCTTCCATAAATGGGCAGAGGATATGCAAAGAACATTCACTCCAGAGGAGATCCAAAAGGCTAAAAAACATATGAAAAACTGCTCCAGGTCACTGATTGTCAGAGAAATGCAAATTAAGACAACACTGAGATACCACCTCACCCCTGTGAGCATGGCATTCATCAAAAAGGACAGCAGCAACATATGTTGGAGAGGCTGTGGGGACAGAGGAACCCTTTTGCACTGCTAGTGGGAATGTAAATTGGTACAGCCTTTGTGGAGAGCAGTCTGGAGAACTCTCACAAGGCAAGACATGGACCTTCCATATCACCCAGTAATTCCGTTCCTGGGATATACCCCAGGGACTCCATAACACCCAACCAAAAAGGTGTGTGTACTCCTATGTTTATAGCAGCACAATTCATAATAGCTAAAACCTGGAAGCAACCCAGGTGCCCAACAAAAGATGAGTGGCTGAGAAAGCTGTGGTATATATACACAATGGAATACTATGCAGCTACTAAGAACAATGAACTCAACTTCTCTGACCCATCTTGGTCAGAGCTAGAAGGAATTATGTTAAGTGAGCTAAGTCAGAAAGATAAAGATGAGTTGGGATGACCCCACTCATCAACAGAAGTTGAGAAAGAAGATCAGAAAGGGAAACTAAAAGCAGGATGTGACTAAATTGAAAGTAGCACACCAAAGTAAAAACCCTGTGGTGAGGGGGAGGTTGGACATGAGGCTTCCTGGGCCGACAGGGTGGGATGGGACACAATCTTTTGTTGATGGGAATGTACACAAATGTTTATGTACACACCTATTAAATTGTAGTCATATAAATCACTAATTAATATGAGAGGGGGGAAATTGATTGTCTAACAAAGGGACTTTCCAAAGTTAACCCAATTACCAAATAATGTGTTGATAACAGTAACTATCTTTTGTCTTCTTGAACCCTAAGACAGAAGGAACCTCACATTTCCACTATAGAGCCTAAACTTCCCCCAGTCCTGGGACCCTGGTGTAGGGCCCACTTTCCCATATGCTGCTTCCAATTCTTATCAAATAATATTGCATCCACTGATAGCAACCTAATCCACGCAATGAGTGCCACCCCAGCATGCTTCACTTCAGACTGTGTCCAGAGACTTCAGCCACCAGGTTCCAGATGCCATCAGGATGCTGGCCAGGCTTCCCTAGACTGAAGACCACACCAATGTGTCCTGGAGCTCCGCTTCCTCAGAGACTCACCCTATTAGGGAAAGAGAGAGGCAGACTAGGAGTATCAACTGACCAGTCAATGTCCATGTTCAGCGGGGAAGCAATTACAGAAGCCAGAACTTCCACCTTCTGCAACCCACAATGACCCTGGGTCCATGCTCTCAGAGGGATAGAGAAAGGAAAAGCTATTGGGGAGGGGATGGGATATGGAGATTGGGTAGTGGGAATTGTGTGGAGTTGTACCCCCCCATCCTATGATTTTGTTAATGTCTCCTTTCTTAAATAAAATAGAATATAAGGCCACAAAAAAAAAAAAACACCTTGTGTGGGCCTCTACAGGACCTTGCCCTCACTGTAGAACAACAGTGGTAGAAACTGCCCCACTCCCCAAAGGAAGGCTGGGTCAATATACTCTGCCACTCAAGAAAGATGGGTCCTAAAATGAGTGAAGCCTAGAATGTTCCTAGCTTTGACCATGGAATGTGAGCTCAGACTGACAGGGATGCAGAGGTTACACAAGCTCCTGTGCTAATTATAAATAGACATGGGCCCAAGGTCAGATTGATGGAGTTTACTATTAATGCTATTTATATACTTTCCCCATTTTGTGGAGCCACTCTCTGCCCTAATCCAGCTTTCTAGTCCTATCCTCAAGTCTGACACTATCTTCCAAGTCCATACTTTTAATACAGCTGCCTGTTAGCTGATGGGCTCAGGCAAATGAAGGCCCTTAGCACATACCTAAAACAGACTTACTAGTTTCTTCCAACAAATTTCATCTGCTATATTTTTATTTGTTCATTTATTTTTTATAAAATGGAAATATTGACAAGACTATAGGATAAGATGGGTAAATTTCCATACATTGTCCACCCCCAGAGCTCCATATCCAGTCCCCTCCCTTGATAGCATCATTCTTTTTTATCCATCTATCCATCTGGGAGTATGGACCTGGGATCATTCTGGGGTGCTGAAGGTGGAGTGTCTGACTTCTTTAACTGCTTCTTCACTGAACATGGGTATTGGCGGGTCAATCCATACTCCCAGCCTGTCTCTTTCTTTCCCTAGTAGGGCAGGAATCTGGGAGAGGCAGGGCTCCAGGATACATGGTGGGGTCCTCTGCCCAAGGAAGTCCTATTGGCATCATGGTAGCATCTGGAACCTGGTGGCTGAAAAAGTTAATATATAAAGCCATACAAACTATTGATTAATCATGAACCTAAAGGCTGGAATATGGCAAATGAAGATTTGGGGCTTCTGTTTTGGAAATAATTAGTAGGTATATTTGAGGTATATTTCAAAGGGCCCATGATTTTACTAGTTTTTGCCTGAGCCTGACATCTAATATACAGGTGGACCCAGGTTACTCTTGGGGAGATGGTTTCATAGTTGGAAAAAGGACTAGAAAGCTGGATCAGTGAAGAGAGTAGCTCCCAAATATGGGGAAAGTATATAAATACTGTTAACTGTAACCCCCACCGGTTTATTCTGGGGCCCATATTCAGCATTATTAAACAATTTGCTCTGATATATAGCTTAATCTTTTTTAGCTACTAAGTTGCAGATGCTACTACCATGATGCCAACCTGACTTCCCTGAGCAGATACCTTACCAATGTGTCCTGGAACCACACCTCTTCAGAGCCCTACACCACTAGGGAGAGAGAGAGAAATAGGTTGTGAGTATGGATCGACCTGTCAATGCCCATGTCTAACAGAGAAACTATTACATATGCCAGATTTTAGATCTCCTCTGCCCCAAAGAGATCTTTAGTCCATACTCCTAGAGGCATAAAAAATAGGGAAGGTTCCAATGGAGGGGATGGAATACAGAACACTGGTGGTGGGAATTGTACCTTTCTTATCCCATAATCTTGGGAATTGTACCTCTCTTATCCCACAATCTTGTCACGCATTATTAAATCACTAATAATAAAAAATAATAGTACAGTATATCCTAGCCATTGGATTTGCATAGAAAAACAAACCCTCAACAAAGTTGGTTATAATAATTAACTATTCCTGTTTTAAAGTATTTCTGAAACTACTATGAACCCTTCTCATTCTCTTTAATATTCTTATTTATCCTAGTCCTGGAACCTCTAGGTCTGTGCCTATATGTACTGATATGTCTTTTTTTTTCTTTTCTTTTCTTTTTTATTTAAGAAAGGATTAATTAACAAAACCATACGGTAGGAGGGGTACAACTCCACACAATTCCCACCACCCAATCTCCATAACCCACCCCGTCCCATGATAGCTTTCCCATTCTCCATCCCTCTGGGAGCATGGACCCAGGGTCATTGTGGGTTGCAGAAGGTAGAAGGTCTGGCTTCTGTAATTGCTTCCCTGCTGAACATGGGCGCCAACTGGTCGGTCCATACTCCCAGTCTGCCTCTCTCTTTCCCTAGTAGGGTGTGTATCTGGGGAAGCTGAGCTCCAGGACACATTGGTGGGGTCTTCAATCAAGGGAAGCCTGGCCAGCATCCTGATGGCATATGGAAACTGGAGACTGAAAAGAGAGTTAAGATACGAAGCCAAACAAATTGTTGAGTAGTCATGGACCCAAAGCTTGGAATAGTGGAGAGGAAGTGTTAGGGAGGTACTCACTGCAAACTCTAGTATACTTCTGCTTTCAGGTATATATTTTGCAGTAGTTTATAGATACGTGTGAAGATATGCTCTCTCTCACAGAAACTGGTGTATATCTAGGTTTGGGGATTTTGTTAGAAGATGAACCACCTGAGATGAAATTAGAGTATACTATGAAAGGAAAGGTCTCACCCGAGTAATGAAGCTGAAGGGTTGTCATTACACATGTGAAGTCTCTGGACACAGTCTGAAGTGAAGCATGTTGAGGTGGCAATCATTGCGTTGGTTAGGTTGTGATTGGCAGATGCAATATTATTTGATATGGATTGGGAGAGGCATACGGGAAAGTGGGCCCTATCCAGGGGTTCCAGGACTGGGGGAAGTAGAGGCTCTATAGTGGAGATGTGAGGTTCCTGCTGTCTTAGGGTTCAAAAAGACAATCGATAGTTAATGTTATCATCACATATTTGGTAATTGGGTTAACTTTGAAAAGTCCTTTTGTTATGGTTTGCTGTACAGTACCCAGTATCTTGTATATAGCTGTGCTATTGGTTGCTTCTGATCTACTTGGTGTAGGCTTTTGAGAGAGTGCACATATCAAATACACAGCCTCTATATTAAAAAGATTCAGTTTGTGATATGAAAAACTTTGAGACATGCAATTGATTTTCCCCCTCTCATATTAATTGACTAGTGATTTATATGTCTACATTTTGCTAGGAGTGTACATAAACACCATTCCCACCACCAAAAGACTGTGACCCATCCCTCCCACCCAATCCCACCCTCCACTGGACCAGGAAGCTGCATGTCTATTCCTCACCACAGGGTTTTTACTTTGGTGCCCTACTTACAATTTGGTCATATCCTGCTTTTAGTTTCCCTTTCAGATCTTCTTAGTCAACTTCTGTTGATGAGTGGGATCATCCCATACTCATCTTTATCTTTCTGACTTAGTTCACTTAACATAATTCCTTCTAGCTCTGTCCACGATGGGTCAGAGAAGGTGGGTTCAGTGTTCTTGATAGCTGCATAGTATTCCATTGTGTATATATACCACAGCTTTCTCAGCCACTCATCTTTTGTTGGGCACCTGGGTTGCTTCCAGGTTTTACCTATTATGAATTGTACTGCTGTGAACATAGGAGTACACACCTCTTTTTGGTTGTGTGTTATGGAGTCCTTGGGGTATAACCCCAGGAGATGAATTACTGGATCATATGGAAGTTACATGTCTAGCCTTCTGAGAGTTTTCTAGACTGCTCTCCACAGAGGCTGTACCAATTTACATTCCCACCAGCAATGTAAAAGGGTTCCTCTGCCCCCACATCCTCTCCAGCATTTGTTGCTGTTGTCCTTTTTGATGTATGCCATTCTTACAGGAGTGAGGTGGTATCTTAGTGTTGTCTTAATTTGCATTTCTCTGAAAATCAGTGACCTAGAGCAGTTTTTCATGTGTTTGTTAGCCTTTTGTATCTCCTCTGTAGTGAATGTTTTGTTCATATCCTCTACCCATTTTTGGATGGGGTCATTTGCTTTTTTGGTGCTAAGTTTGCTGAGCTCTTTTATATTTTGGTGATTAGTTTCTTGTCTGATGTATGGCATGTGAAGATCTTCTCCCATTCTGTGAGGGGTCTCTTTGTTTGTTTAATAGTTTCTTTGGATGTGCAGAAGCTTTTCAATTTGATGTAGTCTCATTGGTTTGTTTCTGCTTTACTCTTCCTTGCAATTGGGTTTGATTCATCAAAGATGTCCTTGAGGTGTAGGCGGGAAACTGTTTTACCAATGTTTTCCTCTAAGTATTTGATGGTTTCTGGTCTGACATCTAGGTCTTTGATCCATTTGGAATTGATTTTTGTTTATGAGATAAAGTGGTTCAATTTCATTCTTCTGCATGTTACAACCCAGTATTCCCAGCACCATTTATTGAAGAGCGTCTCCTTCTTCCATTTAATCCTTTGGGCCCCCTTATCAAAGATTAGATGTCCATGGGTGTGGGGATTTATTTCTGGGCTTTCAATTCTGTTCCACTGGTCTGTGTGCCTATTTTTGTTCCAGTACCATGCTGTTTTGATGATGATGGCTTTATAATATAGTTTAAGGTCTGGGAGTGTGATGCCTCCATTTCTGTTTATTTTCCTCAAGATGGTTTTGGCAATTCTAAGTGTTTTCAGGTTCCATAAAAATTATTGTAGTGTTTGTTCTATTCTCTTAAAGAAGCTTGTTGGAACTTTGATGGGTATTGCATTAAATTTGTATATGGCTCTGGTAAGAGTATTCATTTTGATGAATATTCATTTTGATGAATGAATTCTTCCAATCCATGAGCATGGGATATCTTTCCATTTCTTGGTATCAGTGTCTATTTCCTTGAGTAGCGACTCCTAGTTTTCAGCATACAAGTCTTCCACTTCTTTGGTCAGCTTTATTCCTAGGTATTTGATTGATTTTGCTGAAACAATAAATGGGAGTGTTTTCTGGATGTCTTCTTCATATTTAGTGTTTGCATAAAGAAATGCCACTGATTTTTGTACATTGATTTTGTAGCCTGATACCTTGCTATATTGCCGAAGAACTTCCAGTAATTTTCTGCTGGATTCTTTAGGTCTTTCTATGTATACTGTCATTTCATCTGCAGAAAGTGAGAGCTTGACTTCTTCCCTTCCAATCTGTATTCCTTTGATTTCTTTCTCTTGCCTGATTGCTATGGCAAGAACTTCCAATACTATGTTGAAGAGTAACGGTGACAGTGGACAGCCCTGTCTAGTCCCCGATCTGAGGGGGAGTGATTTCAGCTTCTGTCCATTGAGTATGATGTTGGCTGTAGTTATGCTATATATAGATTCCACTATCTTGAGGAATTTCCCATCTATTCCCATATTTTGTAGAGTTTTGAGCATGAATGGGCGTTGGATTTTGTCAAAGGCTTTCTCTGCATCTATTGAGATAATCATGTGATTTTTTGGCTTTGCTTTTATTAATGTGGTGAATGACATTGATTGACTTATGGATGTTGAATCAGCCTTGCATTCCTGGGATGAATCCCACTTGGTCGTGATGAACAATCTTTTTGATATGTTGCTGTATCTTGTTGGCCAAGATCTTGTTTAATATTTTGGCGTCTATGTTCATCAGAGATATTGGTCTGTAGTTTTCCTTTTTTGTTGTGTCCCTATCTGCTTTTGGTATCAGGGTGATGTTGGCTTCATGGAAGGTGGAAGGCAGTATTCCTGTTTCTTCAATCTTATGGAAAAGCTTAAGAAGTATGGGTACTCACTGTTTCCTGAAAGTTTTGTAGAATTTGTTTGTGAAGCCATCTGGTCCAGGACTTTTGTTGTTGGGGAGATTCTTATTAACAGTTTCAATTTCTTTGTCTGTGATTGGTGCATTTAGATTTTGTAGTTCTTCTTGGTTCAGTTTTGGAAGGGTATATGTTTCTAGGAATTGTTCCATTTCTTCCAGATTCTCTAGCTTGGTGGCATATAGTTCTTTATAGAAGTTTCGCAGGATTCTCTGATTTCTGTGGTGTCAGTTGTGATATCTCCTCCATCATTTACAATTCCATTAATTTGAGTCTTCTCTCTTTTTTGTTTGGTGAGTCAGGCTAGGGGTTTGTCAATTTTGTTTAATCTTTCAAAGAACCAACATTTGGTTTCATTGATCTTTTGTATGGTTCTTTCATTTTCGATGTTGTTTATTTCTGCTCTAACTTTAGTGATTTCTGTCCTTCTGGATGCTTTAGGGTTCCTTTGTTCCTCTTCCTCTAAGTCCTTGAGGTGTGCAGTAATTTCGTTCATTTGATCATTCTTCTTGGTGTTTAATATGTGATTGTATGGCTATAAGTTTCCCTCTCAGTACTGCTTTAGCTGTGTCCCAAATATTTTGATAGGTTGTGTCTTCATTTTCATTTGTTTCCAGGAAGATTTCAATTTCCTGCTTTAGTGAGTCTCTGACCCAGTGGTTCTTAAGGAGTATGTTGTTTAGTTTCCAAATTCTGTGACTTTTAATAATTGTCTGTTTGTTGTTTGTTGTAAAATGTTAGTTATACTCCACTGTGGTCTGAGAAGATACTTGGGATGATTTCAATGTTCTTGAATTTGTTGATGCTGTCTTTTGGCCTAACATGTGGTCTATCCTTGAGTATGTGTTATGTGGATTTGAAAAGAAGGTGTATTCCAGTTTTTTGGGATGGAGGACTCTGAAAATATCCAAGAGGTCTTGTCTGTCATTCTCTTCATTCAATTCTCTTGTATTTTTATTGGTTCTCTGCTTTGTTGATCTGTCTAAGTGTGAGAGTGGGGTATTGAAGTCTCCCACTATTATTGTATTACTATTGATGTATTTTTGAAATTCTTTCAGTAGGTGCTTAATGTATTTAGATGGTCCCTCATTGGGTGCATAGATGTTAATAATTATTAAGTCTTCTTGGCTGATTGATCCTCTAATCATTATGCAATGTCCTTGCCTATCTTTTATTACTTTATTTAATTTGAAATCTATCGTGTCTGAGATGAGAATGGCTGTTCCTGCCCTTTTTTGTGGTCCATTAGCCTGTATGATAGTTTTCCATCCTTTCACTTTAAGTCTGTGTTTATCTTGTTGTGACAGATGGGATTGTTGCAAGCAGCATATGGTTGGGTTATGTTTTCTGATCCATCCCCCCACCCTGTGCCTTTTGATGGGTGAGTTTAAGCCATTGATATTATGGATTTAATGTATTGTAGTGCCATTGTTCAAAAAACAATTGTTCAAAAAACAATTGTTGAAAACATTGTTCAAAAAACAATTTGGTTGCTCTGATATATTGCAAGTATTATAGTGATGTTCTTGTTTATCTTGTCTTTTAGAACCTCTTTCAGGGCCGGCTTGGTGATGGTTGCATCCCTTAACTGTTTTTTGTCTAAGAAGGTTTTGATCTCTCCATCTAGTTAGAATGAAAGTCTAGCAGGATATATTATCCTTGGTTGAAACCTTTTTTCATTCAGGGCTTGATATATATATCTTGCCATTCCCTTCTGGCTTTTACAGTTTGAGTGGAGAAGTCTGCAGATAATCTTATGTGTTTTCCCTTGTATGTGATTTTTTGTTTCTCTCTTGCAGCCTTTAGAATCCTTTCTTTATACTTATTTCTTCTCATTGTGAGTATGATGTGTCTTGGTGTCTTCAGGTGTGGGTTGATTCTGTTTGGTACTCTCTGGGCCTCTTGAATCTTAATGTCCTTTCTGTTATTCAGGTCTCAGAAGTTTTCTTCTATTATTTCCTATAGAATGTTTGCTTCCCCTTCCTCTCTTTCTTCCTCTGGCAGGCCAATTATACGAATGTTACTTCTTTTGAGATCATCCCATATGTCTCTGTTGTTGTTTTCAGTGTCTCTCAATCTCTTTTTTAGCTCTTTCACCTCTTTCTTCATTTTCTCTAACTCATCCTCTGTCTGGCTAATTCTGTTTTCTGCTTCTGTTAGTCTGCTTTCCCTTGCCTTAGCTTCTTTCTTCATTACAGCTATTTCACCTTTCAGTTCGATAATTTCCTCAAGATAATTAGTATTTTCCTTGGGGGTCTCAACTGTTGTTTCCCTAATACTGCCATTCCTTTCCTCCAATGTTGTTTTCATTTCTGTGATTAACAATTAATTAATTAATTACTAATTAATTAATTAAATAATTAATTAATTAATTGCATACTTTTCATATCTATGGTTACTTCTGGCTGATTTGTAGTTTCTTCTGGGCTCTAGTCTTCATTCATTGGAGTAGCAGTTTTATTTGTTTTTGATCTACCCATTTTTTTATTTATGTGTTTCTTTTTTTTTATATGCTCTGTTGTTCCTCAGTTGTTGTGTCTTGAGTACAAGCAACACTGTACTAAATACCTTTATGACAATTGCACTCACCAACCTCAGGAATTATGTGGAAACTCAAGCAAGTATTGAAGCAGTTTAATTGTTACCAATTAGCCAATTTCTCCAGTCCGTGAAAAAATAGTAACCAAATCCCAGTTAATAAGGAAGAGAAAAGAAAGAAGGGATAGCAAGAATAGACAGTTATGCAAATCTACTATCTACTGTATATTCTAGGGGTAACAATAGGGGATAGGGAACTATAGCAGAGATACACACATAGAGAGTCCACTTTGAGTCAGATTTCTTCCCCAAAATAATTCACAAATTCAGAAAGGCAAAGAAGAAGGAAGGAAGAATTGTATGACAAGATAAAAAAAAAAAGAAAAAGAAAGAAGGGACAAGAGAGAAAAAAGGGAAAAGATAAGAAAAAGAGCTATAATTAAAGAGCAGTGGAAGGAAAGGTTTTTTTATTACTTTATTTTTAATTTAATTTAATTTAATTTTTTAATTAGCTGGGAGGGGGAGGGAGGGGAGAGTCTGTAGAGGAGGTGGGATTAAGGAGACAAGTTCCTCCCACAATAGATAATATGCCCACTACCCTAGCACTGAAATATATGGTAAGAGTTAATTCTGATCAACCTAAAGGGGGGAAGATATATGCCTTTATATAATATTAATAGTAAAATAGAGCAGGGTAAAAATAAAATAAAATAAAAACCCTGTCCCAGATTACCTCAAACCTTGTGATCAGAGGCAGCTGATTGTTAAGAATGAGAAAAAAAAAACCTCAGGACTCGACAAGGATAGCTGAAATAGACAGTTATGCAAATCTACTATCCACTGTATATTCTAGGGGTAGCTAAAGGAGGAAGGGAAGTTGAGCAGAGACACTCGCAGTGAGAGTCCACACTGAGTCAGAATTCTTCCCCAAAATAATTCCCAAATGTGTATCAGTGAATTCAAAAAAGCACACTGTTTGGTGGTGTGGGGGCTGGGGCCTTGGCTTTGGAAGCTGTAGGATTAAGGAAGAAAGTATGACAAGAATGAGAAAAAGAAAAAAAAAAGAAAGAGAGAGAAAAAAGAAAAAGATAAGAAAAAGAACAGTCATAAAAGAGCAGTGAAAGGAAAGGGTTTATTTATTTATTTATTTTTAATCATTTAATTAGCTATGTGGGGTGAGGTGGGGGGGATTTGCTACTTAGAAAGAAAAAAGGCCAGAGGTTTCAGATGGGTATAGAGTTAGAATGAATGATACCCCCTGGTGGTACAGGAATTTGGTAAAGAAAGAGGCTCCTAGCAGGGGATCCTGCTAGGATCTGGTCCCCAGGGACTGGTTATGGGGGGGGGAGGCAAGGGGGAGGAGGTATGTTTAAAAATTAAAAGGAAAAAATTTTTTCCCTTTTTTACTACTCTAATTCTTAACCCAAATTAAGTTATAGTCACCTCCTTGGTGTCACCGCTAGGACCCCTTATTTACTGGCCTACTAAAGGCAGAAAATCCTACCGTTTCCAGGAGATGTGGTCAGAGCTCAAGCCACTAGCAGCTTCTCAGTCTGCCATCTTCCGGGAACCCCTCTGTACTGATGTTTCTTCTCTCTGGTTCCTTAACATCACTCTGCCTTTGTTGGCCTCAATTAAATCAGTGCTACCAGTACTGACATGCTAACTTATGTTGCAATGACCTGTTACTGAGGATTGTCACCAGAGACCCCCAAGCCTGAGATGTCAACCTCCTAATTCCTCTAATCTGGTGAAATCTTTCCTAACACATGGACCTACCTAGCTCCATTTTAGATGGTACATTATCTAAAATAGTTACAGATACTAGATGCAGGCCTAGGATACTGAGTACATATTTACATATATTCCATAAGCAAGGGACAATCATATACCCAAAGTAAAAATACTTAATATCCCTCTGTAACTACACCTGGGCCAAATAAGCCTGGGATCCTAGTAGTAAGGCCTAGAGAAGGCATCTTAAACTTAAGATTACACTTAGACCTATATGCTTGGCAATCTAGTAGAAAGGCTCAAAGAAGGAAGACTCCGTAAACCTATTACCAGACTGGATACAACAAATGACACTTGGTGCTTTAACAAATGGGAGAAAATCTAAGCTTCTCAATAAAAAATTAGCAACAAAATCTGGGTAAGGGAAAGGAATAGGGTTACTGAATGCTGACCTTTTTGGTCAATACCAGACCACCCTACTCCCTAGATAGGAAATTCTTGGATTCCCAAACAGATGTCCCCTGGATGTCTTATATACCCCATATCTCCACCATCACTAGTTACTTCTATTAGGAACATCATCATAAGCCCTCTAATGGGCCTTTAGAGGAACTTTCCCTCCCTATAAAGTAGCAATGGTAGGGACTGCTCTACTTTCCAAAGAGGTCATCCTACCCTTCAGCTTGAGAAGGACTGATCCTGAAATGAGTGCATCCTAGAAACTTTCCAGCTGTGACCATAAACTGCAAGCTCAGACCTATAGGGACTCAGAGATGTTCCATATATGGGTCCTGGGTCAGATTGATGGGGTAAACATTTGATTATAGTTATGGATATTCTTCAAGTTTGGGAGCTACTCTCTGCTATAATCCAACTTTCTAGCCCTATTCTCAACTTTGACACCATCTCCCCAAACAATATGTTTATCCATCTCCATGTTAGCTTCAAACTCAATAAAAAACTATGAAAGTCAAGGGATCCTTGTAACACACCTAAAATAGACTTCCAAGATTCTTTCCACCTTAAGACCATTATTCCCATCTGATCTATTTCTACTTTTTGGTTCCTATTCATCAATCATTTTGTCCTGCTTTGTATATTACCAGTTTTCACCACCAAGTTGCAGATGCTACTATGATTCTATCCTGACTTCCCTGGGCAAACAACCTCACAAATATGTCCCTGAAGGATCTGGGGGTATGAATTGACCTGCCAATGACTGTGTCCAGCTGAAAATCAATCACAGAATCCAGAACTCTCACTTTCTGCACCCCATAAAAGAATTTTGCCCCATACTCCTAGAGGGGGAGAAATGATAGGGGAAGATGACCAGGGTGCTCTGAACTCCAACTACGTGAGGACCTAAAGAGATGAGGAAAAAACAGGCAGGATGTTTTGAAGCAGGGATAGGTGTAGGTGTGACATAGAAAGATAGAGAAGGCAGGATCATTAAAAACAGACATATATATATATATATATATATATATATATATATATATATATACACAGAAATAATAGTCAACCCATATCTGCAACCTCAGGAGAACTACTGTAGCTTCCAATGGAGAGAATGAGGATACAGAACTCTGGTGATGGGAATGGTGCACAGTTATACCCCTGACATCTTATAATTTTATAAATCAATATTAAGTCACTAATATAATGTTTAAAAATAATGTTAAATATGAAAAAATCTGTATCATCTTCATTTTACAGAGGAGATATTGATGTATAGAGATGTTAAATGACTTATCCATAGTCACACAATAATTTTCCATTTTGAACTTATTATTTTTTAGATACCCCACTATGAGTATATTTGGCTTTTATAATCAAAACAAAAATCACACAGGGGTTTGAAGAAAAATCAGAGTTCATTCTTGGGTCACAGAGGCTCCACAGCTCATCTGGAGACCATTTTATTGAACAGACTTTTTTTAAAATGATTTTTTAAAAATATTTATTTAATTTATTTATTCCCTTTTGTTGCCCTTGTTGTTTTATTGTTGTAGTTATTATTGTTGTTGGATAGGACAGAGAGAAATGGAGAGAGGAGGGGAAGACAGAGAGGAGGAGAGAAAGATAGACACCTGTAGACCTGCTTCACCGCCTGTGAAGTGGCTCCCCTGCAGGTGGGGAGCCGGGTTCGAACCGGGATCCTTATGCCGGTCCTTGTTCTTTGCGCCACCTGCGTTTAACCCGCTGCGCTACAGCCCAACTCCCTAAAAATAATTTTTATTTATACAAAGGAAACACTGACAATAACTATAGGATAAGAGGGGTACAACTCCACACAATTCCCAACACCAGAACTCTGTTACCCATCCTCTCCCCTGATAACTTTCTTATAAATCCCTCTGGTAGCATGGACCAAGGGACATTATGAGGTGCAGAAGGTGCAGAAGACGGAACAGACTTTTTAACCATGGTGCTCTAAGTGTAGTACAGGGCTCTAATCCTTGTGGTCTTCTCTTGATTTTGAAATAGAGGCCAATCCAGCCTGTCAGGCTATGGCCTCTCATTTAGGGCCTACTGGTCTGCTTATTCCTGCTTGATGAGCTTTCTGACTAATGGTCTATCACCGCATTCCTACCTCAGCATTTATCCTTGTAATGGAAAGGCCCTGCTACTGACTCCTTTCTTGGACACACTGTTCATTCCTGGAAAGGCAGAGGCTGGGAGTGGTCTGATTTTACCATACATCCCCATTTCAAAGACATAGCCAAAGGAAGATGTTGAGAAGGAGAGTTGTCCTCAGGCATCTGTCTCTGGGGCTTCCACAGAGATGCTAACTTTCCCAGATCTGACAGAGAGGTGACTGCAGAACTCTTTACATTGCCCTGGGTGCTTTTTTCTCTGGGGCAGCCACCTTCTCATATTTTCCTATCCTGGGTCAACCCTCTCATTTTTTTTTTATAGCTGCTGACTTCAGGCACTAGTAGTTCTTTGTGAATTTGATTATCCATCACACAGGTTTTCTGGGGTCTCACTTGCTATAAGCAAGGTTCAAATAGAAGCAGAAGTTCTCCGGAAGGTAGGGTGACTGTCACCCAGTCCTTATCCCTAGTTCTTCCACAACCCAGGCCACTGTTCAAAGGCAGCTGTGGTGAAGACATGAGATTGTCATAAGACCTCCTTGAGGCCAGAGAACTGCTATCAGAGTCTAATATAGGTATTATTTTTCATCAAAGAAAGATATTTTATTTATTTATTTTTTATTTAAGAAAGGATAAATCAACAAAACCATAGGGTAGGAGGGGTATACCTCCACACAATTCCCACCACCCAATCTCCATATCCCACCCCCTCCCCTGATAGCTTTCCCATTCTATATCCCTCTGGGAGCATGGACTGATGTTCCTTGTGGGTTGCAGAAGGTAGAAGGTCTGGCTTCTGTAATTGCTTCCCCGCTGAACATGTACGTTGACTGGTTGGTCCATACTCCCAGTCTGCCTCTCTCTTTCCCTATTAGGGTGGGTCTCTGTGGAAGCGGAGCTCCAGTACATATTGGTGGGGTCTTCAGCCCAGGGAAGCCTGGCCAGCATCCTGATGGCATCTAGAACCTGGTGGCTGAAAAGAGAGTTGACATACAAAGCCAAACAAATTGTTGAGCAATCATGGACCCAAAGCTTGGAATAGTGGGGAGGAAGTATTAGGGGGGTACTCACTGCAAACTCTAGTGTACTTCTGCTTTCAGGTATATATTTTGCAGTAGATTATGGATATGTATGAACATATTCTCTCTCTCACAGAAACTGGTTTTGGGACTTTGTTAGAAAGTGAACCACCTGGGATGGAATTAGAGAATACTATGAAAGGAAAGGTCTCACCCGAGTAATGAAGCTGAAGGGTTGTCATTACACACCTGAAGTCTCTGTACACAGTCTGAGCTGAAGCATGTTGAGGTGGCAATCGTTGTGTCAATTAGGTTGCGATCGGCAGATGCAATATTATTTGATATGGATTGGGAGAAGCATATGGGAAAGTGGGCCCTATCCAAAGGTTTCGGGACTGGGGGAAGTAGAGGCTCTATAGTGGAGATGTGAGGTTCCTGCTGTCTTAGGGTTCAAAAAGACAATGGATAGTTAATGTTATCATCACATTATTTGGTAATTGGGTTAACTTTGAAAAGTCCTTTTGTTAGGGTTTGCTGTACAGTACCCAATATCTTGTATATAGCTGTGAGAAAAATCTTTAAGAGGTTAATATACTTCCCTTCCTGGATGATCTCAGGAGTCAAGGATAAAAAAATCAGTGATCCTAATAGTCACTCCCTCATACTTTCAAATTAAGTAATAAAAGTAAAAAAAAAACCCTGGGGGCAGGCAGTGTAATACCCAATTATGTGCACACATTACAGTGTGCAAAGTCCTAGGTTCAAGCCCCTGGTCCTGAAGGGGAAAAGCTTCATTAAGTGATGAAGAAGGGTTGCAGGTATCTCGCAGTCTCTTCCCTGCTCTACCACCTCCTTCCTCTCAATTTCTGTCTCTATTCAATACTCTGAACCACATTTCTGGGCAGTCATCATAGGTCATGAAGAATCCAAATTCAGATATGGTCCCCAGGAAAGGAGGATGATATCCTCCCATACAAAGTAGCTTCTACTCTAAGGCTCTTCAGGACAAGATATATGATTTTTCTTGAGAAAGAAAGAATAAAGTAGTCAGTAGATTCCTTTATCACCATAACTCCCAAGTCCTCTCCACATTGTATTGTGAGTGACTCTTCTCTTACAGTCACAAAGTTTTCCCCAGGTGTGAAGCCACTGCTATGAGAAGGTATTGAGACTGACATTTGAAATCTGCTGAAAAATAACAAGAGTCATGTATTTTAAATAAAAACAGAACCCTTTTAAATCTTTCCAAGAGGAACCAAATGGTCTGTGCATTCAAATAGTCAAGCGAAACTTGGAAAAAGAAATTTTTTTTTTTCCGCTTATTTCAAGAGAGACCGATACTTCCTAACTCCCATGGCAGGAATGGTGTACAGATATCTATCACAGGAAGATAAAAGAGATGATAGCAACTGTCTTGCAAGCCATTATCTCCCTAATAAAACAATATAACAAAAAAGAAAGAGGGATGCTTTTGAGTGATCTGGTGGCATCTTTCATGTCCTTGGCAAGGGACAGGATAAAGAAGCTGAGAAATCTGGGAATGAAAGCTATGTGGCTCATGTGAGGAATCTAGGTTCTGCAGCTGCCAAGGGATTTGGGGTACCTGTGTTATCCTGGATGCCCCCTGAGAACCTCTTAGCCCCCTCAGACTCCTTCCTCACTTGCTCAGGGCATAGTTTATCTCTTAGGAAGGTCATCCATCCAGCTCTGATGGGAGAGCTAACAGACTACTGCCATGTCAACCACCCTTCCACACCCAGGTACCAGAGAGGGAGTATTTCTTAGGGGGTTGTTATGGGAGGAAGTTACTTCCTAGGTCCTTTGGTTCCCAATTTTAGAGGATATTGATGTCAAGGGCTCATGGCTGACAAGACTAAGGCTTTCCTTAGCCCTCTGAGAGCCAGTCTTCTGGGTGTGCATGTGTGTGTGTCTGTGCGTACCAGTGTGTGAGTGAACATGTGTGCAGGCTATGTATTATTAGTCTGTATGCGTTGGTGGGGTCACAGAACCTCCAGGAGGCCATTTGTGTATATGGATATATGTATATGTACACACTCATGTAGGAGCACAGAGGACTGGAGAGGAAGGCATTTGTGTTTGTGTGTGTGTGTGTGTGTGTGTGTATGTGCGTGTGCATGTGCATGTGTGTGTCTCTTTGTGCATGTTTCTAAACAGTAAGGAGAATAGGAAGAAAGACAAAAGCCCTAAATGACTACAGCTTTTAGAGAAGCCAGCCTGGTGTGGTGGGTGTAAGGAGCAGAACAGGCCAGCCAGGGGCCTGATTGGAACCAGATTTGGCAAGGAGGGGCTGTAAATGTTTTTTTGCTGCCTTTCCTCAGAAATTTATGTCACACCCACTCCATCATCCTGGCGGGGGTGGCCTCTCCCAGCTGCCTGTATTTCTGAGCCTTACAGCACAACCAGCAATCACTACAGGAGTCCCCTGAGCTGCCTACAGTCCTGGCTCCAGTAGACCCCATCCTGTAATGGCCTGAGGTTAACGGAGATGAACCATGCACTGATGAGGAGACTGGAGATAGAGTTTGCATTCTAATTTTTTTTCTCACAGACCTGGAATGGGGTGGCAGGGGTGGGGACACATAGAGGAACATACAAGGAGGAAAGTGGAAGCAGGCAGGAGAGGGGAGTGTGCTCTACTTGATTATTTTCCCTGTCTTCTCATGTAAATGGATGGGAGGGTCTGGGACAGACAGAAAACTGTAGTCTTCTAAAGTCAGTTTCAGAAACCTTTGGAATGCAGATGGAACTGAGGCTCAAGGAGGGGAATGACTTTCCCAAGGTCACGTACTGGAGAATCCCATGACAGTGTATGCCCACCACCTTGTTCTATGGCATCTTTCTCACCTCCCAGCTGGAGACCCCACTTAACTTAGAATTAGGCCCCATCTTTAGTCCCTGTTTGCCACTCCACCCTTAAAATCCTTCCCTATCTTCTTTTTGTTCTTGCAAGACAAGACTACTGGGCATAGATTACAAGATCTATCCTGGTATGCCCCTTGCTTTTTTCTTTAATTACTTCCAGTCCTAACTTCCCTCCTACAAATACTGGGTATTTGTACATGTTGTGTCCTCTGCCTAGGATGGTGTCTCAGTTTTGCTGTTATTTGACTCTTGCTTCTCCTTCAGCACACATCTCAATTATCTCCTCTTCAGGGACATATCTTTGCATCTCTCTGACTAGGTTGTGTTTCTGATTTTCACACTTATGGCACTATGGGCCTCTTCTGCACAGCACTCCTCATTACTGCAGTGTTACTTTGATTCTGTACTTCACATTTAATGGTCATCTTCTCTTCCGTTCTCAACACTTCATGTGTGCAGGGAACACAGATGATTTTGTCACTGGTGCTATCAGAATAAGCCTGGCAAATATCCAATAATGATAAGGATATCAGGAGCTACAGTGGAGGCTTGCCATGTGAGTGACTTCACCTGCTTTACTTGCAATAATATAATATTTACAAATGCTGTGTTGAAGTAGATATTTTTATTCCATTATGCAGATGAAGAACCAGGAACATAGAAGAATAAAGTGACTAGATCAAAGTCACATAATATTTTGTGCAGTTTAAATTTCAACTGAGTCAGTCTACATTCTTAACCACTATCACTATACATGCTAGCTAACATCTGTTTGTTGACTATATACCTTGGTCTAATCTCTCCTAATACAGTCCTAAAGAGAGATTCCAGGCTCTGAGCTCTTCCTTAGATCTTTTTTTTTTTTTTTTTCTTGTTTCTTACCAGAACACTGTTCAGCTCTGGTTTATGGTCATGTGAGGGATTGAACCTGGGCCTTTGGAGCCTCAGGCATGAGAGTCTGTTTGAATAACCATTATGCTATCTACCCTCTGCTCTTCCTTAGATCTTGGGGTGAACTCTGTCCCTGGATTCTGGCCACCTTCCCATAGTCACTCCTGCTTAGGGTCCTCTGACCTGCCCTACCTTACATTTACTCTTCTCATGTGTCTGCTCCTTGGAAGATATGAGAATATTCTTGGTCTGGGTGTTCCCCCTAAGTTTAAAGATGTTTTCCAGTTTTGTACACTGATTATGACATCTCAGCCAAAGTCCACTGATTTGCCTCCATGCACCCAGGCTTAATCATTTTTCTGCCAAGTACCAAGTCTATACACCTCCAGAGCCTCAATTTCCCTTTATGAAAAATAGAATAAATAAACAGTGCTGAGTGGTAAAACCAGGATTGTGGGGGTTCTATGTACTTGTCTGTATGTGTTTAGTACTTGTCAAGCGCAAGAGTGACATTAGTTTTCATTTGTACCATTACTAACAAATAGCAAGATAAAGGGGCATATTCCTTCTGACTTCTACTTCTAACTCCAGAGTCTAGTGGAAGCTGCCCCAAGTGTTTTCTTTTTTGTGTTTTTTAAAAATATTTTTTATTTATTGGCTTTATTTATTTGATAGAGACAGTCAGGAATCAAGAGAGAAAGGGGAGGTAGAGAGGAGAGAGACAAGAGTGACACCTGTAGCCATGCTTTACCACTCATGAAGTTTTCCCTCTGCAGGTGGGGACCATGGGCTTGAACAGGGTCCTTGTACACTGTAATGTGTGCACTTAATCAGATGCACCACCACCTGCCCCCCCATATGCTTTCTTACCAAATCTTGTCAGGAGGCCTGCTCATCTTTCTTGCCCCATTTCCCTTGCCAATTCCCCTCCCACAGAGAGAGAAGCTTTGGGCAGGCTAACAACTCTTAGTCCTGCATAACAGAAGGGATAGAAATTTATCCTTCCACTGCTTCACCTCTGTCAGCTCCCCACCCACATTGCTATTTCTTTATCATTATTATTATTATTATTATTATTATTATTATTTAAGAAAGGATACATTAACAAAACCGTAGGATAGGAGGGGTACAACTCCAAACAATTTCCACCACCCAGTCTCCATATCCCATCCCCTCCCCTGATAGCTTTCTCATTCTCTATCCATGATGTGGGGAGGGGATTATAGTCCCTTCTAGTCCTGTAGGGCTCATGAATCCTGGGTCCTCCTCAGCATCTTGAACAGAACTGAGCCTATGGTTCTTGGTGGTGATGGGGTAGTTGTGGGAAAGGGGCCAGAGGGGGGGTTCAAAAGATATGTCTTGCTTTTCCAGTGACCTCCCCAAGGCCAATGAATGCATAGAATCATGGGGGGAAGTCTGCCAGGAAGTTTTCATTTTGCTTTGTTTGTTTTCTGTTTACATCAACTGTTCAGTTCTGGTTTCGGCCTCTGAAGGCTGATGAGGTCTGGCAGGTAAGGATTGCTTGGGTCACCTGCCTCTGCCTTCTACAGAGCCAAAGGCTGAGCTCATTCTAGACCTTTCAGAAGCAGGAAGCCATTCCAATTTACTTGCTTGCTAGTTCCTTGCTTCTTCCTTTCCTCCTTTTATTTCTTTTTCTCCTTTTTTGTTTTCTTGCTTTCTTGTTTCTTCTCTGTCCCTTAAGCCCAATCTCAATTTTGCCTTACCATGTGTCTTTTATTCACTTTCTTCTTTTGTCTTGTCATCTTTCTCCTTTACCTTTCTGTTCATACTTTGGTCTTTCTCAAAGCAAAGAAAGAAGCCACAGCCTAGCTCAATGTCTGCCACAAACTCTGAATAACTTTCATTAAACTCCTTCCTGTTTCAGTTTCCCTTCTTTTCACATTTAAATCTCTGGGTGGAGGATGAGAGTTGATGTTCATCTTCACTGGGGGTGGGGGAAGGGGGATCCAAACTGTCCTTGGTGGTGGGAATGATCTTGATATACACTCCTATTAACTTATAGTCTCATAAATCACTATTTAATTAATATGAGAGGGGAAAACTGATTGAATATCTCAAACCTTTTAATGCACAGATCAAAGGCTGAGTACATGTTCCTTCAGTCTAAGCACTTATGACTTTAAACGTGTAATCAGACTGAATTTTAACAGTGGTCTTAAATTGTTAATATATTTCTAATACTGACTTGTTCTTTGAAATGTTGACTATTCTAAAAGCTTAGACCAGGGAAGATGGAAGCAACTAGTGACGTTATTTTGTAAGACACAGCTATATATAAAAATGTCAAAGGGCATAAATTATGGTGATGACCTGTATGATGCATCAAGTCCTAACAATGGTATTTTCAAAGTTAACTGAATTGCCAAATAATTTGATTATAGCAAAAACTATCTATTGCCTTCTTAAACTCCAAGACAGCAGGAACCTCCTGCTTCCTCAATAAAGCCCATATTTCCAGCAGTCCTGGAACCTTTAGGGTTGGGCTCATTTTCCTGCATGCTTCTCTCAATTCATACTAAGTGATATTGCACCGGCTGATCCCAACCCAATCAATGCAGTGAGTACCACCTCAACATGCTTCACTTTGGAATGTGTCCAGAGACTTCAGACATGGAATGTCAGCCCTTCAGCCTCATTACTCATGTGAGACCTTTCCTTTCTCATAGGATTGTCTAATTCCATTTTGGGTGGTTCACTTCTTAACAAAGCCCCCAAACCTAGATATACACCAGATCCCATGAGATAGGATATATGTACACATGTATCCATAAATTAGAGCAAAAAGTATATCTAAATGCAAAAGTACACAATAGTGTACAGTGAGTCAATATATGCAGTAAGCAAGTAGAAAGACCTATAAAGACACCATAAAGTTCCTAATGAAATAGTTTCTACTTAGATACCCTCCTCATGTACTTCCTACTTCCTATTACACTTCCCTCAATCACTCCAAAGCTAACCTTATCAAAGTAAGGACTACAAAAACTGAATAAGGGCAAGAGACTGGCATACTTTAATGATGACTTATTAGTCACTATCAGGCCACCCCATCAGCTGGGGCCCTAGTCAGAGAGTCCTGGGGTTCCCACAAAAACATGATGAGCCTAGACCTCGAATAGATCCCTCTCCCCATTATCACTGGTTGTCTCCATCAGGAACAACAAAATGAACCCCTTTGGGGGCCCCCGTAGGACATTGCCCTCAATGTGGATCAACAATGGTAGAGAATTTAACATCCTCCGATGGGAGGGTAGACAACATACTCTATCTTCCACCTGACAAAGATATGTCCTGAAATTGAGGCAGCTTGGAATGTTCCTATCATGAAGACAGAATGTGAACTCAGACTTAGAGGGATACAGAGGTCACATAGGCTCCAAACCTGAATATGGGCTCCAGATCAGATTAAATTGATGGGGTTTATGGTCAACAATATTTATACACCTTTCCCATATTTGGGAGCTACTCTCTTCCCTGATCCAGCTTTCTAGTCCCTTTTCCATCCATGACATTATCTCCCCAGACAATAACTTGGACCCACCTGCATATCAGATGTCAGGCATAGAAAAAAAAAATAGCATTGTCATGGGCCATTTGGAATAGAACTAAAATAGGCCTACTAGCTATCTACAAAACAGAGAGAGACCCCTAAATCTTCATCTGCAAGATTCCAACCTTTAGGTTCATGATTAGTCAACAATTTGTTTGGCTTTATATGTTAACTCTTCTTTCAACCATCAGGTTTCTTATGCTACCATGATGTCAACAGGACTTCCCTGGGCAGATGACCCCACCAATGTGTCCTGGAACCCTGTTTTCGCAGAGCCCTGCTTCCCCAGAGAGAGACAGGGTGGGTGTGTGCATCGATATGCCAAAGCCCATGTTCAGAGGGGAAGCAATCAAAGAAGCCAGACCTTCCACCTCTGCACCTCATAGTGACCCTGGGTCCATACTCCCAGAGGGATAAGGAATAGGAAAGCTGTCAGGAGAGGGGATGGGATGCAGAGTTCTGGTGGTGGTAATTGTATGGAGTTGTACCCCTCTTATCCTATGGTTTCTGTCATTGTTTCCTTTTTATAAATAAAAAATTAAAAACAAAGTAACCTATGAGATATAAGCTAAAAAAAACTACTGTGAAAATTACTTCTTGCAGAATATAGGAGGCAAGGGATGAATCAGATTCCAGGCCCAAAATGCACACCAGAATGAAGTAGAGAGGGATCTCAGTGTAGGATCTACATGAGCAGAGAGAGCTTACAGGAAAGGGCATTAATGAAGGAGACCATTCTCCCCTGCACCAAAACCCAACTGAAGGAACAACATAGCTGTCTGTGACTTGGGTTCTAGAAAGGCAAAGGCACCAGTTCGGCAAGGTTAGACAACAGGACTAGCACTTGGCCTTAATTTTTGACTTTTCATTAACTTTCTGCACAACTGAAGATCAAATCAGAAGTAATGATCTAGTTTCAATTTTACCTTCCCTGTCACTATGATGTTTTCCCCACTAGTCTTCAGTGACATGAGGGTAAAGGGATTGAGACTGGAAAGTGATACACATCTCTGCACTGCCTACTCTTCTGCTCATATGGACACCTCAAGCCCCCAGTCCCCACCTGCACTAGGGAAAGAGTTGTACTACACAGAGGTTGGAACAATCTATATTCTCACAAGCAGTGCAGAGGGTTCTAAAAGAACAAAGTATTGGCATGCAACTACTTGAATGAATCTACAGGGGGATTTTGCTAAGTGAAAAAAAATTCAGAGTTGGGGGGGTAGGTAGCATAATGGTTATGCAAAGAGACACTCATGCCTGAGACTGCGAAGTCCCATGTTTAATTCCCCACACCATCATAAACCAGAGCTGTGCAGTACTTTCGTTAAAAAAATGCATTAAATTTCTATATGGCTCTGGGGAGAATATTCATTTTGATGATATTTATTCTTCCAATCCATGAGCATGGGATGTCTTTCCATTTCTTGGTATCAGTTTCTATTTCCTTGAGTAGCGACTCATAGTTTTCAGTATATAAGTCTTTCACTTCTTTGGTCAACTTTATTTCTAGGTATTTGATTGATTTTGCTGCAGCAGTGAATGGGAGTGATTTCTGGATGTTTTCTTTTTCAGATTTAGTGTTTGCATAAAGAAATGCTACTGATTTTTGTACATTGATTTTGTAGACTGACACCTTGCTATATTGCCTAATAACTTCCAGTAGTTTTCTGCTGGATTCTTTAGGTTTTTCTATGTACACTACCATATCATCTGCAAATAGTGAGAGCTTGACTTCGTCCCTTCCAATCTGTATTCCTTTGATTTCTTTCTCTTGCCTGATTGCTATGGCAAGAACTTCCAATACTATTTTGAAGAGTAATGGTGACAGTGGACAGCCCTGTCTAGTCCCCGATCTGAGGGGGAATGCTTTCAGCTTCTGTCCATTGAGTATGATGTTGGTTGTAGGTTTGCTATATATGGATTCCACTATCTTGAGGAATTTCCCATCTATTCCTATTTTTTGTAGAGTTTTGAGCATGAATGGGTGTTGGATTTTGTCAAAGGCTTTCTCTGCATCTATTGAGATAATCATGTGATTTTTGGCTTTGCTTTTATTGATGTGGTGAATGACATTGATTGACTTATGGATGTTGAACCAGCCTTGCATTCCTGGGATGAATCCCACTTGGTCGTGATGAACAATCTTTTTGATGTGCTGCTGTATCAGGTTGGCCAAGAACTTGTTTAATATTTTGGCATCTATGTTCATCAGAGATATTGGTCTGTAGTTTTCCTTTTTTTTGTGTGTCCCTATCTGCTTTTGGTATCAGGGTAATGTTGGCTTCATAAAAGGTGGAAGGGAGTATTCCTGTTTCTTCAATCTTATGGAAAAGGTTAAGAAGTATGGGTACTAACTGTTTCCTGAAAGATTTGTAGAATTCGTTTGTGAAGCCATCTGGTCTAGGACTTTTGTTGTTGGGGAGATTCTTAATAACGGTTTCAATTTCTTTATCTGTGATTGGTGCATTTAAGTTTGATGCAATACCCATCAGAGTTCCACCAAGCTTCTTTAAGAGAATAGAACAAACACTACAATCATTTGTCTGGAACCTGAAAACACCTAGAATAGCCAAAACCATCTTGAGGAAAAGAAACAGAAATGGAGGCATCACACTCCCAGATCTCAAACTATATTATAAACTATATTATAAAGCCATCATCATCAAAAGAGCATGGTACTGGAACAAAAATAGGCACAAAGACCAGTGAAACAGAATTGAAAGACCAGAAATAAATCCCCACACCTATGGACATCTAATCTTTGATAAGGGGGGGCAAAGCATTAAATGGAAGAAGGAGGCTCTCTTCAATAAATGGTGCTGGGAAAACTGGGTGGTAACATGCAGAAGAATGAAATTGAACCACTTTATCTTGCCAGAAACAAAAATCAACTCCAAATGGATCAAAGGCCTGGATGGTAGGCCAGAAACAATCAAATACTTAGAGGAAAACATTGGTAAAACACCTTGTGCACTGTAATGTGTGAGCTTAACCAGGTATGCTATCCACAGGCCCCACTTTATTTTGTTTTGCTGTTGAGTTCTGTTCATATTCTAGGTAGAATTTCTGTGTCTTTTTCATGGTTTGAAAATATTTTCCCACTTTATAGTTTATCTTTTATTAAATTTTGCCAAAGAGTAAACATCTGATTAGATGAAATCCAATTTGTCTATTTTATTTCACAGATAAATTCTAGTAACATATCAAAGACTTACCCACTAATCATTAGACTATGAATATTTTCTTACATGTTTTCTTCTAAGTGATCTATAGTTATATATTTTAACTTATGATAGATGTTAGATTTATTTTTGTATAAGGTGTGAAAATGAGATCAATTTTCATTGTGTTACCTATGTATGTCTTATAACTCAACATTGTCTTTTAAAATATAATATCTTCCACTGAATTTTTTTTGTTTCTTTATCAAGAACAAGTTAGGTATATTTGATGTGGATGTTCCTAGGCTTTCTGTTATGTTACATTGATCTATGTGTCCCTTCCGTCAATAAGACTGTCTTGATTGCAGTATGTGTATAAGCCTTAAATTAGATATATTAATCTCACTGAGTTCTTTTTAAGAATTATTTTAGTTATTACAGTTGCTCTATCTTTTGATAATTTGTATATACCAAAAATGTTGATGGCTTTTATTTAAAAAGTAATTGTATAGTCCATTTTGGGAGAATAGCAATTGTACTATATCAAATCTTCAAATCCACTAACACCTCTGAATGTATCTTCATTTATTTTTATCTTTCTTGGCTTCATAAAATTTTATATTTTTAGCATACAAGTCATGTACTGTCTTGTCACATCTAGTTGATATCTAATTATTTCTTTTCCTTCATTTATTTTATACTTTTGGAAAGATTTTAAGTATCATAGCATTTAAAATCCTGGTTTTCAAATGTTAGTTGCTCATATACAGAAATAAAATCAATTATTTTTTATGTTTTTCCTGTAGTCTGTGATTTCACTGAGTTATTTTGTTTGAAGATACCTTTAAAAAAATTCCTTAGGACTTTCTCTCACTTTCTCTCTCTTTATTGTTGTTGTTATTGATTTTATCATTGTTAGATAGGGCAGAAATGGAGAGAGGAGAGGAAGACAGAGAGAGTGAAAGAAAGATAGATACCTGCAGACCTGCTTCACCACCTGTGAAGCGACTCCCCTGCAGGTGGGGAGCCGGGGGCTTTAACTGGAATCCTTAAACCAGGCTTTGCGCTTTGCACCACATGCACTTAACCCACTGCATTATTGCCCTACTCCTCCTAAGTTTTTTCTTTATAGACAATTGTATCATTTGCAAATGTACAACATTTTATTTCTCCTTATTTCTAATCATTTTGTTAGTACTGCACTAATTATAACTTCTAACACAATTGTGAACAAGAGTTATAGGAGTGGGGATATTTGTCTTATTCTCACTCAAGGATAAATAAACATTTTGGTCTCTTTTTTTTCCAGGGTTATGGCTGGGGTTCAGTGCTAACACTACAAACACACAGCAGCCATTAAAAAAAAAGTTGCATTCAATAGGACAGAGAGAAATTGAGAAGGGAGGGGGAAACAGAGAAAGAGAAACCTGCTTCACCACTCCCAATATGTCCTGGATGCCAATGGAGAACTGGGGTTCCAACTCAGGTCCTGGATCACAGTACTATGTGCATTTAACCAGGTGTGCCACTACCAGTCCCCGCATTTCAATCTTCTGTCTTATCAACTTGAAGAGTTAACGTTCTTGTATTTAATATACTGTATCTGAGGTTTAATAGTTTACAGTACTGTTGTTCACACATAGGTACAATCTCATCTCCCCATAATAGATTTCTAGGTGTCTGGAAGACACATAATGCCCCAATCTAGGCCTGCCTCTCTTTATCCTATACCAGGTCCTCAAATCTCTATTTCATCCCATTTCTTCCTTCCCCAGAGTCCTTTGCTTTGGTGCAATACATCATGCCCAGTCCAAGTTTCACTTTATCTTTTTCCGTTATTGTCTTTGTTTTTGAAGTTCCACTTCACATTGAGATAATTTTTGGTCTTTCTCTTTCTGGCTTACCTCACTAAATGTGACACTGCATGTTCAGTGCAAGATACAGAAACAGAAATGGACATTTAAATATCTGAAAAAAAAAGTGGTAACATACCTTGGAATAAAGCTAACTAAGAAACTGAAAGATTTGCATACTGAAAACTATGAGGAAATAGAAAATGATACCAAGAAATGGAAAGACAGCCCATGCTCATGGATTGGAAGAATTAATATCATCAAAATGAATATTCTTACCAGAGCCATATACAAATTTAATGCAATACCCATCAAAGTTCCACCAAGCTTCTTTAAGATAATAGAACAAACACTACAGTCATTTATCTGGAACCTGAAAACACCTAGAATCGCCAAAAAACATCTTGAGGAAAAGAAACAGGAATGGAGGCATCACACTCCCATATCTCAAACTTTATTATAAAGCCATCATAGTCAAAACAGCATGGTACTGGAACAAAAATAGGCACAAAGACCAGTGGAACAGAATTGAAAGACCAGAAATAAATCCCCACACCTATGGGCATCTAATCTTTGATAAGGGGGCCCAGAGTATTAAATGGAAGAAGGAGGCTCTCTTCAATAAATGGTGCTGGGAAAACTGGGTTGTAACATGCAGAAGAATGAAATTGAACCACTTTATCTCACCACAAACAAAAATCAACTCCAAATGGATCAACGACCTGGATGGTAGACCAGAAACAATCAAATACCTAGAGGAAAACATTGGTGAAACACTTGCCCACCTACACCTCAAGGACATCTTTGATGAAATAAACCCAATTGCAAGGAAAACTAAAGCAGAAACAAACCAATGGGACTACATCAAATTGAAAAGCTTCTGCACATCAGAAGAAACTATTAAACAAACAAAGAAACCCCTCACAGAATGGTAGAATATCTTCAAATGCCACACATCAGACAAGAAACTAATCACCAAAATATATAAAGAACTCAGAAAACTTAGCACCAAAAAAGCAAATGACCCCATCCAAAAATGGGCAGAGGATATGAACAAAACATTCACCTCAGAGGACATCCAAAAGGCTAACGAACATATGAAAAACTGCTCTAGGTCACTGATTGTCAGAGAAATGCAAATTAAGACAATGTTGAGATACCACCTCACTACTGTAAGAATGGCATACATCAAAAAGGACAGCAGCAACAAATGTTGGAGAGGCTGTGGGGACAGAAGAACCCTTTTGCATTTCTGTTGGGAATGTAAATTGGTCCAGCCTCTGTGGAGAGCAGTCTAGAAAACTCTCAGAAGGCTAGACATGGACCTTCCATATGATCCAGTAATTCCTCTCCTGGGGTTATACCCCAAGGACTCCATAACACCCAACCAAAAAGAGGTGTGTTACTCCTATGTTCATAGCAGCACAATTCATAATAGCTAAAACCTGGAAGCAACCCAGGTGCCCAACAACAGATGAGTGGCTGAGAAAGCTGTGGTATATATATATATATACAATGGAATACTATCAAGAACAATGAACCCACCTTCTCTGACCCATCTTGGACAGAGCTAGAAGGAATTATGTTAAGTGAGCTAAGTCAGAGAGATAAAGATAAGTATGGAATGATCCCACTCATAAACAGAAGTTCAGAAAGAAGATCAGAAAGGGAAACTAAAAGCAGGATCTGACTAAATTGAAAGTAGGGCAACAAAGTAAAAACCCTGTGGTGAGGGGTAGACATGCAGCTTCCTGGCCCAGTGGGGGGTGGGGGGTGGGGTGGAATGGATCACAGTCTTTTGGTGGTGGGAATGGTGTTTATGTACACTCCTAGTAAAATGTAGTCATATAAATCACCAGTTAATTAATATGAGGGGGAAAATTAATTATATGTCTCGAATTTTTTCAAAACACAAACTGAATCTTTTTAATATATAGGCTGTGTAACTGTTATGCAGACTCTCTCAAAAGCCTACACCAAGTAGATCAGAAGCAACCAATAACTCAGCTATATACAAGATACTGGGTACTGTTCAGCAAACCCTAACAAAAGGACTTTTCAAAGTTAACCCAATTAACAAATAATGTGATGATAACAATAACTATCCATTGTCTTTTTGAGCCCTAAGACAGCAGGAACCTCACATCTCCACTATAGAGCCTACATTTCCTCCAGTCCTAGAACCTTAGGATAGGGCCCACTTTCCCGCATGCCTCTCCCAATCCATATCAAATAATGTTGCATCTGCTGATCGTAACCTAATCAATGCAACGAGTGCCACCTCAACATACTTCAGCTCAGACTGTGTCCAGAGACTTCAGGTGTGGAATGACAACCCTTCAGCTTCATTACTCGGGTGAGACCTTTCCTTTCATAGTATTCTCTAATTCCATCCCAGGTGGTTCACTTTCTAACAAAGTCCCAAAACCTAGATATACACCAGGTTCTGTGAGAGAGAGCATATGTTCACACGTATCCATAAACTAGTGCAAAATAATACTTACTTGAAAGCAGAAGTACACTAGAGTTTGCAGTGAGTACCCCACCAACACTTCCTCTCCACTATTCCAACCTTTGCATCCATGATTGCTCCATAGTTTGTTTGGCTTTGTATGTTAACTCTCTTTTCAGTCACCAGGTTCTAGATGCCATCAGGATGCCAGCCAGGCTTCCCTGGACTGAAGACTCCACCAATGTGTCCTGGAGCTCCGCTTCCTCAGAGACACACCCTACCAGGGAAAGAGAGAGGCAGACTGGGAGTATGGACCGACCAGTCAAAGCCAATGTTAAGCGGGGAAGCAATTACAGAAGCCAGACCTTCTACCTTCTGCAACCCACAAGGAACCCAGAGCCCTTCTGCACTATGGAAAGACAGTTATAGGCTGGGGGTATGGATTGATCTGTCAAAAACTATGTCCAACAGAGAAACAACTACAGAATTCACAGTTTGGACCTTCTGTGCCCCTTAGATATCTCCATACTACCAGAGGAATAAAGAATAAGGAAGCATCCTTGGGAGTCAGGTGGTAGCATAGCAGGTTAAGCACACATGGTGCAAAGTGCAAGGACCAGCATAAGGATCCTTGTTCAAGCCCCCAACTCCCCATCTGCAGGGGGGTCACTTCATAAGCAGTGAAGCAGGTCTTAAGGTGTCTACCTTTCTCTCCTCCTCTCTGTCTTCATCTCCTCTCTCCATTTCTTTCTGTCTTATCCAACAACGACGACATTAAGAACAATGATAAAACAAAAATGGCAACAAAAGGCACTAAATAAATAAATATATAAAAAAAAGAATAAGGAAGCTTCCAATGGAGGGTATGGGGTATGGCATTATAGTGGTGGGGATTGTATGTAAATGTACCCCCTCTTATCCCAAAGTCTTGTCAACAATTATTATATCACTAATAATAAAAAGAAGTTGAAGAATAAGAAACACAAAGCAGAACTTAGACTATGTTGGGACTATGTGTAAGCTTGATAGAGCTTAGGGAGAACTACCCCCATCCTTGGATGGAGGTCTGAGAAGATAACCTGTTGGTGAGTCTCTCTCAACCAAGGTGAGCAAAAGGGGGGAAACTCAGACTTAGTTCTTTCCTTCTTGACTCTCAGGCATACAGAAACCCCAATACTTCCCTCCATTAACTGCAGGCCACATGGCTGCCTATTTTAAGATTCACTTACTCAAAATCACCTTCTGATCACAGAAGAACACACCTTATCACATACTCCATCATAAGCCTCAGACCCCAGACAAGAGAATTCCAAACTATATGGCCTTTTGATATCCATCTTCTCTCTGTCTCACCCTACTGATTTAACCCCTATGCTTCTCTCAAATACCTTTGGATAATTAAGTTGCTTGCGTCATGGAGAATAACTGTCTGTATCTCATCAATTCCTGTCATACCAGCCCCCTACCATAAGAGCAAGCTGAACTTTAAGAAACCTGTAATTTCTGACATATTTCAATAATAATTCCCTTTGATTACTTTTCTATTTAACTCATGTCCACCTTGCTAATAAATGAGTTCTGAGCACGCTGAAGGGCTCCCTGGTGTCTTTACTCTAGAAAGAACCAGTCTGTTACTTTTCCCCTTGAGACCACCCCGCCAGAGACCTGACAAGACTAGGTTTAGTGTATTGTACCAAAGTAAAAGACACTGGGGGAGGAGGGTGAGGGTGTTCTGTTCCTGCAAAATGATGGCAGAGGAGGACCTAGAGGGGGTTGAATTGTTATGTGGAAAACTGAGAAATGTTACACATGTCCAAATGACTGCATTTTACTATTGACTATAAACCATGAATCCCTCCAATAAAAAAAAATTTAAATTAAATGTTTATTACCCTAAGAAAAAAGGAATATATTTAGAACCTAAAGACTCTACAAAAAAAGACCTATGAACAACTATATTGCACTAAGCTAAAGAATATGGAGGAAATGGAGGAATTCTTAGAAGCACATACCCTCTCAAAACAGAACCAGGAAGAGCTGCAGAACTTAAATGCACCAATCACAGACAAAGAAACTGAAACATTATCAAGAATCTTCCCAACATCAAGAGTCCAGGACCAGATGGCTTTACAAAGGAATTCTACAAAACCTTCAGGAAACAGTTAATACCTATACTTTTTTATTATTTTTATTTATAAAAAAGGAAACACTGACAAAACCTTAGGATAAGAGCTATACAACTACAAGCAGTTACCACCATCAGAACTCCGTATCCCATCCCATCCCTTGATAGCTTTTGTATTCCTTAACCTTCTGGGAGTATGGACCAAGGTCATTGTGGGATGCAGAAGTGGAAGGTCCTGCTGCTGAAGGCTTCCCTGCTGAACATGGTCATTGACAGGTCAATCCATACTCCCAGTATTCCTCTCTCTTTCCTTAGTAGGGCAGGGTTCTGGGGAATCGGAGGACCAGGACGCATTGGTGGGGTCATCTGTCCAGGGAAGTCTGGTTGGCATCTGGAGCTTGTGGCTGAAAAGAGAGTTAATATATAAAGCCAAACAAGTTGTTGACTAATCATGAACCTAAAAGCTGGAGTAGTGCAGATGAAGAGTTGGGGGGATCTCCATTCATCTGTAGGTAGCTAGCAGGCATATTTTAGTTATATTCCAAAGGGTCTGTGACTATACTAGTTTTTTTCCCTTAAGCCTGAAATCTGATATGCAAGTAGATCCTAGTTATTATCTGGGAAGATGATGTCATGGCTGGAAAAAGGACCAGAAAGCTGGAACTGGGAAGAGAGTAGCTCCCAAATATGGGAAAGGTATATAAACATTGTTGGCTGTAATCCCCATAGATTTGATCTGATCTGGAGCCCATATTCAGCTTAGGAGTTTATGTGACCTCTGCATCCTCTTACACTTCTGGTGGGAATGTAAATTGGTCCAACCTCTGTGGAGAGCAGTCTGGAGAACTCTCACAAGGCTAGACATGGACCTTCCATATGACCCAGTATACCCTCTCCTAGGGATATATTTTAAGGACTCCATACACCCAATCAAAAAGATATGTGTACATCCATGTTTATAGCAGCACAATTCATAATAGATAAAACCTGGAATCAAACCAGGTGTCCAACAACAGATGAATGCCTTGAGAAAGCTGTGGTATATTTAGAGAATGGAATACTATGCAGCTATTAAGAACAATGAACCAACTTTCTCTGACTGATCATGGATGTAGCTAGAAGGAATTATGTTAAGTGAGATAATTCAGAAGGACAAATATGATTAAGGGATGATCCCAGTCATAAACAGAAATTGAAAGAGAAAAACAGAAAAGGGAAAATCAAAGCAGAATGTGACTGATTTTGGAGTAGGGCACAAAAGTAAAAATCTCTGGTGGAGGGTAGATGTTCAGCTTCACTTGTTGGAGGGGCAGGAATGGGACACAGACCTTTGGTGGTGGAACTGGTGTTAACTCTTATTAACTTATATTCTCACAAATTACTATTCAGTATATAAGACAGGGAAATGGATTGAATGTCTCAAACTTTTTGTTGCATACACCATAGCTCTGAGTATATGTTCCTTCAGTCTAAGCACTCAAGACATCAGATTAGCAGTCAGATTGAATTTTGACAGTGGGCTCAAATTATTAATACATTTTTAATAATGACTTGTTTTTTAAATATTAAATCTCCTAAAAGGGGATTTAATATTTAAAAAAGGGAGAACAAAAACAACTGGTGGTATTCCTTTAAGATACAGCTATTTATAAGCTGTATGCTACAGAAATCCTAACAATAGGATTTTCAAAGCTAACCCAATTGCCAAATGATTTGGTTATAGCTATAACTATCTATTGCTTTCTTAAACCCTAAAACAGCTAGTCCCCTTTCTCTATAAAGCCTATATTTCTCCCAGTCCTTAAACCTCACTTTCCTGCATTCTTCTCCCAATTCATACCAACTAATACTGTATCTGCTGATCCCAACCGATTCAATGCAACCAGTACCACCTCAGCATGTTTCACTTCAGACTACATCCAGTGATGTCAGGGGAGGAATACCAATGCACCAGCTTCATTACTCTGGTGAGACCTTTCGTAGCTCATAGGACTCCTTAAATTTATTTCAGGTGGTACACTTCTTAACAAACCTCAAAACCTAGATATAGACCAGGGTCCATGAGATAGGGCATACGTACATATATCCAGAAGTTGGGGGGAAACACATACTCTAATGCAAACAGTAATTTACAGTAAATCAATAAATGTAGCAAGCAAGCATAAAGACCTAATAAGACACCATAAAGTGTTGAATGAAATAGTTTCATAGACCTAGATAGGCTTCTCACCTACCTTTTATTGCATGTCCCTCAATTACTCCAAAGCTAACCTTGTCAGATAAAGTAAGGAATACAAAAACTCAATAAAGGCAAGAGATACTTAAAAAAAATTGTTTATAGAAAGGAAACACTAACAAAAACCATAGAATAAGAGAGGTACAACTCCACACAATTCCCACCACCAGAACTCTGTATCCCATCCCCTCCCCTGATAGCTTTCCTATTCTTTATCCCTCTGGGGATGTGGATCCAGGATCATTATGGGGTGCAGAAGGTGGAAGGTCTGGCTTCTGTAATTGCTTTTCTGCTAAACATGGGCTTTGGCATACTCCCAGCCTGAGATTGGCATACTTTAATGATGACTCTTTAGTCATTATGAGGCCACCCCATCACCTGGGGCCCTAGTCAAGGAATCCTGGGATTTTCACACGGACATGATGGGACTAGACCTCTAACAGATCACTCTTACCACTGTCACTTGTCATTTCTAAAAAACATAATGGACCCCACTTTGGTCCCCTATCGGACCTGGTCCTCAATGTGGATCAACAGCGGTAGGGAATGTTTCATTCTCTGAAGCAAGGTTGGATAGCATACTCTATCACCTGTGGAAGATGGGTCCTGAAATTGGCGCAACTTGCAACATTCCTACTCATGACCACAGAATATGAGCCAGGACCTACAGGGATGCAGAGGTTACATGGGTACCTTTGCTGACTATGGGCCCCAGATCAAATCAATAGGGTTTACAGTTAACAATATTTATATACTTCTCTATACTTGGAAGCTACTCTATTTCCTGACCCAGCTTTTTCCAACTATGACACCATCTCCCCAGACAATAATATGCACCCGCATACTAGATGTCAGGCACAGGCAAGAACTAGTTGGGTCATGGTCCCCTTGGGATATACCTAGACTAGAACTACTAGCTTTTTCTAAAACTGAGGCCCCAAATCTTGATCAGTAATAGTCCAGCCTTTAGGTTCATGATTAGTCAACAATTTCCTCTGCTTTCTTTTTCAACTCTTTTTTCATCCACCAGTTTCCAGATGCTACCATAATACCAACCAGACTTCCCTGGTAAGATGACCCCACCAATTTGTCCTAAGCCCCGCTTCCCCAGACCTCTGCCTCACTAGGGAAAGAGAGAGAGAGAGCCTGGGTGGATGGATCGACCTCTCAATGTCCATGGTTAACGGAAAAGAAATTAGAGAAGCCTGACCTTCCGCATTCTGCACCCCATAATGACCCTAGGTCCATGCTCCTAGAGGGTTAAAGAATAGGAGAACTATCAAGGAGGAGAAGGGATACAGAGTTCTGGTGGTAGGAATTGTGTGGAATTGTACCCCTCTTATCCTATGATCTTGTCAGTGTTTCCAATTTATAAATAAAAATTAAAAAATGAAATTACAGAAAACTTCACACATCATCTAGGTAATTATCTTGTATTTATAACAGAGCAGATTAATGTCACTGCATTAATAAATGACTCAAATACTGCTAAAAAACTTTAAGAAATCATCAACAAATTAAATACTGTGTCAGGGAAAACAAATACATATAAACCTGTGGCATTTTTATTTACTTATTTATAATTTTATTAGTGATTTAATATTTATTTACAAAATTACATGTCAACAGGAGTATAAATCCAACTCATTCCCACCACCACGGTTCTGGATCTTCAGTTGCCCCACTACAAGCAATCACATGTGCCAGCCATCATCTCTACACATATCTGTCTACATTTATACATAATTGACCCATTTTTCTTCCTGATCCAATACTCTCTTCCCCTCCAAGCCACTCATGACAACATTAATACCTTCATATGTCCCTCTACTTTTCCTCCTTTCTCTCTGGGTACTGATGAAGCTGGAGTTCAGAGCCCTCTTATCTTCTTCCTTCTATCACTTTTACCCTGCTGGGGATATGAATCAAGGTTGTTTTTAGTGGTGCAGAGGGTAAGAGTTCTGGATTCTATAATTGCTTCTCCACTGGATGTGGGCATTGGGAGGTCTATCCATACCCCAAGCCTGTTTCTATCCTTCCCCAGTGGGTCAGAGCTCTGGAAAGGCAAGGTTCCAGGACACAATGGTGAGGTCATCTATCTGAGGTATTTTTATACACAAATGATGAGTCAGAGTAAAAGGAATTAAAAGAAACAATACCAATTCCAATTGAATGCCAAAAGATTAAATACCTTGGAGTGAATTTAACAAAAGAGATGAAGGAATTTTACAATGAATACTATAGGGAGTTGTTAAAAGAAATGGAAGGTGACACAAAGAAATGGAGGAGCATCTGTTGTTTATGGGTTGGAATTAGTAAATATTATCAAGATTACTATCGTTCCAAAAAGAAATACATCTATTCAGCTTAATATTTATCAAAACCACAAAGACATTTCTCAAGGGGGTTGACTAAGCTAACCAAAAATTCTTGTGGAAACACACACACAGAGAGAGAGAGAATTAAAAATCAAAAAAAATAAATGCACAAATAATATATGACAGAGGGGCCTAAACTATTCAGTGAGGTAAAGAAGACTTCTTCAATAATTAATCCTAGTTAATACCAAATATTAACTGTGCTGAGATGTGCTTATTGATTATTTAAATGTTTTATTTACATATAATACATTTTTATTTATAAAAAGGAAACATTGACAAAACCATAGGATAAGAGAGGTACAACTCCACACAGTTCCCACCACCAAAACTCTGTATCCCATCCCCTCCCCTTGATAGCTATCCTATTCTTCAAAACCCTCTGGGATTATGGAGCCAAGGTCATTGTGGCATGCAGAAGGTGGAAGGTCTGACTTCTGTAATTGCTTCACTGCTGAATATGGGTGTTGACAGGTCGATCCATACTCCTAGCTTGCCTCTCTCTTTCCCTAGTAGGGTGGGGCTCTGGGGAAGCAGAGCTCCAGGACACATTGGTGGGGTTTTCTGTCCAAGGAAGTTTGGTTGGTATCATAGTAGCAACTGGAGCCTGGTGGCTGAAAAGAGAGTTAACATACAAAGCCAAACAAACTGTTGATCAATCATGAACTTAAAAGGCTGGAATAGTGCAAATGAAGAGTTGAGGGTTCCTCCATTTTGTAGATAGCCAGTAGGCATATTTTAGTTATATTACAAAGGGCCTATGGCTATACAATTTTTTTTCTGAGCGTGTAATATAATATACAGGTGGATCCAAGTTATTGTCTGGGGAGATGATGTGATAGCTGGAAAAAGAGCAGAAAGCTGGGTCAGGGAAGAGAGTAGCTCCCTAATATGGGAAAAACAATAGATATTGTTGACTTTAAACCCATCTATTTTATTTGGTCTGGGGCTTTATTCAGCTTGTTTGCTCTTATTCAGCCAGTTGTTTGCTCTTATTCAGCTTTTTCGTCCTTGCTTTGATAAGGTTATCTTTAGCGTGAGTGAGATAGCTGTAATAGGAAGTAGGTGAGGAGGCTATCTAATTCTAATTAGATACTATTTCATTAGGAACTTTATACTGTCTCACTGCAAACTATTGTGTACATTTGCTTTCAGATATATATTTTTTCCTAATTTATGGATACATGTGGACTTATACTCTATCTCACAGGACCTGGTCTATATCGAGGTTTGGAGACTTTGCTAGGAAGTGAACCACCTGGAATGGAATTAGAGAATACTATGAAAGGAAAGGTCTTACCTGAGTAATGATGCTGAAGAGTTAACATTCCACACCTGGCCTCTATGAATACAGTCTGAAGTGAAGCATGCTGAGGTAGCATTCCTTGCATTCATTAGGTTGGCATCAGCAGATGCAATATCATTTGGTATGAACTGTGAGAAGCATACAAGAAAGTGAGCACTACCCTAGAGGTTCCAGGACTGAGGGAAATATAGTCTCTATTGAGGAAGTGGGAGGTTCATGCTGTCTTAGGGTTAAGAAGACAATGGATAGTTATTGCTATGATCACATTATTTGGCAGTTGGGTTAACATTGAACTATCCCTTTCTTAGGATTTGCTTTATCATATACAACATCACCATAATTTATGTCCTTTGACATTTTTTTTGTATATAGCTGTGCCACTGGTTGTTTCTATTCTCCCTGGTTTTGAGAGAGTCAACATATCAAGTCTCAGCCTATGTATTACAAAAGACTCAGTATGTGCTTTAAAAAGTTTGAGACGTACAATTTTTCCTTTTCATATTAATTAAATAGTGATTTATATTACTACAAATTAATAGAAGTGTACATAAACACCATTCCCACCACCAAAACACTGTGTCCCATCCCATCAACCCCCCACTCACCCCTGGAAGCTGAACAATCACTCTCATCCTCACCACAGGGTTTTTACTTTGGTGCCCTACTCCAAATTCAGTCAAATGCTGTTTTTAGTTTCCTTTCTGATCTTCATTCTCAACTTCTGTTTATGAATGGATCATCCCATATTAAAATTTATCTTTCTGACTTAGCTCACTTACCATAATTCCTTCCAGCTCCATCCAAGATGAAACAGAGGTGGTGGGTTCATTGTTCTTAATAGCTGCATTATAAACAAGAATACCATTCTCTAAATAAAACAGCTCTCTCAGCCATTCATTTGCTGTTTGGAACCTGGTTTGCTTCCAGATTTTATGTATTATGAAATTTGATGCTATGAACATAGGTGTAAACATATCTTTTTGGTTGGGTGTTATGGAGTCCTTGGGGTATATCCCCAGGAAAGGAATTACTGGGTCATATGGAAGGTCAATGTCTTGCCTTTTGAGAGTTCTCCAGATTGCTCTCCACAGAGGTTGGACCAATTTACATTTCCACCAGCAGTGCAGAAGGTTTCCTCTGTCCCCACAGCCTCTCCAGCATTTGTTGCTGCTGTCCATTTTGATGAATGCCATTCTCACAGGGGTGAGGTGGTTTCTCAGTGTTGTCTTTTTTTGCATTTCCCTGACAATCAGAAACCTGGAACAATTTTTCATATGTTTGTTAGCCTTTTGGATCTATTCTATAGTGAATAGGTTCTGTTCATATCCTCTGCCCATTTGTTGCTAAGTTTGCTGAGCTCTTTGTATATTTTGGTGATTAGTCTCTTGAGTTCCTGGGATAAATACCACTTGGTCGTGAGGAACAATTTTTTTGATATACTGCAGTGTCCGGTTGGCCAGGATGTTGTTTAATATTTTGATATCTATGTTTCTCAGAGATAATGGTCTTTAGTTTTCCATTTTTGCTATGTACCTATCTACTTTTGGTATCAGGGTGTTGTTGGTTTCATAGAAGGTGGAAGGGAGTGTTCCTGTTCGATCTTGTGGAAGAGCTTTAGAACTATAGGTATTAACTATTTCCTGAAGGTTTTGTAGAATTCGTTTGTAAAACCATCTGGTCCAGGATTTTTGTTGTTGGGGAGATTCTTAATAACTGTTTAAATTTCTTTGTCTGTGATTGGTGCATTTAGGTTTTGTAGTTCTTCTTGATTCAGTTTTGGAAGGGCATATCTTTCTAGGAATTCTTCTGTTTCTTCCAGATTCTCTAGCTTGTGGCATATCATTTTTTGTAGAAGTTTTGCATGATTTTTTGGATTTCTGTGGTGTCAGTTTTGATATCTCCTCTATTGTTTACAATTCTGTTTATGTGATTCTTCTCTCTCTCTCTCTCTCTTTAGTGAGTCTGGCTAGGGGTTTGTCAATCTTGTTTAACTTTTCAAAGAACCAACATTTGGCTTCATTGATCTTTTGTATGGTTTTCTTATTTTTGATATTGTTTATTTCTGCTCTAATTTTAGTGACTTCTGCTTTTCTGGTTGCTTTAGGGTTCCTTTGTTCCTCTTCCTCTAAGTACTTAAGGCATGCCGTAAGGTTGTTTATTTGAGCTTTTTCTTGTTCTCTGATATGTGAATATATGGCGATGAGTTTCCCTCTCAATATTGCTTTAGCTGTGTCCAAAATATTTTGATAAGTTGCGTCTTCATTTTCATTTGTTCCCAGGAATATTTGAATTTCTTGCTTGAGTGCCTCTCTGACACAGCTATTCTTAAGCAGTATGTTCTTGAATTTCCATATTCTCTGACTTTTAGTAATTTTCTGTTTGTTGTTGAATGTTAGCTTTCCTCCAATGTGGTTGAGAAGATACTTGGGATGATTTCAATGCTCCTGAGTTTGTTGATACTGTCTTTGTGGCCTACCATGTGGCCTGTCCTTAAGCATGTGCTGTGTGAATTTGAAAATACTGTGTATTCTAGTTTTTTTGGGGTGAAGAACTCTGAAAATATCCAGGAGGTCCATTTCTTCATTTAATTCTCTTGTTTCTTTGTTGATTCTCTGCTTTGTTGTTCTTTCTAAGTGTGAGAGTGGCATGCTGAAGTCTCCCACTATTATTGTATTTATACTGATGTAGTCTTGTAGTTTTTCAGTAGATGTTTGATGTATTTAGGTGGCCCCTCATTGGGTGCATAGATGTTAATAATTGTTATAACTTCTTGGTTGATTGATCCTCTAATCATTATGCAATGGCTTTGCCTATCTTTTATTACTTTAATTAATTTAAAGTATATGGTGTCAGAGATGAGAATAGTTGTTCCTGCCTTTTTTTGAGGTCCATAAGCATGTATGATAGTTTTCCATGCTTTCACTTTAAGTCTGTGTTTCTCTTGTTGGGTCAGGTGGTATTCTTGCAAGGAGCATATGGTGGGGTTGTGTTTTCTGATCCATCCTCCTACTCTGTACCTTTTTATGGGTGAGTTTAAGCCACTGAAATAAATTGATATTATGGATTTAATATATTGTAGTGCCATTATTCAACAATTTTTATTTTCTCTCATATATGGCAACTATTATAGTGGTATTCTTGTTTATAAGAGGTCTTTATGTACCTCTTTTAGGGAAGGCTTGGTGATGGTTGCCTCTGTTAACTGTTGTTTATCTGAGAAGGTTTTGATCCCTCCATCTAGTCTGAATGAAAGTCTAGCAGGATATATTATCCTTGGTTGAAACCCTTGAGGTTGAAATCATTGAGGGCTCAGTAAATATCTTGTCTTTCTCTTCTGACTTTTTGAGTTTGAGTGGAGAAGTCTACTGACAGTCTTATGGGTTTTCCCCTGTATGTGACATTTAGTTTTTCTCTTGCAGTCTTTTAGGATCCTTTCTTTATCCTTACTTCTTTTCACTGTAACTATGATGTGTCTTGGTGTCTTCAGGTCTGGGTTGATTCTGTCTGGGAGTCTCTGGACCTCCTGAATCTTAATGTTCTTCCTGTTGTTTACGTCAGGAAATTTTTCTTCTATTATTTCCTCTAGAATGTTTATTTCACCTTCCTCTCTTTCTTCCTCTGGTAGGTCAACTATGTGAATGTTACTTCTTTGAGATCATGCCATATGTCTCTTATTGTTTTCAGTGTCTCTCAATCTCTTTTTGAGCTCTTTTACCTCTTTCTTTGTTTTCTCTAGCTTGTCTTCTATCTGGATAATTCTGTTTTTCTGCTTCTGTTAATCTGGTTTTCCTTCCCACAGCTTCTTTCTTCAGTTCAGTTATAGTATTAGCTTGTTCTGTGAATGGCCTTTTAGTTCAACTAATTCAGCTTTCAGTTCTCCAATTACCTCTAGGTAGCTTGTATTTTCTTTGAGGGTCTCATCTGTTGTTTCCCTAGTTCTGATAGCCTTTTCCTCCATAGTTGTCTTCATTTCTGTGATTATTAGGTCTATTATTGCTTGCATACTTTTTAATTTTTTTATTTATAAAAAGGAAACATTGACAAAACCATAGGATAAGAGTGGCACAGCTTTGCACACCACCAGACCTTGGTATACCAACCCCTCCCATGATAGCTTTCCTACTCTTTAACCCTCTGGGAGTATGGACCCAAGGTCATTAAGGGATGTAGAAAGTCGAAGGTCTGGCTTCTGTAATTGCTTCACTGCTGAACATGGGTGTTGACAGGTCAATCCATACTCCCATCCTTTCTCTCTCTTTCTCTAGTGGGGAGGGGCTCTGGGGAAGCAGGGTTCCTTTATGTTCTTCTTTCTCAACTTCTGCTTGTGAGTGGGATAGTCCCATACTCATCTTTATCTTTCTGACTTAGCTTACTTAACATAATTTCTTCTAGCTCCATCCATGATGGGTCAGAGAAGGTTGGTTCATTGTTCTTAATAGCTGAATAGTACTCCATTGTATATATATACCACAGCTTTCTCAGCCATTCATTTGTTGTTGGGCATCTGGGTTGCTTCCAGGTTTTAGCTATTACGAACTGTGCTTCTATGAACATAGGTGTACACATATCTTTTTGGTTGGGTGTTATGGAGTCCTTGGGGTATATCCCCAGGAGAGGAATTACTGGGTCATATGGAAGGTCCATGTCTAACCTTGTGAGAGTTCTCTAGACTACTCTCCACAGAGGTTGGACCAATTTACATTCCTACAAGCAGTGCAGAAGGGTTCCTCTGTCTCCACAGCCTCTTCAGCATTTGTTGTTGCTGTCCTTTTCGATTTATGCCATTCTCACAGGGGTGAGGTGGTATCTCACTGTTGTCTTTATTTGAATTTCTCTAACAAACAGCAACCTAGAGAAGTTTTTCATGTTTGTTAACCTCTTGGATCTCCTCTGTAGTGAATGTTTTGTTCATATCCTCTGCCCATTTTTTTTTTTGTTGCTAAGTTTGCTGAGCTCTTTGTATATTTTGGTGATTAGTCTCTTGTCTGATGTATCGCATGTGAAAATTTTCTCCCATTATGTGAGGGGTCTCTTTGTGTGATAGTTTCTTTGGCTGTGCAGAAGCTTTTCAATTTGATGTAGACCCACTGATTTGTTTCTGCTTTAGTCTTCCTTGCAGTTGGGTTTGTTTCATCAAAGATGTCCTTGAGGTTTAGGTGGCAAAGTGTTGCACCAATGTTTTCCTCTAAGTATTTGATAGGTTATGGTCTAACATCCAGGTCCTTGATCCATTTGGAGTTGATTTTTGTTTCTGGTGAGATAAAGTGGTTCACTTTCATTTTTCTGCATGTTTCAACCCAGCACCATTTATTGAATAGGACCTCCTTCCTCCATTTAATACTTTGGTCTTCCTTATCAAAAATTAGATGTCCATAGGTGTGGGGGTTTAATTCTGGTATTTCAATTCTGTTCCACTGGTCTTTGTGCCTATTTTTGTGCCAGTACCAGGCTGTTTGATTATGATTGGCTTATAATATAGTTTGAGGTATGGGAGTGTGATTCCTCCATTTTTGTTTCTTTTCCTCAAGATTGTTTTGGCAATTATAGGTTTTTTTCTGTTTCCAGATAAACGACTGTATGTTGGTATGCTTCTAATTCTGCTTATAAGATCTTCTGTTTTGATCATCATGTTAGGTTCACTTGTGTTGCTTAATGCTGTGGTCTATTTACATAATCAGTGTTTTACCTGAGTCCTGCCCTGCCTGCAGGGCACTGGTTTATTCCCACTGGTTCTCACCCTCTTTTTGCTCCTCCCCCTCTCCTAGTCACACCCTGTTTTCCACCACTAGTTTGCACTCTTTTCGCTCCACCCACTCTACGTCACACCCTGTTTTTACACCCTACCACTTCCTTCCTAGAGAGTATAAATGCAGATGAATAAAGCCATCATTGCATCGCATTGTGCTGCATTGCATCCCAGCTCAGCCATGAGTCCCTGGTCATCTGTCTCCAGCCTGTGAACAACTGTAGTTTCTGTTCTATTATCTTAAAGAAGTTTGGTGGAACTTTATAGCATTAAATTTGTATAAGGCTCTGGTAAAAATATTCATTTTGGTGATATTAATTCTTCCAATCCATGATCATGAGCTGTCTTTCCATTTCTTGGTATCAGTTTCTATTTCCTTTTCAGTATACAAGTCTTTTACTTCTTTGGTCAGCTTTATTCCTAGGTATTTTATTGATTTTGCTGCAACAGTTAGTGGGAGTGATTTCTGGATGTCTTCTTCATCAGATTTAGTGTTTGCATAGATAAATTCCACTGGTTTTTGTACATTGATTTTGTAACCTGACACCATGCTATATTGCCTAGTAACTTCCAGTAGTTTTCTGCTGTATTCTTTAGGTTTTTCTATGTATAATATCATATCATTTGAAAATAGTGAGAGCTTGACTTCTTCCCTTTCAATATGTATTCCTTTGATTTCATTCTCATGCCTGATTGCTATCACAAGAATTTCCAACAATATGTTGAACAGTAATGATGATAGTGGACAGCCCTGTCTAGTCCCTGATCTGAGGGGGAATGCTTTCATCTTCTGTCCATTGAGTACGATGTTCACTGTATATTTGCTATATATGGCATACTTTTTTTTTTTATCTATTGTTACTTCTGACTTATTTGGAGTTTCTCCTGGGCTCCTGAAGATTCATTGTCATAACAGTTTTGTTTGCTTTTGATTTAACCATTTTATAATTAATGTGGTCTTTATTTTTCTGTTCTGTCGTTCTTCAGTTGTTGTGTTTTGGTACAAGCCACACTATACTAAAGACCTTTATGACAAATGCAGTCACCAACCTCAGAAATTACAACAATAGTAACTGAAGCAAGGATTGATGCAGTTTATCCAATACCAGTTAGCCAAAAAACACCTCCAGTTCAAGGAAAAATAGCAACCAAACAGAAGAAAAAGAAAGAGAAAGGAAAAAAGGGAAAGCAAGAATAGACAATCATGCAAATCTACTGTCCACTACAAATTCTAGGGATAGAAACAGGAGAAAGGGAAGTAGAGAAAACACACACACACACACACACACACACACACACACACACACACACACACACACACTGTCCATGTTGGGCGCCGGCTCCCTCTACACTGCTCGGCCAACATGGCAGTGCCATGGGGCAGGGCCGCAGCGGCCTATCATGGCCACCACCCAGGGGCACCTCGGTCCGGGCCTTATGCACAGCTGGCCCTCCCGCCCTCATTCTATTAAGTTTGGACAGATCTCGGACCACCCGGAGACCGCAAGCTCCCTGCCGAAACTGGGCCCCCTTGCCGAGATCCTCAGCTTGGGTCTGAAGGCAGACAAGCTAGAACACACAGAGATTCATCCAGAGATCGCAACCTACAATTCCTAGAAGTGGAGCTGCGCGGGAAGCCACCTCTGGATGGTGACCCCCCAATAACAACTAAGACAGTACAGATCTAAATTCGTGTTTAAAATGACATGTCTTCGTAACAAAGGTTTCTCTCCTTGTGTGTTAAAGACCATGTTTATGTGTGTGTTTAAAGTTTGGTAAACAGTAACTTTAAGGTTAAAAACGTAACTTTAAGGCTAAATTCTTACCAGGCAAAGTTAAATGAAAAAGGTTTTCAACGTAATTCTCATAAAGATAAAATTAACTTACATTTAAAGTCTGAGGTAAAAAAATTAGTTAAAAATCAATATATTTTAACCAAGTTGGTCTAAGCAAAACCTGCGCACACCTGGGTGTGTCTCCATCTTGAATGGGTGTAACAAAAGGTTAAATATACTTGTTGATATGTAAAACTCTCTATTACCTTCTCTATTAGAAATGGTAGATTACACAATGACTATGCTAATGATTCTCATGCCTGAGGTTTCCTTGATTCTTATGTCTACCTTTTCACATTCTATTGTTTAAACTTTAAAAAACCTTAAAATCATTCTAAAAAAGACTTCTAATTGTAATAGAGTTATCAATTGTGATAAACTTCTAACCTGCTACAGGTTTGTTTCATAGTAAGTAAATTGCAGCTGTCAAGTTCTCTACAGAAAAACAGAATTCTGATGGCTGACATTCCCCATCGAGACAGATGTACAACAATTCACCCCTTGGCAATTCTTCAGTGGACATCTGCTTTGGACTTCTATTGGACTCACTGGTACACCTCGGACACTTCCCTTATGCTGATGGGTTTCTCAAAGACTGACTGCAGCCATGCCTTGGGACTCTAGGCCTCACCCTCCCCCCATGCTAGAAAATGCCCGTCGAGGCAGGTATGCCCCCCAGAGGCAGGAAATGTTTTTTTAAGCTGATAAAGCTTTGCCCAGAGGCAAAAAATGGCCCCCTCAGGCCTTCCCTTGGCAGCACACTGGTTCTTGTTACTCGCTTACATGTTTCTCCATGTTTGTGCCAGTTTCTTTTTTGAAAATGCCTGTACAATATAGGTTTCTGTTCACCCCCATACCCCTGATACTGTAGTCATTTAGTTAAAAAGAAAAGGGGGAATTGTTGTATGCTTTACATTGGTTTGGTCTAGCTCTCCCCCAGCCAGAAAAATTGGTTTGGCCCTTGCTAGTTTCGTGGCCCGCTTGTCCCCACCACAAGGGAACCCCTACAGAGTTCCAGAGTTCATGGCGCCACCGCGTGAGGAGAAGGATGCAGGAGAATTTTGTGTGGTGGTTAGTTTAAGGGTCTCTCTCTGCCGCCAGAGGAGAAAGACAGGAGAGCACATGTTTGCCCTCTCGTGAATAAAGATATACAGCTTCCCAGCCCAGCAGTGTGTCCCCGAGTCTGTCTCTGTTCACCACCGTGAAGCTAGCCCAGCCTGCTGGAGCCTCTGAACTTTAATGACAGAGTCACATTTCTTCCACAAACTAATTCACAAGCTAGTATCAGTGACTTCAGAAAGCTAAAGGAGAAAGGAAGAAGAGTATTAAAAAGAAGAAGAAGAAGAAGAAGAAGAAGAAGAAGAAGAAGAAGAAGAAGAAGAAGAAGAAGAATGGCAGTGGAAGAGTTTTTTTTTTTTAATTAGCTATGAGGAAGAGAAAAGAGAGTGGAGATAAGAGGGAGAGAAAAACAAGTTCCTCTCACAATGGATAGTCCACCCAGTCACCTAGCAATGGAAAAAACAACAGCAGTTAATTTTCGTCAACCTGAAGAAGCAGGAGGGAAAAGAGACACATGTATATAATAATAGCAATAATAAAATAAAATAAAATAAAATAAAATAAAGGCAGCCAATTGTAAGAAGTATCAAAAAAAAAAAAACCCTCCAGGTAGTCTTTCCCAAGCTGGGATGAAGCTCTTATTGGTCATGAATTTTGTCACTTAAATAGAGATGCAGACACACACACACACACACACACACACACACACACAGAGAGAGAGAGAGAGAGAGAGAGAGAGAGAGAGAGAGAGACTGAGAAGTTAAACAAGAAGGAAAAAGCTTGGAATGACACCCCTGGTGAGTTAGGAATCTTGGTAAAGAAAATAGCTCAGTGTCAAGCCTGCTAGAAGTTTTCCAGCCCCTAGGGGATGGTTCTTCGGTGGGGGGGTTGGGGTGATCTCAGAAGTAATAAAAATATTTCCTTTCTTTGTCCCCCTGGCCTCCGTTTGTGACCCCACGAGTGAGTTACAGGACTCTATTATGGTGCCACCCTGGCAGCCATGGTCAGCCTCCTATAGACAGCCCAGTATCCTACCCTATCCAGAGAATTCTAGGTTGCAAGCTGCTGCTTTTTGGAGCTCACAGCAGCTGCTGCTCTCAAGTCACCATCTTGACTCCGCCTCCTCCACATCATGCAATTTTAACTGCAAGTTAAGTACATTAAAAAACTGAAAATATCTAACATAAAATAAGTAACAGAATGGGCTAGTATTTGTTTCTTAATACTTGTAGAACTTTCCACAGTTCACAAGTTGAACACTGACTGTGTATCTGGAATGGAAAATAAATATATTTTGAAACATTAAAATTGAATTAAATTAAATTAATAATCCTTGATGCTAGGGAAACATGACAGCCAAAGCTGGAAAATGAATACCTAGTACCATCCACCAAAATTAACTCAAAGCCAATCATCAAAGTCCTAGATATTTTATCTGAAATGATAAAATGCATAGAAGAAAACATCTGTGAAACAATTCAGGACCTTGACATCAAATATGTATTTGAAACTTTACCCCATGTGCAAATGAAACTAAAACGTGATTAAATAAATGGAACTACATAAAAGTAAAAAGTTTCTAGACATGGAAAGAAAATTCCACAAAGGTAAAAAAGGCAATGATGCAAATATGAGAAGACACTTACACATCTGACAAAAGATTGATAACAAACATCCACAAAAAAACATTGGGAGTCAAGTGGTAGCTCAGCGGGTTAAGCACAGGTGGCACAAAGCCCAAGGACCGGCATAAGGATCTCTGTTAGAGCCCCCAGCTCCCCCACCTGCAGGGGAGTGGCTTCAGAAGCCATGAAGCAGGTCTGCAGGTGTCTATCTTTCTCTCCCCCTGTCTTCCCTTCCTCTCTCCATTTCTTTCTGTCCTGTCCAACAACAATGACATCAATAACACCAACAATAATAACTTCAACAATAAAAAAATAACAAGGGCAACAAAAGGGAATAAATAAATAAATATTTTTAAATATATCATTCTTTTAAAAATCATACAATTCAGTAGTAATATCAAAATAAACCAATTTACAAGTGGGAAAATAACTGAATAGACAGTTTTCTTAAAAATGATATACCTTCTGCAACCCACAATGATCCTGGGTCCATACTCCCAGAGGGATATAAAATGAAAAAGGTATCACAGGAGGGGATGGGATAGGGAGATCGGGTAGTGGGAATAAGCCTCCTATCCTATAATTTTTGTTAGTGTCTCCTTTCTTAAATAAAAAAAAAGATATAAAGATGCCCCACATACATATGAAAATAATGCTCCACTACGTATATCATTAGAGAAATGCACATTAAAACCACAATGATATAGCAGCTCACACCTGTGAGAATGGCCTACATCAATGATACAGAAATTAATTAGTGTTGGCAAAGATGTGGAGAAAATAGAACTCTGTTACACTGTTGGTGGAATGCAATATGGTACAGCCCTTACAGGCAACAGTGAAAATACTCCTTAAATAAGTAAAAATAAAATACTTTATGTTCCAACAATGCCACTCTTAGACGTTTTTTTAAAGGACATGGGAGTACTAACTCAAAGGGATATATGTATCCCTATGTTCACAGTTGCATTATTCACAATAACCAATGAGTGGAAGCAACCTAATTTTCCATAGGCAAATGACTGAATGAATAAGTTGTAAGACATATATTCAATGGAATACTACTCAGCAATTAAAAGGATGATGTTGTGTCCTTTGGGACAAAACAGATGAAACTGAATGATTGTGCTTTGGGGATAAAGGAAGCAAACTACTGGATGGTTTTTCTCAGAGGTAGAAAAGAGGTAACTGAAGTGCATTAACTTTGAAAAGTGACTCAAAAAGTGGCCAAAACAAGTCTAAGATTTTATGAGAAATATGGTGGTTGGTTGGTGGGGAGTAAGGCCATAGAACTTTGGTGCTGGATAGTCCTGTGGAATTGTGGCCCTGTAGTGTGATATTCTTGTAAACCATTATCAAAGCACTGCTAATAAATAGGGGAAATTTAGTTCAAAGCAAAAGGTTTAAAAACTGCAGTATAAAAGACTGAGTGCAGATACCTGGAAGGTATCTGGGGACAGAGACATAAGACTTTGAGTGAACGTTTGAAGTTCATTTGTCTTGAGCAATTAAGAGGAAAAGGCAGCGAAGAGATCTGGGAGTTAAGCCACCTGGCACATAAATTATAGAAATATTCTGGCCCCTTTTGGATCTAGTGTTGGAGTAACCCTTTTCCTCAGACCATCCACACAAATGTAGTTCAATGTAGTTGCCTAAGGTCAATTGGTCTGTGTCCATAAGGCAAATCCTGGGCAGTGTGGCCCTCCCTTTCCCACTCTCCCTAACCTTTTAGTGTTGGGAGAGGCAACCCCATCACATCACCTTCCCTGGAATTCTGGAGAACTTCCTGGCTTGAAAACAGGGCTAATGCAGTTGGGGCAGGGTGGGGATGGGAGTTGGGATTCTGATTGGAGACTTGGCAGGCAGGCCAGTAGTGTTGCTCAGTGTTCCAGGGGGAGGGGGGCTCAGACCGTGGTTAGCATGATAGGATTGGGGCTCAGAACAGAAAAGGGTGAAAGAAGGGGGGCTCTCTCCTTCTTAAGGGGCCCTTTCATATTGAAATCAGCCAATATAAATGCTGGCAGCTCAGGATCCCAGCCAGGGGAAATGTGAGAGTCCCCTTATCTCCGCTTCTTGTCACAGTCCAGTCTGTGGTTCCCAGCAGGCCAGGGAGGATGCATTAGGAGAAGTGTTGGTGGTGGGGGTAGTGTTCCCATCAAGGTCCTGGGCTGGACTCATTGAATGGGGAGCAGGGTTGGAGGAAGCAAGTTCCAGACTTCTCCAGGTGCTAGAGATGGAGGTGAATATTGGAAAAAGAAGAAGATATGGACCTGATAAAAGTCAAGGAAAAAGGCTCACGTCTCAACACTATACAACATTTCCTCACCAACTCTGAGTGTATGTATTCTGCTTACATAACTTCAGGTACAAGGAGTTTACTCCCTCCTGGAATAGCCTTTAAGTCAACCTACTCATTCTATTCTTGGAGTCAACACGTGTTTGTAGGCAGGAAACCTAGGTTTCATGACTACAGAGGCATTCTTGACCTAGGAGTGATGCTTACTGCCCTGACAACTTTTAGGATGCAGGACTAAGCCATCTAACTTTTCTTTGTTTTTTAATATTTATTTATTTATTCCCTTTTACTGCCCTTGTTGTTTTATTGTTGTAGTTGTTATTGATGTCATCATCATTGGATAGGGCAGAGAGAAATGGAGAGAGGAGGGGAAGACAGAGGGGAAAGAGAAAGATAGACACCTGTAGACCTGTGCTACCACCCAACTCCTGCCAGCTAACTTTTCAACACTTGTGTTGAGTGACTCTGCAGCTCCACTCCATCCCCATCAAATGTTCAGTTTTTGGTTGCTCTGAGATGGACTGTGAGGATATTTGTGATTTTGCTCCTGCAAGAGGGAAATATAGTGAGGCCAACAGCTGGACTATGCAGCATTGTTGGTCCCCACAGCTGGAGCTTTCAGCAGCTGATATGTCTGGATGCCAATTGGTTCACAAGGCCCAGGTCTCAGTGTTTTGCTCCTCACAGCTGTAGAAGGACCTAAGAGAGTTCTGTCTGAGTGAGCTTAGGTTCTCACACCATTTTTGGATTGCTAAGAGAGGAAAGGGCTAAGACATGCAGATGTGTAGGTGTGTAAAGCAGGACAAGCCAAGGCAAAAATATGGGACACCACAGAAGCAGCCTGGCAGGGAGACATTTAGTGATGTAGACCTGTGGGTTCTGCACTTCCCCTCCCCCATTTCTGCCAGCATATTGCTGAGTGGACTTGGGCCAGTCTATTGCTCTGTCAACTGGGAGGAATCATTTAACACTCTATTGAAAACAGCCTCTCCACCTTATAGTTCTCTTTCTTGTCTTTTTTCCACCAGAGCATGTGTCCTTCTACATTTGAGACTTTGTCTCTTCCACTAGAACAGTTTTCTAGGATGTAGGGTTCTTGTCTACATCACTTTTGAACCCCAAGTGCAGGACTGAAGCACCCCAGGAACTGTTCCACTCTGTCACTCTTATTCTATTTATTCCTAATGAGAGTCTGGATTTCAGCCAGGAAGGGAGAAATCTTCTGGGGGGTGACAGGTGCCTGAAAAAGAATTTCCTACTGGAGCTGTGTAAGTGTGAACTGTGGGTTAGGTTCCAGGGTGAAAAGGCCTTGGGAGAAAAGACACATGCCTGAGATGGTTGCCTTGGTACAAGACCTCTTCAAAGCTGATCCAGTCTAGACTGTGATAGGCACTGAAGTGTAGGGAATGGGTTTGATTTCTCAAGATACCTTCATATATTCAGGACATATGGGGAAAGAGACTGTGGCAGGATTTGTTGATGAGAGACTTATGTCTCTCACCATTTGCTACCTATCTTGATACTTCTCATTTCTGCTTCTGAGCTCTTTTCATATTTTCATAAATGGACCTTGTCATCTCCACAGATTTATTATGCTTTTTGTATTGCCCTTTGTACTTTCATAATATTATTAACAGTACAATATTATTATCCACATTATCTGAACAAGGTGACAGATTCTGAGAGATTTAATGTCTTTCACAAGGTCACACAACCAGGAAATTGCAAAGGGATTTGAGTTTAGCTTAAAAAAAGCTTTCCATTTTACCTGCTACCTTCTATAAACTACATTCAAGAGGACATGAATGGTGGCTTATCCAATATAGTGCACAAATTACCATGCATGTGGACTTCAGTTCAAACCCATCTCCACCTGCAAGAGAAAGTGTCATGAGCAGTAGAGCAGTGTTGCAGGTATGTCTCCTATCTGTATCTCTTCCCCTCTCTGTCTCTCTCTACCTCTTCTCTTATGTAAAATTGGCCTCCAGGTATGATGGAGTTGTGCAGGCACTAAACCCCAGGTAGTCAAAACAAGGCATTCAAGGGTTCTAATTTGAGTTTTCCAAAGCCTGTAGGTCCCTTGATGCGGCATTTTCATATATTTTTGTTGTTTCATTGCACCGTTCAGTCTCATTCTGTGTAGTGAGGAAATTATGTATCATGACCTAGCTTCATAGAGAAGAGAGGGACTTGCAGCCATTCAAGCTCTAGAGAACACCAGACCCTGACCCCAGATGTGCTTCAGGCTAGAGTGTTATTATTTGACATAATGGACCACTGCACTTGGAGCCCATCAACTGACCCAGGGATTCTGCCTTCCTGGCCTGCTATCAATATCAGGGATGCCATCAGAACTTAGCCCTGGACAGTTCCTCCTATTTGTACCCCATTCCTGAAACTCTTCCTGGAGCTCCTGTTGTACCTCCAGTGAGGATACATGCACTAGTGGGAAGCTAGCTTTGGGGTTCCTACAGATTTTCTATAAAGTGTTCTGATCAAAGGCCCTTACTCATAACCAAGCCTTAGTTCAATTAACATTTCAATATGCCAGACACATGAAAAAAATTTTCTTTAAACAGGCAGTAATGATTAATCCAGAACTTGCTTTATGGCAAGAAGTGATAGTGTGTAGTCTGTTTATATCTTAATGGAACTCTGCCAGAGGTACTAGGGACATTATCCTTGGTTTTAATATTTTATTTATTTAATTTTAATTATAATAGAGCGAGAGACAGGACAGATAGAGAGACACCAGAGCACTTCTCAGCTCTGGCTTATGATGGTGTTGGGAATTGAACCTGGGACTTCAGAGCCTCAGGTATGAAAGTATTCTTGTGTATCCATTATGCTATCTCCCCAGCCCCACCCTTTTGTAGATAAAGTGAATGCTAGAGAATCCAGACTAGGTGCCCAAGATATCCCAGGCAGAAAATGGTAGAGCTAGTAATAGAAGGTCTGAAAGACTAATAATTTTTTTTCTAATCCCTATACTATCTCCTGGAGAAGCAGTCTGCTTGTGAAGCAGACATGAGAGGCACATTGTCCCCCAACAGCCAAATTATTCATTGAATGCACAGAGAAGATTTGGTGACTCCACAGCACCTAGCCCAACCTTTTCAATTCTGGGATCCCTGTGGGAGGGCTAAACTGGGGTCTCTTAGGCAGAATAAACCATACTCAAGTGACTGCTATTGCTATCTCCATGGATCTAATGGGCCTAGGTCATAGGAATGATAACACAAAAGATCAAAGACAGCACAGGTAAGATTCAGGAGGCTGAACATTTACAATAATTCTGGGTGGAAAATTTCTGATAAAATTTTTTCAGTGGAGAGAATGAAGTCTTTGGCTTTGTGAATCAGGAGGAGTTTGGAGGATGCAGAAGACAGTATAAGAACCTAACACAGCAGAATGGAAATAGGTGAGGGGATCTAGACCTCTATTATTTGTTGGGAAATGTTTATAGGCAAGGTATTCTTACTTTTTCATAAATCAAAGAAATAGGACTTGGTTTCATTTTTAAACAGAGTGAAGTAGAGACTCTTAAATGAAATCTGAAAGATTCAAAATGATACAATTAGAAAGTGAATAGACGGGAGTTGGGCGGTAGCCCAGCAGGTTAAGCGCATGTGGTGCAAGGTGCAAGAACCAGTGTAAGGATCCTGGTTCAAGCCCCTGGCTCCACACCTGCAGGGGAGTCACTTCACAAGCAGTGAAGCAGGTCTTCAGGTGTCTATCTTTCTCTCCCCCTCAGTCTTCCCCTCCTCTCTCCATTTCTCTCTGTCCTAACATCAACAACAACAACAATAATGACTACAACAATGATAAAAACAACAAGGGCATCAAAAGGGAAAATAAATAAATATAGAAAAATTTTTAAAAAGATTGCCCTCTAAAAAAAAGAGAGAGTAGGATATGAACATACATAAATCAATCAGATTTCAGAACCCATGTCCTAGAATGCCCCCAAAGAGAGAAAAGCCATGGGTGTTGAGAACAGAATTATCTAAGTTCATAGTTGTATGTCTGTGACCAGTGCCCTTCATCCTCCAGAATTCCTTAAACTGCAGCAGCTCTTTCTGACAGATGATCTTGGACAGAAAGGAAGCAAAGGGACATAAAGGAAGCAAAGGAGTAGTAGATTCATAGAACCCCAGCAATAACCCTGGAGGCAAAAATATTGTATCTTCAAGATTTTCAAGTACAGATATTTTTAAAGATTTATTTATTTATTTGTTTGTTTATTTATGAGTGATATAATGAAAACAGTGCTTTATAGCACACAGTGTGTAGGAGATTGAACTCATGACCTTGTGCTTATAAGCAGCATTCTGCCCACTACTCACTGTACCACCTCCTATGTCTGGAGTCCAGATATTCTTGAACCTTCAGTACAGCATCCTTCGGCTACATATTCAATGTACCCTCCCTTTTCCAAAGCAACCCTGCCCCTTTTAATACAGAAAAGTAGCAGATTCCTTATAGCTCATCTGCTACTTGATCTAGTTGTGTCTTCATTTACAAATTGGAAACCGGTGGCCCAGAAAAGGGTGATGACTCATACAAATGCACACAGTCAGTCAGAGGAAGACTGTGGACATTCAATAAATATCCATTTCTAAGCAACTGCATAGATCCTGCTAAGTCAGAGCACATTGTACACACCCTCTTAGTCTCCTTGCTAAATGACACTTCAACATGGATTTCAGCTGAGTTCTGTATGTTCCTACTTTAAGCACTCCTTCCTTGCCAATCTCCCACCTCCCACCCTCCCAGAACTCATCCTCATTGTCTATGATAGTGTCTGGCTAATGTGGGAATGCGTCTTCCCTGGCACGTACTCTCTGGGTTGGAGAGAACTCAACCGGAGCCAGCCTGGGCTCCTACTCACTCAGAAATGTGAGGTGTTGTATGCTTTACATTGGTTTGTTCTAGCCCTCCCCCGCCAAGAGAATTGGATCAGTCCTATTAATTTCGCGGGCCTGCTTGGCCCCGCCCCAAGGAACCCCGGGAGAGGGTTCCTGAGTTCGAGAGTGCCTGAGTTCCTGAGTTCGAGAGTTTCAGAGTTACAGAGTAAGAGAGAGTTCCAGTGTGCCAGAGTTTCAGAGGGTTCCCCAGTATGAGAGTTCCAGAGTTCCAGAGTTGGAGCGTTCCGGAGTTCGAGAGTTCGAGAGTAAGAGAGGGTGTTTGTGCCACTGCAAAGAGACAGCAGAGTTCTGTTTGGTGATTAGTTTGTCTTAGTTTATGAATCGTTGTTCCTGAATAAAGAAATACCGCTTCCCTGCCCAGCTGTTGTCTCCGCGTCTCTGTTACCCGCCCGTGAAGCTAGCCCGCCCAGCAAGAGCCTCCGAAAATTTAACAACAGTGAGGGAGAGATATGACTCATGAACCAAGCCCGTGGTGGGGCAATTCAATATCTTTATTGATCAGAGAGCCACGGCTTTTAAAAGACAGACCCAGAAGTGGCAAGTCGGAAATGGAAATGGCTAGGAAAGGGGTGGAGAAAGGCAAAATGGAGCTGGAAAGGTAGGAACTTCCTTAGCAACTGTTTTGAGGGTTTTAACTGGTAGAATTAATACTACCCTGGAGGTAGGGAGGTTCTTGAGGGTAGAAAGAAGATAGATCAAAGGAGTGGAATGGGTGGAGATATTTCAGGCAAAATGATGATTATGTAGATAGGCCATAGTATCAGGAATACAGGGTGCTTTGTGAGGCCTGCTGAGCTCAACCACATCCTCACAATTTCCAGACATTACAGGAGAAGATTATGTATCCTCACTGCTACAAAATGTAGTGTCCAATTGACATGAGAATGCTGGTCCATAGGCTGTGAATGCCACCTGAGTCATTCTAGGCAAGAGCTCTCACCCAACTTCTCTAGCATGGGGCAGATGAACTTTTTTTAATTTAATTTTTTTATTTATAAAAAGGAAACATTACTAAACCATAGGACAAGAGTAGTACAACTTCACATAATTCCCACCATTCGTGGAGTCCAGAGATTCCCAAACAGACATGATGGGCCTAGACGTCAAATAAATCCCTCTCTCCATTGTTACCAGTCATTCCTATCAGGAACAACATGATAGACCCCTTCGTGAGCCCCCAAAGGACCTTGCCCTCAGCTTGGATCAACAATGGTAGAGAATTTTCCATCCTCTAAGGGAGGCTGGACAATATACTCTATGCTACACCTGAGGAAGATGGTTCCTGGTATTGGGGCAGCTTGGGACGTTCCTACTTATGACCACAGAATGTGAGCTCAGATCTATAGGGATGCAGAGGTCACATAGGCTCCTAAGCTGAATAAGGGCCCCAGATCACATCAAATCAACGGGGTTTACAATTAAAAATATTTATACAACTTTCCCATATTTGGGAGCTACACTCTTCCCTGATCTAGCTTTCTGGTCCTTCTGCCAGCCATGACACCACCTCTTCAGACAATAATTAGGAGCCACCTGCATCTCAGATTTCAGGCTCAGGCAAAAAACAAACAAACAAACAAACAAAAACACTAGTATAGCCACAGGACCTTTGGAATATAACTAAAATATGCCTACTAGGTATCTACAAAAAGGCAAATGAACTTCTATCCTATGCACTGTCCTAGCCACTTAGAGCTATGGGAAAACTCCAATCTGTATATTCTCCATCTTGCTTATATTGAGAGTAGAGGCTAGACAAAGTGCTTAGGTGATAGAATCTGGCTATGCAAGTTGTTGTCTCTGACCTACGTAGGTGTTCTTTGGGTCACTGGTTTCAGCAGATACCAGGCCCTCTCCAGGGGAAGTATCAGATATAGGTCTGTTCTAGGCTTGGAAGATATATGGGAAATGATCTTCTTATACCTCAGCAGTCAAGTGAGACTAGAGCTGACTACATGGTGGTCTGATCATACAGTACTTCCAAATGGTGGGGACAAAGGAGGCTACTCCAAAGAAGTGAAAACCATAGTCAAGGTCCAGTCAACAAACTGCCTACTCTAGGAAAGCAGACTAGAGTCTGCTGAAAGAAACTCTGATTAGTGAGATGTCAGGGAGATTTTACAGCAGTACAACACATGCCTTGAATATTGAAGACTACAGGTTTGACCCACAGCACTTTACAAAATGACAAAGTGGTTATTCCTATCTCTCCCTCTCCCTCTCCCTCTCCTTCTCCCTCTCCCTCTCCCTCTCTCTCTATCTCTATCTTATCTCATGTGCTCAACCATGGGATACTGTCATTGAAACTTCCATTGAATGAAGAAGAGGATAGCGAGCGTTGCTGCCTAGTTTCCAGGACCTTCCAACTAGACTCAGGTATAGAATAGAGTAGGTCTAACACAGAGAGAATTTAACATAAAGAGACTATAAGATACCTAAATGAGAAATAGAGGCAAAAATTATGACAAGGAGCTAGGGTACAGGAAGAGAGACATGGAGATAACCAACATAAGAAAGATGTTCAAAGGAAAAAAAACAAGCCAAAATAAGAGTTGTGGAAGCAACATCAGGCTCAGAGCAGCCTGGCCCTTAGCTTCCACTTCATAGTTCCTCACTTGCCCCTCATTGCCTTTCTTATTGCTCCACACTCACTCTAACCTTTCCATATACATCACACAGAGGAAAAATACTCTTTTTTTCCAAGCTGAGATAAAGGAACTTGGGCCATGTCTCCCTGAGGGCTGAGAAGGTGACTTTCTCACTTGACAGGACACTTTGATTCTATCCCTAAATTCTGCCTAGGATCTTAGCATGGCACCAGAGCTAGTCCTTAGCTGGGAGAGAGGACCAGAAATCTCTGTTGATCCCTCTTGTCCTCCACTGAGATTTTCTTTTCCATAGTATTTCATTAACAGCATGCCTGCCCACTAGTTGAACTGGGGAGATAAAAGGGAACAGGGAAAAGGGTCTAAAGTCATTTCAGGTCCATTAAAAAGGAATGATGTGTTCCAAGAGCAACTGATTACTCTTCTTCATTCTACTCCTAGACTCTTATGCAACACCTACTCTATCTTCACTCCACTGAGGTCTATGCCATCTTGATATAGCATCCCCTTCCTATCACTGACCGCCCATTGACCACAAGACACTATCTCCCTCTTCCCAGTCACACAGACCTTAGGAAACCAGAGTGCTGGCCAAGATTTCGAAGGCTCCACATCTGTCTCCTATTTAAACCTCAGGGACAGGGTCCAAGGACCCTAAGGAAAGGCACTTCCTTTCATCTAAGTACTGCTTGACCTGGCCAGTAGGGGAAAATCTAACTCTACTTCACAAGCACAGATGAAGCAATAGTCACCCTGTTCACTACATTTCCTACAATACATCCAGTAATCTAGGACCCCCTTAAAGTCTGCCTATGGGGCAATGCTCAACTAGCCGCCAGATAGCAACCTTTCATTATACCATAAAGTTAAAAAAAATGGAACCCCAAATCTCTAAAGGGTATAGGGTATTAAGATTTCAAGACCCTGGTAGGTGTGTGTGTGTGTGTGTGTGTGTGTGTGTGTGTGTGTTTTAATCAATGAGAAACCGGAAATAGACTCCCTGACAGCTCACGCTCTCTCTCAATGTGTTTATTTGTTGAATTGAGACAGCCAGAAATTGAGAAGCAAGGGGGATAGAGACAGAGAGACACCTGTGGCACTGCTTCACCATTTGTGGAGCTTTCCACCAGCATATGGAGAACTGGGGGCTTGAACCCAGGTCCTTTCACACTATAATGTGGGCACTTAACCAGGTGCACCACCACCCAGCCCCAGCATCAATGTATTCCCCCAGAAAGTCATGGACTTTCTTTTTTTTAAATTTTTTTAAAGAAAGGATTAATGAACAAAAACATAAGGTAGGAGAGGTACAACTCCACACAATTCCCACCGCCCAATCTCCATAACCCACCCCCTCCCATGATAGCTTTCCCATTCTCTAGCCCTCTGGGAGCATGGACCCAGGGTCATTGAGGACCCAGGGTCATTGCAGAAGGTAGAAGGTCTGGCTTCTGTAATTGCTTCCCCGCTGAACATGGGCATTGACTGGTCGGTCCATACTCCCAGTCTGCCTCTCTCTTTCCCTAGTAAGGTGTGTCTCTGGGGATGCAGAGCTCCAGGACATATTGGTGGGGTCTTCAATCCAGGGAAGCCTAGCCAGCATCCTGGTGGCATCTGGAACCTGGTGATTGAAAAAAGAGTTAACATATGAAGCCAAACAATTTGTTGAGCAATCATGGATCCCAGGCTTGGAATAGTGGAGAGGAAGTGTTAGGGAGGTACTCACTGCAAACTCTAATATACTTCTGCTTTCTAGTATATATTTTGCAGTAGTTTATGGATACGTGTGAACATAAGCTCTCTCTCACAGAAACTGGTGTATATCTAGGTTATGGGACTTTGTTAGAAAGTGAACTACCTGAGATGAAATTAGAGTGTACTATAAAAGGAAAGGTCTCACCCGAATAATGAAGCCGAAGGGTTGTCATTCCACATGTGAAGTCTCTGGACACAGTCTGAGGTGAAGCATGTTGAGGTGGCAATCGTTGCGTTGGTTAGGTTGTGATCGGCGGATGCAATATAATTTGGTTTGGATTGGGAGACGCATATGGGAAAGTGGGCCCTGTCCAAGGGTTCCAGGACTGGGGGAAGTAGGGGCTCTATAGTGGAGATGTGAGGTTCTTGCTGTCTTAGGGTTCAAAAAGACAATCGATAGTTAATGTTATCATCACATTATTTGGTAATTGGGTTAACTTTGAAAAGTCCTTTTGTTAGGGTTTGCTGTACAGTATCCTGTATCTTGTATATAGCTGTGCCACCGGTTGCTTCTAATCTACTTGGTCTAGGCTTTTGAGAGAGTCCGCATATCAAATACACAGCCTATATATTTAAAAGATTCAGTTTGTGTTTTGAGAAACTTTGAGATACACAACTGATTTTCCCCCTCTCATATTAATTAACTACTGATTTATATGTCTACATTTTGCTAGGAGTGTACATAAACACCATTCCCACCACCAAAAGACTGTGACCCATCCCTCCCAACCACTACCACCCCCCCACTGGCACAGGAAGCTGCATGTCTACCCCTCACCACAGGGTTTTTACTTTGGTGCCCTACTTACAATTTGATCAGGTCCTGCTTTTAGTTTCTCTTTCAGATCTTCTTAGTCAGCTTCTGTTGATGAGTGGGATCATCTCATACTCATCTTTATCTTTCTGACTTAGTTCACTTAAAATAATTCCTTCTATCTCTGTCCAAGATGGGTCAGAGATGTGGGTTCATTGTTCTTGATAGCTGCATAGTATTCCATTGTGTATAAATACCACAGCTTTCTCAGCCACTCATCTGTTGTTGGGCACCTGGGTTGCTTCCAGGTTTTAGCTTTTATGAATTGTGCTGCTATTAACATAGGAGTAACACACCTCTTTTTGGTTGGGTGTTATGGAGTCCTTGGGGTATAACCCCAGGAGAGGAATTACTGGATCATATGGAAGGTCCATGTCTAGCCTTGTGAGAGTTTTCCAGACTGCTCTCCACAGAGGCTGTACCAATTTACATTCCCACCAGCAATGTAAAAGGGTTCCTCTGCCCCCACATCCTCTCCAGCATTTGTTGCTGCTGTCCTTTTTGATGTATGCCATTCTTACAGGAGTGAGGTGGTATATTAGTATTGTCTTAATTTGCATTTCTCTGACAATCAGTGACCTAGAGCAGTTTTTCATATGTTTGTTAGCCTTTTGGATCTCCTCTGAGGTGAATGTTTTGTTCATATCCTCGGCCCATTTTTGGATGGGGTCATTTGCTTTTTTGGTGCTAAGTTTTCTGAGCTCTTTATATATTTTGGTGATTAGTTTCTTGTCTGATGTCTGGCATGTGAGGATCTTCTCCCATTCTGTGAGGGGTCTCTCTGTTTGTTTAATAGTTTCTTTGGATGTGCAGAAGCTTTTCAATTTGATGTAGTCCCATTGGTTTGTGTCTGCTTTAGTCTTCCTTGCAACTGGGTTTGATTCATCAAAGATGTCCTTGAGGTGTAGGTGGGAAAGTGTTTTACCAATGTTTTCCTCTAAGTATTTGATTGTTTCTGGTCTAAGTATTTGATTGTTTCTGGTCTTTGATCCATTTGGAGTTGATTTTTGTTTCTGGTGAGAAAAAGTGGTTCAATTTCATTCTTCTGCATGTTTCAACCCAGTTTTCCCAGCACCATTTATTGAAGAGAGCTTCCTTTTTCCATTTAATCCTTTGGGCCCCCTTATCAAAGATTAGATGCCCATAGGTGTTGGGATTTACTTCTGATCTTTCAATTCTGTTCCACTGGTCTGTGTGCCTATTTTTGTTCCAGTACCATGCTGTTTTGATGATGATGGCTTTATAATATAGTTTAAGGTCTGGGAGTGTGATGCCTCCATTTCTGTTTCTTTTCCTCAAGATGGTTCTGGCAATTCTAGGTGTTTTCAGGTTCCAGATAAATGTTTGTAGTGTTTGTTCTATCCTCTTAAAGAAGCTTGGTGGAATTTTGATGGGTATTGCATTAAATTTGTATATGGCTCTGGGGAGAATATTCATTTTGATGATGTTTATTTTTCCAATCCATGAGCATGGGATATCTTTCCATTTCTTGGTATCAGTTTCTATTTCCTTGAGTAGTTTTCAGCATACAAGTCTTTCACTTCTTTGGTCAACTTTATTCCTAGGTATTTGATTGATTTTGCTGAAACGGTAAATGGGAGTGTTTTCTGGATGTCTTCTTCAGATTTAGTGTTTGCATAAAGAAATGCGACTGATTTTTGTACATTGATTTTGTAGCCTGATACCTTGTTATATTGCCTAATAACTTCCAGTAATTTTCTACTGGATTCTTTGGGTCTTTCTATGTATACTATCATATCATCTGCAAATAGTGAGAGCTTGATTTCTTCCCTTCCAATCTGTATTCCTTTGATTTCTTTCTCTTGCCTGATTGCTATGGCAAGAACTTCCAATACTATGTTGAAGAGTAATGGTGACAGTGGACAGCCCTGTCTAGTCCCCGATCTGAGGGGGAATGCTTTCAGCTTCTGTCCATTGAGTATAATGTTGGCTGTAGGTTTGCTATAGACTCCACTATCTTGAGTAATTTCCCATCTATTCCAATTTTTTGTAGAGTTTTGAGCATGAATGGGTGTTGGATTTTGTCAAAGGCTTTCTCTGCATCTATTGAGAAAATCATGTGGTTTTTGGCTTTGCTTTTATTGATGTAGTGAATGACATTGATTGACTTACGGATGTTGAACCAGCCTTGCATTCCTGGGATGAATCCAACTTGGTCATGATGAACAATCTTTTTTGATATGTTGCTGTATCCGGTTGGCCAAGATCTTGTTTAATATTTTGGCATCTATGTTCATCAGAGATATTGGTCTATAGTTTTTCTTTTTTGTTGTGTCCCTATCTGCTTTTGGTATCAGGGTGATGTTGGCTTCATAAAAGGTGGAAGGGAGTATTCCTGTTTCTTCAATCTTATGGAATAGCTTAAGAAGTATGGGTATTAACTGTTTCCTGAAAGTTTTGTAGAATTCGTTTGTGAAGCCATCTGGTCCAGGACTTTTGTTGTTGGGGAGATTCTTAATAACGGTTTCAATTTCTTTGTCTGTTATTGGTGCATTTAGATTTTGTAGTTCTTCTTGGTTCAGTTTTGGAAGTGCATAGGTTTCTAGGAATTGTTCCATTTCTTCCAGATTCTCTAGCGAATTGTTCCATTTCTTCCAGATTCTCTAGCTTGGTGGCATATAGTTCTTTATATAAGTTTCGTAGGATTCTCTGGATTTCTGTGGTGTCAGTTGTGATATCTCCTCCATCGTTTACAATTCTATTAATTTGAGTCTTCTCTCTTTTTGTTTGGTGAGTCTGGCTAGGGGTTTGTCAATTTTGTTTAATCTTTCAAAGAACCAACATTTGGCTTCATTGATCTTTTGTATGGTTCTTTTATTTTCGATGTTGTTTATTTCTGCTCTAACTTTAGTGATTTCTGTCCTTCTGGTTGCTTTAGGGTTCCTTTGTTCCTCTTCCTCTAAGTCCTTGAGGTGTGCAGTAAGGTCGTTCATTTGACCTTCTTCTTGGTGTTTAATATGTGATTGTATGGCTATAAGTTTCCCTCTCAGTACTGCTTTAGCTGTGTCCCAAATATTTTGATAGGTTGTGTCTTCACTTTCATTAGTTTCCAGGAACATTTGGATTTCCTGCTTCAGTTAGTCTCTAACCCAGTGGTTCTTAAGGAGCATGTTGATTAGTTTCCAAATTCTACCCATTTTTTTATTTATGTGTTTCTTTTTTATGCTCTGTTGTTCCTCAGTTGTTGTGTCTTGAGTACAAGTAACACTATACTAAGTGCCTTTATGACAATTGCCCTCACCAACCTGCGGAATTACAGTAGCAACTGAAGTAAGTATTGAAGTAGTTTAATCGTTACCAGTTAGCCAAACAATTTCTCCAGTCCGTGAAATAATAGTAACCAAATCCCAGTGCAGAAAGAGAAAAGAAAGAGAGGATAGCAAGAATAGACAGTTATGCAAATCTACTATCCACTGTATATTCTAGGGGTAACAAGAGGGGAAAGGGAACTAGAGCAGAGATACACACATAGAGAGTCCACTCTGAGTCAGATTTCTTCCCCAAAATAATTCACAAATTCAGAAAGGCGAAGAAGAAGGAAGAAGTGTATGACAAGATTAAAAAAAAAAAGAGACAAGAGAGACAAAAGGGAGAAGATAAGTAAAAGAGTAGTAATTAAAGAGCAGTGAAAGGAAATTCCCAAATTTGTATCAGTGAATTCAAAAAAGAACCCTGTTTGGTGGTGTGGGGTATCCTGCTAGGAGCTGGTCCCCAAGGACTGCTTATGGGGGAGGGGCGGGAAGGAGGTATGCTTGAAAATTAAAAGGAAGAAAAAAGTATTTTTCCCCTTTTTTCCCCTACTCTAATTCTTAACCCAAATTAAGTTATAGTCACCTCCTTGGTGTCTAAGGACCCCTTATTGCCTGGCCTGCTAAAGGCAGAAAATCCTATTGTTTCCAGATGTGTTCAGAGCTCAGCGGCTAGCAGCTTCTCAGTCCGCCATCTTCCGGTAAACCCCCCCCTCCAGACTTTTTTTAAAGGATTTTTCGAAAATGAAAACTAGCTCCATGTCCTTTGATCCAATGAGAGATATACTCAAGAAGTGTTTGGATCCGCCCTCAGGGTCGCGGTGTTCCCTGGAGACTCCCAAGAGAAAGCCCCCGAGCTATAGTGCTCCCTCCAGGTCCTCTGCTGGCTGCCCAGCAGCGCTCTGCAACCGGCGGAGGAGCCGCCTTCCCGGGCAGAGGACAATGCCCGGCCCACCCGCCTTGCCTGGCGCTGCCTGGGAAGTCTCTAGCAGCCGCCCACTAGTTTGTGCCACCTTTACTCTAATTCTTAACCCAAATTAAGTTATAGTTACCTCCTTGGTGTAACCGATAGGGCCCCTTATTGACTGGCCTGCTAAAGGCAGAAAATCCTACAGTTTCCAGAAGATGTGATCAGAGCTCACGCTGCTAGCGGCTTCTCAGTCCGCCATCTTCTGGGAACCGCCAGTCATGGACTTTCTATTGAGACTGGGAAAGAAGATGTCAGGCTCTGTTCTCAAAAGGCCTGAGGGAAATACTTAACTTGAGAAAAGGAGCAGGTCCTTCAGATCCAAAATGAAGAATTCTTAACCTTAATATATCTCTGCCTAGGATTGTGGCATAAGATGAGTTGTCTGAAATCGATACATGTGTTGTCTATGAGGACAGGCAGACCAGGAAATTTTTGTGATGTGTAATACCAGGTGTTTCTCTTCCCCCTAGGCAATGCCCTCTGTCCTATAAAGGCTGTCATGGTGCATCTCTTAGGTGGTTAGATTGACTAGATTTTGCAAGGAAGAGACATGGGTTCCAGTGAGTGCAGAGGGACTTGGAAGTGATCCAAATGTTCTGTCCTTGCCCACTTCATAGAACTCATTCTTTCTATCTCAAGAATTGTACTTTGTCTTTGCATTTGATATGCATATAGGGTGCCCAAGTGAATCAACCCACTTGGTTTCATTCAAAAAGGTTGAGTAATACTGAAAACACACATACACACACACACACACACACACATACACACACACTCCAGGTTTTCATCTCTAAGTTTAAACTTATGATTTGTCACTTTCTAACTTCATGATATTAAGCAAGTTCTTGAATTACGAGTCTTCATTTTCTCACTGATTGAAATGGAGGTATCCACTATTGCATGTCTGCCCTACTGACCTCAGAAGTCTCAGTCAGTAGGGGTAGGTTCTAATAAAAAAGAATGTTCAAAAAGCTACTATGTGCAAATGTTTTTGGAGGCTGTAGGATGCTGCCATAAACAAAGCAGATAAAGTATCTACCTCTGAGGAACATCTTTTCAAATAAGAGGCAAAGAGCAAGGACTGAAGGTGCTGTCTCTATATACTTCATCTGCCTACCTTGCTGAATCCACTCATTCCCCTGCTAGTGAATGACCCAGGCAGACTGGAAGAGCAGAACAGAACACTGGACTAGAAACCCAGTGGCCTGGCCTATTTGTGTCCTGGCCTTTATCCAGCCCTGCTTGCAGCCTCCCTTGCTTCCCTATCTCCAATGTACAAGCTGAGCAGAAAGCAGCATCTGCTTTCCCTTCTTACTCAGTCTGCCAACCAGAACACTCAATGAATCTTGCTTCCAGATAGGTTCTTCCTATCCACTATTGTCTCCCACTCTAAGTATAAGGGGCTGCTGATCCCCCCCACCCATGAACTGGAAGGCAATCTCTCAGAAGCATCTTAGACTTCACTGATTTGACACTTCTGCCAGTTCCTAAGGCTTGACAAGGTAGAAGGAAGAAATGAAACTTTCCTGGCTCAAAGATACCATCCAGAGCTCAGTCCTAGCAGGGAGCCAAGTATGTGTGTGTGTTGGGGGGGCTCAGAGAAGTGGAGACAGTGTCTCGAATCTAGGAGCCAGTTGATGGCTTCTCCACTGCATCCCTTTAGCAGCTGTGTTTTGAGATTACACAGATAGCAACAGTTCTTATTAACCCTCCTAAATGCTAGCATATGCTGATGATTTCACACTGATGAGGCTACTACATCTATTTTCAACTGCTAAGGATTTTTTTTCTCATTTACAGAAATCAATCTTTTTGTAAGACATATTGTGGGAAATACAGAAAACTACTAGTAGACAAAAGTCCATTTTCCATCACCTTTTATCCATATATAATCTCTGACATTTTAGTTTACTCCTCACTATAATCATTTTATAATTCACTCTAAAGTTCTACCAAGAGCCATATACATACCTTTAATATACTTGGGAACATGGTTAATAGTAATAACTTTATTTTTACCAGCTCTGTTCTCTGCACTTTACCTTAGAGCTAAGAGCTATTTTGTTTCTGAAGAATCTAGGGAGGATTGAATATTCAATCCAAAGTCATACACTTAATCAGTGGCAGAACTGTAAAATGAACCTGGACAGTCTTGACTTCTGGAATCTGTGTGTCTAGTAATAATACTGAACCATTTCCACATTTTAGAAACTATAAGCTATTCATGCAAAAATGATAATTTAAAATCATCACAAACAGTTAAAAGGCTATTAATAAAATGAGAAATCATGATATCACCATAAAACTAAGCTCAGGGATAGGTGATGTTGCACCAGGTTCAGTGCATATGTTAAAATGCTCAAGTACCCAGGTTCGAGCCCTCAGTCCCCACCTGCAGAAGGAAAGCTTTGCAAGTGGTGAAGTAGTGTTGCAGCTGTCTTTCTGTCTCTCTTTCTCTCTACCACCCTCTTCCCTTTCAATATATGGCTGTTTTTATTCAATAAATAAATACAGATAATAAACAATTTAAAAATAAAACCAAGCACTATTGTCCATGCTTTTCCTTTTCCTCCTTCTCAAGCTATTAGGCACTGACTCAATTAATCACAGCTATTAAGTAACATAACTTCTTTTTATCATAACTGGAGTTTTACCACTTTGAGAAGACTCAGAAACAGGTTGAGGGAAAGGGAGACACACACACACACACACACGCACACACACACACACAGAGAGAGAGAGAGAGAGAGAGAGAGATAATACACCTCAAGGCCAAAACTTCCCCCAGCACAGTGGGGGTTTGGACGGACCTGGGTTGCATACATGACAAAGCAGGTACTCAAGTGAGTTATATTACTGGCCCTTTAATTTTATTTTAATACAAACCATTTTAAATATATATTTTTAATATTTATTCCTTTTTTGCCCTTGTTTTTTTATTGTTGTGGGTATTATTCTTGTTGGTACTGATGTTGTCATGGATAGGACAGATAGAAATCGAGAGAGAAGGGAAAGACAGAGAGGGGGAGAGAAAGATAGACACCTGCAGACCTGCGTCACCTCTTGTGAAGTGATGCCCCTGCAGGTGGAGAGCTGGGGGCTAGAACTGGGATCCTTAAGCAGGTCCTTGCACTTTGCCCCACGTGTGTCACTTTGGGGCAATGGGACACAGAGGAGAAAGAAAGGAAACTCCGGGCGGAGAGGGAACACAATTCTTTATTCAGGGTTGGGTCGGAGCACAGTGGTTCGGGCCATGTGGAGCTAGCCAAAAATGGCTGTCCCCCGCTATGTGCACCACCCTTCCGTCCCCCAGGTAAAAAACTGGGAGAGAGAGAGAGAGAGTGAAAGTAGGAGGGATTTATAGGGAAACAACCAGGAGTGACGTGTCGGCACATGATTGGTTGAGAGAGGCACTTGAGAATATCGCTGGAAGTGGCAAAACCTGAGGGCAAAGACTGCATCTGCATAATTCCCCAGCATCTCTGCCTTTTCCTTTATATCTAATGGACACAGTATAGGAAATATAGAGTGGAGCAGGCTTAAATATTTTTAAGGAATTCCGTGCTCAGGGGGGAAGATGTAGGTCGTTTTCTTGGGGGAGGGAAGGCTTGAATGGCCGCCAACCTTGTGAGATTCATGTGTCCCCCATGTGCTCAACCCCTCTTTATACAGAGAGACTTAACTGGAGGAACTCATCTCATAAGTTAAGCTCTGCTAGGCTCAACCATCTCCTCACAATTTTTCTACATCTTTACCTATAAAGATAGGTAGTCATCACATTAAGATGGTTCAATATCTGTAAAAGACTCTATCTGTGACAGAGGAATATTAGTGTAGGGGTGAGCAGAAACCTTTTGGGCATAAACCTGAATGCTATAACAAAACAAGAAAGGACAAGTAGGGGAGCAGTAAGAGCCAGTGTGATGCCAAGGGGAGGCTTGGTGTACAAAGGGGCATTTCCTGCCTCTGGGGGTGTCCCCTACCTCTGGGGGCATGGCCTACTAATGAGGTGGGAGTGTTATGCCTCTGGGGGCATCTCCTGCCTCTGGAGGCATCTCTTGCCTCTGGGGGCATTTCATGCCTCAAAGGGTGTTTCCTGCCTCTAGGGCCAGTATCTAGTAAGGGGGGTTTTCCTGACTCTGGGAGAAGGGCTTGCAGGTGGGAGGGCATGCCTGCCAAGCGAAGGGGCTGTTCAGTGCTGTACAGTCCCCAATGCAACTGGCTGCAAGGTCCATGAACTACTGTGGGTCAGTCTATGAAAAACCAGCAGCATGAAGGGAAGGAAGCTGCTGTAAAAATGTGTAAAGTGTCCAAAGGTTATACCAGCAAGTCCGATAGAAGTCTCAGTCCAAAGTAGGGAAAGAAATGCCAGGGGATGAAATGCTGCACGTCTGTCTCCATCAGGAAGGTCAGCCACTGGAATTTCACTTTTTAGTAGAGAGTGAGCAGGAACTGTAAAAACATGACAGGCAAAGCAGAAGCAGGAAGGGCAGACAGGCAGTAAGAAAGTTCTATCCTTGGAGTCTGTGCATCAGGTCCCTCAGATTGTGTCAGGTGACATCTTGGGTTTTGGGGGGTGTGCCACTGTAGTCGTGCCATCTAGTGGGCGCTGTCAGAGTGTACAGGGGTCCAGATGATTTTTCCCGGGATTCCTGTGAATGAAACACAAACAATCTGCTTCCTGTGGTTAGCAGGGCATCTGATTTGAATTTTTTATAGAAAAAGACGTTTGGTGCCTTAGCCAACTGAATATTGGGGGATGTATCTTTATTTATTTCTTTATTTACCTAATTAGGCCTAGGGTTAGTTGTCTTTGGGGGCAGTAAGGGATATCTGTGGCACGGGTGATGTTATAAAGGGAAACATCTTTAAATTGTTGGCTGACAAAGGCAGGTCTATAGTGGCAAAACAAGATACACAAGTTAAGTGTAGAAAAATATGTGAATGTTGTTAATTCACATAAGTTGTATATGGAGGAACTTCTTCTTCTTCTAGCGTTTGCCCTTCTTCCGTAGCCAGTCAACAGCATCAGGTTGAGCCTGATGTAAAGTTTCAAGACCTCCTTTGAATCTGGAGGAACTCATTATAGTTTAACGCCTTACCATATGAGCAGATGTTTCTTCATGTGAAGGCTTGACAGCTGCAATCACTTACTTGTGAAAAAAAATAAAACTTGTAACAAGTTAGAAGTTTACTATAATTGATAACTCTATGATTATAGTTGGTTTAAGTATCTTTATAAATTTGGAAGGTCTTTCTCGTGTCATTTTGAGGCTGCTTAACCAATTTAAGTGCAATAAAATGTGGTAAGGCAATGAACGGTTGTTAGAGCCTCAGGCATGAGAATCATTAGCATAACCATTGTGCAATCTATCGTTTGCCTAGGCTGGTTCTACCTCTAATTGAGAAGGTATTTGAGAGCTTTACATATCAATAACATCTCTTTTAACCTTTTGTTATACCTGTACAAGATGGAGACACACCCTAGGTGTGTGCAGGATTTTCAGACCAAATTAAGTTAAAATATATTGATTTTTTAACTAAATTTTACCTCAGACTTTAAATGTAAGTTAATTTTACCTTTATGTGAATTATGTTGAAAACTTTTTCATTTAACTTTCCTTGGTAAGAATGTAGCCTTAAAGTTGTATTTCTAACCTTAAAGTTAATGTTTATCAAACTTCAAACACACACAAAAGCGCAAACCAGCAAGAACTAAACAAAATGTCCCGGAGGCAGGGGGAGGACCAAACCAATGTCTCAGAGGTGCCCAGTCAACAGTGGACATGTAAACAGAACACATCGCAAGCAACACAAGCGAACCCAATGTGATGATAAAAACAGAATGCTTCACAAGCAGAATCCAGAAGCATAACAACAATTCCCCCTTTATTTTTAACTAATGGCTATAGTATCAGGAGTGTGGGTGAACAGAAACCTATATTGTACAGGCATTTTCAAAAGAACTGGCAGAAGACATGGAGGAACAAGTAAGAGAGCAGCAAGAACCAGTGTGATGTCAAGGGAAGGCCTCAGGGGGGGTGTTTCCTGCCGCAAAGGGCAGTGCCTAGCAGGCAAAAGGGCATTTCTTGACTCTGGGTGCATCTATTGCCTCAAAGGGCGTTTCCTGACTCTGTGGGCATCTCTTGCCTCTGGGAGTGTGTCATGCCTCAAAGGGTGTTTCCTGACTCTGTGGGCATGACCTATTAAGGAGGGGGGTTTCCTACCTCTGTGGACAGAGCCTGCAGGTGAGGAGACATGGCCTATAAAGTACCAAGGCTCTGGCTGCAAAGTCCAAGCACTGCTGCTGTCAGTCTTTGAGAAACCCAGCAGTGTAAAGGGAAACTGCTGTAAAGTTGTGTAAAGTGTCCAAGAGGTGTACTGGTAAGTCCAATAGAAGCATCAATCCAAAGCAGATAACCACAGATGAAATGCCAGGGGATGAAACACTGTACATCTGCCTTGATGGGGAAGGTCAACCACTATAATTCCACTTTTCTGTAGAGAGTGAGCTTTGGAGTCTGTGAATCCATTTCTTCAGGCTGTGTGAGGTCACATCACTGGTTTTGGGAGGTGCTTTGTAGTCATGCCATCTTGTGGGTGAAGTTAGAGAACAGGGGTCCAAATGGATTTCCAGGGATTTCATTTGAGCAGACGCTTTTTCATGTGAAGACTTGAAAGCTGTAATTCACTTACTTGTGAAGCAAAACTTGTAGCAGATTAGAAGTTCACTATAATTGATAACTCCATTATAATTAGAAGTCCTTTTTAGTATGATTTTAAGGTTATTTAAACAGTTTAAACTCAATAAAATGTGGAAAGGTAAACAGAAGAACCATAGTTAGAAGCCTCAGGACGAGAATCATTAGCATAACTATTGCTTTATCTACCCCGCCCATAACTCATAAATTTTCAGGATTAAACATTTCAGATTTATACCAAGACTTAAAAAAAAAAACTCAAAAGAGGAAAAAACAATTTTTTGGATTGTTTCTGGATGTCTCTAGAATTCATGGCTGCATCCAGCATTTTTTTTCTAAGTCAATGTCATACAAAAATTCAGTCATTCAAATCACTCTCTTATGAAATGCAACTGAACGCAGACAGCAAACTTAAGATATTCAGAGAGAACAACGAGGGGGAAAATTGAGAGAAAAGCGGTGGGCAGTTTTTGCTTCTTTCACCTTGAACCAGATTATCCAGATCTCATCATGAGTCCCCGGAGGGCGTCCTAGTCCAAAAAGTTCCTCGAAATTCCATTTAGGATGCTTCTGACAGTTCCTGCTGGATTGCTGCAGGCACCCATTTTTAAAAACGTCTTCCCATCAAATAAAGAATCGAATCAGGAGGGTAGAACTAACCACATGTCCCCATTCTTGGGGATGGCCAGGGTACTGGAGAATGCTCTTCAAGTTAGAGTAGTCCTTCTCCGTGGGAAACATAGGAGAGGAAGTCCAGAAAGTCCAAGGAGAAATCTCCATGTATCTCCCAAGCTCTATGATCACAGTCATAAGGAACCAAAGTGAGGCCTAGAGGAAAATGTAATCCTTCTCCTCGGGAAACATGGGAGAGGGAATCCAGAAAGTCCCAGGTGATATCTCCATGCTCTATGATCACGGTCATAAGGAACCAAAGTTCCCGGTCAGGGAACCAAAGTGTGGCCCAGAGTGACTCCATGGAGGCGGCGGCGGGACCTGCGTTCTCATGGACTCTGCAGCCCTCCATGGCCCGTGGGTCAGGTGGTGGCTCCAGCAGCAACGCCGAAAGATGCGGAGAGCGAGAGAGCGGCAGGACCATGTGCCGCACCCACCTTGCCAACTGCAGCCCATAGTGGATAGGTATCCAAATGGCCTTACTTATCTGGTGGATGGTCGGGTTAGGTCCCACGTTGGTGTTAGTCCCTGTTCAGGCACCATTTTGCTGGATTAGCTTCGTGGGCGGTAGACAGAGATGACAAGGGACTTATGGCTGAATGGTATGCAGTTCAGTCTTTATTCATGTGGAAGGCAGCTCAATCTAAATTATCTCTAATCACAATCCTGTCCTTCCCTCTCCTACCTCCCTCCTGAGGCAGAAGAGTCAGGAACAAAGGGAGTACGTAGGATAGTGGGTAGGGAGAAGGGAATAGTGTGAACCAGCGAGGACTAAGCCAAATGTCCCAGAGGCAGGGAGGGGAGAAGCAAACCAATGTCCTGGAGGCAGAGGGGTGCCCAGCCAACAGTGGACATGCAAACAGAACACATCACAAGCAACACAAAAGAACCCAATGTGATGATAAGAACAGAAGGCTTCACAAGCAGAATCCAGAAGCATACCAACAACACATAAACATGGTCTTCAATACACAAGGAGAAAAACATGTCATTTTAAACACGAATTTAGATCCATGCTGTCCAAGTTGAACCATTTTTACTCACACGGTTTAAGAATACTGAAAGCAGAGAGGTTAGACAGCAAGCAGACTTAAGATATTCAGAGAGTGACGGGGGGAGAGAGAAATGGTAGGGAAGTTTTGTTTTTGGGCTCTGTGAACTAATTTTTCAGATTCTGCCATTTTGTATCATGAGTCCTGGAGAGCATCCTGCCCCCGGCAAAAGTGGCAGAGGGAGGGAACACAGAAGCTGTGGCGGCAGCTAAAGACATGTTTGCCAAAATAGGAGCCTCTGGGCGACAGTCTCATGGTCTGCTAGACTAGGGCTGCTTCTCAGGCCAGAGTCAGTGCTCCTTAAAGGAGACACGGGAGGGGACCCTGCACATCTCCCAAGCACTGCGATCACAGTCAAGAGAATCCACAGTGCGGCCTCAAGTAAAAAGTCTCTGTGATAGAAAGCCTGTCCTATGTCCACAGAGGGTCAAGTGGCTGTATACCTACTCGCATCTGGGCGGGTCAGTCCCTGTTCAGGGCGTCAGGTGTCACTTTGCGGTGGTGGGACATGGAGGATAGAGAAAGGAAACTCCGGGTGGAGAGGGAACACAATTCTTTATTCAGGGTTGGGTCAGAGCGCAGTGGTTCGGGCCACGTGGAGCTAGCTAAAAATGGCCTTCCCCTGCTACGTGCACCACCCTTCCGCCCCCCAGGTAAAAAAACGAGAGAGAGAGAGAGAGAGAGAGGAAGTAGGAGGGCTTTATAGGGAAACAACCATGAGTGACGTGTCGGGACAGGATTGGTTGGGAGAGGCACTTGAGAATATCGTGGGAAGTGGCAAAACCTGAGGGCAAAGACTGCATCTGCATAATTCCCCAGCACACATGCACTTAACCCGCTGCACTACTGCTCAGCTCCCAATCCAAACCATTTTAAATTCTGATTAATAGTGGTTTATGAGATTATTACAGGATATAGTTACACACCACACCTGTGCCCCTACCCTCTTAACAATAACCACTATAGTTCTCACAAAGTCTTACAGTATGTTTACTTCAGTATTTACTTTTTGCAAGCTTACTTATTCAATTATCTGGATTCTACATATTAATTTTTAAGTGTAATCACCTCCAGTTTCATACCATATGATCCAGCAGTACCACTATTAAGCATTTATCCAAAGGACATGAAACTAATAATTTGAAGGGATATATGCACCCCTATGTTCATAGCTATAATATTCACAGTAGTCAAAGGGTGTAAGCAGCTTAAATGCCCATTGACAGATGACTAGATAAATAACTTATGGAATATATACTCCATGGAATATTACCCTACATTCAAAAAGATGATCTTGTACCCTTTGTGACAAAAATGTAGGAGCTAACAATTTTGAAGTTCCCCCTCTCCTTTTTTTGTCTTCTTTTAATCAGAGCACTACCTGTATCTAGCTTATGGTGGTACAAATAACTGAACCTGGGACACCTTATGCCTCAAGCATGAAAGCTGAATGTGCTACCACTGGTACTATTTCCCCAAATATGACTGTTTAGGTGGTAATGAGGTTCCCTCCTTCTTGACTTCCAAAACTTCCCTGAAAGTATTGCCTGTAATGATAAGGTCATGGTAAATAGAGTCATGGTATATAAGACATAGGGTTAACTTCCCTGCCTCTGTAAGTTAGGCCCAAGGAAACTCAGTGACTGGGCAATTAAGATTGGTAGTAACCCTGCAGGTAGTTGTCTTTCCTGGCATTAGGGACTATCTCAGAGCTTTATGTATATCTTTGCTCTTGCTGGTGCTCTTCCTAAGGCATATGGGAGTAAGGCAGAAATAAGGACAAAAAGCAAGGAGGCAGGAACTCATTGAGTCCCTAAGATGGACCTGAAAGATGACAAGAAAGTATCAGCAGCTGGCCCATCCTCACCAACTCAGCTATAGGTGTGGAAAGTGTAGGAACTATTTCATTTAAACTTTAGAGGCTTAAAGGCACATTCTAACATCTTCAGCCCACTCAGCCTTTCCCTCAACACATTTTAGCACATTGTTTTTGGACACCTACTACATACTTAAGTACAAATACTATATTCTGCATAATATATATTAAGTACAAATACTGTATCCTGGACAAACCATAATATATATATATTATGCCTATATATACATAATATATATACATATATATGTATTATGCATATATACATACATATGTATGTATATATAAATAATATATTTATTACATGTCTATATATATTATGTGTCATAATATGTATACATATATATTATGGTGTCTCCAGGATACAGTATTTGTACTTAAGTATGTAGTAGGTGTCCAAAAATACATAATTTATATTGTTGTGAAAAATATATAATTTATATTGGTAAAGGTGTAATTATGGTTGGAATGAAAACATCAGTGAAATTTGTGGGCTCTTCATATCAAAGATGTATCTGGACACTCAACCCCATGGGCATGAAAAGTGGAAACAGTAGTAAATAAATAGGACTACATGAAATTGAAAAGCTTCCACACAGCAAGAGCAAACAACACAAGGATAACCAGGCAAGCTAGTAAATGGGAGAAAAATTTTCACATCACAGATCTGACAAGTGAATGATATCATACATATATAAATAATCGGTACATCTCTACAAAAAAAAAGGAATAACCCAATAAAGGGCTAAAGAACTACACAAAGAGTTTCCTAAAGAGATACGCATGACAGCTGAAGAAAAAATGCTCCACTTCACTCTCATTAAAGAAATGCAAGTTAAAACTACACTGGGATACCATATCACACCTGTGAGAATGGCCTACATTAACAAAACAGGATATGACAGGTGTTGAAGAAGTTGTAAAGGAAAAGGAATTCTATTACACTACTGGTCAGAATGCAAAGTGGTACTAGCCCCTTTGGAAGACCTTATGGAGAGTCCTTAAACACACAAAAATTGAATTTCTTTATGATCCAGCAATATCACACTTAGATATTTATCCAAAGGACACTAATTCAAAGAGAAATATGTACACTTATGTGTGTAGCTGCATTATTTACAGCAAAGATTAGAAGCAGCCTAAATGCCCATTGACAGATGAATGGATAAAGAAATTATAGGATGCTTCATAGAATACTATTCTGTAATCAAAGACAATTTTATGTCCTTTGGGACAAAATGGATTCAACTGGAGGTGATTATGCTTAGCAAAATAAGCATAGAGATGAAAGACTACTACTGATCGTTTCACTCATATGTGGAATCTAGAGAACTGCTACATATGAACCTAAAAAACATAAGACAAAAATAAAACTGTTTCTAAGACTTTGTGAGTTGCCACTGGGATATGGGAGGGTGGGGACCCAGAACTTTGGTAGTGGGTACAGTGTGAAACTATACTCTGTAATCTTATAATTCTATACCTCATTATTAATCACAGAAATAAATAAACCTAATAAACACATTGTACCATCTCCACAGAATAATGTGCCAAGCTGCCTAATTTTTAATATGAAATCACGTAGTTGGGCTGGGCAGATAGCATAATAATTATACAAAAAGACTCATGTCCGAGCCACCAAGTCTCAAGTTCAATCTCCAACACCATTGTAAGAAGAGCTGAACATTGCTTTGGGTAGAAAAAAAGCCAAGCAAACACATTAATAATAATAGTGATAATGATGATAATAATGGTAAAATAAGCCAAGGGGCTAAAGGGGCCTCTAGAAGCTGGGTGCTAGCTCACCAGGTAGATCATACACATTTCCATGCAGGAGGGCTTGGGCTCAAACTTCTTGTCCCCACCTGCAGGGGGGAAGCTTCACAGGCAGTGGAGTATTACCTCAGCACCCTCTCCTCTCTTTTTCTCCTCTTACTCTCATCCTGTATCATAAAAGAAAGAAAAAAAATGGCCACAGGGAAGCACTGAAAGCCAGCAATAAACTTTGTTGCAAAATCAGAAACAAACCCAAAAACTTCTAAAAGCTGGATCTCACATTTAAGAGTCCTTCTCCAGGTACCCTCACAGGAAAGATGATGTGCAGGGAGGTGGCTTTTATCCCCCTTCCCTAAGACCATTTTATTGAGAGAGGTAGTATGGAAAAGACAAGCACAAGAATGCTTGGGGTATTCAAGATAAAGGGAGAATCCCATAGTCATCTTGAGGCTGTGTGGCTCCCCCCAGTATCTCCCCTCCGTGCAGAGGTGAAGAAGAGAAGAGGGCAGTTCCAGAGGCTATGGATTTAGGCTAGATCAGGGTGAGCAGGAAGGAGCTGGGCTTAGAGAATGAAAAGGAATGCCAGCTGTTGAACTACCACTCTATCAGGCACTACAATCTCCCCTTCACCCTTTGCATGAAAATGCATGTATCAGAGGAGATACTGGCTCTGCTTGCAGTAAAGAGAGTGTACAAAGAGAAGAGAAAGAAAGAACAAGATCTTTCAGCCCTGAAGTGACCAAGTCATTACAAGAACTCTAGCTCATCTTGCTTCAGTATCCTTCTTTCCTCTGAAGCAACCTGCCTCAAAAAAAGGCAAGACTCCCACGCTCACTGAGTACAGCCTGGTACTGCTAGTGGACATGCTTGATCAAGGGGTCCAGACACCCAGGGTTTTAGTACCCAATTTTTTCTCATTCAGGTCTCAGATAAACTGCCTTGAGGCAGCCACCAACCATCCGGAGGGGGTGGTAAAGCCACAGCTGGGTTTATTAAAAGCAAAAGATGACTCCAGCTGCACAGGAAACACAGTAACCCTGATTATGTGTTTATTCGTTCTCTTCCCTGCCTCCTGCTCAGTCCCTCCCACCTTCTTCTCCTCTTTCTTTCTGCCTCCTTACTGTGATTTTACACCTTCTACCTCCTCCTAAATTTATGTCCTTCAAGTTGCCCCTTCACCCTTATTTCCTCTTTTCTCAACACTAGTCCTCACCTATTCAGCTTGTTCATAGTTACCCTTGTTATCCACCTTTGAAAGCAGGGTTGATCAAGCACTATGAAGTGACATCAAAGATCAAGTGATAGCTCAGCCAACCGGTCTGATGAGTGTCTTGCCTGGATTTGAACCCCAGCATGACATGCAAGTTCCATGGCACTGGGGGAAATCTCCAGAGCTGTATTATCTCTCCCTCTCTGTCTCTCTTTACCTGAAAGTAAAAATAATGAAAAGAGAAGCAATAAATCACACATTAAACAAAAGACTCACTAAGCCCCCTCCTTCTGTAAAGGACCCCCAACTTAGAGATACTATTATAGTTCAGCTCCTATAGTCCCACTCTTCCTTACGTATAGGTGGAATAACTGAGGTCTAGAGAGAGGACAGCCTTGTTATTAAAGAGCTGCAACAGAGCTAGAAGTAAATTTCACAGATCCAAAGTAAGATTTCAGGGAGTGTCAATGACATGATTCTACAGGTACTGGAAGAAGTAACAGGGACTGGTGACCCTGGCACCACATCTCAGTCAATAAGATGGACACACACATGACAATACAGATGGACACACACATGACTCCTGTTGGGTAAGAATCCTATAGTTACAGTTTACTCAAGGTGATGGGACCTACAGAGCTCACTTAGTCTAATTCCTCCTGACTCAGAAAGAAAAGCAGCCCTAGTAAGGACCTCCACACTGAGCCACATAGCTGGATGGCAGGCCTGGAAATACTCCCACGACAGAGAAGCATAGAATGAAGAGGAAGCAGTAATTTTCAACAAGACACTGAAATTGGCGTGGTTAGCAAAGAAAGGAAGAAAAGAGGAAAACATCACCAAATACAACAGTAGAGAATGAAACTGGAGTGGTCCAGGAGGTGGCACAGTGGATAAAGCATTGGACTCTCAAGAATGAGGCCCTGAGTTCAATCCCCGGTAACACATGTACCAGAGTGATGTCTGGTTCTTTCTCTCTTTTCCTATCTTTCTCATTAATAAATAATTAGAATCTTTTTTTAAAAAAGAGAATGAAGGGGCCCGGTGGTGGCACACCTGGTTGAGCACATATGGTTACAATGCGCAAGGACCGAGGTTAGATCCACTGGTCCCCACCTGCAGGGGGAAAGCTTCAAAAGTGGTGAAACAGGGTTTCAGGTGTCTCTCTGTCTCTCTCCCTCCCTATCGCCACCTTCCCTCTCAGTTTCTACCTGTCTCTATCCATTAAATAAAGATAATTTTAAAAAGGGGAATGAAACTGGGGTAGTAACATTAATATAATAGTCTGAATCTCACTATATTTCCAGAGTCTATTCCCAATTACCAGTCATAAGTCTTTTGGATCTCAGAGACACTACATGCCAAGAGGAGTAACACATAGAGTAGTAGATGATCAGAAACTCTAGAAATGAGATCAGAGGATCAGCACTCACCAGGTACTCCCTGTGGGCAGAGCAGTTGGACAAGACCATTGCTGCATATTCCTCATAAAAATCACATAGTAGCACACTGCAGTTGAGATTATTGACCCCATTCTGTAGATAAAGAAAGTGCAGCTTACCACTCTAGGAAGACTGGTCCTGAAATGAGTGCAGCCTAGAATGTTCCTAAATATAACCATATAATGCAAGTTCATACCAGTGGGGATGAAAAGGTTGCACAGGCTCATGTCATATGGACAGACATGAGTTCTAGGTCAGATATATGGGGTTTACAGTTAACGTTATTTATTTACTTTTCCCTCATTTGGGAGCTACACTCTTCCCTGATCCATATTTCTAGTCCCATTCCCAACTGTAAAACCATCTTCCCATACAATACTTTCAGCCCAGCTGCATGTTAGCTATCAGGCTTAGGCAAAAATTACTAAGGTCATGGGCCTCTCTAAATATACCTAAAATAGATTTCCTAGCTTCTTCCAACATGAAGACCCCAAACTCATCTACTATATTTTTACCTTCAGATTTCTGATTACTAAACAGTTTGTTCTATTTTATATCTTAATGCTTTTCAGCCACCAAGTTGCAGGTATTACTGTGACATCAATCTGACTTCCCTGGGCAGAAGACCTCAACAATGAGTCTGAGAACCCCACCTCCCCAGGGCACTACCCCTACTAGGGAAAGATAGAAACAGGCTGGAGGTATGGATAGACCTGTCAACACCCATGTCCAGTGGAGAAGCAATTACAGAAGCCAGAGCTCACACCCTCTGTGTCCCATAAAGCTCTTTGCTCTATACTCCCAGAAGGATAAAGAATAGGGAAGCTGAGAGTCAGGAGGTAGCACAGCAGGTCAAGCACACGTGGCGAGATGTGCAAGGACTGGCTTAAAGATCCTGGATAGAGCCCCTGGCTCCCCACCTGCAGGGGAGTCGCTTCATAGGTGATGTAGCAGGTCTTCAGGTGTCTATCTTTCTCTCCCTCTCTCTGTCTTCCCTTCCTCTCTTCATTTCTCTATACTATCCAACAAAGACTACATCAATAACAACAACAATTAAAAAACAACAAGGACAACAAAAGAGACTATATAATAGGTAAGATTCAAATGCAGAGTGTGGGATGTGAAACTCCAGTGGTGGGTATTGTGTGGAATTGTACACCTCTTGCCCCACAATTTTGTCAATTATTACTGAATCACTAATAAAATAAGAAAAAAATTAAAAAGAAAGTAACTGAGGATTAGAAAGATTGAACAAGGGTACAGGTGGTGGCACATCTGGTTGAGCACACATGTTACAGTGTGCAAGGACCCAGGTCTGTGCCTGCTGGAGCTCACATGGGTTGACTCTCAGCTAGGAAGGTAAATTTACCGAGTTCTCATCACTAGTTCAAAAGACTATATGAAAAGAAAGAAACTCGGGGAGGATTCTGGTACAAACACACTCGTTTATTTGGGGATGGGTTTGGGTTAATATAGAAGGCTAGACAAAGAACAGTTTTCACATATGTCAGAATTCACAGGTTTCTTAAAGGTCAGCATGCCCCTATGGCAGGGGCTGGTATGACAAGAGTTGATACATAAAGATCAAAACAATTAGTCTCCTGATGCAGGCATTTAATTATCTAAAGGAATTTGAGAGAAGAATAGTGGTTTAACCAGTAAGGTGAAATAGAGAAGGAAGAACAAGGCTTTAAATACATCAAAAGGGCTCCAGGAAATAAGGTCTTGGGTGGCTTTTCACTTGTCCAGTGTTAGGAGTATGTGACAGGATGTGCTCTTCCTTTGTGATCAAAAGGTGAAGTGGAATGTGTGAACTTTGAGTGAGTGAATTCTAAAGCAGGTAACCATTTGGCTGACAGCAGGGGAACTAAGTGAGAGAAGATGTAGTCTCTTTGCGAATTTCAGGAGTCTTAGGGCAAGCTAAGTCTGACAGACTTTTGTCTCTTGGCTTATCTCTATGGAGAGAGGCTAACAAGAGAGGTATCTTTTTCAGACCTCCATCCGTGAAGATGGGGGGAGCTTCCCTAAGCTCTACCAAACTTCCACATAGTCCCACATGTGCCCCCAGTCCCCACCCGCTGGGGGAAAGCATTTAAAGTGGTGAAGCAGTGCTACAGGTGTCTCGGTCTGTCTCTCTCCTTCTCTGTCATCCATTTGCCTCTCAGTTTATCTAAAAATAAATAAATGCAGATAGTAAGAAAAATAATCTTTAAAAAGAGAGGTTCAATAACTCAAATGAAAGAATTATAGAGTTGAACTTGGAACCCAGCTCTCTTAGACCCTCATACTCAAGCTTATAGCATATTTTGTAACATCTGTCTAGTTCCTTTGGAAGGAAAATGATGATAAACAGTAAGAAATGGAGTTATCCTTTTTCTTTCATGGACCATCAGTCTTTTCTGGAGACCTCAAGTGTTGACACTCCCCATAAGATAGTTACGAGGATTACATAGATGTCCACTTAAAGAGTCCTTAGAACCTAGTCTGTAACAGAGGAAGTACCATGTAGAATCTAACTGTCACCCTTATTCAGTGCCATAAGGAACTCTTGAATGGTCAACAATAACAGCAAATTACCCAACAGAAAGCTTTAGGGGAACTATTAAAAATTACAGTATGATAGAGATTTCAGGGTGACAGACTTTAGGGTGCATAGTCTAATGACTCAGTGTGAAAGATCTGCTTTAACAAGCATGTTGAGCCATAAGAAATTCCCAATGCTTGAGAATTTTCAATTTATAAAAATGGAAATTTCATATGGTACAATCTAATAACATTTAATTTTGGAGCGAGTAAGAACTAGTTCAACACCCACTCTTAGATTGTCAGCTGACAGAAGTTGCTAAGCGTATTTGACCCATTTTTATAAAGAATAAATAGGTGGGTTTCTTGTAGGTACTTCTAAAGTGAATATAAGCTTTATTTTCTGGAGAAATTGAAACTTCCATCTTGGACTCATTTTTGCAAGAGTATATAGCCCTTGATATTTAAAGCCAAGAAGAATTTTAGAAATTAATATCTTATTTTTAGATGTTTAAAGGTGAGTGGTAGGGGACTTATGGAGGTAGGGCTACTGAGCAGCAGCAGCTGTGTTTCTCTCCTCTCCTCTCCCAGGTCAACTAGGAATACCAAAGGAGATCACCTGGGACTGCAACAAGGCAGGACTAGATTGACGTCAGGAACCCACTAAATCACTGGTGAGTGCAAATACATGTGGCTCATGGACAGAGAGGACTCTAGGGAGATATTAAGTAGCTGATAACACTCTGGCAGTTTACAGCTGAGGCACAACCTCCAGTCTGTTTTACCAACAAAAATACTGCAGAAGGGAAGAGAGGACTCCCCTAAGCCTCACCAAACACGACTTTGAGTCTCCACTGCTACTTCCCTCACAGGCTGGGGCAGCAAGGGTGTGAACAGCAAGGGTGTCCCCTGTGCTGAAACCAGGGGACAGAGAGCAGATCAGGAAACTCAGGAGAAGATCAACACCTTGGTGGCCTAGCAGTGGGGTTGTGTGGTGGGAGCCTATCCATGTTGTTCTCCTGATGAGAACATAATGAACAGTTGCCTCACAACCTACAGACTATAAATAGGACTTGTTTAGAAGCTCAAAAGTCCAAGCAGTACTGTTCATCTGGGCATAAAAGCTGAATTGAGCCTGGCACTAAGGATCCTAAGGATGTGAGAGTATCTTAGCATAACAACTGTATTATATCTCCTCTACTCTGCTTTATTTCTTGGTGCAGAGTGAGGGACTAAGATAAGAAGCCTACTAATAATTTAAAAGCCCACAGGCTCACATAGACTATAGGGAAACAAAAAGAACAAAAGAGGGCTTTAAACCACTGTGCTCCAACTCAGGGATTAAAATAATATTGAAACAACTGTCAATTCCCACAACTGTAAACCATTTAGTTACCTTAATTAGACAAAAGTCAATCCAGGAAGCAGTGATCAGTAATTTGAAGAGTACTGAGAGAGGTACTCATAACATACTATATAGAATAGTTAAACCAACAAGAAGAATTATTGGAGAAATGAACCAGGATAAGAGTCCAGCTAAAAGTCCCTAAAGGTTGAACCACAAAATAACAAGGTCAACATCCAAACAGAAGTTAAGGAAATAATCACAGGAGTCAGTAAAGAATTTGAAAGAATTGTCATCAGAAAGGCAGAAACAACAAATAAGATGCTGAAAGAAAACACTAATTATCTCAAGGTTATTAGAGAGCTGAAAGCTGGAATAGGTGAGTGAAGAACACAACTAGCTGAACAAACTAAAACAGTATCAGAACAAGGTAAGAAAATAGAAGAACTACAGAAAACAGGAGAAGGGAGAGAGAATAGAATAAATGAGATTGAAGACAGAATTAGCAAGATCGAGGAAGGATTAGAGACAACAAAAAATAAGTAAGAGATCTCAAAAAAAGATTAAGAGATACTGAAAACAACAACAGAAACCTATGGGATGATTTTAAAAGAAATAGCATATGCATTATTGGCTTATCAGAGGAAAAAAGAGAGGGAGGAGAAGAAAGTATTCTGCAGGACATAATAAGCTAAGAACTTCTCTAGTCTAGATAACATAAAAAACATAGAGGTTCAAGAAGCCCAGAGGGTCCCAAACAGAATTAACCTAGACCTAAAGACACCAGGACACATCATATTTAGAATGGAAAGGAATAAAGATAAAAAAGGATCTTGAGGGCTGTAAGAGAAAAACAAAGAGTCACTTACAGAGGAAAACCCAAAAGATTAGCTGCAGATTTCTCCACACAAACACTACAGGCCAGAAGAGAATGGCAAGATATCTATCAAGTGTTCAATGATAAAGGCTTTCAACCTAGACTACTGTAGCCTGCTAGACTGCCATTCAGACTAGATGGAGGCAGAAAAAACTTTCCAGACAAGCAACAGATGAAAAAAACAACTATCACTAAGCCTGCCCTGAAAAAACTTCTGAAAGTTCTCCTATAAACAGTCTTACCATGATAAATATGCCATATATCAGAACAATATAAAAATCTACAAGACTGATGTTAAAATATCTGCAATCTTTGATATCAATAAGTGTCAATGTCATGAATTCACCTATTAAAACATACTGAGTAGAAAGATGGGTCAGAAAACGCAACCAAACAAAATGCTGTCTACAGGAAACCCAACTAACTCAACAAGACAAACATAGACTTAATCTGAAAGGATAGAAAACTATCATAAAAGCCAATGGCCCACAAAAAAGAGCAGAAACAACTATTCTCATATACAACATGGTGGATGTTAAAATAAATAAAATTTAAAAAGATAGGGATGGACATTACTTAATGCTCAGAGGATTAGTCAATTCAGAGGAGTTAACAATTATTAACATCTATGTACCCAATGAGAATCCATCTAAATACATCAAACATCTACTGAAAGAGATACAGCAATATATTAACAACAACACAGTCATAGTAGGGGACTTCAAAACCCCACTATCTCAACAGGACAGATCATCCAGGCAGAAAATCAATAAAGAAACAAGGTAGCTAAATGAGGAGCTTGATAAAGTAGAACTATTGGACATTCTCAGAGTCATTCACCCCAATAAACTGGAATATACATTTTACCCAAGTCCACATGGGTCATTCTCAAGGATATACCGTATGTTAGGCCACAAAGACAGCATCAGCAAATTCAAGGGCATTGAAATCATACCAAGCATCTTCTCAGACCACAGTGACATTAAACTAACACTTAACAAGGAACAAAAGATTACTAATAGTCCCAAAATGTGGAAGCTCAACAGTACACTATTTAACAACTACTGGGTCAAAGAGGTAATAAAGGAAGAAGTGAGAATATTTGAAGAGTTCAATGAAAATGAAGACACAAGCTATCAAAATATTTGGGACACTGCTAAGGCACTACTAAGAGGGAAGTTCATAGCCATACCAGCACATACTAGAAAACAAGAAAAATCACAAATAAACAGCCAGATTGAATCTTAAAGACCTAAAAAAAGAAGAACAAAGAAACTGTAAAGCAATCAGAAAGACAGAAATAACTAAAGTTAGGGCAGAAATAAAAAACATTGAAAATAAGAAAACCGTACAAAAGATCAATGAAAGTAATGTTGGTTCTTCCAAAGAGTGAGCAAAATTGATGTTGGTTCTTACAAAGAGTGAACAAAATTGACAGACCTTTAGCCAGACTGACAAAACAAAAAAAGAGAACACGCAAATAAATTGGATCATAAATGAAAAAGGAGAAATCACAACAGACACCACAGAAATTCAACATATCGTGGGAGGCTTCTATGAACAACTATATGCCAGCAAGCTAGAGAACCTGAAAGAAATGGACGATTTCCAAGATACCTAATACATTTCAAAATTAAATAAAGAGGAACTAGATAATATGAACAGATTCATCACAGCTAATGAAATTGAAACATTTATTAAAAACCGTCCCAAAAATAAAAGTCCTGTTTCAGATGGTTTTACAAATGAATTCTACAAAAACTTCAAGCAAGGACTAGTACCTCTACTATTAAAAGTCTTCCAGAAAATTGAAGACACTGGAATACTCCCTTCCAGCTTCTGTGAAGCCAACATCATGCTGATACCAAAAGCAGACAGGGACACAACCAAAAAAGAAAACTACAGGCCAATATCACTAATGAACATAGATGCTAAAATATTGAACAAAATTCTAGCCAACCGAATACAGCAGTATATTAAAAGGATTGTTCATCATGACCAAGTGTGGTTTTTCTCAGGGATGCAAGGTTGGTATAATATAGGTGAATCAATCAACGTGATCCACCACATCAGTAAAAAGCAAGAAAAAATAAACATGGTCATATCAATAGATGCAGAGAAAGCCATTGACAAAATACAACATCCCATTATGATAAAGACACTACAAAAATGGGAATAAGTGGAAAAATCCTGAAGATAGTGGAGTCTATAACAGCAAACCTACAGCCAACATCACTCTCAATGGTGAAAAACTGGAAGCATTTCCCCTCAGATGAGGTACTAGACAGGGCTGCCCACTATCACCATTACTATTCAACATAATGTTGGATGCTCTTGCCATAGCAATCAGGCAGGAGCAAGTAGTTAAAGGGATACAGACTGGAAGACAAGAAGTCAATCTCTCCCTCTTTGTAGATGACATGACACTATACATAGAAAAAACTAAGGAATCCCCCAAGCAGCTTTTGGGAATCATCAGGCAATACAGTAAGGTATCAGGCTACATAATTAACATTCAAAAGTCAGTGGCATTCCTCTATGCAAATTTAATACTATCCTCATCAAGATCCCAACCACATTTTTTAGGAGAATAGAAGAAATGCTACAAATGTTTATCTGGAACTGGAAAAGGCCTAGAATTGCCAAAGCAATCTTGAGAAGAAAGAACAGAACTGGAGGCATCACACTCCCAGATCTCAAATTGAATTTTAAGGCCACTGTTATCAAAACTGCTTGGTACTGGAACATGAATAGATATACTGATTGGTGGCCTATAACTGAGAGCCCAGAAGTAAGCCCCCACACCTATGGACATCTAATCTTTGATTAAGGTGCCCAGACTATTAAATGGGGAAATCAGAGTCTCTTCAACAAATGGTGTTGGAAAAAATGAGTTGAAACATGTTCCTACATGAATGAAACTGAACCACTATATTTAACTGAATACAAAAGTCAATTCCAAGTGGATCAAGGACTTGGATGTTAGACCAGAAACTATCAGATACTTAGAGGAAAATATTGGCAGGACTCTTTTCTGCATACATTTTAAAGACATCTTCAATGAATCAAATCCAATTACAAAGAAGATTAAGGCAAGCATAAACCTATGGGACTACATCAAATTAAAAAGCTTCTGCACAGCAAAAGGAACCACTACCCAAACAAAGAGACCCCTCACAGAATGGGAGAATATCTTTACATGCTACACATCAGACGAAAGTTTAGTAACCAAAATATATAAAAAGCTCGCCAAACTCAACAACAAGAAAACAAATAATCCCATCCAAAAATGAGGAGATCACATGGACAGAATATTCACCACAGAAGAGATCCAAAAGGTAGAGAAACACATGAAAAAATGCTCCAAGTCATTGATTGTCAGAGAAATGCAAATAAAGGCAACAATGAGATACCACTTTACTCCTGTGAGAATGTCATGCATCAGAAAATGTAGCAGCAGCAATTGCTGGAGAGGTTGTGGGGGTCAAAGGATCCCTCCTGCACTGCTGGTGGGAACGTAATTTGGTCCAACCTCTGTGGAGAACAGTCTGAAGAACTCTCAGAAGTCTAGAAATGGACCTACCCTATGATCCTTCAATTCCTTTCCTGGGGATATATCCTAAGGAATCCAACACACCCATGCAAAAAGATCTGTGTAACCATATGTCATTAGCAGCACAATTTGTAATAGCCAAAACCTGGAAGCAACCCAGGTGTCCAAAAACAGATGAGTGGCTGAGCACGTTGTGGTACATATACACAATGGAATACTACTCAGCTATTAAAAATGGTGACTTCACCATTTTCAGCCCATCTTGGATGTAGCTTGAAAAATTCATGTTAAGTGAAATAAGTCAGAAACAGAAGCATGAATATGGGATGATCTCACTCTCAGGCAGAAGTTGAAAAACAAGATCAGAAGAGAAAACACAAGTAGAACCTGAACTGGAATTGGCATGTCGCACTAAAGTAAAAGACTCTAGGGTGGGTGGGAGGCAGAATACAGGTCCAAAAAGGATGATAGAGGACCTAGTGGGGGTTGTATTATTATATGGAAAACTGGGAAATGTTATGCATTTACAAACTATTGTATTTACTGTCAAATGTATAACATTAATTCCCCAATAAAGATTTTTAAGTGGTTGTTTTACCGTTTCAGCCCATGTTGTTTGAAGCTGAAGAAATCATGTTAAGTGAAATAATTCAGAAACATAAGAGTGAATGTGGGATGATCTCACTCATAGGC